>NC_048585.1:35730695-36930695 GCF_013265735.2 Oncorhynchus mykiss | reverse complement strand
TATTATTATTATTATTATTATACTTATACTTCCGGTGCCGACAGAGCTGGCCGCCTCGCTTCGCGTTCCTAGCAAACTATGCAGTATTTCGTTTTTTTACGTGTTATTTCTTACGTTGGTACCCCAGGTAATCTTAGGTTTCATTACATACGGTCGGGAGGAACTACTGAATATAAGAGCAACGTCAACTCACCATCATTACGACCAGGAATATGACTTTCCTGAAGCGGATCCTGTGTTCTGCCTTCCACCCAGGACAATGTATCAGATCCCAGCTGGCGACCTAAAACAATGACGTCGTAAAAGAGGCAAACAAAGCGGTCTTCTGGTCAGGCTTCGGAGACGAGCACATGGCGCACCACCCTAGCATACTACTCGCCAATGTCCAGTCTCTTGACAACAAGGTTGATGAAATCCGAGCAAGGGTAGCATTCCAGAGAGACATCAGAGACTGTAACGTTCTTTGCTTCATGGAAACATGGCTCACTCGAGAGACGCTAACAGAGTCGCCGACAGAAACAAACATCTTTCTGGTAAGAAGAGGGGCGGAGGGGTATGCCTTATGATTAACGAGACGTGGTGTGATCATAACAACATACAGGAACTCAAGTCCTTCTGTTCACCTGACTTAGAATTCCTCACAATCAAATGTCGACCGCATTGTCTACCAAGGGAATTCTCTTCGATTATAATCACAGCCGTATATATTCTCCCCCAAGCAGACACATTGATGGCCCTGAACTAACTTTATTTGACTCTATGCAAACTGGAAACCACATATCCTGTAGCTGGCGATTTTAACAAGGCTAATCTGAAAACAAGACTCCCTAAATTGTATCAGCATATCGATTGCACAACCAGGGCTGGTAAAACCCTAGATCACTGTTATTCTAACTTCCGCGACGCATATAAGGCCCTCCCCCGCCCTCCTTCGGAAAAGCTGACCACGACTTCATTTTGTTGCTCCCAGCCTGCAGACAGAAACTAACACAAAAAGCTCCCGCGCTCAGGTCTGTTCACCACTGGTCCGACCAATCTGATTCCACGCTTCAAGACTGCTTCGATCACGTGGATTGGGATATGTTCCGCATTGCTTCCAACAACAACATTGACGAATACGCTGATTCGGTGAGCGAGTTCATTAGAAAGTGCAGTGACGATGTCGTACCCATAGCAACAATTAAAACATTCCCAAACCAGAAACCGTGGATTGATGGCAGCATTGACGTGAAACTGAAAGCGCGAATCACTGCTTTTAACCAGGGCAAGGTGACCGGAAAGGACAATTGAGGACAATACAGTGCCACTGACACGACGTGAGTAAAACATTTAAACGTGTAAACCCTTGCAAGGCTGCAGGCCCAGAGGGCATCCCCAGCCGCGTCCTCAGAGCATGCGCCGACCAACTGGCTGGTGTGTTTACGGACATATTCAATCAATCCTTATCCCAATCTGCTGTTCCCACATGCTTCAAGAGGGCCACCATTGTCCCTGTTCCCAAGAAAGCTAAGGTAACTGAGCTAAACGACTACCGCCCCGTAGCACTCACTTCCGTCATCATGAAGTGCTTTGAGAGACTAGTCAAGGACCATATCAGCTCCACCCTACCTGACACCCTAGACCCACTCCAATTTGCTTACCGCCCAAATAGGTCCACAGATGACGCAATCGCAAACACACTGCACACTGCCCTAACCCATCTGGACAAGAGGAATACCTATGTGAGAATGCTGTTCATCGACTACAGCTCAGCATTTAACACCATAGTACCCTCCAAACTCGTCATCAAGCTCGAGACCCTGGGTCTCGACCCCACCCTGTGCAACTGGGTACTGGACTTCCTGACGGGCCGCTCCCAGGTGGTGAGGGTAGGTAACAACATCTCCACCCCGCTGATCCTCAACACTGGGGCCACACAAGTGTGCGTTCTGAGCCCTCTCCTGTACTCCCTGTTCACCCACGACTGCTTGGCCAAGCACGCCTCCAACTCAATCATCACGTTTGCAGGCGACACTACAGTGGTAGGCTTGATTACCAACAACGACAAGACGGCCTACAGGGAAGAGGTGAGGGCCCTCGGAGTGTGGTGTCAGGAAAATAACCTCATACTCAACGTCAACAAAACAAAGGAGATGATTGTGGACTTCAGGAAACAGCAGAGGTAGCACCCCCCTATCCACATCGACGGGACAGTGGTGGAGAGGGTGGAAAGTTTGAAGTTCCTCTGCGTACACATCATGGACAAACTTAATTGGTCCACCCACACAGACAGCGTCGTGAAGAAGGCGCAGCAGCGCCTCTTCAACCTCAGGAGGCTGAAGAAATTCGGCTTGTCACCAAAAGCACTCACAAACTTCTACAGATCTACAATCGAGAGCATCCTGTCGGGCTGTATGACCGCCTGATACGGCAACTGCTCCGCCCACAACCGTAAGGCTCTCCAGAAGGTAGTGAGGTCTGCACAACGCATCACTGGGGGCAAACTACCTGCCCTCCAGGACACCTACACCACCAGATATCACAGGAAGGCCATAAAGATCATCAAGGACAACAACCACCCGAGCCACTGCCTGTTCACCCCGCTATCATCCAGAAGGCGAGGTCAGTACAGGTGCATCAAAGCAGGGACCAAGAGATTGAAAAACAGCTTCTATCTCAAGGCCATCAGACTGTTAAACAGCCACCACTAACATTGAGTGGCTGCTGCCAACACACTGACTCAACTCCAGCCACTTTAATAATGACAATATATGGACATTTATGTAAAAAATATATCACTAGCCACTTTAAACAATGCTACTTAATATAATGTTTACATACCCTACATTATTCATCTCATATGTATATGTATATACTGTACTCTATATCCTCTACTTCATCTTTATGTAATACATGTATCACTAGCCACTTTAAACAATGCTACTTAATATAATGTTTACATACCCTACATTACTCATCTCATATGTATATGTATATACTGTACTCTAAATCCTCTACTGCATCTTTATGTAATACATGTATCACTAGCCACTTTAAACAATGCTACTTAATATAATGTTTACATACCCTACATTACTCATCTCATATGTATATGTATATACTGTACTCTATATCCTCTACTGCATCTTTATGTAATACATGTATCACTAGCCACTTTAAACTATGCCACTTTGTTTACATACCCTACATTACTCATCTCATATGTATATACTGTACTCTATACCATCTATTCCATCTTGCCTATGCCGTTCTGTACCATCACTCAGTAGTATATATTTATGTACATATTCTTTATCCCTTTACACTTGTGTGTATAAGGTATTAGTTTTGGAATTGTTAGGTTAGATTACTCGTTGGTTATTACTTCATTGTCGGAACTAGAAGCACAAGCATTTCGCTACACTCGCATTAACATCTGCTAACCATGTGTGTGTGACAAATAAATTTGATTTGATTTGATAGATGACCTGGAGCCAGTGGGTCTGGCGATGAATATGTAGCGAGGGCCACATATATATATTTTATATATTTGCCACTGCTCGACTCAAAAAAATCTTGGTAGACCACCAGTTTATTGACCAAACAATCAACCAGTCGACTAAATGGGGTCAGCCCTAATTGATATTATAACCATCATATCAAAATAAACTTGGAACCACGCGATGATATGGTGTGTGGTCCTCCGACTATAACTCAGGAAACCATGCAGTTTATTAGGCTACTGATGAATTTAACAGGGTGGTGAAAGTGCACAGTGATCTTGATGCTCCTTTCCAATAAATATTGGTGACATATGGTGATTGATGCTTGACTGCCGTTTTAATAAATAAAAAATATTCTCGCTCTTATACATAATAATCTCATCATGTAAACTACCCTACCCGCATAGCCGACCTACACTGTATCTGTGAGATGTTGGCTAAAGCGTACGTGCCAAAACCAGAGTAGACACATTTTCTATTGTGACCAAACGATCGGTAGAGTTGAAAATGTGATGGAAACACATTGAAATTTAGATTAGTATTCAGCACATGAAAACTTAAAGATGCACTATGCAGAAATTGCTCTGCCCTTTCCTGGTAGCAAAAATTTTACAATTTGCCTCATTTCAGTTTGTGTGAAAAAACAAGCAGGTATAGTGTAGAGCAGGGCTGTCCAACCCTATTCCTGGAGAGCTACCATCCTGTAGGTTTTCACTCCAACCCTAATCTAGTGCACCTGATTCTAATAAGTAGCTGGTTGATAAGCTGAATCAGGTTAGTTACAACTGGTGTTGAAAGGAAAACCTACAGGAGGGTATCTCTCCAAAAACAGGGTTGGACAGCCCTGGTGTAGAGAATCATTGTATCATCAAAATCGCTGTGAAATATAATTTCCTTAACCAAAAGTATATTATTTTTAGCTGTTTGATACTGGTGTACAATACCTAAAGTAAAAGATGCAAAAATGAAAGTTAAGAATGGGAAACATAGAAATAGCGCACATAGAACATATGTATCGCTACTTAGACTTGTTTTTAATGAGAAGGACAGATCTATAACATTTCTGTGTGTATTTCATAGGGTCATCCAAAAAGTTACATATTGCAACTTTACAAGGGAAAGTACATTTTGTGTCTACTGCTTTATCATGCAGGATGCACTGACTTTTATCCCCAACCAGTCAGTTTGGTGGAAACACACAACTGGTGGGAAAATTTGCATATTTTTCGCATGAAAATATTTGTATTAAAATATAATCGACACCTGGATGGAAAGCTAGCTACTGATATGTAAAGGCCAGTCAAGCCTACACAGGGAATGCATCCCAAATGGCACCTTATTCCCTATTATGTGCACTTCATTTGACTAGGGACCATTGGGGTGGACCGAGCACACCCCCATTCTCATCAACGGGGCTGTAGTGGAGCAGGTTGAGAGCTTCAAGTTCCACATCACCAACAAACCAACATGGTCCAAGCACACCAAGACAGTCGTGAAGATTGCACGACAAAATCTATTCCACCTCAGGAGACTGAAAATATTTGGCATGGGTCCTCAGATCCTCAAAAAGTTAAACAACTGCACTATCGAGACCATCCTGATGGGCTGCATCACTGCCTGGTATGGCAACTGCTCGGCTTCAAACTGTAAGGCACTACAGAGGGTAGTGGGTACGGCCCAGTACATCATTGGGGTCAAGCTTCCTGCCATCTAGTACTTTGATACCAACCAGTGTCAGAGGAAGGCCCTAATAATGTCAAAGACTCCAGCCACCCTAGTTATAGACTGTTCTCTCTGCAACTGCACGGCAAGCGGTACCGGAGCGCCAAGTCTAGTTCAGAGGCTTCTAAACAGCTTCTACCCCCAAGACATAAGACTCCTGAACATCTATTCAAATGGCTACCCAGACTATTTGCATTGACAACCCCACCACCTTTATGCTGCTGCTGCTACTCTCTGTTATTATCTATGCATAGTCACTTTAATAATTCTACCTACGTGTACATATTACCTCAATTACCTCGACTAACTGGTGCCCCCACACATTGACTCTGTACTGGTAGCCCCTATATAAAGCCTTGCTATTGTTATTTTACTGCTGCTCTTTAATTATTTGTTACTTTTATTTCTTATATATATTTTTAGGTATTTTTCTTATTTATGCTAAAAAGTAGTGCAATATAAAGGTAATGGGGAGCCATTTGGAAATCACCCACTGACTCACGCCTCACCGCCTACATCTCCATCAACCTGCAAAAACCACTCCAAACAGAGAAAGAAAGATAGGGATGAAGAGGAACTGAGAATGTGAGGAGAGAAAGGTAACTTCAGTGAAACATCCACATGTAAAATGTTAATTAAGCAATAAGGCACGAGGGCTGTTTTTATGCACGACGCATCACTGAGTGCCTGGACACAGCCCATAGCCATGCTATATTGGCCATATACCACAAACCCCAGAGGTGCCTTATTGTTATTATAAACTGGTTACCAACATAATTAGGGCAGTAAAAATACATATTTTGTCGTACCTGTGGTAAATTGTCTGATATACCACGGCTGTCAACCAATTAGCATACAGGGCTGGAACCTACAGTTTATAATAAGGATTATAATCTGGTTTAATGAAGATCTTTCCAATTATATCACAGCAGACAGAAAAGGAAAAACGTACATTTAGCTAAAGATAAAACAATGAATTGTCAACTCAGACATTTACATGTGTGCAATGCGGATGACCCAATCTGACTCTCCATATTTTAACAAAGATTGTATTTAGACTCTCTATTCTGATATAATTCATTATCAGTCAGTAGGCACAGTTCTGTTAATGGGGATCTAAATGCTAGAACTGTAAAAAAGCAGACTACATGGATTTAGAGGGGAACATCCATGTACATTGTACTACATCTGTATATGAATCATAACTGACTACACAGAGAAAAAGCTGCGACAGTATTGTCAACCAAAATGGAAAAAGTACTCTGTAAAAGCCTGGGTCTGTATATTATTAATTGCAGGACTAAGGGTGACTGTCTGGGTAGGTTTACGTATTGCTCTGCACTTGGAAAAAGTGTAGTCGAAAATGCCATAACAGATATGGAGCAAGAAAAAAATCAATGCCTTTATGGTCAAATCCATTTGTCAGACCATTGCAAAATTAGAATGTATCTGAAATGATCAGATAAACCATCCCTAGTTCAAATCAAATCAAATTGTTTATATAGCCCTTCTTACATCAGCTGATATCTCAAAGTGCTGTACAGAAACCCAGCCTAAAACCCCAAACAGCAAGCAATGCAGGTGTAGAAGCACGGTGGCTTAGAAAGGCCAAACCTAGGAAGAAACCTAGAGAGGAAGCAGGCTATGAGGGGTGGCCAGTCCACTTCTGGCTGTGCCGGGTGGAGATTATAACAGAACATGGCGAAGATGTTCAAATGTTCATAAATGACCAGCATGGCCAAATAATAATAATCACAGTAGTTGTCGAGGGTGCAGCAAGTCAGCACCTCAGGAGTAAATGTTAGTTGGCTTTTCATAGCCGCACATTAAGAGTATCTCTACCGCTCCTGCTGTCTCTAGAGAGCAGGTCTGGGACAGGTATCATGTGCGGTGAACAGGTCTTGGTTCCATAGCCGCAGGCAGAACAGTTGAAACTGGAGTAGCAGCACGGCCAGGTGGACTGCAAGGAGACAGCAAGGAGTCATCATGCCAGGTAGTCCTGAGGCATGGTCCTAGGGCTCAGGTCCTCCGAGAGAGAGAAAGAAAGAGAGAAAGAGAGAATTAGAGAGAGCATACTTAAATTCACACAGGACACCGGATAAGACAGGAGAAGTACTCCAGATATAACAAACTGACCCTAGCCCCCCGACACAAACTACTGCAGCATAAATACTGGAGGCTGAGACAGGAGGGGTCAGGAGACACTGTGGGCCAAACAGGAAGGATATAAGCCCACCCACTTTGCCAAAGCACAGCCCCCACACCATTAGAGGGATGTCTTCAACCACCAACTTACCATCCTGAGACATGGCCGAGTATAGCCCACAAAGGGTCTGAATATAAAACCAGAACCTAAACTCTACCCTCTCCTGCGCACATACAGAGTATTCGGAAAGTATTCACACCCCTTCCCCTTTTCCACATTTTGTTACGTTATTCAAAAAATAAATTTTTGCAAATGTATTAAAAATAAAAAACATAAATACAATTTTTACATAGGTATTCATACCCTTTGCTATGAGACTAGAAATTGAGCTCAGGTGCATCCTGTTCCCATTGATTTGAGTCCAACTGTGGTAAATTCAATTGATTGGACATAATTTGGAAAGGCACCCATCTGTCTATAAAAGGTCTCACAGTTGACAGTGCATGTCAGATCAAAAACCAAACCATTAGGATGACGGATTTGTCCTTAGAGGTCCGTGACAGGATTGTGTCAAGGCACAGATATGGGGAAGGGTGCCAAAACATTTTTACAGCATTGAAGGTCCCCAAGAACACAGTGGCCTCCATCACTCTTAAATGGAAGAAGTTTGGAAACATCAAGACACTTCCTAGAGCTGTCTTCCCAGCCAAACTGGGCCTTGGACTGGGAGGTGACCAAGAACCCAATGGTCACTCTGACAGAGCTCTAGAGTTCCTCTGTAGAGATGGGAGAACCTTCCAGAAGGACAACCATCTCTGCAGCATTCCAACAATCAGGAATTTATGCTATAGTGGCCAGACGGAAGTCACTTCTCCGTAAAAGGCACATAAAGCCCAGTTACAGTTTGCCAAAAGTCACCTAAAGGACTCTTAGACATGAGAAGCAAGATTCTCTGGTTTGATGGAAACAAGATTGAACTCCTTGGTCTGAATGCCAATCGTCACATCTGGAGGAAACCTGGCACCATCCCTACGGTGAAACATGGTGTTGGCAATATTGTGCTGTAAGGATGTTTTTCAGTGGCAAGGACTGGGAGACTAATCAGGATCTAGGAAAAGATGAAAGGATCAAGAGATCCTTGATGAAAACCTGCTCCAGAGCACTCAGGACCTCAGACTGGGACGAAGGTTCACCCTCCAACAGGACAACGACCCTAAGCACACAGCCAAGACAATGCAGGAGTGGCTTCAGGACAAGTCTAAATGTCCTTGAGTGGCTAAAACAAAAAAAAGTGTTAAACAAAACAAAATATATTTTCTATTTGAGATTCTTCAAAGTAGCTACCCTTTGCCTTGATGACAGCTTTGCACACTCTTGACATGATCTCAACCAGCTTCATGAGGTTCCATTTGGATTGCATTTAAATTAACAGGTGTGTCTTGTTAAAAGTTAATTTGTGGAATTTTTTTCCTTCTTAATACGTTTGAGCCAATCAGTTGTGTTGTAACAAAGTAGGGGTGGTATACAGAAGATAGCCCTATTTGGTAAGACCAAGTCCATATTATGGCAAGAAAAACTAAAATAAGCAAAGAGAAACAACAGTACATCATTGCTTTAAGACATGAAGGGCAGTCAATCTGGAAAATGTCAAGAACTTTCATCTGTACAAACAATAGTACGCAAGTATAAACCCCATGGGACAACGCAGCCGTCATACCGCTCAGGAAGGAGACCCATTCTGTCTCCAAGAAAATAATCTGCTTTGGTGCGAAAAGTGCAAATCAATCCCAGAACAACAACAAAGGACCTTGTGACTAAACTGGAGGAAACGGGTACAAAAGTATCTACAGTATATCCACAGTAAAATCAGACCTATATTAACATAACCTGAAAGGCCACTCAGCAAGGAAGAAGTCACTGCTCCATAACCTCCATAGAAAAGCCAGACTACGGCTTGCAACTGCACATGGAGACAAAGATCGCACTTTTTGGAGAAATGTCCTCTGGTCTGATGAAACAAAAATATAACTGTTTGTCCATAATGACCATCGTTATGCTTGGAGGAAAAAGGGGGAGGCTTGCAAGCCGAAGAACACCACCCCAACAGTGAAGCACTGGGGTGGCAGTATCATGTTGTGGGGGTGCTTTGCTGGAGGAGGGACTGGTGCACTTCACAAAATAGATGGCATCACAAGAAGGAAAATTAGGTGGACATATTGAAGCAACATCTCAAGACATCAGTCAGGAAGTTAAAGCTTGGTCGCAAATGGGTCTTCCAAATGGACAATGACCCCAAGCATACTTCCAAAGTTGCGGCAAAATGGCTTATGGACATCAAAGTCAGGGTATTGGAGTGGCCATCACAAAGCCCTGACCTCAATCCTATAGAAAATGTGTGGGCAGAACTGAAAAAGCGTGTGCGAGGAAGGAGGCCTACAAACCTGACTCAGTTACACCAGCTCTGTCAGGAGGAATGGGCCAAAATTCACCCAACTTATTGTGGGAAGCTTGATGAAGGCTACCCAAAACGTTTGACCCAAGTTAAACAATTTAAAGGCAATGCTACCAAATACTAATTGAGGGCATGTAAACTTCTGACCAACTGGGAATGTGATGAAAGCTGAAATAAATTATTCTCTCTAGTATTCTTCTGACATTTCACATTCTTAAAATAAGTGGTGATCCTAACTGACCTAAGACAGGGAATTTTAACTAGGATTACATGTCAGGAATTGTGAAAAACTGAGTTTAAATGTATATGGCTAAGATGTATGTAGCCTAACTGGCATATACAGTGGGGCAAAAAAAATAGAAAAAAAAGTATTTAGTCAGCCACCAATTGTGCATGTTCTCCCACTTAAAAAGATGAGAGAGGCCTGTAATTTTCATCATAGGTAGACTTCAACTATGACAGACAAAATGAGAAAAAAAATCCAGAAAGTAACATTGTAGGATTTTTTATGAATTTATTTGCAAATTATGGTGGAAAATAAGTATTTGGTCACCTACAAACAAGCAGGCTCTCACAGACCTGGTTCTCACAGACCTGTAACTTCTTCTTTAAGAGGCTCCTCTGTCCTCCACTCGTTACCTGTATTAATGGCACATGTTTGAACTTGTTATCAGTATAAAAGACACCTGTCCACAACCTCAAACAGTCACACTCCAAACTCCACTATGGCCAAGACCAAAGAGCTGTCAAAGGACACCAGAAACAAAATTGTAGACCTGCATCAGGCTGGGAAGACTGAATCTGCAATAGGTAAGCAGCTTGGTTTGAAGAAATCAACTGTGGGAGCAATTATTAGGAAATGGAAGACATACATGACCACTGATAATCTCCCTCAATCTGGGGCTCCACGCAAGATCTCACCCCGTGGGGTCAAAAGAAGAGCGGTGAGCAAAAATCCCATGACCTGCAGAGAGCTGGGACCAAAGTAACAAAGCCTACCATCAGTAACACACTACGCCACCAGGGACTCAAATCCTGCAGTGCCAGACGTGTCCCTGCTTAAGCCAATACATGTCCAGGCCCGTCTGAAGTTTGCTAGAGAGCATTTGGATGATCCAGAAGAAGATTGTGAGAATATCATATGGTCAGATGAAACCAAAACTTTTTGGTAAAAACTCAACTCGTCGTGTTTGGCGGACAAGGAATGCTGAGTTGCATCCAAAGAACACCATACCTACTGTGAAGCATGGGGGTGGAAACGACTGATCCGTGTAAAGGAAAGAATGAATGGGGCCATGTATCGTGAGATTTTGAGTGAAAACCTCCTTCCATCAGCAAGGGCATTGAAGATGAAACGTGGCTGGGTCTTTCAGCATGACAATGATCCCAAACACACCGCCCGGGCAACGAAGGAGTGGCTTCGTAAGAAGCATTTCAAGGTCCTGGAGTGGCCTAGCCAGTCTCCAGATTTCAACCCCATAGAAAATCTTTGGAGGGAGTTGAAAGTACGTGTTGCCCAGCAACAGCCCCAAAACATCACTGCTCTAGAGGAGATCTGCATGGAGGAATGGGCCAAAATACCAGCAACAGTGTGTGAAAACCTTGTGAAGACTTACAGAAAACGTTTGACCTCTGTCATTGCCAGTATTGAGATAAACTTTTGACCAAAAACTTAAATACTTATTTTCCACCATCATTTGCAAATAAATTCATAAAAAACCCTGCAATGTGATTTTCTGGATTTTCTTTCTCATTTTGTCTGTCATAGTTGAAGTGTACCTATGATAAAAATGACAGGCCTCTCTCATATGTTTAAGTGGGAGAACTTGCACAATTGTTGGCTGACTAAATACTTTTTTGCCCCACTGTATAAGCAGCGCGTGAGTTTCAAGTTTGGGAAAGATAATTCTCACCATAAAATGCACCTTCATAATAAAAGCATTACATGCATAATTGCATTTCGGTCACTTTTGATGATTGTGTTTTACGCTAATGGAACATTTGCTCTTAGAGCTTATAGCTTGTGTGCATTAATGCGCTTATAAAGTTAAGAAATAACCTAATAATTTAACAACATTTTAAGCTTAAACGTTCTGACCTGTTGCATCAGCCCCGTTGCGTAAAAAATATTTATTAATGCTAGTGGCATCCCACAACAGTCTCAGACTGTGTTTGGAATATTAATTTCTCGCACAGAATTGAATAGGTAGACCTTTGTACTATAAGGGATAGTAGATTGCTGATGGAGCGTACAGCAAAAGACATGGACTTTCTTAGGATGCATTACGGCCACACAAATGGGATGCTGACATGAAATTCTAGGCATATGGAATCATCTAGTAACCAAAAAAGTGTCAAACAAATCAAAATATATTTTATATTTGAGATTATTCAAAGTAGCCACCCTTTGCCTTGATGACAGCTTTGCACACTCTTGGCATTCTCTCAACCAGCTTCACCTGGAATGCTTTTCCAACAGTCTTGGATCCCATATATACTGAGCACTTGTTGGCTGCTTTTCCTTCACTCTGCGGTCCAACTCATCCCAAACCATCTCAATTGGGTTGAGGTTGGGTGATTGTGGTGGCCAGATCATCTGAAGCAGCCCTCCATCCTTATTGGTCATATAGCTTTCACAGATCCTGGAGTTGTGTTGGGTCATTGTCCTGTTGAAAAACAAATGATAGTCCCAATAAGCACAAACCAGATGGGACGGCGTATCGCTGCAGAATGCTGTGGTAGCCATGATGGTTGTGTGCATTGAATTCTAAATAAATCACAGATAGTGTCACTGGCAAAGCACCCCCACACCATCACGCCTCCTCCTCCATGCTTCATGCTGGGAACCACACATGCAGAGATTGTCACGCCCTGGCCTTAGTTATCTTTGTTTTCTTTATTATTTTGGTTAGGTCAGGGTGTGACATGGGGGATTTATGTGTTTTTCCCTGGTCTAGTGGTTTTGTATGTTTATGGGGTGTTTTCTGGTCTAGGTGTTTATGTAAGTCTATGGTTGCCTAGATTAGTTCTCAATTAGAGGCAGTGGTTTATCGTTGTCTCTGATTGGGAACCATATTTAGGCAGCCATGTTCTTTGGGTATTTTGTGGGTGATTGTTTCCTGTGTCTGTGCGTCACGGGACTGTTTCGTTGCCAGTTCACGTTGTTATTTTGTATTTGTGTTCATGTTCAGTTTTCCCTATTAAAACATGGACACCTACCACGCCGCATAATGGTCCGATCCTTGTTTCACCTCTTCAAAGGAAGAGGAGGAAATCTGCCGTGACAGAGATCATCTGGAACCAAAAATCGAAAATTCAGACCAAAGGACAGATTTCCATTGGTCTAATACCATTGGTGTTTCTTGGCACAAGCAAGTCTCTTCTTCTTATTGGTGATCTTTAGTAGTGTTTTTTTTTGCAGAAATTAATCCATGAAGGCCTGATTCACGTAGTCTCCTCTGAACAGTTGATGTTGAGATGTGTCTGTTACCTATACCTCTTGGTACTATCCGTCCCGGATCCGGGAGCGTTGTCATCAACTGACACTAATTAGCATAACACAACGGACATAAATATTACTAGACAATATTTATATTCATGAAATCACAAGTTAAATATATTGAAACACAGCATTGTTTTTTGTTAATCACCCTGTCATCTCAGATTTTGAAAATGTGCTTTACAGCCAAAGCAAGACAAGCATTTGTGTAAGTTTATCGATAGCCTAGCATAGCATTATGCCTAGCTAGCAGCAGGAAACCTGGTCACAAATCAGAAAAGCAATCAAATTAAATTGTTTACCTTTGATGAGCTTCGGATGTTTTCACTCACGAGACTCCCAGTTAGATAGCAAATGTTCCTTTTTTCCCAAAAGTATTATTTTTGTAGCCGAAATAGCTACGTTAGTTCTTCACTTTTGGCTGAGAAATCGACCGGAAATTGCGGTCACGACAATGCCTAAAAATATTCTAAATTACCTCCATAATATCAACAGAAACATGGCAGACGTTGTTTAAAATCAATCCTCAAGGTGTTTTTCAAATATTTATTAGATAATGTATCAACCTGGACAGATGGCTTCTTAGTAGGAAAGAGAGAAACAATGGCCGCATTTGTCCTTTACGCACAAAACACTCTGAGAGACTTCAGCTGACCACTGACGCAATGTTGACGTTCAGGCTCATTCTTCAAAATAAAAGCCTGAAACTATGTATTGTGACACTAGACACATTAGGGAAGCCATAGAAAAAGGAATCTGGTTGATATCTCATTCATTGATATCTCATTCACTGCTCATTCACTGCTCATTCACTGCGCATAGGAACACAGAGGTTTCTAAATAAGAGTCACTTCCTGATTGGATTTTTCTCAGGCTTTCGCCTGCAATAACAGTTCTGTTATACTCACAGACAATATTTTTACAGTATTGGAAACTTTAGAGTGTTTTCTATCCTAAGCTGTCAATTATATGCACCTTGTCCTGATAAAATAGCCTGTTTACTGAGGGAACATTATTTTTTCAAAAATGAAAATAGTGCCCCCTACAGTGAAGCATTTATTTGGGCAGCAATTTCTGAGGCTGGTAACACTAATTAATTTATCTTTTGCAGCAGAGGTAACTCTGGGTCTTCCTTTCCTGTGGCGGTCCTCATGAGAGCCAGTTTCATCATAGCGCTTGATGGTTGACACCAAGGACACTCAATGACACCATCCTGTTTAAATAAAGTAGTAATAGACTACCAGTTTAAAGAAAAGTATTTAATCTGGATAAATAAAAATAAAAATCAAATGATATGAATGGTCTTTGTGTGCGGCAGTATGTGCTTTCGTTATTGTTGATTTCAAATATATATATATATTTTTTACTTTAGTGGAATATGTTGTTTTACTTTAGTGTGAAACTAACTAAATACATTTTCAAAAATCAAATTTCATATTTTCTAAAAAAAATGTAAAATGTCTTATGTGTATAATATCCATGCATTTAGTAAAAAATAAGTGAAGGTGTCTGTCTGCCTCTGTTATATTGACCTATCCCTTCCAAACTTCTTAACTAGGCTATCTAGAAGTTATCAGTAGACTATGATCAACTCTGTGACCACCCCCTAATGTATTGAGTAATTAACTCTTGCTTATTGTGTACATGACAGGTACCATAAATGAAAACATATTTCGGCTAGAATTACCTCTGACTTTTGTTTTTTAATGTCCCAGTTATCAGGGACAGGTTAAGTCCGTGGTGCTGAATTGACAGCACCCCTGTTTAGCCAGCTGTAATTCTTACCATTTGTGTACAGGCCAGGAGATGGTTTGTGGGCACAGTTCGTTACACAAGCACTGATAACGTCTTACAAGTTTGAATAGGCTAATTAACAGTTTATCTCGTTCATCAGTGGCGGTCAGTGCCGTTTAAGATAAAGGAGGACAATAATTTTTGTATGAGCATGGCCTTATTTCTATTACAGAATATTGGATGACTGTCATTCATATTCCATTCACCCAGCTCAATATAAGGTTTAGGTTTAGGTTACTACTTGACACTAAAATGTTCCCTATACCCATCATGAGGTTTCTATGACCTAGCCCATGAATGAAAATCTACAATGTAGGTGCACGGGTCGAGAAAAATTTGAGCAATGAAGGTGACAGACATTGACACATTCAATACCGCCTTGCACTCTCTTGTCTGCATCTAGCTAGTCTAGGATGTAATCATAGTCCCACTGTTGCAAACAAGAGTTTCTATTGGACAAATTCAGGTATGTTTATGCCCGTTTTGTTCTGTTTGCTTCCATTTAATCAATTATTTGGTGACGTGAATATATTTTTAGTATAGTCATCTAAAAATAACTTTTTGAATGTTCCCCTATTTACATTTTTAGGACATTCACTTCCTCCTCAGTGAAGTCTATACAATAAACTCTAAGAATTTAGCCGCTGTTACCTCAGGTGACACCGTAGGCCTCGCTCTTTTCTAAACAATATTACATTTCTCCGATGTGCTCACCAGCTATTAGGTCGCAAACCTATTTATTTTTTCTGTCAGCGCAACCTGTAATTCAAAATGGTTTACGTTTCATTTCGTAAAGCTGCCTAAATGCTGGTATTGATTTATGGACAATGTTCCTTTGATGTGTTGGATTTATCAAGACAAAATTCCAATGTGATGTGACTCTTTTCTTTGCCGTTTTGAATTGCACTTATCAGGAATCTTGATAGTTTAAATATGGAAATTTCATTGGAACACCTGTAAATGGAACACCGTTATTTATCATAATGCATTTACATTTATCCTTCACTCAAGTTTTGTGGAACAGTTACATTTCAATATCAGCACGGATGGATACGTTGAAATCATGCACGGTCACACTAGCTAGGACACACAAAATGGCAAAAAATACACCACTCACACCGGTATCCACAGCAGGAGTTGTGTGAATTAAATCATTTCTCTCTGTCTGTCCTGGATGTTTGCAATGCATCAGTTCAGCCATTTATTCTATCAATGTATCAACACCAGCCAATCACATCACACCAGAGCTACTTCTCAACATTTAAACTTCCCGCCATTTCATTTCCAACACTGCAACCTACTTTATACTCTGCTTTTCTCCTTGAATATTACTTTTATTTTTTTCCCTTATTTTACCTGTTAAGTTGACTGAGAACACATTCATATTTACAGCAACGACCTGGGGAATAGTTGTAAAAAATCTCAAAATAAGTGACCTAATTATATTGCTATTTCTTCCTACAACCTGTTGAAAACAACTACTGTGCTACTCAAGGAAAGGTGTGTGTGTGTCAGGGACTGCACACATACAAGCAGTTTTATGAAAACAACCAGTCGATTAATTTTCATGAAGTCAGTT
Source organism: Oncorhynchus mykiss (assembly GCF_013265735.2). Lineage (NCBI taxonomy): Eukaryota > Metazoa > Chordata > Actinopteri > Salmoniformes > Salmonidae > Oncorhynchus > Oncorhynchus mykiss. Next base: position 36,914,021 of record NC_048585.1, on the reverse strand, counting down.
ATCATTATCCTTCTTTTGTCAAACTACAGATGTGGAGATAGCAGACGTAATTCACTACTGCCATCTACTGGCCAAATGTGAATACTACAGAAATAGTCCGTAGCAGAGATACAGTACCAGTCAAAAGTTTGGACACCTAATCATTCAAGGGTTCTTCTTTATTTTTACTATTTTATACATTGTAGAATAATAGTGACGACATTAAAACTATGAAATAACACATATGGAATCATGTAGTAAACAAAAATCAAAATATATTTTATATTTGAGATTATCCAAAGTAGCCAACCTTTGCCATTATTACAGCTTTGCACACTCTTGGCATTCTCTCAACCAGCTTCACTTGGAATGCTTTTCCAATAGTCTTAAAGGTGTTCCCGCATATGCTGAGCAGTTGTTGGCTGCTTTTCCTTCCCATTCCAACTCATCCCAACCCATCCCAATTAAGTTGAGGTCGGGTGATTGTGGAGGCCAGGTCATCTGATGCAGCACTTTCCTTATTGGTCAAATAGCCCTTACAAATCCTGGAGATGTGTTGGGTCATTGTCCTGTTGAAAAACAAAGGACAGGGGCCTCCCGGGTGGCGCAGTGGTTAAGGGCGCTGTACTGCAGCGCCAGCTGTGCCACCAGAGACTCTGGGTTTGCACCCAGGCTCTGTCATAATCGGCCGCGACCAGGAGGTTCGAGGGGTGATGCACAATTGGGTTCCGAGTTAGGGAGGGTTTGGCCGATAGGGAAATCCTTGTCTCATCGCGCACCAGCGACTCCTGTGGTGTTTCCTCCGACACATTGGTGCGGCCGGCTTCCGGGTTGGATGACGCTGTGTTAAGAAGCAGTGCGGCTTGGTTGGGTTGTGTATCGGAGGACGCATGACTTTCAACCTTCGTCACTCCCGAGCCCGTACGGGAGTTGTAGCAATGAGACAGGATAGTAGCTACTAAACAATTGGATACCATGAAATTGGGGAGAAAAAGGGGTCAAATTCAAAAAAAGAAAAACAAATGACAGTCAAACTAACCACAAACCAGATGGAATGGCGTATCTCTGCAGAATGCTGTGGTAGCCATGCTGGTTAAGTGTGCCTTGAATTCTAAATAAATCACAGACAGTGTCACCAGCAAAGCACCCTCCACACAATCATACCTTCTCCTGCATCCTCATGGTGGGAACCACACATGCTGAGCTAATCCGTTCACCTACTCTGCATCTCACAAAGATACAGCGGTTGGAACCAAAAATCTCAAATTTGGACTCATCAGACCAAAGGACAGATTTCCACCGGTCTAATGTCCATTGCTCCTGTTTCTTGGCCCAAGCAGTCTCCTCTGAACAGTAGATGTTGAGATGTGTCTGTTACCTAAACTCTGTGAAGCATTTATTTGGGCTGCAATCTCAGGTGCACTAACGAACTTATCCTCTGCAGCAGAGGTAACTCTGGCTCTTCCTTTCCTGTGGCGGTCTTCATGAGATTCAGTTTCATCATAGCGCTTGATGGTTTTTGTGACTGCACTTTAAGAAACTTTCAAAGTTCTTGAAATTTTCCAGATTGACTGACCTTCAGGTCTTAAAGTAATGATGGGCTGTCGTTTCTCATTGCTTATTTGAGCTGTTCTTGCCATAATATGGACTTGGTCTTCTACCAAATAGAGCTATCTTCTGTATACCACCCCTACCTTGTCACAACACTGATTGGCTCAAATGCATTAAGAAGGAAAGAAATTCCACAAATAAACTTTTATCAAGGTACACCTGTTAATTGAAATGCATTCCAGGTGACTACCTCATGAAGTTGGTTGAGAGAATGCCAAGAGTGTGCAAACCTGTCATCAAGGCAAAGGGTGGCTACTTTGAAGATTCTCAAAGTTAAAATATATGATTCCAAGTGTTATTCAAGTGTTATTTCCTAGTTTTGATGTCCAGACTTTTGACTGGTACTTATATATATATATATATATATATATATATATATATATATATATACTGTATATAATGACGAGATGTTCATGTCTCCGTCCTAACAAGTCGATATCCCAAAGGGGGAAGGCAGGCGACAAGCTTAGGTCCAAAATAAGCTTCGCCTTTTCTTCTGATTCCATACACTCTGATCGAAATGTGAAGAGATTCTCAAATGCATTTCCTTGAGAGGTCCCTCCCCTCTAACCTTCTCATCCAATTGGCTTTAAGCAGGAGGCGAAGAGAAAGGAAGCAAGGAATCAAAGAAATGCAATTGAGATTCTCCCTTTGTTTTACCCCACCTACTGGTTTAGGTAAGGATTTGAAGGTTAAGCAATGCCAGATCTGTGCCTGCAGAGGCAACTTTTACCCAGAGCCCAGTGAATGGTTTGTATTCAGTCAGTCTCGACAAATGTACCAGTTCTAAAAAAAAACTTCAGCCATAGTCCCAGTCGGTATTATGTAACAACATTTGAATTTCTCTTTTTTTACATTTGATAAAAGTAGAGACTCCGATCTACAAAATGGCGTAGTATACACTGCATTTGAGGAAACAATGGGATAGTAATTCTGCTTTGGAAGTTGATCAACTTGTAAACTCACTTTTGAAAAATACGTCTTTCAATGTGTTGGTACTACTATTGAGAGAGCCCTTCTTTGTCTATACCCATTCAGCATTGTTCACACCCTCTTAAGCCTTAGCCTTACCCATCTCTTTGAGGGTGGATCCGTGCATTCTGTACTAACTTACCAGCTACTTCCAGACATATAAGAGAGAGAGAACAGCTCACTGAACATTACTCACCCTAGCAGATCTTGTTAGACTGTTACAATATGTTATCCAGAGCATTGGTGACTGCAACTGCAACTGTGCTGTCAGATTGTTCCTTCGTAAATTCAGAGCATTTTGCGTTCAGAGCGCACACTGAATAAGTAGGCCAATAAGTAGGATTGTTCTGAAAGCTCAGACCTCACAACGACAGTCAAGGACCCATTGGCTAACATTGGCTAGCTATTTCCATACACATAATGAGACACCCCACTCCTGACAATTTTACTCCCCCTAGCAGAGCAGGATAGGCAGCATTCATGTTATCCAGCGCTTTGGTTATTAACAGCGCTGAAAAACAATTGAATTATGCTTTGTTGTCGACGTTTACTGACACCGGACATATTCAATGGGTGTTGAGCGTTCAAAAATTAATCAGTTATACTTTTTCAAAATTAGAGATGAGTCTTTTGTTAAGAGATGTAACGCACGCTAACCCCATTCCGTACAAATGTGCACAACTGCAACATTCAAATGAGGATGCAAAGAAAACTAATGGGACTGTAGCAACTATGTTGACATCAAAATCTGGGGTGTGAACTACGTTTCTATTCAAGCGTTGATTGAAATGGTAATGGATCTATAGTATTGGAGAAAAGTTGAAAAAACGGACCCCGCCGACGCTGTACGTTACATCGTGACGTGTCATGGTGTAATGTACAGCACGCATAAAGCAAATAATTCTGTCTTACAGCCTCTCTCCACCAGGTGTAGCACTTCTCGCACAAGAAAGGAACAGGGACAGGGTCATTTTTTTGCGTCAACACTGCAAGCTATCATGACTCTCAAAAGCCGCTGTTTACTTCTGAAGATCACTTTAGCACCGCCCTAAAAACCTGATTCAAATTGGACACAAACCTTCAAATTGGTATGTAATGACACATTATATAAACTCTTTATAGTGTTTTATTTACATTTTAGAGGCGATAAGGTTTCCCCACACGACATCTCTCCTTCTCACTATCATGCAATAGGTTTAGCTTCCCCACCCGCCATTTTTAATAAGACCCGACAGAGCTCATTGCCTTCTTGAATCATGCAGAGATGGGCATCATGAAGGTCTTGTCATTGATTTTGTTGGAAAGGGGAGAAATTCTGCTTTACATTGGTATTGATATTACAGTTGATCTGGAAGTATTATGTTTTTTGGGCACTAAAATGAGGTAAATTGTACGGACCAGCGCGATGTACAAAAGTGAGTGAGTTTACGTTAGATAGCTAGCTAAACAATGGACCATAATCCCAACGTTACTACCCTGCATCAATCTGCAGGGTTCCAGGTTCTATGGCTATAACTAGTCAAGCAAATGTGTCTGAGATACGAAGAACAAGATCATACACATAATGTTAGCTAACGACCCAGCCAGCTAACGTTTGCTAGCTAACAGTACACTTGAAATGAAACCACTTTGTCAAAATTAGAAATGTGTAATATCTGAAAATGTAGCTAGCTAGACTATCTTACATACATCCTGGTTGGATGTGTCTCCTGTCTAATGCCTTGCACGATGTAATCCAGACTCCTTAGCTACCATACTAGAATTCCACTGATTTCAAAACGCAGTCCTCCAGAAAGTGGAGAGCATACACATAACGTTAGCTAGCGAGCCAGCCAGCTAATGTTAGCTAGCTAACAGTACAATAACTTGAGATTAGGTTTATGCAGTTTTACTACGATACATTTCAAATAAATCTGCATTTGACACGATTATCTAGATGTACTGATCAGCTCCAATAGACAGATGCGAGCTATATGGCAGACCAATCCAAACTCATCTCTCGGCATGTTCAGCCCACTCATTATCTCAGCCAATCATGGCTAGCGGGAACGTTGCTCTCTTTTTCTGTGGCTAAACCAACTAGGCACGTAATTTAAAAATTGTATTCATATTTACATATGGCATACAAGTTTGATATTAACTTCTTATGGCTGCAGGGGCAGTATTGAGTAGTTTGGATGAAAGGTGCCCAGAGTAAAGGGCCTGCTCCTCAGTCCCAGTTGCAAATATAAGCATATTATTGTAATATTGGATAGAACACACTCTGACGTTTCTAAAAGTGTTTGAATGATGTCTGTGAGTATAACATAACTCATATGGCAGGCAAAAACCTGAGAAGGAATCCAAAGTGGTGGGAAATCGAGGTTGGTCGATTTTCTACCCAGCCCCTATTGAATACACAGTGGGATATTGGTTATGTTGCACTTCCTAAGGCTTCCACTAGATGTCAACCGTCTTTAGAAACTTGAATGAGGCTTCTACTGTGATGTGAGGCCGGATGAGAGCTCTTTGAGTCAGTGGTCTGGAAGAGAGCCAGGTCCTGGTCACATGCATTTTACATTATAGCGACCTGTGTTCCATGGCTTTTCTACAGACAATGGAATTCTCCGGTTGGAACGTTATTGAAGATTTATGATAAAAACATCCTAAAGATTGATTCTATACTTAGTTTGAAATGTTTCTACAACCTGTAATATAACTTTTTGAAGTTTTCGTCCGACGTTCAACTGGACCTGCACGAGCGTTTGGATTTGTGTACTAAACGCCCTAACAAAAGTAGCTACTTGGACATAAATAATGGACATTATCGAACAAATCAAATCATCAAACATTTATTGCGGAACTAGGATTCCTGGGAATGCAAACTGATGAAGAGCATCAAAGGTAAGGGAATATTTATAATGTTATTTCTGATTTCTATTGACTCCAACATGGCGGATATTTTTATTTATTTTTCTTAGCTCCGTTCTCAGATTATTGCATGGTTTGCTTTTTCCGTAAAGTTTTTTTGAAATCTGACACAGTGGTAGTATTAAGGAGAGGTATATCTATATTTCCATGTTTAACAATTGTATTTTCATCGACATTTATAATCAGTATTTCTGTAAAATGATGTGGCTCTTTGCAATATCACCGAATGTTTTTGGAACTAGTGAATGTAACGCGTCAATGTATACTGAGATTTCTTTGATATAAATATGAACTTTATCAAACAAAACATACATGTATTTTGTAACATTAAGTCCTATGAGTGCCATCTGATGAAGATCATCAAAGGTTAGTGATTAATCTTATCTCTATTTGTGCAATTTGTGACTCCTCTCTTTGGCTGGAAAAATGGCTGTGTTTTTCTGTGAGATGGTGGTGACCTAACATAATCGTTTGTGATGCTTTCGCTGTAAAGCCTAATTGAAATCCGACACTGTGGTGGGATTAAAACAGTATAAAATACATGTATGTTTGAGGAGTTTTAATTATGAGATTTCTGTTGTTTTGAATTTGGCGCCCTGCACTTTCACTGGCTGTTGTCATATCGATCCCGTTAACGGGATCTCAGCCCTAAGAAGTCTGAAACAAAGGATATAATGTTGCTCCCAGACAATGCCCAAATCCACGTCATTCGCACGAAGAAAAGGAAATACAGTGGCACAGATCAGGGTGCCTTCTGAGAATTTTTCGGTGAGTGGGCCTCTACCATCCATTCTATTGGCCAACGAGCAATCACTTGAGAATAAACTGCATGAGTTCCGTTCGAGACTATAATATAAACAGCACATAAAAAACCTGAATATCTTATGTTTCTCCGAGTCATGGTTGAACAACGATTAAAGAGAGTAATTCGAGAGTAATTCGCTATTGAAGTTTCATACCGGAAGGAGAAACACATATTACGCACTGCATTGTTTGGTAAACGCGCAGATTCAGCTGTTTATATATCAATCAGTACGGCGACTAAGTCAGGGAAAGCTACATCTAAGTCTAGATATACAGATGTACACACAATTTTTGAAAACATTATTGGGAAAGTGAGACAGAGATTGTTGTAGGACGATTCATTTAGCGATTGTGGAGGAATATTTTTTGAACAGGAGAGGACATCGTTTTGGACTGGTAAGTTCTTATCATGCTAATACCCTTGTTTGAAATTAATAATATTAAATATTATTAGTGATTTTTTTTTTAATTTTAGAAGCAATATATAAACATGTAATGTCATGAAATGTGAGATGCGTGTGTCTGCCGCCCCACCCCCACCTACATGAAATAGCCTATTTGAGGCTGTTGAGGGGAGGGCAGGCCCACAACAATGGCCAAAGTGAAATGGAGACAGTAGATACAGCTGGTCTGTTGTAATATAATAAAGACAGTAGATCTAGCTGAAATGTCATAATATAAAAGAGACAGTAGATCTAGTAGGTCATAATAATATATTCAACCTTATGTTCCCTATACTCTATCTATATATATATATGTATATATTTATCTGTTTATTATACCTGTTGATACAGGACTCATATGTGAAACAATTCTAACTGAGCATTTTCTTTCACAGTGACACTGACTCCGAATGGCAGGACCCAGGGCCAAGGTTTCCATCCCCCACTGAAGCTGGTTCATCCAGCTCCTGCCACAAGCGGTGTTCATCTGCCCAAATGGATTTCTTCAGGCATGAATGTGCCTCAGGGCCAAAAAGGCACAGCAATGGAGGCGTCGCTGTGTTCTTCGCAAAATTAAGTCATCACCTGCACCACATGCTTGGTGACCCTATGCTTTACAGCAGAAAGAGACTGCTATGGCACCTGGCATCTGCAGCACAATATTGTGTAGTGCTTTGGCAAAGTGGGTGGGGTTATATCCTTTCTGTTTGGCCCTGTCCAGGGGTCTCATCGGATGGGGCCACAGTGTCTCCTGACCCCTCCTGTCTCAGCCTCCAGTATTTATGCTGGGGCTAGGGTCAGTTTGTTATATCTGGAGTACTTATTCTGTCTTATCCTGTGTCCTTTGTGAATTTAAGTATGCTCTCTCTAATTCTCTCTTTCTCTCTCTCAGAGGACCTGAGCCCTAGGACCATGCATCAGGACTACTTGCCATGATGCCTCCTTGCAGTCCCCAGTCCACCTGACCTTGCTGCTGTTCCAGTTTCAACTGTTCTGCCTGCGGCTATGGAACCCTAAACTCTTCATATTTACTTTTGAGGTGCTGTCCTGTGTTATCCTCTACAACTACTGTGATTATTATTATTTGACCCTGCTGGTCATCTATGAACGTTTGAAAATCTCGGCCATGTTCTGTTATAATCTCCACCCGGCACAGCCAGAAGAGGACTGGCCCCCCCACATAGCCTGGTTCCTCTCTAGGTTTCTTCCTAGGTTTTGGCCTTTCTAGGGAGTTTTTCCAAGCCACCGTGCTTCTACATCTGCATTGCATGCTGTTTGGGGTTTTAGGCTGGGTTTCTGTACAGCACTTTGAGATATTAGCTGATGTAAGAAGGGCTATGTAAAAACATTGATTTGATAGAGGACTGAGGGTCTTCCAAATATTGAAATTCCTATCTGAATGTTTGTTTTATCTTGTTCATTTTAAAGATGATGATACAAAAATAAAAAATAAAAAACGTACGTTTTTTTTCATTGTATTCTCTAAACCAGATCTATTGATTTATATTCTCCTACATTCAATTCACATTTACACAAACTTCAGAGTGTTTTCTTTCAAATGGTACCAAGAATATGCATATCCTTGGTTCTGTTTCTGAGATACAGGCTGTTAGATTTGGGTATTTCTTCAGACGGAAATTGAAAAAAGTAGGGGGTAGCTCTAAGAGGTTTTAATCACCCTGTCGTCTCAGATTTTGAAATTATGCTTTACAGCAAAAGCAATCCAAGCGTTTGTGTAAATTTATCGATAGCCCAACATAACATTATGTACACATTGAATCAGGAAGCTTGGTCACGAAAATCAGAAAAGCAATCAAATTAACCGTTTACCTTTGATGATCTTCGGATGTTTTCACTCACGAGACTCCCAGTTACAGATTATTTTTATACCCAAAATACCGACGTTTGTTTGTCATGTTATGTTCAGAAATCCACAGGAAAGAGCAGTCACGACAACGCAGACGGAAATTCCAAATAGTCTTCATAATGTCCACAGAAACATGTCAAACGTTTTTTATAATCATTCCTCAGGTAGTTTTTAAAATATATATTCGATAATATATCAACCGAGTGTGTAGCTTTTTCCATAACAGTGGGAGGAACAATGGCCGGTTTACTCAATTGCGCACCAACTCACTCTGAGAGCCCCCACCTCTCCACTTACGCAATGTGATCCTTCACGCTAATTTTCCAAAATAAAAGCCTGAAACTATGTCTAAAGACTGTTGACACCGTAGGGAAGCCACAGAAAAAGGAATCTGGTTGATATCCCTTTAAATGGAGGACAGGCTTGCATAGGAACACAGAGGTTTCAAAATAAGAGGCACTTCCTGATTGGATTATCCTCAGGCTTTTGCCTGCAATATCAGTTCTGTTATACTCACAGACAATATTTTTACAGTTTTGGAAACTTTAGAGTGTTTTCTATCCTAATCTGTAATTATATAAATATTCTAGCATCTGGTCCTGAGAAATAGGCCGTTTACTTTGGGAACGTTATTTTTCCAAACATAAAAATAGTGCCCCCTAGTTTCAAGAGGTTATTAACCGGCTGTCACAATCTCCGTACAATCAGCACAAACCACTTGGGCCGTATCGCTCAACAGTGCCTTCCACTTATAAAGCAGCTGCTTCGTCTTGATGTCATTCTTTATTAAAAGCTACCGCAAAGCTTTTTCATTTCAAACAAGCACACTTTGATTGGTTGAAATGTGTTGCTAGTTAGCCTATCAGCGCTCGGCTATGATGCTTTTGTTAGGTGGTGGAGCCTTTAGAATTTTCAAACTTTTAGCAACCAATTGGAGCTTGCTGGTGTTTGTTGAGGTTTATGCGTTCTTACAAAATTCGGTAGTAGTAGTTTCCTGCAGGCAGCGTTTGTGGTTTGCATAATGCATTTTGCACAATACGTTTTCCAACAGGACTGTACTGTCTCTGGTTTTGCTTTCTTTCACAAGATCAGGGCCACGTTCAGTTGCAAACATTGCAGATAGAAAACCATGAATAGAGCCGAAGTGGCTCCATATTCTAAATGTCAGAGAGGCGCTTGCTCTACATAGCATATTTCTGAAAATATTATTTTAACAGAAATCTGTATATAATGACAAGATGCTCATGTCTCCGCCCTAACAATCGGAGTCATTTTCTCAAAGGTGTGAAGGTAGCACAAGCTTAGGGTCCAAAATAAACCCATAGGAACGTATATGAGCTTATTTTTGCGAGAGTTCTGCTCTGATTTTATCACAGCATTTCTAAACACAGAGGGACAAAATCATCATGAGACAAAATTCTGGGATGGCTTGCGAAACCGATCAAGCAGACCAGGCTGCAGATTGGGGTTTGAGAAGTCAAAGAGAAAACTGAAAAATGATTCCTTAGTTGTTCATTTTCTCAAAATCTAAAGCCTCAACATAGATTCTAGCCAATGTCTTAAGTAGCTGAACATGTTTTCTTCAAAAACAACTTCATATCGAAGGAGTGCCTTTGATTTTACGGCCTGCACAACGACCGTTAGACCCAATGCCGTGTTTCTGCGCATGAGCTTAGCTAGTCAATGTCGCCATGATATCCCCTACAACAAGCATTACCTGGTGATTTTGCCAAGACAGCCAGATATTTACCTACACAGCACCCTTAACCTTTTTTTAACTGACTACATTTTTTGTTGATTAAATCTGACTTTGTAAGTGTAATGAGTAATCCAGGAATGTCATGAGTTAATTGACATGAGAAAACTCAAAATTACTTCGGACAAGCTCCACTCTTTTGGAAAGGCAGTTTCAACCTATATTCATACTGTACTGTCTTTGTTCTGACCTATAAAAACAATTAAACCATTTCACTGTTGAACAGTTTTAATTTATGTGAGTGTGATTTGCAAGAGGCACGTTCCAAATGAGGTTAGCAAGCTAAATCTAGCTCATTTACAACAGACAAAAAGTTCACGCAAATATATTTTTTTACTGTTGAAGCACTCCTATTTGAAAGTCAAATTCATATTACAAAAAGTCCCTAGGGTTCTTTTAACAAATTGTCGGGCCTAGTCCTATTTTCATGTGCCAGAATTATTTTGCATTAGAATGAAAGGGTGACATAAATTACAACACTCTCTATAACCATTTGACCTTTTAATATCTCTCTCTCTCTCTCTCTCATATCTCCGTCTCATATAACACACACAGGAAGTGAGTATATGCTCATAACAGTATATCTATTTCCTCATCATGGCCATTTGCATCTCAGCTACAGCAAGCCTGTCATGTCTTCTCTTGCCTGACGCTTCTTTCACAGATAGAAAATGGTGAGTAGCCTACATGCCTAAAAAGGTTTTCTTTACTATCTTTACTGTCTCTTCTCTAGAACTAGTCTCTTCTCCAATCTCTTAATTTATTTATCCTTTATTTCTAGAAATCCTATACAGTCAGGTCCATCATTCTTTGCACCCTTAAATAAAGATAAGCAAAAAGACAGTATAAAAGAAATACAAATACTGAGTTATATTGCATGCTCAGAAAAAGGAAATCATATTTTTTTATGCTAATACAATTTCTCAAAGAAAGAGATTTTTCTTAACAAGTAATACAACATTTTAAAAAGTAATACAAATTATTGGCACCCCTGTCTTCAATAGCAGTCTTCAATGGCGAGGATAATGACACTGAGCCTTTTTCTAAAAAAAATTATGAGATTGGAGAACACGTTGGAAGGGATCTTAGACCCTTCCCCCATACAGAATCTTTCCAGATCCTTAATATCCTTTGTCAGCTATTATGGACTGCCCTTTTCAATTCAAAACCACATTTTAAACGGGGTCAATTCAGGAGACTGAAATGTTGATTTTGTGGTCAATCAACATTTTTTGGGGGCGGATTTTGATTAGTGCTTGCGGTTATTACTTTACTGGAAGATCCACTAGCGGCCAAGTGTCAGCCTCCTGGCAGAGGTAACCAGGTTTTTGGTTACAATGTCCTGATACTTGGTAAAGTTCATGATGCTGTTGACCTTAGCAAGGGCCTCAGGACCAGTGGAAGTAAAATAGACCAATAACATCAAAGATCAACCACCATATTTTACCATAATTATGAGGTATTTTTCTGCATATGCTTCTGTTTTTCAATACCAAACCCACACCTGGTGTGCGTGGCAAAATAGCTCTATGTTCATGTCATTTGACCATAGCACCGGTTCCAATCCAAGTGCCAATGCCGTTTTTCAAACTGCAGATGGTGCTATGGTCAGATGACATGAAAATAGTTGGCAACAAAAAAAATTCAAAAATAAGCAAATGCACAAAATGACCTCAAACTTACGGTAAAATATGATGGTGCATCTTTGATGTATGGGGATATTTTGCTTCCACTGATCCTGTGGCCCTTGTTAAGGTCAACGGCATAATTAACTTTACTAAGTACTTTACTTTTTAAACAAAATATTGTATTAGGATAAAATCAAAAAAAAAATTTTTTTAAATTGGAGCATGCAAGATATTTGGCACCCTATTCTGTACATGGTGCATTACTTTTTAACAGGGCCTGTAGGACTCTGGTCAGAAGTAATGCACTACATAGGAAATAAGGTGCCATTTGGGGAGAAGCATGCGTCTACGTCCTCGTGTCTGAATAGCCAAAGAGATATCCCTGTCTGTCTGATTGGTTCCACATTACTTCGCTCTGCATCTGCTCTGTCTGCATAAGACTTTGGTCAAAAGTAGTGAAATATAGGGAATAGGGAGCCATTTGGGGCTGACATTCACCCTTCTGAAAAGAACTGATTATTATTACTATAACATCATACTGTATCTGGAGACTGTAATTGTTTAGTAAAAATATTAAATTACAGCATATTGGATGACTGTCATTCATGTTCCATTCACCCAGTTCAATGTAACATCACTAGGTTTATGCTACTATATGATACTCATGAGGTTGCTACAACCTAGTCTATGAATAAAAAGTTAGAATGTAGATGCACACAGGTCGAAATAAAATATTGAGGTGACAAACAGTGACACATGGACAGACAGCAACACATTCAATACCGCCTTGCACACTCTTGACTGTATCAAGCTGATCTAGGGTGTAATCATTAGTCCAAAAGTTGAAAATGAGAGTTTATATTGGACAAAGTCAGGTATGTTTATCCCCTTTTCATTCCGTTTGCTTCCGTTTAAGAAACGTTTTTCAACAGAATCGGCGGAACAATTACACCCCTGGTCACACGTAAATAGCAGCCACCTTGTATTCCTTCTCACATCTATGCACTCTCCACCTCTCACCCTTTCCCTTCATTTGTGGACTTCACTGCACAACACATCAGCTCTATGTGATCAAGAAATCAAGGACATCCTCCAGAAGTTGTCATAATTACTGTGTAAGTTATGGAAGGGGGTGAGATCCTAGGTTTTGTATTGAAGTCAATGTACCAAGAGGAGGACGGAAGCTAGCTGTCCTCCGGCTACACCATGGTGCTACCCTACGGACTGCTGTTGAGGCTACTGTAGACCTTCATTGCAAAACAGTGTGTTTTAAAATTATATTTAGTATAGTTTATCTAACAATTATACTTTTTTTTTAATGAAATTCATTGAGGAGGATGGGTCCTCCCCTTCCTCCTCTGAGGAGCCTCCCCTGCACACACATTCAAACCAAATACATTTCACATGTGGATACAGTAATCCATTAGAACACCCTGACACACTGTTGCCACTGTGAACTATCCTTTATTGAGCTGTATTACATCTGTGAAATTATCCAACACACACACACACTTCCATCATCTATCAAAACACATCCTGGGTTTCAGGTCAGTTCTCTGTAATAACATAGACAGGAATAAACGCCTTGACTTTGTGCCAGTTCAATTATGTGTTATAGACATGCTCTTGCAGTGAGAAAGCCAAGAACGTTTTAATAGTTTTTTTTGTACTTGTAAGTGAAGGTAAGTGTTGTGAAATGTTTCCTAGTACTCATAGTTATCTAAATGTACTTGGTGATGCTGTGAAGCTTAAAATGCCAATCAAATTTCCCAAGTTTGGGATAATAAAGGTCTTCTAGTCTAACTTTGTACATCTTTTTTCTCACTTTCTTGTAGTAGCCTAATATTGTAGAGCATGCAAAGGCAGAGAGAGTAGGTATTGGCTTTACAATGTATCATAGAAGCTCTTATAAAGTCAGACATTCAACCACAGTAAAAGACTGAAGAACAAAGCCAAACGGTTTCTCTTTCATCTCTGATTTAAATAAAACTGCAATTCCTGTCAGTCTGTCATGTGACCCACTGACTTCCTGGAACCTTGACAGCTGTGGTGATTGGCAGGCTCGCTGTGGGTTTCCAACCTCTTGTCTTTTTCACGCACAACACGCATACACACACACACTGGCTGTGGTTTCCGACCACTGACTTTTCCCAACCCTACTGTAGTCTGTGACGTTAGAAACACAGGAACACACAGACAACATAAACTTTAACTTGAACAGTGGTGGAAAAAGTATCCAATTGTCATACTTGAGTAAAAGTAGATACCTTAATAGAAAATGACTCAAGCAAAAGTGAAAATCACCCGGTGAAAGTAAAGATCATGTCAAATAGCTTCTTAAGCAAACCAAACAACAACATGTTTTTTTAAATTTTAAATCTACAGATAGCCAGGGCATACTCCAACACAATTTACAAATTAAGCATTTGTGTTTAGTGTGTCCGCCAGATCAAAAGGCAGTAGGGATGTCCATGGATGTTCTCTTGATAAGTGTGTGAATTGGACCATTTTCCTGTCCCGCTAAGGAATCAAAATGAGTACTTTTGTGTGTCAGGGAAAATATATGGAGTAAAAAGTAAATTATTTTATTGAGGAATGTAGTGAAGTAAAATTTAAAGTTGTCAAAAATACAATTAGTCAATTAAACTACAGATACCCCCAAAAACTACTTAAGTAGTACTTTAAAGTGTTTTTACTTTAGTACTTTACCCCCCTGAACTTGAAGTCAAAATAAATAAATAAAAACAATGTAACTGTGTACCACAATACAGCTCTTAGCTCTCAAATGTGTACAATAAACTCAAACTAAATGTGTCTTTTGGATTTTTATTTTTTATTAATAGGTTCCAATGGAGGTATTGAATGGGGTCCAAAAAGTTCCAGAACCCAGTCCAGAAAGTGTGAGCCTGAAGGTTCTAGATCCCAGCCCAGACAATGAAAGAACCATTCACGGTTTCGCCCACACCATGGCTGAAGACATAATATACTCAGCTACATATGAGTCCTCATCCGGGTGTCCTCCAGTCCAGGAGAGACTGGCTGAGAAGTTAGCCTCTCTGGCCATCACAGCTGCCTTGAAGGAAGCAATTAGAAGTGAGATATTTTGGCCTAATACAAGATCTTGGTCATTTTCCAACCCCAGCCCATCCTCAGATAGAAGGGAGCAGGGACTACACAATACAAGACATGGGGAGGTTCATATGCACACAGAGATGAGTGGCAATGGTGAGAAACTTCAATATAACCCCAATGTGACCATCAAGTCCCACAGCTCTGGATCATCCACCTCCACTTCACAACCCTCCAAACACACCCACTCCTACTGCTCCTTCTTACCCCAGTCAGGGCTTCCTACAGTGGGATCACTGGATTACCCAGATGCCCCCCCAACCACCCCTCTTTTCCCAGAGATGGTCCAGAGCAGGGCTAGCTTTACCCAAAAACTAAAGGGGGGTTTGGCTAAAGAGTTCCTCCCCTCTCCCCCTCCCCCTACCCCTAAGGAAAAGCACAGAGATGGGGGGCTCGCATTGGAGACTGTGGGGGAGGTCGAGGACACACAGGAGGGGGAGGATTTCATTGGGCATCTGTTGAGCTCTCTTTCTCTGGAGTGTTCTGAGAGAGAGGAAGTTTGGAAAGAAGAGGAAGAGTTTGATATACCAACAGGTATTTTGATGGACGGTTATGAAGAGCGAGGACCCCACGGAAGGAGAGCCAAGCTGATGGCATATGTGGATGCACTATATGTGGATGCACTCTCTGATGAGATCACCACCTGGATGACAAATAACATGACAAATATTGACGGCCTCTCTCTGATATGTGATCAAATGGTTGATCAAATCATCACATCCTCCATGAGTGAGGTGAGGCTGAGGAAGTACGTTGGAAGGCTGGTCTCAGATGCACTCTCCATGGGATGGGAAGAGCAGAAGGCAGCCTCTCTCCATGACTCCCTGGTTCTCCGGCAGGAGCAGATAGGGAGAAGGGAACCAAACCCAATGGACCAAGGGGCTCATCTAATTGTCTATCCCTATCCAACCAATCCCAACCAGTCATCCAGCATCCAACTTTGCTCACCCAAAACTAATGAGATGGATCTGGATCTGACCACTAACACAGCCCACCCTCCAGCCCACTCGCCAACCTCTGTAATCAGTCAATCCTATGCTGAAAACTTGGCCCGAGCTGTGGTGAGGTGTTGTGTAATGGAAGCCTCCAGGAAGCAGTGTATGTAGCTCTCCAGGGATGCATCCCAAATTACACATTAATCCCTGTATGGTGGACTACTTTTGACCAGATCTCTGGTCAAAAAAAATGCACCATATAGGGAATATGTGTAGTTTTCCAGGCTGGTTGGACTGTGTTGGACGGCCTGGTGGTAAAAAATAAACTAACTGACCCCAAGAGGGCGACATTAGAGTAATAGACAGCTCCTGAACAAAGTGTTGGAGATGGAAAACAGTTGGTAATGTCAAAACTGATGAGCTTGATATACGACACAACCTTAACACACAATTATGATTAGGTTTGTTACATGAGCTATAGACCTAATTAAGAATGGTCTTTAAATTTGCTAACTTCTGATGATATTGCCACAAGGTTGGAGTTAGTGGTCAAAATGACATGCTCGTATTGTCAGAACCGATGAGGTTGATGTACATGGGCTATAACCTAAATCCAACATGAAGAATGCATTGTTTATGTATAATTGCTTACTGACAATATGCCACAAGGTTAGAGTTAGTGGTCAGACAATGTTGTTGTGCACTTGAACCTGAACTGTAACTTTAACTGAAAGAGAAAATTGACAATATTTGCTTCTTCATTAATTCACATAGAAGTAGTCCATTTCACCCCTTCAACATGCATACTATAAACAGACCAATCTCATCTTGTCTCCTCTTATTATCTTTGGTTGATGAAAAAAAAACAAGCATGGTGGAGCACACAAACTACCCATCATCGGATTACTTTCGATATCTAGAAAGTGTTTTACTCAATTATTTCGCTCACCCATGATGTGATTAATTATAAATAGTAATTGCTATTAGCTCATTCATATTGTAGTTTCTGTAAGCCGAGAGTTATAAAAATATGACCGCTTGTAATATATCAATCTTTTCTCAGATAGCGCTAGGACAAATGTACTGTAGTTTACATTTTTCCGGTTTGGATGATTGTGTTATGCTGTAGCTACTTCTGTGAATGTCTGAATATTGCATCCAAAAATAAACTGTTCCCATTCTGGACATAACTTTGTAAGGACTCTGTTTGTGCAAACTGTTTCTGAAAAAACTGTGGCCAGCTCAAATTCTGATTGTTGCGTCATTCGAAATTGAACGTTCTAAATACGTGTTCTAATCACACCGGTTTGATTGTATGCTACAGGGACCGCTGGAAAGGTAAATAACAGTAAATACAAAATGCTTAATAAATATGTGACTGTTGAATTGTATGAGTCAGTGCCTGGGCCCAAGCACGTACTGGGCCCAAATATACTGTATTATAACACATGTTTTATCCAAACACAGGAGCACGCTCTCAATGTTCAAAATACACCAAAGAGAATAATCTAGCCACAGAGGGTCAAAAATAACTGTGGATTAAGTTTTATTACAAGAACATACAGGTATCTGCCAAAATTAAGAAAACAACATAAAGTGTCCTAAAAGGGTGTTGCGCCACAACAAGCTTCCAGAACACTTTCAATGCATCTTAGCATAGATTCTACTAGTGGTTTAAAGCCACTAGTAAAAAATACACCCCACTTCTATGAAAAAAAGAAGCCCCCTGGCTTATGATTTCTTAACCCGGCCCTGGGAGAGAGTGGGAGTAAGGATGAGGTCAGTGTGTGTGTTTTTTTCTCTCTTTTGAGCTTGTGTTAGGGTATGTGTGTGTGTGTGTGTGTGTGTGTGTGTGTGTGTGTGTGTGTGTGTGTGTGTGTGTGTGTGTGTGTGTGTGTGTGTGTGTGTGTGTGTGTGTGTGTGTGTGTGTGTGTGTGTGTGTGGGTGGAAAAAGGGAGGCATATTGAGACTACAAGAAAATTCTGACTAGAAAAACAAGTGATTTTAGTGTGAAACCTACAAACAAGCAAGATTTCTGGCTCTCACAGACCTGTAACTTCTTCTTTAAGAGGCTCCTCTGTCCTCCACTCGTTACCTGTATTAATGACACCTGTTTGAACTTGTTATCAGTGTAAAAGACACCTGTCCACAACCTCAAACAGTCACATTCCAAACTCCACTATGGCCAAGACCAAAGAGCTGTCAAAGGACACCAGAAGCAAAATTGTAGACCTGCACCAGGCTGAGAAGAATGAATCTGCAATTGGTAAGCAGCTTGGTTTGAAGAAATCAGCTGTGGGAGCAATTATTAGGAAATGGAACACATACAAGACTACTGATAATCTCCCTCGATCTGGGGCTCCACGCAAGATCTCACCCCGTGGGGTCAAAATGATCACAAAAACAGTGAGCAAAAATCCCAGAACCACACGGGGTGACCTAGTGAATGACCTGCAGAGAGCTGGGACCAAAGTAACAAAGCCTACCATCAGTAACACTACGCCTGCAGTGCCAGACGTGTCCCCCTGCTTAAGCCAGTACATGTCCAGGCCCGTCTGAAGTTTGCTAGAGAGCATTTGGATGATCCAGAGGAAGACTGGGAGAATTTCATATGGTCAGATGAAACCAAAATATAACTTTTTGGTAAAAACTCAACTCGTCGTGTTTGGAGGACAAAGAATGCTGAGTTGCATCCAAAGAACACCATACCTACTGTGAAGCATGGGGGTGGAAACATCATGCTTTGGGGCTGTTTTTCTGCAAAGGGACCAGGACGACTGATCCGTGTAAAGGAAAGAATGAATGGGGCCATGTATCGTGAGATTTTGAGTGAAAACCTCCTTCCATCAGCAAGGGCATTGAAGATGAAACGTGGCTGGGTCTTTCAGCATGACAATGATCCCAAACACACCGCCCGGGCAACGAAGGAGTGGCTTCGTAAGAAGCATTTCAAGGTCCTGGAGTGGCCTAGCCAGTCTCCAGATCTCAACCCCATAGAAAATCTTTGGAGGGAGTTGAAAGTCCGTGTTGCCCAGCAACAGCCCCAAAACATCACTGCTCTAGAGTAGATCTGCATGGAGGAATGGGCCAAAATACCAGCAACAGTGTGTGAAAACCTTGTGAAGACTAACAGAAAACGTTTGATCTCTGTCATTGCCAACAAAGGGTATAAAACAAAGTATTGAGATAAACTTTTGTTATTGACCAAATACTTATTTTCCACCATAATTTGCAAATAAATTCATAAAAAATCCTACAATGTGATTTTCTGGATTTTTTTTCTCATTTTGTCTGTCATAGTTGAAGTGTAACTATGATGAAAATTACAGGCCTCTCTCATCTTTTTAAGTGGGAGAACTTGCACAATTCGTGGCTGACTAAATACTTTTTTGTCCCACTGTATATTTGCATCTGGGACAGAGTAGGAGGCAGTTCACTCTGGGCACGCTATTCATCTAAATGTGAAAATGCTGCCCCCAATCGAAAAAAGGTTAACAGTCTGATGTTTTTCAGTCTCTCGGTCCAAGCTTTGATGCACCTGTACTGACCTCACCTTCTGGATGATAGCGGGGTGAACATTCAGTGGCTCAGGTTGTTGTTGTCCTTGATGATCGTTTTGGCCTTCCTGTGACATCAGGTGCTGTAGGTGTCCTGGAGGGCAGGTAGTTTGTCCCCGGTGATGCGTTGGGCAGACCGCACCAGCCTCTGGAGAACCCTGCAGTTGTATGTGGTGCAGTTGCCTTACCAGGCAATGATACAGCCCAACAGAATGCTCTCAATTGTGCATCTGTAAAAGTTTGTGAGGGTTTTCGGTGACAAACCACATTTTAAGCGCCTTCTTCACCACACTGTCTGTGTAAGTGGACCATTTCATACCTAAGGGCACATTTTGACGCTTGTCATATGGTTAGTGAGAAAGTCCATATTGCAAATGTACGGTCCCTTACTAGACGTCCGAAAACGTTTCTAAAATTTGCGGACGGTGTCGGGCCGTGTGGCAGGGCCGGATCTTCCAGGAAGTCATCAAACGAACTCTCTCGGACTTTCGGTTTCCGTTTTATAAAATATTAAAAATTTTGTCATTTTTTCGCTGTCCCGGTAAATCCCACAAGAGGGCGAATGGAATCATATTGCAAATGTACAAAACATCACGAATCACGACGTGGCCTTTTCTCCTAAACGGAAAAGACTTCGAAGACAAAACTGGGTGAGCATGGGTTTGGCATAATGGGCAGTTGGCCCCGAACAAGATGGCGTCCAGGCCTCAACGGTTTTTGAGTTATGGCCATTTTTCTGGGATTAAAGGTCCAAAATGAAAATAGAGCAATAATTTTTCCGCTTCACGTCAAAGTAAAGGATCCTACGGTGTCAATAAAAAAAGAACCAGACATTTATCTATCGTCATTTAATAGAAATCGTACAATGTCAAATTGGTGATGTTCAAAAATATATATATATATTTTTTGAACAGTTACAGATCCAGTTGCAGCGTGTTCATACAAATCTCTTTAAAGTGTGCTTCGGAGCTCTGCAAGATTTCTGTGATTTTCTGTGATTTTCTGAAATAACACACACTCACTAAAACCCACCGTAAATACAGTGCCTTGCGAAAGTATTCGGCCCCCTTGAACTTTGCGACCTTTTGCCACATTTCAGGCTTCAAACATAAAGATATAAAACTGTATTTTTTTGTGAAGAATCAACAACAAGTGGGACACAATCATGAAGTGGAACGACATTTATTGGATATTTCAAACTTTTTTAACAAATCAAAAACTGAAAAATTGGGCGTGCAAAATTAAATAAATAAAATATCAGGGTTTTTTGATCTCACCGATTACAATGATATCTCTCCCCATAGGAATACATTGCCAGCTCCTCTATAGTCAACCTGAAGCCTTTTTGGGTTATGAGTGCCTTATGAACCTGTATTCAATGACAGTCCATCAGGACACTATGAGGTCTACCTGTGTTGATTCTAAGCTTCCTGAAGCAAACGGAAGTGGTTAAAATCACCCTAAAAGTTTTTTCCCATAACCAACCAGCAGTTTGTGATAAATAGTGCATTCAACCCTGTGTAAATCGGTCAGTTCTTAACGTAAACACTTAAAACTCAGGATTCTGTAAAGGCATACCCCAGTCAGGATATGTGTTTCCTTATAGCTTTCTGTGCCAACCGGAAGTGCCTTAAATGGTGTCATAGGGGCTGTTTCAAAGGGTTAAAAAGGTCAGATCTTTTCCAAACTTCATATGTGCGATTAGGCAACCCTGATGAACTGTAAATCAGTCATGTCTCCCATAAAATTTCCAAGAAAAACTAAATTACACACACACACAGCTTGGAAGGAGGGACACATTGGGGTGTGTAGAGACAGACAGTGACGGCAATAGTTAACTTTGTTCAAACTATTAAAGAACCGTCAGACCTAGAGTTCTGAAACTTTAGAAACCTGTTCTAGAGCTCAGGTCGATAGTGCGTTATGTGGCTCTAGAAGGTTCTCGGACCGAGAAACAGCCTCGTACATTTGCAATAACTTCAATTCATTTTTACATCACGAAAATGCCGACATTTAGAAATGTCCCAGAGTCGCAAGACTAGGTGCATTGCGACTGCCTCGGCCCATATAGATGGACACCAACGTTTCTGTCCGATAGCTCATTCAAGGACCCCGTAGCAAGTCATGGTAAAAAGTGGATTTTCAGCACCAGTTAAGGTCTGGCTCGGGCACCAAATGACCTATCGAGCCGAAACGTGGGTTTCGGGGTCGCCTCAGCTAGGCCTAAACATAATGTCAGAACTGGACCCGCAGTTAGAACATAACTACGTGTTTTACGTTTTTATTATGGTTTGAACAGAAGGCGTTGTAAATTTTGGGCCAGCTCTGAAGTATGTGATAGTTGGCTTCTCAACGAGTTGGAAAAAATGGGTGTGGTGTCAGTTTGTATCAGTTTGGTGTCAGAATGATATCTAATTGACTGATGGACGGTGACTTGCTGGTGACTTTTGTCTATTTGCAATATGTTTAAACAATGAGGTACCATCACCAAAGTGACATTCTGAAATCAACCCCAACGAGCGATGGAGAGGAACCAGAATCACTGCCCAGCCATCCCGAGTTCATCGGGCCAGTCAATTTCGCATTCCTGCAGGATTTTTGAGCATGCCAAATTCGTGATGGTAAATGCCCATTGAACCATATTGAAAATGCACGTGCATTTGCAAGAAAACAATTGGTAACACACTATACCGTGAAGGACTGAAATCCTGCAGCCCCTGCAAGGTCCCCTTGCTCAAGACAACATATATACATGCCCATCTGAAGTTTGCCAATGAACATCTGAATGATTCAGAGGACAACTGGGTGAAAGTGTTGTGGTCAGATGAGACCAAAATGGAGCTCTTTGGCATCAACTCAACTTGCCGTGTTTGGAGGAGGAGGAATGCTGCCTATGACCCCAAGAACACCACCCCCACCGTAAAACATGGAGGTGGAAACATTATGCTTTGGGGGTGTTTTTCTGCTAAGGGGACAGGACAACTTCACCGCATCAAAGGGACGATGGACGGGACCATATACCGTCCAATCTTGGGTGAGAACCTCCTTCCCTCAGCCAGGGCATTGAAAATGGTTCGTGGATGGGTATTCCAGCATGACAATGACCCAAAACACACGGCCAAGGCAACAAAGGACTGGCTCAAGAAGAAGCACATTAAGTTCCTGGAGTGGCCTAGCCAGTCTCCAGACCGTAATCCCATAGAAAATCTGTGGAGGGAGCTGAAGGTTCGAGTTGCCAAACGTCAGCCTCGAAACCTTAATGACTTGGAGAAGAGCTGCAAAGAGGAGTGGGACAAAATCCCTCCTGAGATTACAAGAAACATCTGACCTCTGTGATTGCCAACAAGGGTTTTGCCACCAAGTACTAAGTCATGTTTTGCAGAGGGGTCAAATACTTATTTCCCTCATTAAAATGCAAATCAATTTATAACATTTTTGACATGCGTTTTTCTGGATTTTTTTGTTGTTATTCTGTCTCTCACTGTTCAAATAAACCTACCATTAAAATGATAGACTGATAATTTTTTTGTCAGTGGATAAATGTACAAAATCAGAAGGGATCAAATACTTTTTTCCATCACTGTAGTTATTCCTCTTTTCGGGTGGGATAGGATAGGGCAGTGTGCAGTGCGATGGCGGTTGTATCTTCTGTGGATCTATTGGGGCGGTAAGCAAATTGAAGTGGGTCTAGGGTGTCAGGTAAGGTGGAGTTGATATGATACCTGTCTCTCAAAGCACTTCAGGATGACAGAAGTGAGTGCTAGTTCAGTTAGTTCAGTTACCTTTGCCTTCTTGGGTACAGGAACAATGGTGGAACTCTTGAACCATGTGGGGACAGTAGACTGGGATAGGGAGAGATTGAATATGCCCGTAAACACTTCAACCAGCTGGCCTGTGCATGCTCTGAGGACGCAGCAAGGGATGCCGTCTGGGCCGGCAGCCTTGCGAGGGTTAACACGCTTAAATGTCTTACTCACGTTGGCCACGGAGAAGGAGAGCCCACAGATTTTGGTAGCGGGCCACGTTGGTGGCACTGTGCTATCCTCAAAGCGGGCGAAGAAGGTGTTTAGCTTGTCTGTAAGCAAGAAGTTGGATTTACCCTTTGTAGTCCTTGATTGTCTGTAGACCCTGCCACATAGGTCTCGTGTCTGAGCCGTTGAATTGCGACTCCACTCTGTCTCTATACTGACATTTTGCCTGTTTGATTGCCTGACAGAGGGAATAACTACACTGTTTGTATTCCGTCATATTCCCTGTCACCTTGCCATTGTTAAATGCGATGGCACTTTCAGTTTTGTGTGAATGTTGCCATCTATCCAGCTTGATGAAAACAATCTTGAAGCATGGATTCTGATTGGTCGGACCAGCGTTGAATAGTCCTTAGCATGGGTACTTCCTGTTTGAGTTTCTGCCTGTAGGAAGGGTGGAGCAAAATGGAGTTGTGATTAGATTTGTTGAAAGGATGGCGGGGTAGGGCCTTGTAGGGATCCCGGAAGTTGGAGTAGCAGTGGTCGATGTCAGTCAATGTGTTGATAGAACTTCGGCAGGCCTTTCATAAAATTTGCTTTATTTAAATCCCCAGCTACTGTTAATTCGGCCTCAGGAGATGTGGTTCTTCGAGGGCTGTCGTGGTAACGGCTTGAGGGATGATATACACGGCTGTGACGATAACCGAAGAGAATTCTCCTGGGAGATAATACGGTCGTCATTTGATTGTGAGGTATTCTAGGTCAGGTGAACAAAAGGACTTGAGTTCCTGTATGTTATCACAGTCACACCATGAGTTGTTAATCATAGCTACTTTGAAGAATTTGTTTAACCCTTTTTTTGGTTACTACATGATTCCATATGTGATATTTCATAGTTTTCATGCCTTCACTATTATTCTACAATGTAAAAATAAAGAAAAACACTTGAATGAGTAGGTGTGTCCAAACTTTTTACTGGTACTGTATGTTAAATTGGGCTAATTTTAGCACTTTTCTGGGATGCTTGATTATTTTTATTGCTTTATTGGGAAGCATAGCAGAGGTAGAAATGTTCCTGTCATTTATGTTGGTGCAGGGTGAGCTGCACATGGTGGACTTCCTGCTAGGGCACATTGCCTCAATGATAACAGTATCACTCTGGTTCATAGACACACTGCATACAGTAGCTGTGGGATCAGCAGAGGCATTCAGTGCAAAAAGAGGGACATACAGTGCCTTGCGAAAGTATTCGGCCCCCTTGAACTTTGCGACCTTTTGCCACATTT
The DNA here is from genome assembly GCF_013265735.2 of Oncorhynchus mykiss. Classification (NCBI taxonomy): domain Eukaryota; kingdom Metazoa; phylum Chordata; class Actinopteri; order Salmoniformes; family Salmonidae; genus Oncorhynchus; species Oncorhynchus mykiss. The sequence continues at coordinate 36,889,176 of NC_048585.1, read as the reverse complement.
CAGGCTTCAAACATAAAGATATAAAACTGTATTTTTTTGTGAAGAATCAACAACAAGTGGGACACAATCATGAAGTGGAACGACATTTATTGGATATTTCAATATTTCTTTTTTAACAAATCAAAAACTGAAAAATTAGGCGTGCTAAATTATTCAGCCCCTTTACTTTGAGTGCAGCAAACTCTCTCCAGAAGTTCAGTGAGGATCTCTGAATGATCCAATGTTGACCTAAATGACTAATGATGATAAATACAATCCACCTGTGTGTAATCAAGTCTCCGTATAAATGCACCTGCACTGTGATAGTCTCAGAGGTCCGTTATAAGCGCAGAGAGCATCATGAAGAACAAGGAACACACCAGGCAGGTCCGAGATACTGTTGTGAAGAAGTTTAAAGCCGGATTTGGATACAAAAAGATTTCCCAAGCTTTAAACATCCCAAGGAGCACTGTGCAAGCGATAATATTGAAATGGAAGGAGTATCAGACCACTGCAAATCTACCAAGACCTGGCCGTCCCTCTAAACTTTCAGCTCATACAAGGAGAAGACTGATCAGAGATGCAGCCAAGAGGCCCATGATCACTCTGGATGAACTGCAGAGATCTACAGCTGAGGTGGGAGACTCTGTCCATAGGACAACAATCAGTCGTATACTGCACAAATCTGTCCTTTATGGAAGAGTGGCAAAAAGAAAGACATTTCTTAAAGATATCCATAAAAAGTGTTGTTTAAAGTTTGCCACAGGCCACCTGGGAGACACACAAAACATGTGGAAGAAGGTGCTCTGGTCAACTTTTTGGCAACAATGCAAAACGTTATGTTTGGCGTAAAAGCAACACAGCTGAACACACCATCCCCACTGTCAAACATGGTGGTGGCAGCATCATGGTTTGTGCCTGCTTTTCTTCAGCAGGGATAGGGAAGATGGTTAAAATTTATGGGAAGATGGATGGAGCCAAATACAGGACCATTCTGGAAGAAAACCTGATGGAGTCTGCAAAAGACCTGAGACTGGGACGGAGATTTGTCTTCCAACAAGACAATGATCCAAAACATAAAGCAAAATCTACAATGGAATGGTTCAAAAATAAACATATCCAGGTGTTAGAATGGCAAAGTCAAAGTCCAGACCTGAATCCAATCGAGAATCTGTGGAAAGAACTGAAAACTGCTGTTCACAAATGCTCTCCATCCAACCTCACTGAGCTTGAGCTGTTTTGCAAGGAGGAATGGGAAAAATTTCAGTCTCTCGATGTGCAAAACTGATAGAGACATACCCCAAGCGACTTACAGCTGTAATCGCAGCAAAAGGTGGCGCTACAAAGTATTAACTTAAGAGGGCTGAATAATTTTGCACGCCCAATTTTTCAGTTTTTGATTTGTTAAAAAAGTTTGAAATATCCAATAAATGTCGTTCCACTTCATGATTGTGCCCCACTTGTTGTTGATTCTTCACAAAAAATACAGTTTTATATCTTTATGTTTGAAGCCTGAAATGTGGCAAAAGGTCGCAAAGTTCAAGGGGGCCGAATACTTTCGCAAGGCACTGTAAATTAGGCTACTTTACATTGTGTCTTCCAATGCCCCTGGGATAACGTACAGTTGCTGAAGCATTATGTAACTCAGTGACACAATGGAAGGGATTAAATGAGCTGGGCTTAGGTCATTGATGAATCGTTGACCCCACGCAGCCTTATAATGCTGTGAAAGGATCGAGGAACCCAAATGATTTGGTTGGATCCCATCCTCTTTATAATACAAGCTTTGTTTCCAGAAGGTATCAACATTCTCAAAAAAGTATACACTTACAGAGCTGCAATTGTCTCGTAGCCAGTTATGGAGTGCTAAAAGTCTACTGAACCGTTCAATGCCACGATTTAGAGGGCAGAGGGACAGATATTATGGGGTGTTTGTTGGGTGTCAAATAGTTACCTAATCAGTCATTTAAAATCCATCTTCAGCTGTTATGAGCTGCCCTTCATAATGTCATTGCATCGAACATGAACTATGATAGATTCAGTTTCCTGATGCTAGTTTAAAATGTTTGGGAGCAGCTTATTGATGTCCTGTACTGATGATCCTGAATAGCATAACGTTTTTGCTTCGGGGACTAAGACATTTCTCACTATTGAATTGCCCAATACAACTGCCGGAGAAGGGAATGGCAAAATCCGCCCAGTCCCACCCCTTACACAATTAGTTGAGTTTTTCACGGAGCCCAAGAGAAGCAGGAAAGTGTACGCGCGCTGCTCCCGGCTAAAGGTCCAGACCTCCCACAGCAGGCAGTGCACCGTCAGATCCAGAGAGAGGAAAAAGAGCCCAACCCGACAACAAAGCCTCTGCTAGAGTCGAAGTCAGCAACGCCATCGCAGACACAGGCAATCCCAGAAACTTCCGGCGCCGACAGAGATGGCCACCTTGCTTCGCGCTCCTAGGACATTATGCAGTATTTTGTTTTGTAATGTATTATTTCTTACATTGTTACCCCAGAAAATCTTAAGTTTTATTACATACAGCCGGAAGGAACTTTTGGAGATAAGAGCAACACCAACTCACCAACATTACGACCAGGAATACGACTTTCCCGAAACGGATCCTCTGTTTGGTCCACCACCCAGGACAATGGATCGGATCCCAGCCGGCGACCCAAAACAACGGCGCCGCAGAAGGGGAAGACGGAGCGGTCTTCTGGTCAGGCTCCGTGGACTGGCACATCGCGCACCGCTCCCGAGTACACTACTCGCCAATGTCCAGTCTCTTGACAACAAGGTAGACGAAATCCAGAGAGACATCAGAGATTGTAAAGTTCTTTGTTTCACGGAAACATGGCTCACTCGGGATACGTTATCAGAGCCGGTACAGCCACCTGGTTTCTTCATGCATCGCGCCGACAGAAATAAACATCTTTCTAGTAAGAAGAAGGGCGGGGGTGTATGCCTTATGATTAACGAGACGTGGTGTGATCATAACAACATACAGGAACTCAAGTAATTTTGTTAAGCTGATATAGAGTTCCATACAATCAAATGCAGACCGCATTATCTACCAAGAGAATTGTGTATATCCCCCCCAAGCAGACACATCGACGGCCGTGAAAGAACTTCATTGGACTCTATGTAAACTGGAAACCACATATCCTGAGGCTGCATCTATTGTAGCTGGGGATTTTAATAAGGCTAATCTGAAAACAAGGCTCCCTAAATTTTATCAGCATATTGAATGCGCGACCGGGCTGGCAAAACCCTGGATCATTGTTATTCTAACTTCCGGGGCGCATACAAAGCCCTCCCCTGCCCTCCTTTCAGAAAATCTTACCACGACTCCATTTTGTTGCTCCCAGCCTATAGACAGAAACTAAAACAGGAAACGCCTGTGCTCAGGTCTGTTCAACGCTGGTCCGAACAATCGGATTCCACGCTTCGAGATTGCTTCGATCACGTGGACTGGGACATGTTCCGCCTAGCGTCGGACAATAACATTGATGAATTCGCTGATTCGGTGAGCGAGTTTATTAGCAAGTGCATCAGTGATGTTGTACCCGCAGCGACTATTAAAACCTTCTCCAACCAGAAACTGTGGATTGATGGTAGCATTCGCGCAAAACTTAAAGCGCGAACCACGGCTTTTAATCAGGGCAAGGCGACCGGAAACATGACCGAATACAAACAGTGAAGCTATTCCCTACGCAAGGCAATCAAACAAGCTAAGCATCAGTATAGAGGCAAAGTAGATTCGCAATTCAACGGCTCAGGCATGAGAGGTATGTGGCAGGGTCTACAGCCAATCACGGACAACAAAAAGAAAACCAGCCCCGTCACGGATCATGATGTCTTGCTCCCAGACAAACTAAACAAATTCTTTTAAGACAATACAGTGCCACTGACACGGCCCGCTACCAAAACCTGCTGGCTCTCCTTCACTGCAGCCAACATGAGTAAAACATTTAAACGTGTTAACCCTCGCAAGGCTGCCGGCCTAGACGGGATACCTAGCCAGGGCCTCAGAGCATGCGCAGACTAGCTGGCTGGTGTGTTTACGGACATATTCTATCAATCCTTATCCCAGTCTTCTGTTCCCACATGCTTCAAGTGGGCCACCATTGTTCCTGTTCCCAAGAATGCTAAGATAGCTGAGCTAAATGACTATCGTCCCATAGCACTCACTTCCGTCATCATGAAGTGCTTTGGGAGACTAGTAAAGGACCATATCACCTCCACCCTACCTGACACCCTAGACCCACTCCAATTTGCTTACCGCTCCAATAGGTCCACAGACGACGCAATCGCAATCACACTGCACACTGCCCTAACCCATCTGGACAAGAGGAATACCTATGTAAGAATGCTGTTCTTCAACTACAGCTCAGCATTTAACAACAAAGTACCCTACAAACTCGTCATTAAGCCTGGGTCTCGACCCCGCCCTGTGCAACTGGGTCCTGGACGTCCTGACAGGCCGCCTCCAGGTGGTGAGGGTAGGAAACAACATCTCCACCCTGCTGACGAGACGGCCTACAGGGAGGAGGTGAGGGCCCTCGGAGTGTGGTGTCAGGAAAATAACCCCACATTCAATGTCACCAAAACAAAGGAGATCGTGGACTTCAGGAAACAGCAGAGGGAGCACCCCCCTATCCACATCGACAGGACAATAGTGGAGAAGGTGGAAAGTTTGAAGTTACTCAGCGTACACATCACAGACAAACTTAAATGGTCCACCCACAGAGACAGTGTGGTGAAGAAGTTGCAGCAGCGCCTCTTTAACCTCAGGAGGCTGAAGAAGGAGGAGGTCATCAGAAACACTCACAAACTTTTACAGATGCACAATCGAGAGCATCCTGTCGGGCTGTATCACCGCCTGATACGGCAACTGCCCCGCCCACAACCGTAAGGCTCTCCAGGGGGTAGTGAGGTCTGCACAATGCATCACCGGCGGCAAACTACCTGCCCTCCAGGACACCTACACCACCCGATGTCACAGGAAGGCCAAAAGGATCATCAAGGACAACAACCACCCGAGCCACTGCCTGTTCACCCCGCTATCATCCAGAAGGTGAGGTCAGTACAGGTGCATCAAAGCTGGGACCACTAACATTGAGTGGCTGCTGCCAACATACTGACTCATCTCTAGCCACTTTAATAATAAAAAATTGGATGTAATAAATGTATCAGTAGCCACTTTAAACAATGCCACTTTATATGATGTTTACATACCCTACCTTACTCATGGTATATGTATATACTGTACTCTATACCATCTACTGGATCTTGCCAATGCAGTTTGGCCATCGCTCATCCAAATATTTTTATGTACATATTATTATTCATTCCCTTACACTTGTAAGGTAGTTGTTGTGAAATTGTTAGATTACTTGTTAGATATTACTGCATGGTCGGAACTAGAAACACAAGCATTTCGCTACACTCCCATAAACATCTGCTAACCATGTGTATGTGACAAATAAAATGTGATTTGATTTTTTATTTGAAGAAGGCGCAGGTAGATCAGGCACCGGTGCAGCTAAGCTATTATTTCTGATGTCAATCTGCTCCGAACCTCTCGCAGTTACTCCCGTCTGCTTAGCAGCATGCTGCTGCTTTCGGTTTCCTTGGCAGGCAAGTTCCATTTAGCACAGGCCATTCAGATAGGGACAGATGACAAGGTGTCGTTGAGAAAGACAAACATTTCTCTCCATAAATTTGCACAGAATTGAGATTTGTGTTTTAAGCATAGCCACATTGGAACTTCGGATTGTTAATTCTGTCCTGGACAAGTGCATAATAAACACAGCTTGTACAGCTTCTGGAAACGTTTGTTAGCTATTCCAGGCTAAGCGGGCTCCATTGCAACCTAGCTATGGCAGGCCGGGATGTCCTTGTCCCATTGCACTCTAGTGACTCCTGTGGTGGGCCGGGAGCATGCATGCTGACACGGTCGCCAGTTGAACAGTGTTTCTTCTGACACATTGGTGAGGCTGGCTTCCGGGAGAAGTGAGTAGTGTGTCAAGAAGCAGTGCGGTTTGGCAGGGTCGTGTTCTGGAGGACGCATGGCTCTCGATCTTTGCCTCTCCCTAGTCAGTACGTGAGTTGCTGCGATGGGACAAGACTGTAACTACCAATTGGATATCAAGAAATATCCAATTGTATATATGAAATATATACAATTATTTCCCTTCACTGGAACTAGGGGGCCTAGCCAGAAACAGACTATTATTCCTCATCCACCAAACTTTACAGTTGGCACTATGCATTGGGGCAGGTAGCGTTCTCCTGGCATCCGCCAAACTCAGATTCATCCACCGGACAGCCAGATGGTGAAGTGTGCTTTACACCACTCCGGCCGACGCTTGGCATTGCGCATAGTGATCTTAGGCTTGAGTGCAGCTTCTCAGCCATGGAAACCCATTTCATGAAGCTCAATACGAACAGTTATTGTGCTGACATTTCTTCCAGAGGCAGTTTGGAACTCGGTAGTGATAGTTGGAACCGAGGACAGAAGGTTTTTATGCGCTATGTGCTTCAGCACTCGATGGTCCCCATTCTGTGTGCTTGTGTGGCCTACCACTTCACTGCTGAGCCATTGTTGCTCCTAGGTATTTCCACTTCACAATAACAACATTTACAGTTGACCGTGGCAGCTCTAGCAGGGCAGACATTTGAAGAACTGATTGGTTGGAAAGGTGGCATCCTATGATATTGCCACATTGAAAGTCACTGAGTAAGGCCATTCTACTGCCAATGGAGATTGCATGACTGTGTGGTCGATATTATACACGTCAGCAACGGTGTGGCTGAAATAGCCAAATCCACTCATTTGAAGGGGTGTTCACATACTTATATTTATTGTGCATGCCATGTTCATATGATGTCACAGTGAGAGTGACTAACAAAATCAATGGGGGCCCCCTAGAGGTCAGGGTCCCTGGGCACATGCCTTGTGTGTCTGGTCAGTAATTCAGCCATGATTACTAGAAGGTTTAGATTGCTGGCTAGACTAATTTACCTAGCAATCTATAAAGTGCTGACATGGGCTAATTGAGTGACTGTCAGTGACTGACATACAGTAAAAAGAGGAAAACTGCTGATGCACTACCAAATTTCCAAATTGCACATTGTGTATTCTACTATACTAACTAACAGTAAGCTGAACATACATTTTGGGTTGGGGGGCCCCCTAGCGGGGCAGCTGCTTATGTCAGTTATCCCTAGAAACGGCACTGTATGTGTGTGCGTCCGGTGTGTGTGTGTGTGTGTGTGTGTGTTTGTGTGTGTGTGTGTGTGTGTGGCTAAGGTATGTTTTTGTGTGCGTGTGTGTTTGTGTGTGTGTGTGTGTGTGTGCGCACATGTTTGGTTGAGGTGTGTTTCTGCCTGCCTGCGTGTGTGCGCGAGTGTGTGTGTCTGATGTATTCCCCCAGCTCAGATATCTAACATGGCAGGAATTTAGATTGTGAACTTTTGCCTCCCACATTTGTCCACGGGCAGCCCCTTCCGCGGGACACAATACGGACAGGAACATACACACACACATAGGCAGAAACATACACACATGCAAAATATATATACAAAGAGCCCAGGTTTAGACCGATACATGCACAGAGTTTCAGAAGAGTAGTCTTCACGGCAAGGTGTGAGTGAGTGAGTGAGTGAGTGAGTGAGTGAGCGAGCGAGAGAGTGAGTGAGTGAGAGAAAGAAGTGCTGGCTTGCTACTGGGCAATTCCAGAGTAACAGAGTGATACTGAGACTCAGATTTTACCCTTTAAAATGTATGTCAAACAAAAATGCATGATTGCAAAGTTAAACAAATCATAGAACTCTATGCACAAGGACTACCTTTAATAATTTCCACGGAAAATGTTACAAAAACACATTTACTTGAAGAACAGTGCATAAGCAAAGTTCAGTAACAATGAATGTTTGTGCTGTTTGTGCCATAATTGTGTTACCAAACTTTGCATCTGTACCTCGTGCATGGATTTGTATGGTTTGTTTAACTTTGCAATCACCTATTTTTCCATCCAGGCAGTTTACAGGTGAAATACAGTGTGAACACGCACACACTCCTTTTTGTCTGTATAGTAACACATGTGGATTACATACATTGATAATTTTCTGCAGTCCCAGTTGCACAGTAGATAGGCTACCACTACACTACCCACTGGGTACACACTTGTTGAATCAATGTTGTTTCCACGTCTTGGAACCAACGAGGAATAGACGTTGAATTGACGTCTGTGCCCAGTGGGTACACATTACAAGCCTGACTCAATAAAAGGTTAATTTGTCTCTCAGAGACATATACTGTATATCATTTCATCTCTGTAGATCATTGGTTCAAACACTTTTTTTTCTTCGAGTCCCCCTATCATTTGAATCAAATGATTGCAGCCAGCTCTGTCATATGAATGTCTGATTGGTTTATTGTTGCTCTTCAACGCAACCATGTTGAACATCTCTGTGAAGAGTTTATTTCTCCTTTGACATCAGCAGCAGACCTGTGGTTTCACCTCTTTACAGGGATGGGAAAATAAAAGCGACAGGGCTTTCCTTCCCCTGCTTCCAGGAATTATGAGAGGGAGATGCCATAGTCATTTGGAGAGGTAGAGAGGAATAGGCCAGCCATACTTGTTTGGAAAAGGGATCACCACACATCTGTGCGCTACTATGAAGTGTAAGAATCAAAGTACCTGTGCCAAACTATTTGGGGGAGAAAACACCCAAAACAACTGACCTTAGATTAGTCAGTGTCTGTGTCTTTCTCCCAGGGCTCTGTTCGGTCAGTCGGTCTTATAGCAAAGTTTGAGGGGGCGAGGTCCTCAGTATCAGGGCTGTCTGTCTGGCGGGGTCCCAAAACCACAGTCTCCCCCACAATCTGTCTCCCATCTCAATATAGAGCATACACTCATGGAGCAATGAGACAAGCAGTGGTCCCCTTGGCTCACACATGACCACACAGCTGTAGAGACCAGAGACAGAAAGTGGGAGAGACGGAAAGGAAATCAAGATTATTAATAAAGATAGTCAGACATATTTACAACGCTAAAAGCAGTCACTTATCTGTTCCCATCTATCTGCTTCTTTTACAGTCATTTCAAATGCAACTTAATGCATCTTCATTGGGAGTTTGTGTTTGAGATGAAAGTTGTTTATTTTACCATAAATGCTTCCCTTTTAGTTTCACAAATGTAATCTATTCTTAATAAAAAAATATAAGTTCGATGAAAAACACTTTAGTTAGGTTTTAATTGTTCATGATAAAAAAAGTACCATTCATTTCAAATACACATTTCCATTGCCATACTAACAATAAAATAGACGATTGCCAAGGGAAAGTTCAAATATTTAATCAAGGCTCAGTTTTCTAGAGTTTTGGCTAAATATTTGTCCTATTCTGTTCAGTGCAGTGGCAGTGGACTTTCTCAGGAGGTAACTGAGAGGTTAACACCACGCACGCATCTCTGTTTTGAAGGAACTGGAGCGGAGGCAGGCTGCGCACACTCTCTGTCTGCAGGATTGGAACGTGGTTACCCCAGTCAACTTTCTCTCAAGTCGTCGGGGCAAAGAGGAAGAAATACGAGGAATAGGATAAACGACTGGAGTGGTTACCCTCCTTCTCCTCCTCACACGGTAAATTGAATGAAGGGGCTCTTTCCGAATCGAAAAGCATAAGACAAGCTCATGTAGCCTGGGCATTGATTTAATATACCCGTCCCGTCCTTGACTTCGTTGTTGTTTTTGACGGATACACATGTGTCGGGAATGCTACCATGGCCACGCCGAACAGCCTTCAGCAGCAGCAGGATTACTTCAGAAGCGTCAGCAACGAATCCACAACGTATATGATGGTCCCGGCCACGGCAAACACGCGTCGCGATGCCGCGCCATCCAAGATGTGGATCGCAATGGTGGTGATTGTGGTGATCGTTCTACAGATTGCCTCGACCACCGGACTGTTCGTGTACCTGAATATGTCAGTATCACAGGTAAGGAATTGGTTTTTGTTCAGTGGATTGGATAAGGAAGAGGGAGAGAGGAGGGTGTTGGGTTGGCCGCAGCAGCAGTGCAGTTTTGGAGTTTAACGAACACTTTGTGAATAAAGTTTCATGACGAGGCGTGCTTGATGATATTCCAACACTGCTGTGGACGAACTTCATGCACGATTTGACAAAGTTTTAGGAAATCGTGTGACCGAAAATGTTAACTGGCATGTCGCCTGTCTGACAATAGCGGCCAACCATGTTGTTTGTGTTAGATTGTGCACCAATAATCTAACAGTTGTGGAACCCTGGTGTAGCCTTACACACTATTTGGGGTTTTATTTAGACCTCACGTTTTCTGAGCAAAAAAAATAAATAGTACCAGTCAAAAGTTTGGCCACACGTACTCATTCTTTTTTTTAAATTTGTATTTTTATACAATTTTCTACTTGTAGAATAATCGTGAAGACATTCAAACTATGAAATAACACATATGGAATAATGTAGCAACCAAAAAAGTGTTAAACAAAATATATTTTAGATAGCCACCCTTTGCCTGGATGACTGCTTTGCACACTTGGCATTTTCTCAGCCAGCTTCATGAGGTGGAATGCATTTCAATTAACAGATGTGCCTTGTTAAAAGTTAATTTGTGGAATTTCTTTCCTTCTTAATGCGTTGGAGTCAATCAGTTGTGCTGTGACGTGGTAGGGTTGGTATAATGAAGATAGCCCCTTTTGGTAAAAGACTGAGTCCATATTTCTTCTAGTGCAGTCACAAAAACCATCATGCGCTATGATGAAACTGAATCTCATGAGGACCGCCACAGGAAAGGAAGAGCCAGAGTTACCTCTGTTGCAGAGGATAAGTTCATTAGAGTTACCAGCCTCAGAAATCGGCAATTAACTGCAGCCCAAATAAATGCTTCACAGTTCAAGTTACAGACACATCTCAACATCAACTGTTCAGAGGAGACTGCATGAATCAGGCCTTCATGGTCAAATTGCTGCAAAGAAACCACTACTAAAGGACACCAATAAGAAAAAGAGACTTGCTTGGGCCAAAAAACATGAGAAATGGACATTACTGGTGGAAATCTGACCTTTCGTCTGAGTCCACATTTTCACATTTTTGTGTCTTTGTGAGAAGCAGAGTTGGTGAACGGATGATCACCGCATATGTGGTTCTCACCGTGAAGAAGCATGAAGGAGGAGGTGAGATGGTGTCAAGTTGCTTTGCTGGTGACACTGTCTGTGATTTATTTAGAATTCAAGGCACACTTAGCCATGCTGGTTATCACAGCATTCTGCAGCCATCCCATCTGGTTTGTGCTTAGTGTTTATATAATTGGTTTTTCAACAGGACAATGGCCCAACACACCTCCAGGCTCTGTAAAGGCTATTTAACCAAGAAGGAGAGTGATGGAGTGGTGCATCAGATGACCTGGCCTCCACAATCACCCGACCTCAACCCAATTGAGATGGTTTGGGATGAGTCGGACTGCAGAGTGGAGGAAAGGCAGCCAACAAGACTGTTGGAAAAGCATTCCAGTTGAAGCTGGTTGAGAGAATGCCAAGAGTGTGCAAAGCTGTCACTGAGGCAAAGGGTGTCTACTTTAAAGAATTGAACACTTTTTTTTGATTATTACGTGATTCCGTATGTGTTATTCTACAATGTAGAAAATAGTAAAAATAAAGAAACCCTTGAATGAGTAGGTGTTCAAACTTGACTGGTTCTCTGGAACCCTGTATTGTGTAATTTATGAATTAAGGCTACTACTAATAAATCATTTTTTTTTTTAGCTAAGAATATAATAGAATAAACAGTTAAATAATGGAGAAAAAGACCAGTATATTTGAGATTTTATTTTCATTATATGCAAACATAGTTTGGAAGTATGCTCTTGTGGCCTGGGCGGCATCCCTTTGTTTGAATGATGACCCATGTCAATCTTGGTAACAACTCTGACTGACTTCTTTATGGAACAGTACATTTTGGGTGGTTGCCTGGCTGGTTCCTGAGAATACGAAGAAAGGAGCAGAAACATGAATTAGTATGCCAAAATGAAGAAAAAATGCTACGTAAACATATTATTATGATGTAGAAGAACAATTTGCATGCAGCTGTTGTCAGCAGCAGCCAAAAGAGATCCTCTGCCTCTGATAGTTGAGTTACTGCCAGACTGAACAAAACATAGATAGTGTGTTAAGTCAATTCATGATTAACTAGGCTATTGAATCACCAAGACTTATTATAGCATATATAATACTTTATTAATAAATCATTTAGATACATACCTTCTCTCAGTCAGCCCACTGGCCGTTCACGTACGTTCAGAGGTCAGCAACAGTCTTCTTTGACTTCAAGAAAATAGTCCCCTCACTGAAATACTCAAATACAATGAACAATTAGATAATTTCCAATGTCAGGCTGGGTCTGTAGCTCTATTTTTCATATTCCATAATTGAAAAAGTATATTTATTTGTAAGAGTAAGCTAGCTAACTTGTAAAGTGGTTTATTAAAGTAGCCTAGCTTTTTCGGCTAGCTAGCTAGCTTACAAATGGTGCACACATTCTAATACAACATTATCTAACCCATAGTTCATCATATGACTTTGGCTTCATATATTTGAAATAAATAATCAACTTTGTTTACCTTAATAAATTGAAAAATAGTATATTTACAAGTTCAACCACCTTCCTCTTGCGTCTTCATGCTTTAATGGCAGTTGGTTTTTGACCTGAAGGGCAGTTAAAATTTGAAATGATCACAAAGGTTCTATATAGAACCCCTTAATTTGTATTTATTTTAAAGCAAGAGGAAATCATGTGTTTATAAGAATGTTTTTATTAAACACATTATTTCCTCTTGCTTCTAGCATTTAGTTTGCAACAGCGCAGGTTTGTATGAACCTTTCTTAATGAACCTTGCTGTTTGCCACTCTGACCTCGGTAACAATTTTGTAAAATACAAATTCGATCTCCCCGTGCCATAGAGTTAAGGTTTCGGATGTCCGCTAGCCATTTCATGATATCAACAAGGTCTAACAAGGGTTAGCTTTTGTTAGCTGTTTGCAAAAATCCACATCACACTCTGGGGTAGGGGTAAAACCCTCAAGGTTCTTTGCCCTCATGGGGTATATAAATATATAACCTTTTTTAGTAAAGTGATCTTTAATATCATCCAAAGAGCCAAAGGGTTCTATATAGAGCCCCAAAATAACAATATTTTCTAAGAGTATAGGCTACATAGCCCAATAACAGCGTAAGGTTGCCTATTCATAGAGCATCTTCAGATTGACTATCTACTAACCCTAACCTTAACCCTTTTTTAACCCTAAACTTAAACCTTTACCCTAAAGCCCTATTCTAAACCTAACACTATCCCAGGGGTTCCCAAACTTTTTGGGCCTACGACCCCATTTTGATACAAGAACTTTCTCGCGAGCCCAACCACGATAAAGAAAATTATGTAATTAACAGCGAATAAAACAAGTTATGGCAGTCAATTGCAGAACATTCTAACTGTACGCCTGATTGTATTCTCAATTCACCATCATATACTTATGTGTGGTTATGACATTCAATTGCAAATTAGTCTGACATAAGAGAAATTATCTCACCACCACTACTGAGATGGGTGTGCTTGATGCATGTCGCATGGTAAATTCTCAAAGTCAGGAGGCGTGGTCGACAGTGCGTACCTCGAACTCTTGCTCGGGAATCGTGAGACAGAACAATATGTCTTTGTGAATAGCATCCCCCGACATGTAGCAAACTAAAGTCCGTGTATCTTGGCCCTCACAGCTAACATCCATTTGGAGAGCATAAGGTGGGGAGTTTGAGTCGTTACTCAGTTTCCTTTTGATTGCTAGCTATATCATCAATTCTTAGTTTGACAGTGTTATCGGACAAAGGTATTGATGTGAGTTTCTATGCCTCTGCCTCCCCTCACATTGTTTTCACCATATCAATTGTGGCCGGTAATATCAAAGTCTTTGCAATATTGTGTGGTTTGTTGTGGAAATTCATACTGAGACTTTGTAATTTCTTCAAACAATCATCTTTATTTAATATCGATTTAATTATTGGAATAATGAGACTAGGCAACCCAACACTCTTGACTGTTGGGCCGAGCAGACCCCCACCTGGCTTAGTCTCCCAGATGCAAGAATGATTTTGAGACAGTTTAGGAGTAGAACAATCCCTCATTATCTCTGGTGAAACCCATTCTTGACCATACGCCCAGATTAGCTACAGAGAGCTTGAGTGGAGTCCATAAAAACACAGCATTAGTAGAACAGAAATGTCTTACTATTTGTTAAGTATTCATTTTTAACCATTAATCAAATAAATCAGGTAAGTATGCACACAGATTGCTTGCTAGCTAACAGTTCACTTGCTAGCTAACAGTACACTTTAACTTACAATAAAAATTACTGACAAAATTAGAAACTTATAATATCTGAAAATAGAGTTAGTCTTACCCGTCCATATACATGGATGAACACTTCACGGGAGCGTGTCTTTTCCATTTGGTTTGAAGTTAGCTAAAACTTGTTTGACCGTTGTGTCAAGTCATCCCGGGTCACACTGATCGTGTGCAGAAAGTAGACCATCACAATTTGTTCCCACTGATCTTCAGGGAAGCCATATTATTGAGAGCAGTAGCAACACTTTTGCAGTTCTCCATGGCTAACACTATATATTTAACATGATGTAGACAAGCGTGCTACATGGCAGACCAACCTGAACTCATTTCTTGGAATGTCCAGCCCATAAATTATCTCAGTCAATCACAGTTAGCGGGAAGGTTCCTGGCTTTTTCCTGTAAACTAGGCTTGTAATTTAACAATTTTATTCGTGTTTACAGATGGCATACACATTTGTTATTAAGGCACAGGAAGGCAGTTCCAGAAGGCAATTCTGCCAAAAACCAATTTATGTAAAAATAAAAAAACGTTCAAATGCCTCTCCTGTGTAGGCGTGCAACATTGGCCTAGCTTCTTGAAACGGGTCACATATGTTTTTTTATATACGGTTGAAGCCGGAAGTTTACATACACTTAGGTTGGCGTCATTAAAACTTGTTTTTCAACCACTCCACAAATGTAATTTTTGCAACAATTGTTTACAGACAGATTATTTCACTCAATCACTATTCCAGTGGGTCAGAAGTGTACATACACTAAGTTGACTGTGCCTTTAAACAGCTTGTAAAATTCTAGAAAATTATGTCATGGCTTTAGAAGCTTCTGACAGTAAAACAAGTCCTATATCGACGTAACCTGAAAGGCCGCTCAGCAAGGAAGAAGCCTCTGCTTCAAAACCGCCATTAAAAAAGCCAGACTGCGGTTTGCAACTGCATATTGGGACAAAGATCATACTTTTTGGAGAAATGTCCTCTGGTCTGATGAAACAAAAATAGAACTGTTTGGCTATAATGACTGTCGTTATGTTATGGAGGAAAAAGGGGGAGGCTTGCAAGCCGAAGAACACCATCCCAACCGTGAATCACGGGGGTGGCAGCATCATGTTGTGGTGGTGCTTTGCTGCAGGAAGGACTGGTGCACTTCACAAAATAGATGACTTCATGAGTGAGGAAAATTAGGTGGATATATTGAAGCAACCAACATCTCATCAGTCCAAGTTAAAGCTTGGTCGCAAATGGGTCTTCCAAATGGACAATGACCCTAAGTATACTTCCAAAGTTGCGTCAAAATGCTCAAAGTCAAGGTATTGGAGTGGCCATCAGAAAGCCCTGACCTCAATCCTATGGAAAATTTGAAAAAGCGTGTGCGAGCAAGGAGGCGTACAAACCTGACTCATTTACACCAGCGCTGTCAGGGGATAGGGCCAACATTCACCCAACTTGTTGTTGGGAGCTTGTGGAAGGTTACCTGAAACGTTTGACCCAAGTTAAACAATTTAAAGGCAATGCTACCAAATACTAATTGAGTGTATGTAAACTGATCCACTGGGAATGTGATGAAAGAAATAAAAGCTGAAATAAATCATTCTTTCTACTATTATTCTGACATTACACATTCTTAATAAAGTGGTGATCCTAACTGACCTAAGACAGGGAATTTTTACTAAGATTAAATGTCAGGAATTGTGAAAAACTGAGTTTAAATGTATTTGGCTAAGGTGTATGTAAACTTCCGACTTCAACTGTATAAGCTTGTGAGCAAAGTACTTGCGCAGTTTAGTGGGAACCATCAGCCCATGGAGAGAAGCACAAGATTGAACTTCACTTAACTTAACTTTTCTAAACTTTCTAGAGTTTTCCCTGTTAGTTAACACTAGCAACCCCTTTCTGTGGCAATTGTGACTGAATTAATGCAACATTAGCTAGTGATGCACAGATATTACATTTTTAGCCAATACCGATATCTAATATTTTCCTTGCCAAAAAAAACTATACCAATGACCAATTTTTTACATTTTAGTGGCATTTTAAGCATTCTAGTACAGTAAATAGTTAACACACACACGGACACAGCGGTCTAAGGCACTGCATCTCAGTGCAAGAGGCGTCACTACAGTCACATCTGTCACATCTGGCCGTGATCGGGAGTGCCATAGTGCGGTGCACAATTGGCCCAGTGTCATCCAGGTTTGGCTGGGGTGGGCTGTCATTGTAAATAAGAATTTGTTCTTAACTGCCTTGCCTAGTTAAATAAAGGTTATACACACACACACACACTGACCAAAAAGTTTTGGTTGGCATTTACGTATATCCCCATCCCCATGTCCACCTGTGTATGTAACATTTCACATAATCACAGTTTCTTGTCTGCATCGAAGTAGCGGTCCTTGTATCTAGCATCGAGCATGGTGGCGACACAGTAAAGAGGCTCAGAGAGCTTGTTCACAGCCTCGAGTACTTTTGTTTTAACCCCACGGTCTGTGTTGGCAATTTTGTTGAGCAGGCGTTTCGATGCCATGACAGGGTATCCCGTCTGCTGAAGATGCAGTTGAGTCAGTTGTTCGAATGGAGCTAGGAGTGCTCATGTTTCCAAGTTTCAAACATGTTCTCAAATGCCATTGAAATGGCAGCAGCGGTATGAGAACCAGCACATTCTTGAGCTTTCCTCAGTATGAAATCCTCATCGACCCACTGTGCTGTCAGACTCATAATGCTCATGGGGCTGACATCGCTGGTCCAAATGTCAGTCGTGAAGCTAATAACAGTGACGCTCATGGATGTGAGTTTCAACAATACTGTATAACTCTGGTTGGGCAACATCTGAAAAATAGTGTGTACTGGGGCTCGACCAGTCGGCGAAAGCCAACATCATCCACGACAGAGCACTGATTGTCAAGGGCAATGAATTCCATTATCTTGGCATTAATGGATTTTGCCTTTTGAGTTGTCTCGTTGAAATGTTCTTACTCTTAAAAAGGACTGCTCGACTTGAACTTTGAACTTTTGGTAGTGTGCGCGTAGTATTTTTCTGCTTTTGTTCTGTATGGCGCTGTGTTTTTTGTTACGTAATCTACTTACGTTTATATAAGTATGCACGTCAGCTTTGACATCAGTTTTGCACATCGGCGTCGAACTAGACATCGGGCCGTGCTTTCATTTTTAGCTAATATCGTCCGATTCTGATATGCTCACCGATATGTTGCGCATCCCTATTAATAACATATACAGTGGGGCAAAAAAGTATTTAGTCAGCCACCAATTGTGCAAGTTCTCCCACTTAAAAAGATGAGAGGCCTGTAATTTATCATAGGTACACTTCAACTATGACAGACGAAATGAGGTCAGGGTGTGACAGCAATCTGCTTCATCTCCTAACATATTGCACAAGTTGACTGCAGGTATTAACTTAAAAGGTTATTCAAATGTTCAAATTTATTGAAAAAATTCAAAGAAACAGTTTTGAAATTGACGGTATTGAATAACCATCCTGTGGCTTTTTCCAAATACCCTCAGTTTATGACATAGTTATTTTCCCTCTTGTCCAGGTGGGAGAGGGCAGTGTGAAGTACAATTAAGATTTCACCATCTGTGGGTCTGTTGGGGCGTTATGCAAATTGAAGTAGGCCCAGGGTGTCTGAGATGATGGTGTTGTGTGTCATGACCAGTTTTTTTAAAGCACTTCATAATTACAGATGTGAGTGCTACAGGGTGATATAGGCATGCTACCTTGGAGTTCTTGGGAACAGGGACAATGGTGGTCACCTTGAAACATGTTGGGATTATAGACTGGGACAAGGAAAGATTGAAAATGTCTGTGAAGACACTTGCCAGTTGGTCCTTGCATGCTCTGTGAACGGGCTGGTCCTGATATTCCATCTAGCCCGGAGGCCTTGCAAGTGTTAACATGATTTAAAAGTTTTGCTCATATCCAATGGAGAGTGAGATCACACAGTCATCCGGAGTCAAAAGTTGTAGAACACCTACTCATTCAAGGGTTTTTCTTTATCTTTACTATTTTCTACATTGGAGAATAATAGTGAAGACATCAAAACTATGAAATAACACATATGGAATCATGTAGTAACCAAAAAAGTGTTAAACTTCCGCTCGCGGAACCCCTCGACAACATTCCGCTGAAAAGGTAGTGCACGAAATTCAAAAATATATTTTTTAAATATGTAACTTTCACACATTACAGCAAATGAAAGATAAACTTGTTGTTAATCTACCCATCGTGTCCGATTTTCAAAGAGGTTTTACAGCGAAAGCGCAACATACAGTGGGGCAAAAAATAATTTAGTCAGCCACCAATTGTGCAAGTTCTCCCACTTAGAAAGATGAGAGGCCTGTACATTTTCATCATAGGTACACTTCAACTATGACAGACAAAATGAGGGGGAAAAATCCAGAAAATCACATTGTAGGATTTTTAATGAATTTATTTGCAAATTATGGTGGAAAATAAGTATTTGGTCACCTACAAACAAGCAAGATTTCTGGCTCTCACAGACCTGTAACTTCTTCTTTAAGAGGCTCCTCTGTCCTCCACTCGTTACCTGTATTAATGGCACCTGTTTGAACTTGTTATCAGTATAAAAGACACCTGTCCACAACCTCAAACAGTCACACTCCAAACTCCACTATGGCCAAGACCAAAGAGCTGTCAAAGGACACCGGAAACAAAATTGTAGACCTGCACCAGGCTGGGAAGACTGAATCTGCAATAGGTAAGCAGCTTGGTTTGAATAAATCAACTGTGGGAGCAATTATTAGGAAATGGAAGACATACAAGACCACTGATAATCTCCCTCGATCTGGGGCTCCACGCAAGATCTCACCCCGTGGGGTCAAAATGATTACAAGAACGGTGAGCAAAAATCCCAGAACCACACGGGGGGACCTAGTGAATGACCTGCAGAGAGCTGGGACCAAAGTAACAAAGCCTACCATCAGTAACACATTACGCCACCAGGGACTCAAATCCTGCAGTGCCAGACTTGTCCCCCTGCTTAAGCCAGTACATGTCCAGGCCCGTCTGACGTTTGCTAGAGAGCATTTGGATGATCCAGAAGAAGATTGGGAGAATGTCATATGGTGAGATGAAACCAAAATATAACTTTTTGGTAAAAACTCAACTCGTTGTGTTTGGAGGACAAAGAATGCTGAGTTGCATCCAAAGAACACCATACCTACTGTGAAGCATGGGGGTGGAAACATCATGCTTTGGGGCTGTTTTTCTGCAAAGGGATCAGTTCGACTGATCCGTGTAAAGGAAAGAATGAATGGGGCCATGTATCATGAGATTTTGAGTGAAAACCTCCTTCCATCAGCAAGGGCATTGAAGATGAAACGTGGCTGGGTCTTTCAGCATGACAATGATCCCAAACACACCGCCCGGGCAACGAAGGAGCATTTCAAGGTCCCGGAGTAGCCTAGCCAGTCTCCAGATCTCAACCCCATAGAAAATCTTTGGAGGGAGTTGAAAGTCCGTGTTGCCCAGCAACAGCCCCAAAACATCACTGCTCTAGAGGAGATCTGCATGAAGGAATGGGCCAAAATACCAGCAACAGTGTGTGAAAACTTTGAAGACTTACAGAAAACCTTTGACCTCTGTCATTGCCAACAAGGGTATATAACAAAGTATTGAGAAACTTTTGTTATTGACCAAATACTTATTTTCCACCATAATTTGCAAATAAATTAATAAAAAATCCTACAATGTGATTTTTTTAGATTTTTTTTCTAATTTTGTCGGTCATAGTTGAAGTGTACCTATGATGAAAATTACAGGCCTCTCATCTTTTTAAGTGGGAGAACTTGCACAATTGGTGGCTGACTAAATACTTTTTTTTGCCCCACTGCATGATTAAGTTAGGTCAGAGCCAAGTAAAAAAAAACACTTTCACCATTTTCCAGCCAGAGATAGGAGTCACAAAAAGCATAAATATATAAACCTTTGATGAGCTTCATCAGATGACATTCATAGGACATCATGTTACACAATACATGTTACACAATACATGTATGTTTTGTTCGATAATGTGCATATTGATATCCAAAAATCTCAGTTTACATTGGCGCATTACTTGCAGTAATGTTTTGATTCCAAAACATCTGGTGAATTTGCAGAAATACTCATAATAAACATTGATAAAAGATACAACTGTTATTCACATAATTAAAGATAGCGATTGCATTAAGGAGAAGTCTGTGTCAGATTTAAAAAAAACTTTACGTAAAAAGCATAATCTGAGTACGGTGCTCAGAACCCAATCCAGCCAAAGAAATATCCGCCATGTTGGAGTCAACAGAAGTTAGAAATAACATTATAAATATTCACTTACCTTTGATCTTCATCAGAATGCACTCCCAGGAATCGCAGTTCGACAATAAATTACTGATTTTTTTTCTATAAAGATCCATAAAGTCCATAATTTATTTCCAAATAGCCACTTGTTGTTAGCACTACGTCCAGACAAAAACTCAAAGTTCCGTTACAGGTCGTAGAAACAAGTCAAACGATGTATGGAATCAATCTTTATGATGTTTTTAACATAAATCATCAATAATGTTCCAACCGGAGAATTCCATTGTCTGAAGAAAAGCACTGGAACGAGAGCTAACTCTGTCGGGACTGCGCTTCACGAGCCTGAGACACTCTGCCAGACCCATGACTCATTCAGCTCCCATTTCCCCCTCCTTTATAACAGAAGCCGGAAACAAGTTTCTAAAGAAGGTTGACATTTAGTGGAAGCCTTAGGAAGTGCAACTTGACCCCATAGACACTGTGTATTCGGTAGGCCAAGCTTTTAAAAACTACAAACCTCAGATTTCCACTCCCTGGTTGGATTTTTCTCAGGTTTTCGCCTGCCATATGAGTTCTGTTATACTCACAGACATCATTCAAACAGTTTTAGAAACTTCAGAGTGTTTTCTATCCAATGCTACTAATAATATGCATATATTAGCATCTGGGACAGAGTAGAAGGCAGTTCACTCTGGGCACGCTATTCATCCAAAAGTGAAAATGCTGCCCCCTATCCCAAAAAGGTTAAACACATTCAAATATATTTGAGATTCTTCAAATAGCCTCCCTTTGCCTTGATGACAGCTTTGCACACTCCTGGAATTCTCTCAACCAACTTCACCTGGAATGCTTTTCCAACAGTTTTGAAGGCATTCCCACATATGTTGAGCACTTGTTGGCTGCTTTTCCTTCACTCTGTGGTCCGACTCATCCCAAACCATCTCCATTTGGTTGAGGCCGGGATTGTGGAGGCCAGGTCATCTGATGCAGCACTCCATCACTCTCCTTCTTGGAGAAATAGCCCTTACACAGCATGGAGGTGTGTTAGTTCATTGTCCTGTTGGAAAAACAAATGATAGTTCCACTAAGCCCAAACCAGGTGTGATGGTGTATCGCTGCAGAATGCTGCAGAATGCTGTGGTAGCCATGCTGGTTAAGTGTGCATGGAATTCTAAATCAATCACTGACCATGTAATCTGCAAAGCACCCCCGCACCATCACACCTCCTCCATGCTTTGCGGTGGGAAATACAAATGCAAGAGATCATCCGTTCACCCACACAGCATTTCACAAGGACAACTTTCCACTGGTCTAATGTCCATTGCTCATGTTTCTTGGCCAAAGCAAGTCTCTTCTTCTTATTGGTGTCCTTTAGTAGTTGTTTCTTTGCAGCAATTCGTCCTGATTCACAGTCTCCTTTGAACAGTTGATGTTGAGATGTGTCTGTTACTTGAACTCTATGAAGCATTTATTTGGGGTGCCATTTCTGAGGCTGCTAACTTTAATGTACTTATCTTTCACAGAGGTAACTCTGGGTCTTCCATTCCTGTGGCGGTCGTCATGAGAGCCAGTTTCATCGTAGCGCTTGATGGTTTTTGAGACTGCACTTGAAGAAACCTGTTATTTGAAATGCATTCCAGGTGACTACCTCATGAAGCTGGTTGAGAGAATGCAAAGAGTAAGCCAACCTTCGCCTTGATGACAGCTTTGCAATTTGAAGACTCTCAAAATATATTTTGATTTAACACTTTTTTTATTTCATAGTTTTGATTTCTTCACTATTATTCTTCAATGTAGAAAATAGTACAAATAAAGAAAAACCCTTGAATGAGTAGGTGTTCTTAAACTTTAGGCCGGTAGTGTAATTGATTTTGCGTATTGATTTAAACAGAGTAAACGTTAACACTAGACAGGTCAATACCATGCTGATACAGAAATACCATGCTGAAGCCTTTATAATGTAGTGTCTAACTGACGATGCAAGGCTATGCTCGTTCCAGCAGAAAGGGAGAAGGAGAGAGACGGAGTTGGAGAACGAGAGACACAGCGGTTTATCTTAATAGCACAATGCATGAATTTTCCCTCAACGCTACTAACATAAACCTCACTCACATTCCCTTCTGCCAAAGTACACACACTATCTCTTTGTTTCTCTCTTTCCTCCTCACTTATTTCCTATTTCTCTCTGTCTCTCTCTCCATCCATCTTTCCGCCCCTTCTCGCTCTCTCACCCCTCTCTCTTTCTTCCCTCTCTCTCTCAATTCATTCTCTCCTGCCAATGAGTGTTGTGCAACTGACTTGCATAACGCAAACCTTTTTTATATACAGATTTTGTCCGTTATAAATAGAACGGATCTTCCAGGAATGGTTATAGGCATTTTTTTGGACCATGGAGCTAATTTTCTCTATCAGAAGAGAGGGGGAGAGACAATTGTGTGCCGCCCTATGGGACTCCCAATCATGGCCGGTTGTGTTACAGCCTGGAATCAAACCAGGGTCAGTAGTGACGCCTCTAGCAATGACATGCTACGCCTTAGACCGCTGTGCCACTCGGGAGAGTGGGAGAGGCTGGGTGAGGGAGAGTGGGAGAGACTGGGGGAGAGAGAGAGAGACACTGGGGGAGGGAGAGACTGGGGGAGGGAGAGGTGGGGGGGGGAAGAGACAGAGAAAGACTGCGGTAGAGAGAGAGCTGGAGGGAGAGAGAGGGACGGTGAAGGGAATGAGAAACTGGGGGAGAGAGACATGGGTGGGTGGGAGGGAGACGGAGGGAGTGAGAGACATGGGGAGGGACAGAGACACGGAGATGGGGAAGAGAGACGGAGGGAGATCGCTATATACGGGGAGGGACAGAGCGACACGGGGGAGGGAGAGACAGAGATGATGGGGAAGAGAGAGAGACGTGGGATGGAGAGAGAGAAACAGAGGGGGGAGGGAGAGAAAGACGGAGAGGGAGAGATGGGAGGGTGAGAGACAGGGAGGCGGGGGGAGAGAGAGACGTGGGAGAGACAGGGAAGAGAGAGACTGGGGGTGGAGGGGGAGAGCGAGAGAGACGAGGAGGGAGAGAGAGAGAGAGACGGAGAGAGGGAGACGGGGCAAGGGATAGAGAGTTGCATGGAGCGAGAGGGAGATGTGGGAGCGAGAGGGAGATGTGGGAGCGAGAGGGAGATGTGGGAGCGAGAGGGAGATGTGGGAGCGAGAGGGAGATGTGGGAGCGAGAGGGAGATGTGGGAGCGAGAGGGAGAGCAAGAGAGAGACGGGACGAGGGACAGAGTTGCAGGGGGAGGGAGGGAGAGAGACGGGGCGAGGGACAGAGTTGCTGGGGGCAGGGAGGGAGAGAGATGAGGGAGAGAGACGGTGGAAGGGAGAGACTGGGGGAGGGAGAGACACATAGTGATGGGGAGAGACCGAGAGAGGGAGAGACACAGAGTGATGGGGAGAGACCGAGAGAGACGAGATGGAGAGCGAGAGACAGAAAGAAACGGGGGGAAGGAGAGAGAGAGACGGGGGGAGAGGGAGAGACTGGGGGATGGATAGACTGGGAATGGTGAGAGGGATACGGAAAGACGGGGCAAGGATAGAGAGACGAGGGGGAGAGAGAGATGTAACCTTTAATTTGATTTGACCTTGAGATTGACACACTTCAATGCGAAATAAATGTTGAAATTGGGCCCTCCTGTCCCACAGTCAACGCTCATTTCTATAGCTATTAATTAAAGCTACTGGAAGAACATTCCCCTCTTTTTCTCCTCTCTCGCATTCTCTTCTCTCTCCCCGACTCGAGGCCTCTATTTCTCTTTACCCTCCTTTTCCCCCTTCTTCGTTCTCCTTTCTGTACGCTATCCCTTCTACTCCCCTCTCCGCTGTCCTCTACCCTCTTTCCTAACCTATTTATCACCTCTTCCTTCTCCTCTCTCTGCTCTCACTCCCTTCTGTCTTCTCTCCCCTTTTTATTTTATTTTATTTTATTTCACCTTTATTTAACCAGGTTGGCAAGTTGAGAACAAGTTCTCATTTACAATTGCGACCTGGCCAAGATAAAGCAAAGCAGTTCGACACATACAACGACACAGAGTTACACATGGAGTAAAACAAACATACAGTCAATAATACAGTATAAACAAGTCTATATACGATGTGAGCAAATGAGGTGAGATAAGGGAGGTAAAGGCAAAAAGGCCATGGTGGCAAAGTAAATACAATATAGCAAGTAAAACACTGGAATGGTAGATTTGCAATGGGAGAATGTGCAAAGTAGAAATAAAAATAATGGGGTGCAAAGGAGCAAAATAAATAAATAAATAAAATACAGTAGGGAAAGAGGTAGTTGTTTGGGCTAAATTATAGGTGGGCTATGTACAGGTGCAGTAATCTGTGAGCTGGTCTGACAGTTGGTGCTTAAAGCTAGTGAGGGAGATAAGTGTTTCCAGTTTCAGAGATTTTTGTAGTTCGTTCCAGTCATTGGCAGCAGAGAACTGGAAGGAGAGGCGGCCAAAGAAAGAATTGGTTTTGGGGGTGACTAGAGAGATATACCTGCTGGAGCGTGTGCTACAGGTGGGAGATGCAATGGTGACCAGCGAGCTGAGATAAGGGGGGACTTTACCTAGCAGGGTCTTGTAGATGACATGGAGCCAGTGGGTTTGGCAACGAGTATGAAGCGAGGGCCAGCCAACGAGAGCGTACAGGTCGCAATGGTGGGTAGTATATGGGGCTTTGGTGACAAAACGGATTGCACTGTGATAGACTGCATCCAATTTGTTGAGTAGGGTATTGGAGGCTATTTTGTAAATGACATTGCCAAAGTCGAGGATTGGTAGGATGGTCAGTTTTACAAGGGTATGTTTGGCAGCATGAGTGAAGGATGCTTTGTTGCGAAATAGGAAGCCAATTCTAGATTTAACTTTGGATTGGAGATGTTTTATATGGGTCTGGAAGGAGAGTTTACAGTCTAACCAGACACCTAAGTATTTGTAGTTGTCCACGTATTCTAAGTCAGAGCCGTCCAGAGTAGTGATGTTGGACAGGCGGGTAGGTGCAGGTAGCGATCGGTTGAAGAGCATGCATTTAGTTTTACTTGTATTTAAGAGCAATTGGAGGCCACGGAAGGAGAGTTGTATGGCATTGAAGCTTGCCTGGAGGGTTGTTAACACAGTGTCCAAAGAAGGGCCGGAAGTATACAGAATGGTGTCGTCTGCGTAGAGGTGGATCAGAGACTCACCAGCAGCAAGAGCGACCTCATTGATGTATACAGAGAAGAGAGTCGGTCCAAGAATTGAACCCTGTGGCACCCCCATAGAGACTGCCAGAGGTCCGGACAGCAGACCCTCCGATTTGACACACTGAACTCTATCAGAGAAGTAGTTGGTGAACCAGGCGAGGCAATCATTTGAGAAACCAAGGCTGTCGAGTCTGCCGATGAGGATGTGGTGATTGACAGAGTCGAAAGCCTTGGCCAGATCAATGAATACGGCTGCACAGTAATGTTTCTTATCGATGGTGGTTAAGATATCATTTAGGACCTTGAGCGTGGCTGAGGTGCACCCATGACCAGCTCTGAAACCAGATTGCATAGCAGAGAAGGTATGGTGAGATTCGAAATGGTCGGTAATCTGTTTGTTGACTTGGCTTTCGAAGACCTTAGAAAGGCATGGTAGGATAGATATAGGTCTGTAGCAGTTTGGGTCAAGAGTGTCACCCCCTTTGAAGAGGGGGATGACCGCAGCTGCTTTCCAATCTTTGGGAATCTCAGACGACACGAAAGAGAGGTTGAACAGGCTAGTAATAGCGGTGGCAACAATTTTGGCAGATAATTTTAGAAAGAAAGGGTCCAGATTGTCTAGCCCGGCTGATTTGTAGGGGTCCAGATTTTGCAGCTCATTCAGAACATCAGCTGAGCAGATTTGGGAGAAGGAGAAATGGGGAAGGCTTGGGCGAGTTGTTGTGGGGGGTGCAGTGCTGTTGACCGGGGTAGGAGTAGCCAGGTGGAAAGCATGGCCAGCCGTAGAAAAATGCTTCTTGAAATTCTCAATTATGGTGGATTTATCAGTGGTGACAGTGTTTCCTATCTTCAGTGCAGTGGGCAGCTGGGTGTTCTTATTCGCCATGGACTTTTTTGAGTTAGTGTTGCAGGAAGCAAATTTCTGCTTGAAAAAGCTAGCCTTGGCTTTTCTAACTGCCTGTGTATAATGGTTTCTAGCTTCCCTGAACAGCTGCATATCACGGGGGCTGTTCGATGCTAATGCAGAACGCCATAGGATGTTTTTGTGTTGGTTAAGGGCAGTCAAGTCTGGGGAGAACCAAGGGCTATATCTGTTCCTGGTTCTAAATTTCTTGAATGGGGCATGTTTATTTAAGATGGTTAGGAAGGCATTTAAAAAAAATATCCAGGCATCCTCTACTGACGGGATGAGATCAATATCCTTCCAGGATACCCCGGCCAGGTCGATTAGAAAGGCCTGCTCGCTGAAGTGTTTCAGGGAGCGTTTACAGTGATGAGTGGAGGTCGTTTGACCGCTGACCCATTACGGATGCAGGCAATGAGGCAGTGATCGCTGAGATCTTGGTTGAAAACAGCAGAGGTGTATTTAGAGGGCAAGTTGGTTAGGATGATATCTATGAGGGTGCCCGTGTTTAAGGCTTTGGGGAGGTACCTGGTAGGTTCATTGATAATTTGTGTGAGGTTGAGGGCATCAAGTTTAGATTGTAGGATGGCTGGGGTGTTAAGCATGTTCCAGTTTAGGTCGCCTAGCAGCACAAGCTCTGAAGATAGATGGGGGGCAATCAGTTCACATATGGTGTCCAGAGCACAGCTGGGGGCAGAGGGTGGTCTATAGCAGGCGGCAACGGTGAGAGACTTGTTTTTAGAGAGGTGGATTTTTAAAAGTAGAAGTTCAAATTGTTTGGGTACAGACCTGGATAGTAGGACAGAACTCTGCAGGCTATCTTTGCAGTAGATTGGAACACCGCCCCCTTTGGCAGTTCTATCTTGTCTGAAAATGTTGTAGTTTGGAATTAAAATGTCTGAATTTTTGGTGGTCTTCCAAAGCCAGGATTCAGACACAGCTAGAACATCCGGGTTGGCAGAGTGTGCTAAAGCAAATCAAATCAAATCAAATTTTATTTGTCACATACACACACAAATGCTTGTGCTTCTAGTTTCGACAATGCAGTAATAACAAGTAATCAACAACAACTAACAATTCCAAAACTACTGTCTTGTACACAGTGTAAGGGGATAAAGAATATGTACATAAGGATATATGAATGAGTGATGGTACAGAGCAGCATAGGCAAGATACAGTAGATGGTATCGAGTACAGTATGTACAAATGAGATGAGTATGTAAACAAAGTGGCATAGTTTAAAGTGGCTAGTGATACATGTATTACATAAGGATACAGTCGATGATATAGAGTACAGTATATACGTATGCATATGAGATGAATAATGTAGGGTAAGTAACATTATATAAGGTAGCATTGTTTAAAGTGGCTAGTGATATATTTACATCATTTCCCATCAATTCCCATTATTAAAGTGGCTGGAGTTGAGTCAGTGTCAGTGTGTTGGCAGCAGCCACTCAGTGTTAGTGGTGGCTGTTTAACAGTCTGATGGCCTTGAGATAGAAGCTGTTTTTCAGTCTCTCAGTCCCAGCTTTGATGCACCTGTACTGACCTCGCCTTCTGGATGATAGCGGGGTGAACAGGCAGTGGCTCGGGTGGTTGATGTCCTTGATGATCTTTATGGCCTTCCTGTGACATCGGGTGGTGTAGGTGTCCTGGAGGGCAGGTAGTTTGCCCCCGGTGATGCGTTGTGCAGACCTCACTACCCTCTGGAGAGCCTTACGGTTGAGGGCGGTGCAGTTGCCATACCAGGCGGTGATACAGCCCGCCAGGATGCTCTCGATTGTGCATCTGTAGAAGTTTGTGAGTGCTTTTGGTGACAAGCCGAATTTCTTCAGCCTCCTGAGGTTGAAGAGGCGCTGCTGCGCCTTCTTCACGATGCTGTCTGTGTGAGTGGACCAATTCAGTTTGTCTGTGATGTGTATGCCGAGGAACTTAAAACTTGCTACCCTCTCCACTACTGTTCCATCGATGTGGATAGGGGGGTGTTCCCTCTGCTGTTTCCTGAAGTCCACAATCATCTCCTTAGTTTTGTTGACAGTATTAAGCAGTGAATAGAACAAACTTAGGGAGGAGGCTTCTAATGTTAACATGCATGAAACCAAGGCTATTAAGGTTACAGAAGTCGTCAAAAGAGAGCGCCTGGGGAATAGGAGTGGAGCTAGGCACTGCAGGGCCTGGATTCACCTCTACATCGCCAGAGGAACAGAGTAGGAGTAGAATAAGGGTGCGGCTAAAAGCAATAAGAATTGGTCGTTTAGAATGTCTGGAACAGAGAGTAAAAGGAGGTTTCTGGGGGCGATAAAATAGCATCAAAGTATAATGTACAGACAAAGGTAAGGTAGGATGTGAATACAGTGGAGGTTAACCTAGGTATTGAGTGGTGAAGAGAGAGATATTGTCTCTAGAAACATAATTGAAACCAGGAGATGTCATTGCATGTGTGGGTGGTGGAACTAATAGGTTGGATAAGGTATAATGAGCAGGACTAGAGGCTCTACAGTGAAATAAGCCAATAAACACTAACCAGAACAGCAATGGACAAGGCATATTGACATTAAGGAGAGGCATGCTCAGTCGAGTGATCAAAAGGGTCCAGTGAGTGGAGAGGTTGGTTGGGGGTCACGGCGATTTAAACAGCTAAATCGGTAGCAAGCTAGCATAGGAGCAAGCTAGCATAGAATGGAGGTCTGTTATTAGCCAACTCTTGCGTTCCGTTAGTAGATTAGTGGGTTTCCGTGTGGTAGAGGGGATTAATCCAAATCACACAACAACAACAAAAATAAAAACAATAGATATAGTTATAGAGGCCCAAGAAGAAAAATAAATAAATAAATTAAAATAAAATTAAAATTGTCCGATTGTCTATTCAGATAGCAGCCGATAAGATAGCCAACGGCTAGCAGGCCGCAGATGGGCGCCCAGGCAACGTTGCGCCGGAGGAGCCAGCCGGACAATTCCCTCGGGTAGACAACGTCGGCAGTCCAACTGTGAAGGCCCGGTGAGGCTCCGCGTAGGCAGCAAAACGGGTCCGGATAGGTGACTGCAGCCCAGGAGTGATTGATGGAACTCTTCAGCTGGCTAGCTCCGGAACAATTGATGTTAGCTCCGGAATCGACGAAAGCCGATAGTCACACGGATAGCAGCTAGCTAGCTGTGAGATCCAGGTATGGATGTCCAGAGCCAGCGGCCGAAATCCGGTATGTTCCGTTCCGAGCCGCGCTGCGCTGCACCGCGCCGTACAAAACTGGCGATAGATTCTCGAGCCAAAGGACAGCCGATGACCACAAACCGTGGTTAGCTGAGTACTAACGATTAGCCAGTAAATAAGCTAACTAGCTTCAGATCCAGCTTCAGAGTAGCTTCTGGACCAGCTTCTGGCTAGCTCCCGGCTAGCTTCTGGCTAATTTCTGGCTAGCCTCTCGGAGGATTACAGATCTGAGGTAAATAATACTTTTTTATATAAATATAAATTGGTGAAGCGGATTGCAGGAGAGTGTTCTGAAGATGAGTTTTTGGAAAATTAAAAATGTATGTGAAAAAAAAAAAGTTGTAAATATATCTAAATTAAATCTAAATCTAATATCTAAAATATATCTAAAATAAATATATCTATATCTATATATTTATATGCACGACAGGACGAGGACAAAAATTCGTCTGAACTACTATGCCATCTTGGGATGACTACTTTCCCTAACTCCTCACACACCTCTTCCCTATTTTATTTAACTTCCCAATCTCTCTTTACCCCCTTTTGCCTCATTTCACTAAAACATATTTTCCCTTTCACTCCTCCATGACAGAGAATCCAGTGGCTTCAGGCTGCTCTATGAAAATTATCCTAGCCCTTGTGTTCTTTAGCAGGAGGTTCAGAAGAGAGGTCAGAGGTTAGCGACAACGTTAGCGTCTTGGACGTGCTAGGCGTTTGAAGGTGGTAGCCACTTGGATGCATGAGCGATTTTGGACACAGTAGAATGCGTTGAGTCATAGATGGAAGTGGAGTGGAACCCCGGGACGGAACCCAGGAATCAGCGGGTTCTGTCTGTTAGTTGGCTGAACTGAAGCCCCATGTTGTTCTGATGGAGGATCAGATTACCATAACTGCTGACCTTAACATTTGTGGCAACGCCAAACTGACCGTGAGATCAGCAAGGGAATCATTGAAATAGCACACATAGAACAGGTCTGCCACTTCCTAGACTTGCTTAAAATGAGAATGACCGATCTGTAACTCACACTTCTATGTGAATTTAGTCAAGTCAACCAATAAGCTACAAATTGCCGCTTTAAATTAACCCTGGTTTAAAGTGAGTGAAAATCTGTAATCACCTGTTCTACTTAATGTGTGTGTGCTTCATTGTGTTATCGTAGCTAATCATTACAGCAATGGTTTTTAAAGAACAATAACAATGTTCTCAAGGACATGAGCAGGGGACCAGGGGAATGGAGAGAGAAAAAATTACTCTAGGCTGGTTGGTTACCATTCTGTTTCTGATTTATACAATGACTGTGTCCCAAATGGCACCCTATTCCATACATAGTCCATACCAGTTTTATTGCTTCTTTAATCAGGACAACAGTTTTCACTTGCAAAAGGGTTTTGTAATGATCAATTAGCCTTTTAAAATGATAAACTTGGGTTAGCTAACACAACGTGCCATTGGAACACAGCAGTGATGGTTGCTGATAATGGGCGTCTGTACGCCTATGTAGATATTCCATTTTTTAAAATAATCAGTTTCCAGCTACAATAGTCGATTACAACATTAACAATGTCTACACTGTATTTCTGATCAATTTGATGTTTGTTTTTTATGGACAAAAAAATTGCTTTTCTTTCAAAAACAAGGACATTTCCAAGTGACCCCAAACTTTAGAATGGTAGTGTATATCTTTTTTAAAATCGTTGGACATAAATGACTGTAAAAATGCCAGCAAATCAGCTCCAAGTGGTTTTAATTTTGGAAGTATTCCCAATCGTAATAGAGAGATATACACTGTGTACAACTCTTTCCATGACAGACTGATCAGGTGAATCCAGGTGAAAACTATGATCCCTTATTGTCAGGGGAAAACTATGATCCCTTATTGTAAGTTCTTAAATTCACTTCAGTCAGTGTCGATGAAGAGGAGGAGAGAGATTAAAGAATGATTTTTAAGCCTTCAGAAAATTGAGACATGGATTGTGTGAAGCACACGTACACACTTACAAAATGTAATGTACAGTTGCGCTTAAACATAGACACATGCATGACACACACCGACCCACTCCCTCACACACACACAATCCAGGTCTCTGGGCCTGGCTTTGAGTTACATGGCTGGCTTCTCTTCCATAATCACCTTTAATAAGACTTGGTAAAATCCTGCGTTGTGAACACACACACACACTCCCTGGGCCATGGCCGGTGCTTGGTGTCCGGAGGTAACACTACTACATTGTTCCCTACTTCCTTGATGGCGTTCCTGAGATCTGTGGGGCTTTGTCGATTTGTGTGTGTTCCTGTCCTGGCTATGGGAAGAGTTAATGACATATTAATCCTGTAATAGGGGTTTTTCTAATGGGAGGGAAGGATTACACACACACACACACTTGCACACACTGCAGTCTCCACTCCACTGCTGTAAACATCTGTTAACTTCTTGACGCTACCCATCCCTTTAGCGGGATAATTGTTATCAACAACCGCTGAATTGCATAGTGCCACATTCAAATAATATAAAAAAAAATATTTATATTAATTAAATCACAAGTGCAATATAGCAAAACACAGTTTAGCATTTTGTTAATCCAACTGTCGTGTCAGATTTTGAAAATATGCTTTCCAGCGAAAGCAATCCAAGTGTTTGTGTAAGTTTATCGATCGCTCGACAAAACATTATGAACACCTAGCATCAAGTAGCTTGGTCACGAAAATCAGAAAAGCAATCAAATTAATCGTTTACCTTTGATCTTCGGATGTTTTCAGTCACGAGACTCCAAGTTACACAATAAATGTTCCTTTTGTTCCATAAAGATTATTTTTATATCCAAAATACCTCAGTTTGTTTGGTGCGTTATGTTCAGAAATCCACAGGAAAGAGCGGTCACGACAACGCAGACAAATTCCAAATAGTATCCGTAATGTCCACAGAAACATGTCAAACGTTTTTTATAATCAATCCTCAGGTTGTTTTTAAAATATATAATCGATAATATATCAATCGCAACTGTCTTTTTCAGTAGGAGAGGGAAAGGCAATGGCTGCCCAAACTCTGTTGCGCCAAGCAAAACGCTGCTGGCACCCGGCCATACAATGACGCAATGTTATCTTTCTCGCTCATTTTTCAAAATAAAAGCCTGAAACTATGTCTAAAGACTGTTGACACCTTGAGGAAGCGATAGGAAAAGCAATCTGGTTGATATCCCTTTAAATGGAGCAAAGGCAGGCTATGGAACATGGAGTTTTCAAAATAGAAGCCACTTCCTGGTTAGATTTTCCTCAGGGTTTCGCCTGCAATATCAGTTCTGTTATACTCAGACAATATTTTGACAGTTTTGGAAACTTGTGAGTGTTTTCTATCCTAATCTGTCAATTATATGCATATTCTAGCATCTGGTCTTGAGAAATAGGCCGTTTACTTTGGGAACGTTATTTTTCCAAACATAAAAATAGTGCCCCCTAGCTTCAAAAGGTTAATAACAAATAGTCTGGCGAAGGCCTACAAAGACACCAATAGCCCACTTTTACGTTCTCTTTCATGCCATGCACACTCATGCTACTGTCAAGAGTATGGAGACGCACCCCATGTCTGGCTATATTAGATTGAGGCCCAGCCAGCCACTGTTTTGGAGAACCCAGATACTTCCAGTAAGTAGAATGTGCCAGAATCTTGTTTTATGCTAGTGATTCCTCATGAAACACAGACAAATAAGACCATGATTTTGAGGATTTTCACTAAATGTAATCCATAGAATAGCCCATTGGAGAAAGCACTGTTGACATATATTTGACATATGTATCTAAAAGCATAATTACAAAATAATTTATCAAAGTTGGCATATTTATGAAATTTTGGCCTTACCCGGGCCTCTTTTAAGACTCCATAGTGTTTAGTCTGTAAGTGCTACATAGCAAACATTTGTGTCATATGAAAATGTAAGTAAGCATTACCGAGTGAATGTGAAAATGGATTCAAAATGGCCACCGTCTGCTGGTGATTTACAGAATGTGCAATGATGCAAGTAAAAGGAGGGCTGTGATTGGATACATTGCCTAATATACCAATTTCTGTATATAAAATGGGCGATAAAACTTTAAAACTAGCAGGGATCCCACTCGGGAACATTGATATACCTGTAGAGTATATTATGTTAAACAATATATTGATAATTTTGCCAAATCCAAATGGTATATTTTCTATATTTATGTTTATATATTTCATTATTCATAAATTAACCTTTTCACGTGTGAGTTCCAAATATCTCTAACGTGATGTCAGAATGCACTCAACTGTTCTAAAATGTGATTGTTACACAACATGAACGTTAACCCACCCTGCCCTCAAACCAAGCCACACGCTACCTGCAAATTATCTATAGGCTATATTTAAACTTGTCAATTTGAAATTATTTTACAATAAGTTTTATTTTCTAACAACAGTTTGAATTTAGGTATGTTCCGCCTCCTCATTATTTCAAAAAGATGTAGCCCATTTCACTGTTGTGGACAATTTGTTTGAGGCTTGACTCTTTTTGATGACAGCGCAAGCAACACCCTAGTCTTTCCCCAGATCAAGTATGCAGACATTTACACAGTCTAGTACAAACGTTTTCCCCTTGGCACATTTTCTGGCTGGCACTCGCATTGCCTTCATTTTTGTCCTTACAAATAATAACTTTGGACATGTGTGCATTCCAATCAAAGGAAGTCCTTTATTTTCTGTATATCGTCTTGTCATTTCGATTGTAGCCTACCGTATATATGTGTGGATCATAATGTACAGTTGAAGTCGGACGTTTACATACGTTTACATACATTAAAGTTAATTATAAGTGAAATAATCTGTCTGTAAACAATTGTTGGAAAAATTACTTGTGTCATGCACAAAGTAGATGTCCTAACCAACTTACCAAAACTATAGTTTGTTAACAAGAAATTTGTGGAGTGGTTGAAAAACAAGTTTTAATGACTTCAACCTAAGTGTATGTAAACTTCCGACTTCAACTGTATTTACTGTTTTCATAATGTATTTACGTTTTCAAGTTCTGGTGACAAATCATGCATTCCTATTCATCCATAGATTGTAATGTACACACATGATGTGTGTAAAATAATTTTTTGAAGGTTGTACTGATTATGATGACCTAATGCTAAGGATGGCCTAGGAATGCCAGGTATGTGGGGCACCATGTTTGTTGACATTATACAATGCATTCTGGTTGTCACGTAAACGTCTGTTGAACCAAAGATGTTATAACAAAATGAGGTGAGGGATGATTCACTCATCTTTCGAGTAAACTTCCGTAAGTGAATGATGGGAAATGAGTGATGGTAGATGACACACCCCCTTCAACATGCATACTACAAACAGATCAAACTCATCTAGTCTCATCTTATCTTTGGTTGAACAGAAAAATGAAACATGGCGGTGTCCACAAACTACCCATCGGATTACTTTCTATTTTTGGAAAGAGTTATATGAAATGATTTTGATCAATGGTAAGCTCACCCGTAATTTCTATTGTCTAATTAATATTATGGTTTCTGTCAGCCGAGAGTTAGTTGAATATGACCGCTTGTGTTAAGTCAATCTTTCCTCAGTTAGCACTAGGACTAATGTGGCCTACATTTTACGGTTTCCACGTCTGTGGATGTCTGAACATTGCATCCAAAAATAAAATGGTCACATTTGTAAGGATTGTTTGCGCAAAATGTTTGTAAAAAACAGTGTTGCCAGCTCAAACGCTGACTGTTGGGTCAATTGAAGCTGGGCGTTCTTAATACATTCTAGTCACTGTGGTTTGAGTGTACTCTGCAGGGACCACTGTAGAATGATCCCACCCTGTTTTGGTACGCGTCAAATTAATGTAAAATAAAACGTTTTCTTGAAATCAAAAACAGATGAAACATTATGGAGTCCTGGAAAGGCCAAAATGTCATAAATATACACATTTTTATCAATTATTTCCCAATTATGCGTTTAGATACTTTTTTGCCCCACTGTATATACTGTATTTAGTCAGCCACCAATTGTGCAAGTTCTCCCACTTAAAGATGAGAGAGGCCTGTAATTTTCATCATAGGTACACTTCAACTATGACAGACAAAATGAGGGGAAAAAATCCAGAAAATCGTAGGATTTTTAATGAATTTATTTGCAAATTATGGTGGAAAATAAGTATTTGGTCACCTACAAACAAGCAAGATTTCTGGCTCTCACAGACCTGTAACTTCTTCTTTAAGAGGCTCCTCTGTCCTCCACTCGTTACCTGTATTAATGGCACCTGTTTGAACTTGTTATCAGTATAAAAGACAACTGTCCACAACCTCAAACAGTCACACTCCAAACTCCACTATGGCCAAGACCAAAGAGCTGTCAAA
The DNA here is from genome assembly GCF_013265735.2 of Oncorhynchus mykiss. Taxonomy (NCBI): domain Eukaryota; kingdom Metazoa; phylum Chordata; class Actinopteri; order Salmoniformes; family Salmonidae; genus Oncorhynchus; species Oncorhynchus mykiss. The sequence continues at coordinate 36,852,761 of NC_048585.1, read as the reverse complement.
GGACACCAGAAACAAAATTGTAGACCTGCACCAGGCTGGGAAGACTGAATCTGCAATAGGTAAGCAGCTTGGTTTGAAGAATTCAACTGTGGGAGCAATTATTAGGAAATGGAAGACATACAAGACCACTGATAATCTTCCTCGCTCTGGGGCTCCACGCAAGACCTCACTCCGTGGGGTCAAAATGATCACAAGAACGGTGAGCAAAAATCCCAGAACCACACAGGGGGACCTAGTGAATGACCTGCAGAGAGCTGGGACCAAAGTAACAAAGCCTACCATCAGTAATACACTACGCCGCCAGGGACTCAAATCCTGCAGTGCCAGACGTGTCCCCCTGCTTAAGCCAGTACATGTCCAGGCCCGTCTGAAGTTTGCTAGAGAGCATTTGGATGATCCAGAAGAAGATTGGGAGAATGTCATATGGTCGGATGAAACCAAAATATAACTTTTTGGTAAAAACTCAACTCGTCGTGTTTGGAGGACAAAGAATGCTGAGTTGCATCCAAAGAACACCATACCTACTGTGAAGCATGGGGGGTGGAAACATCATGCTTTGGGGGCTGTTTTTCTGCAAAGGGACCAGGACGACTGATCCGTGTAAAGGAAAGAATGAATGGGGCCATGTATCGTGAGATTTTGAGTGAAAACCTCCTTCCATCAGCAAGGGCATTGAAGATGAAACGTGGCTGGGTCTTTCACCATGACAATGATCCCAAACACACCGCCCGGGCAACGAAGGAGTGGCTTCGTAAGAAGCATTTCAAGGTCCTGGAGTGGCCTAGCCAGTCTCCAGATCTCAACCCCATAGAAAGTGTTTGGAGGGAGTTGAAAGTCTGTTGCCCAGCAACAGCCCCAAAACATCACTGCTCTAGAGGAGATCTGCATGGAGGAATGGACCAAAATACCAGCAACAGTGTGTGAAAACCTTGTGAAGACTTACAGAAAACATTTGACCTCTGTCATTGCCAACAAAGGGTATATAACAAAGTATTGAGAAACTTTTGTTATTGACCAAATACTTACTTTACACCATAATTTGCAAATAAATTCATTAAAAATCCTACAATGTGATTTTCTGGAGAAAAACTATTCTCATTTTGTCTGAAAATTACAGGCGCCTCTCATCTTTTTAAGTGGGAGAACTTGCACAATTTGTGGCTGACTAAATACTATTTTGCCCCACTGTATGTCAACAAGTACTAATCATGATTTGGGGAATTTTCATGAAATATAATCCATAGGTCTTTTTTGTTCTTGATTGGGTTTCGTGAGGAATCACTCCCATGTCCCCCTCTCCTCCCTCACTCCCCCTTTATTAGGAGGATAGAGAACCATTCAAACGTCAACAATATGTCTGAGAGAATATGCGTGATGCTGAGCAGTTCCGTACCCCTGGCCACAAATTACACACACACTCAATTACACACAAATTACACACAGACGCAAACGTAATACAGAAATTAACTGCAGGGATCTGAGTGGGGGATAGAATGAGTCTGAGTCTCAGATAGAGAGAAAGACCAAAAGAGAGGAAGAAAGGAGAGAAATTTGAGTATTTCCTGTGTGCCCTGGAGGAGTGGTTGGTTTATTGGCCTATTAGATATCTGGGATATGGGTGTATGTTCGAGTTCATTCCAGGAGAATCCAACCGCTAGTTAAGCAGTCTGTGAATGACATTGAAACTGTTGTTAAGGATGACACATTCCAGACATAATGAAAGCACTAACATTCATAAAATGACCGATCCTTTATTACAATCTTGTTCTCATCTTGCTGTTGGTCTGCCATCATCGACGCAATCTCTCATTGATTGTGACATTCAAAGTACCTATGAATGCCATATGTCACACTTATAACACTTACACTACCTCTCCGAAAATATGTTTTCTTTGTTCCTTCCCTGTAGGTGCGTAGCCAGGGCTTAACAGAGGAGCTAAAGTTTCTGCCTGTTGAATGCTTTATATCACTCTATGCATTGCTTATATGGCTTTATGTCGCTAAGTCTTTTCTATTCTCTCCTCCCTGTAGATGCATCGCATTCCAGGTCAAATAGCCCTTACACAGCCTGGATGTGTGATGGTTAATTATCCTGTTGAAAAGCAAATGAGAGTCCCACTAAGCGCAAACCAGATGTGATGGCGTATCGAAAGTTTGCCTTGAATTGTAAATAAATCACAGACAGTGTCACCAGCAAAGCACCATCACACCTCCTCCATGCTTCACGGTGGGAACCACATATGTGGAGATTATCTGTTCATCTACTCTGCATCTCACAAAGACATGGCGTTTGGAAGCAAAAATCTCAAATTTGGACTCATCAGACCAAAGGACTTATTTCCACTGGTCTAATGTCCATTGCTCGAGTTTCTTGGCCCAAGCAAGTCTCTTCTTTTTATTGGTCCTTTATTGGTGGTTTCTTTGCAGCAAATCGACCATGAAGGCTTGCTTCACGGATTTGAGGTCAGGTGATTTTGGGGCGGCAGGTAGCCTAGTGGTTAGAGCGTTGGGCCAGTAACCGAAAGGTTACTAGATCGAATCCCCGAGCTGACAAGCTAAAAATCTGTCTTTCTGCCTCTGAACAAGGCCACAACCCACTGTTCCTAGATAAGAATTTGTTCTTAACTGACTTGCCAGGTTAAATAAACTTTTTTTTTTTAAACGCCAGGGCGTTACAGAGCAGTTGAAGTGTATCAGTCTGCCAAATGCTTTGTTACTGCTACGTACGCTTATAACACTATAACACTATCTCTCGTAACCCAAGTTTTTATATTATTTCCTCCCTGTAGGTGCGTAGCCAGGGTGTAACAGAGGAGCTGAAGTGTCTCAGTCTGTTAAATGCTCTGGATAAAGACCAAGACATCCCAGAGAACCTGGCTCAGCTGTTTGGAGAGCCCTGCATCAAACTGGCCGAGGGCATCAAGGCTTACATCTCTAAGGTAAGAAGAACACAAATGTAGTGCTCAATGGCAACCTATTCCCTGGATAGTGCACTACAATAGGACCCTGCATCAAACTGGCCGAGGGCATCAAAACCTACAGTACCAGTCAAAAGTTTGGACACACCTACTCATTCAAGGATTTTTCTTTATTTTTACTATTTTCTACATTGTAGAATAATAGTGACAACATCAAAACTATGAAATAACATATATGGAATCAAGTAGTAACCAAAAAAGTGTTAAATACATCAAAATATATTTGAGATTCTTCAAATAGCTACCCTTTGCCTTGATGACAGCTTTGCACACGCTCTGCATTCTCTAAACCAGCTTCACCTGGAATGCTTTTCCAACATTCATGCTTCACGGTGGGAACCACATATGTGGAGATGATCTGTTCATCTACTCTGCGTCTCACAAAGACATGCATGGCGTTTGGAACCAAAAATCTCAAAAATCAGACCAAAGGACATATTTCCACTGGTCTAATGTCCATTGCTCGTGTTTCTTGGCCCAAGCAAGTCTCTTCTTTTTATTGGTCCTTTATTGGTGGTTTCTTTGCAGCAAATCAAATTCATGCAGTCTCCTCTGAACAGTTGATGTTGAGATGTGTCTGTAACTTGAACTGTGAAGCATTTATTTGGGCTGTAATTTCTGAGGCTGGTAAGTCTAATGAACTTATCTTCTGCTGCAGAGATACCTCTGGGTCTTCCTTTCCTGTGGCGGTCCTCATGAGAGCCAATTTCACCATAGCATTTGAATGGTTTTTGTGACTGCACTTGAAGAAATGTTCAAAGTTATTGGAATTTCCCGCACCTTCATGACTTTGCTTATTTGAGCTGTTCTTGCCCTAATATGGACTTGGTATTTTACCAAATAGGTCTATCTACCTTGTCACAACACAACTGAAATGGCTCAAACGCATTGAGAAGGAAAGAAATTCCACAAATTAACTTTTATCAAAGCGCACGCCTGTTAACTCTTGTGTTTTTTCCATGTTTTTGTTAATTACCCAATGTTCGCGTGTCTGATGGACACACAACATTTATTGGGTTTTTAAAACAATACAGCCATAACGAGATGTTGACTGATATCAATTACAAGCAATTTGGGGGCGGCAGGGTAGCCTAGTGGTTAGAGCGTTGGACTAGTAACCGGAAGGTTGCAAGTTCAAACCCCCGAGCTGGCAAGGTACAAATCTGTCGTTCTGCCCCTGAACAGGCAGTTAACCTAGGCCGTCATTGAAAATAAGAATTTGTTCTTAACTGACTTGCCTAGTTAAATAAAGGTTAAAAAAAAATAATTTAGACATGGTTAATATTTGCCATTTACCTCTGCCAGATCAAATGTATCAATAAAAGCACTATTCGTTTATTTAAAATGAAAAAACTTAACATCAAGACAACGGTAGAATAAGTCATGTTTATCTTGAACAAATATAAATGAAACAAGTATTTTCATCACTATTGATGTTTATTGCTTGGAACTGAACTAACTGGAAGGACCCATTTTACATACAGTATTTTATGAAAATTATAAATGAGCCCCATTGAACACAAATTAAGGCCTGTCTACACACCACATGAGGGACAGATTTGTTTTGCTGTGTGTTTGTGTTACAAATGTATTTCTTGCACTTGATGCATGTGTACTGTCTTCCTGTCCTTCTTGGGTCCACACACATCACAGTGCTTCTTCTTGTTGCTACAATCTAGAATGATGAAAACACTTCAGGAATTTTAGTAACATCTCACTCACATGTACAGTTACTGCAGGCCAAGGTAAGAGAGTCAGACACAAACACATGCAACAACATCACCCACACTTTCTTCCGGTATTGGAGGTGTTATTTCTGTGGGTCGGGCGGATGGGGCACCAGCATCCTCCTCCTGAATCCTCCTCACGATGGCTGCAGATGCTGGGGTCCTTGGGATATGTTGCCTCTGGATTTGAGGTCTTACCAATGCCTTGCCCAGCTCATCGCGAAAGAGCCATACTGATTGATTGTGGTAAGGAGCCACACATGCAAAGTATTTATTTGTTATGTCCCTCCCCCAATTTGCACCTGGCTGTGGTAGTGTGGGAAATACAGAATTGTTTACAATGTATCGAAATAATGTATTGTAATAAGTGTGCAGGGTCCCGCAAGACATGTGTGTAATTTCACACACTACAAAGGGTAAAGAGTGCGAGAAAAGCGGGAGACAGGCAGGGAGTGAGACAGGTTATTGGTGCTATGTTGAAACAGCAGGCCCCAGAGAGGAGGAAGACAGTGAAGGCACACAGAAAACCTTTTTGTTTAATTTTTACTTGTTTTCATCTACACACGCACTTTTCCACACTTTTATTACTTTTATTTCTGTCCAGTGGACCCGAACACCACATATGTAATGTAAATATGTAGGGGTGTGCACTAAATGATGATGTGTTATTTTACATATTATTCACAGAAAATGAGCCAAGGCCAATGCGTCTCAGGTTGAAAAAAACGTTTTACTTTAGTAAACATTGAAAATTGGTCCCACAGACCTGAACAACACACAATGGTTAATTGAAATGCATTCCAGGTAACTACCTCCATGAAGCTGGTTGAGAGAATGCCAAAAGTGTGCAAAGCTGTCCTAAAGGCAAAGGGTGTCTACTTTGAAGAATCTCAAATATATCTTCATTTGTTTAACACTTTTTTTAGTTACTACATGATTCCATATGTGTTATTTCATAGTTTTGAGGACAATGTAGAAAATAGTAAAAATAAAGAAAACCCTTGAATGAGTAGGTGTGTCCAAACTTTTGACTGGTACTGTACATCTCTAAGGTAGGGCCCTGCGTCAAACTGGCCAAGGGTATCAAGGCATACATCTCTAAGGTAAGACCTCACAGATATAGGCTATGCCCCCTATCCCTACAGATGTTTAATGTCCCCTATCCCTACAGTAGATAGTTAAGCAATAAGGCCCAAGGGGCTGTGGTATATTGGCCATCCTGTATACCACAAACCCCTGAGGTGCCTTATTGCCATTATAAACTGGTTATCAATGTAATAAGAAGAGTAAAAAGTAATATTTTGTCATACCCAATCAACATTTAGGGCTCGAATCACCCAGTTTATAATAAATCAAGTACTACTTTTGCCTAAAGGCTTGTGTATGGACATCCCAATAGCTAGCACAGCCAATAGAATGGTTAGCTGAGAGAAGATTCCATATTCAAAGCAGTATACCTTGGTACAGTGCATTTGGAAAGTATGAGTACGTGTGACCCCTTGACTTTTTCCACATTTTGTTAGTTTACAGACTTGTTCTAAAATGAATCTTAAATGTTTTTTCTTATCAGTCTACACACAATACCCCATAATAACAAAGCAAAAACAGGTTTAAGAAATGTTTTTGAGAAAGAAAAAAAGAAATAACACAAGTATTCAGACTCTTTACTCAGTACTTTGTTGAAGAACCTTTGGCAGCGATTACAGCCTCAAGTTTTCTTAGGTATGACGCTACAAGCTTGGCACACCTGTATTTGGGGAGTTTCTCGCATTCTCTGCAGATCCTCTTAAGCGCTGTCAGGCTGGATGGGGAGTGTCGCTGCACAGATATCTTCAGGTCTCTCCAGAGATGTTCGATCGGGTTCAAGTCTGGCCTTTGGCTGGGTGACTCAAGGATATTCAGAGACTTGTCCCGAAGCCAATCCTGTGTTGTCTTGGCTATGTGCTTAGGCTAGTTGTACTGTTAGACTAGGGCAAATGTTCACCTTCTGAGGTCCTGAGCGCTCTGGAGCAGGATTTCATCAAGGATCTCTCTACTTTTCTCCGTTCATCTATCCCTTGATCCTGACTAGTCTCCCAGTCCCTGCCGTTGAAAATATCCCCACAGCATGATGCTGCCACCACCATGCTTCACCGTAGGGATGGTGCCAGGTTTCCTCCAGACCTGACGCTTGGCATTAATTTTATGCCTTTGTCATCACCTGTAAAAAAAATTGAATTTTTGAATTCTATCACGCCAGAGTTCTATTGTGCGGCCAAGTCGAAGGACTGTAAATAATCATATAGATTCACACCTGTGTTCTAAAAATAAATAGTGGATTGGTCTGAGGCAGCCAATGTGCCCCGTGTGTGTGTGTGTGTGACATTGAAACGGTAAATAGTTAAAAAATTATACATTGTACAACTGACGAGCCAAATACTAGGTGCAGATTGGCTGACCAATCCACTATTTATTTGAAGAACACTGGTGTTCAGGGAACATTCCACTGGCTGTCAGCATGAAGGTTCTCTACATACATTCCATTCTGTGTGAGTGCTCAGCAAATTTACGGGTGTTAAATCTAAGTGTTAGGGTAAAAACGGTTTTGAGTGTTGATTCTAGTGGGGTTTTCACCAGTGGGATTGAAATCGACACCACCTGCAGTGAATAAATTAAGTGTTATTTGAATCACAGTGGAATCACCACTAACTTGACTGTGTTGAGTTAATTTACATTAACTCTTTGATTTTGAAAAATAAATGACCTCATTATCACATAAATCAACAGTTATTGGTTGCTTACACGTGCTTTGTATTTTGCAGATGTTACTGCTGGTGTAGTGAAATGCTTGTTTTTCTATCTAACATTACACAACAGTACACACATCTATAAGTAAAAGAATGGAATTAAGAAATATAGAAATGTTAGGACAGAGTCTATGTGTAAATATATACAGTGCATTTAGAAGCTATTACGAAAGTATATACGGGATACCGGGGTATTTGGAAAAAGCCACGGATGTTTTTTCATACCATTGAAACGATTTCTTTGAAGTTTTTTTATAAAATAAATTGGAATATTTGTAGGTACTTTTTAACCTGTAGTGACACTCCATCCCGTGCATGGGACCTTTGTCATCATCTGACACTAAGTAGCATAACGCAACGGACATAAATCTTCCTAGAAAATCTTCCTATTCATGAACATCACAAGTGAAATATATTGGAACACAGCTATTAGCCTTTTGTTAATCACCCTGTCATGTCAGATTTTCAAAATATGCTTTACAGCCAACGCTAGACAAGCATTTGTGTAAGTCTATCATAGTCTAGCATAGCATTATGCCTTGCTAGCAGCAGGCAACCTTGTCACGGAAATCAGAAAAGCAATCAAATTAAATAGTTTACCTTTGAACTTCGGATGTTTTCACTCACGAGACTCCCAGGTAGACAGCCAAAGTTCATTTTTTCCCAAAATATTATTTTTGTAGGCGAAATAGCTCCGTTTGTTCTTCACGTTTGGCTGAGAAATCGCCCGGAAATTGCGGTCACCACAATGCCGAAAAATATTCCAAATTAGCTCCATAATATCGACCAGAAACATGGCAAACGTTGTTTAGAATCCATCCTCAAGGTGTTTTTCTAATATCTATTCGATAATATATCCGTCGGGACAATTCGTTTTTCACTAGGACCGATTGGAGTAATGGCTACCTCTGTATTTTACGCGAGAATCTCTCTCGGAGCCACCATGTGACCACTTACGCAATGTGGCCGCCTACGGCTATTCTTCAACAGAAATGCGTAAAACTACGTCACAATGCTGTAGACACCTTGGGGAATATGTAGAAAGCGTAAGCTCGTTGATGGTACATTCACAGCTGAATAGGGAGTCATTGGAACGCAGCGCTTTTAAAACCTGGGGCACTTCCGGATTGGATGTTTCTCAGGCTTTCGCCTGCAACATCAGTTCTGTTATACTCACAGACAATATCTTTGCAGTTTTGGAAGAGTGTTTTCTGTCCAAAGCTGTCAATTATATGCATATTCTAGCATATTTTCCTGACAAAATATCCCGTTTAAAACGGGAACGTTTTTTTCCCAAAAATGAAAATACTGCCCCCTAACACCAAGAGGATTTATTAAGTAAATACCTGCAGTCATGTTGTGCAATACGTTAGGAGATAAAGAACATTGCTTTCTTCATTTCACCGGTCACGTTATTATGAAGCTTAAAGTCCCCAGTCACGTGGTGTTTGTTTACAAGCACACAAAGGCGAGAGACCGGAGCCTTCTGAGTCACTCATTGTTGTGCAGCATGCACCAGGTGATCTAATTACTGTATGGAATTCACAACTAAATGCTTGCCATATAGATATTTTATAGCTATTAAGTTAACTGTCTAAAATGTACTAAATGCTTTGCAGTTGAACATTTGGTTTGCTAATTTAGTAGCTTGTTAGCTTTCTAGCTAAGGGTTAGCGTCTTCCAAAATCAAGCATTCGCTTGGTAACAGCAAGGAATCCACTCCTGGATCAGGAGCCTTGCTGGCTAATTTGTATTTATGCCTGCAGCAAACTGTGAGTAGCATTTTTGAATTACTTGTAAACTTGTATAGTTTAGGTCAGAAATTGTACAAAATGTTTGCAATGCGCTCGCATTTAGTTAGCATTCTTTATGGGATGTTACATGTACTTGTTACTCTGTAATCCGAAGGATAGCAATGCTATCAGTGGAGTTCGAGAACAGTGCCCCTTGTGTTCAGTGCCAGTATTACCGCATATCCTGGTATGGCACAAGTTTGGTATATACAGTGCCTTGCGAAAGTATTCGGCCCCCTTGAACTTTGCGACCTTTTGCCACATTTCAGGCTTCAAACATAAAGATATAAAACTGTATTTTTTTGTGAAGAATCAACATCAAGTGGGACACAATCATGAAGTGGAACGACATTTATTGGATATTTCAAACTTTTTTAACAAATCAAAAACTGAAAAATTGGGCGTGCAAAATTATTCAGCCCCCTTAAGTTAATACTTTGTAGCGCCAACTTTTGCTGCGATTACAGCTGTAAGTCGCTTGGGGTATGTCTCTATCAGTTTTGCACATCGAGAGACTGACATTTTTTCCAATTCCTCCTTGCAAAACAGCTCGAGATCAGTGAGGTTGGATGGAGAGCATTTGTGAACAGCAGTTTTCAGTTCTTTCCACAGATTCTCGATTGGATTCAGGTCTGGACTTTGACTTGGCCATTCTAACACCTGGATATGTTTATTTTTGAACCATTCCATTGTAGATTTTGCTTTATGTTTTGGATCATTGTCTTGTTGGAAGACAAATCTCCGTCCCAGTCTCAGGTCTTTTGCAGACTCCATCCGGTTTTCTTCCAGAATGGTCCTGTATTTGGCTCCATCCATCTTCCCATCAACTTTAACCATCTTCCCTGTCCCTGCTGAAGAAAAGCAGGCCCAAACCATGATGCTGCCACCACCATGTTTGACAGTGGGGATGGTGTGTTCAGTGTGATGAGCTGTGTTGCTTTTACGCCAAACATAACGTTTTGCATTGTTGCCAAAAAGTTCAATTTTGGTTTCATCTGACCAGAGCACCTTCTTCCACATGTTTGGTGTGTCTCCCAGGTGGCTTGTGGCAAACTTTAAACAACACTTTTTATGGATATCTTTAAGAAATGGCTTTCTTCTTGCCACTCTTCCATAAAGGCCAGATTTGTGCAATATACGACTGATTGTTGTCCTATGGACAGAGTCTCCCACCTCAGCTGTAGATCTCTGCAGTTCATCCAGAGTGATCATGGGCCTCTTGGCTGCATCTCGATCAGTCTTCTCCTTGTATGAGCTGAACGTTTAGAGGGACGGCCAGGTCTTGGTAGATTTGCAGTGGTCTGATACTCCTTCCATTTCAATATTATCGTTTGCAGTGCTCCTTGGGATGTTTAAAGCTTGGGAAATCTTTTTGTATCCAAATCCGGCTTTAAACTTCTTCACAACAGTATCTCGGACCTGCCTGGTGTGTTCCTTGTTCTTCATGATGCTCTCTGCGCTTTTAACGGACCTCTGAGACTATCACAGTGCAGGTGCATTTATACAGAGACTTGATTACACACAGGTGGATTGTATTTGTCATCATTAGTCATTTAGGTCAACATTAGATCATTCAGAGAACTTCTGGAGAGAGTTTGCTGCACTGAAAGTAAAGGGGCTGAATAATTTTGCACGCCCAATTTTTCAGTTTTTGATTTGTTAAAAAAGTTAGAAATATCCAATAAATGTCGTTCCACTTCATGATTGTGTCCCACTTGTTGTTGATTCTTCACAAAAAAATACAGTTTTATATCTTTATGTTTGAAGCCTGAAATGTGGCAAAAGGTCGCAAAGTTCAAGGGGGCCGAATACTTTCGCAAGGCACTGTAGGTATGACAATCTGGATTAGAGGTCGATTGATTATGATTTTTCAACGCCGATACCGATTATTGGAGAACAAAAAGCAGATACCAATTAATCGGACAATTTTTTTAAATGTGTATATATACACATTTTTGTAATAATGACAATTGCAACAATACTGAATGAACAATGAACACTTTTATTTTAACTTAATATAGTACATATGGGCTTTTGGATGGGTGTTCCTTGGAACTACCCATCCCGGATCCAGGAGAATTGTCATCAACTGACACTAATTAGCATAACGCAATGGACAAAAAATATTACTAGAAAATAATCATATTCATGAAATCACGAGTGAAATATAGTGAAACACAGTTTAGCCTTTTGTTAATCGCCCTGTCATCTCAGGTTTTGAAATTATGCTTTACAGCCAAAGCAAGACATGCATTTGTGTAAGTTTATCGATAGCCTAGCATAGCATTATGTCCAGCTAGCAGCAGGAAGCTTTGTCACGAAAATCAGAAAAGCAATCAAATTAACCGTTTACCTTTTTTGATCTTCGGATGTTTTCACTGACGAGACAGCAAATGTTCATTTTGTTCCATAAAGATTATTTTTATAGCCGAAATACCTCCGTTTGTTCTTCACGTTTGGTTGAGAAATCCACCGGAAACTGCGGTCACGACAACGCCGAAAAATATTCCAAATTAGATCCATAATATTGACAGAAACATGGCAAACGTTTTTTTACAATCAATCCTCAAGGTGTTTTTCAAATATCTATTCGATAATATATCAACCGCGTCAGTTGGCTTCTTAGTAGGAGCGAGAGAAACAATGGACGCATTTGTCTATTACGCACAAATCACTCTGAGAGACACCAGCTGACCACTGACGCAATGTTGTCGCTCACGCTCATTTTTCAAAATAAAAGCCTGAAACTATGTCTTGTGACACTAGATACATTAGGGAAGCCATAGAAAATGGAATCTGGTTGATATCCCTTTCACTGCTCAATAGGGACGCATAGGAACGCAGAGGTTTCTAAATAAGAGTCTTATTTAGTCTTATTTAGTCTTATTGCTTTCGCCTGCAATATCAGTTCTGTTATACTCACAGACAATATTTTTACAGTTTTGGAAACTTTAGAGTGTTTTCTATCCTAAGCTGTCAATTATATGCATATTCTATTATCTGGTCCTGAAAAATAGCCATTTACTTTGGGAATGTTATTTTTCAAAAACAAAAAAAATAAGACACCTTGCTTTCCCTGGTGCCAATTCCATGAAATCGTCCCACACTGGTGTTCTGCTTTTCTCTGCCATCTGTAAAACACACACACAGCTCTGAAGTGACAATGATACTGAGTCTGCTTAGGAGACAAATACTCTCAACTGTTTGAATAAAAATTGAGTTTAAGTTACCTGTGATGAATGTTGAAAACAAAAACTGTAATTTCTATATGCAGGAAATCCTATTTTAATAATGGACATGGTAAGAATTGACTACCAAAGTGCGAGTCATAATTCCCATGACACCTTCTAGCAAAATCTGAAAAGCGGTTCCTTCGTTCATTTATTCCATAGGATATTTTTAGATTAACTTAAAATAAGGTCTGTGTTTCGTGTAGGCTTACACCACCTTGCCAATTTTTTAACTGTGTAGATATCCATAGGACAAGGTACCTCTGATCAATATTGGCTAAATATAAGCGAGGATACATTTTTTTGTAGAGTGGCTTTATGAAAATATTTTGACAAACGTTACCCTATCCTTGTGAGATTTACACAGGTTTCAAAACGGCGAGGTGGTTTAACCTTTCTGATCTCCCCATCCCGGATCCGGGATCGTGAATACAAGACTCAAGCTCATTACCATAACGCAACGTTAACTATTCATGAAAATCGCAAATGAAATGAAATAAATATGCTAGCTCTCAAGCTTAGCCTTTTGTTAACAACACTGTCATCTCAGATTTTCAAAATATGCTTCTCAACCATTGCAAAACAAGCATTTGTGTAACAGTATTGATGGCTAACGTAGCATTTAGCATAGCATTTAGCATTAGCATTCAGCTGGCAACATTTACACAAAAAAACAGAAAAGCATTCAAATAAAATCATTTACCTTTGAAGAACTTCAGATGTTTTCAATGAGGAGACTCTCAGATAGCAAATGTTCAGTTTTTCCTGAAAGATTATTTGTTTAGGACAAATTGCTCCGTTTTCTGCGTCACGTTTAGCTACGAAAAAACCCCTGTATCCAGGATTGTGTAAATCTATCAGCAAGCTCATTAGCATAACACAACGTTAAATATTCATGAAAATGGCTAATGAAATGAAATTAATCCATTTGCTCTCAAGCTTAGCCTTTTGTTAACAACACTGTCATCTCAGATTTTCAAAATATGCTTTTGAACCATAGCTAAACAAGCATTTGTGTAAGAGTATTGATAGCCTAGCATTGCATTAAGCCTAGCATTCAGCATGCAACATTTTCCACAAAAAACCATAAAAGCATTCAAATAAAATAATTTACCTTTGAAGAACTTCAAATGTTTTCAATGAAGAGACTCTGTTAGATAGCAAATGTTCCGTTTTTACAAAAAATATTATTTGTGTCGACTAATCACTCCGTTTTGTTCATCACGTTTGGGTAAGGGAAAAAAAAAAAAGTCATTAAAACGCGAACTTTTTTCCAAATTAACTCCATAATATCGACAGAAACATGGCAAACGATGTTTCGAATCAATCCTCAAGGTGTTTTTCACATATCTACCGACGATAAAATCCATCGTGGCAGTTTACTTTCAATTCTGAAGAAATGGAATGCGCATGGACTTACTGATTACGCACACAGGACACCGGGCGGGACACCAGGTAAATGTAGTCTCTTATGGTCAATCTTCCAATGATATGCCTACAAACACGTCACAATGCTGCAGACACCTCGGGGAATATACAGAAAGCGCAGGCTCATTCCTGGCGCATTCACAGCCATATAAGGAGACATTGGAACACAGCGCCTTCAGAATCCGGGGCATTTCCTGTATGAAACATCATCTTGGTTTCGCCTGTTGCATTAGTTCTGGGGCACGCACAGATAATATCTTTGCAGTTTTGGAGACGTCAGAGTTGTGTCTTTCCAAGGCTGTCAATTCCATGCATAGTCGAGCATCTTTTCGTGACAAAATATTGCGCTTAAAACGGGCACGTCTTTTTATCCAATAATGACACAGCGCCCCTATAGGTTCAAGAGGTTAAGGCTGCACGAAACAGACCTTATTTGAAGTAGATCAAGACATTCTCTATGGAAGACATGAACGGTAAAGTAACGAAGGAACCCCTTTCAAGTTCAGCCGCAAGTTATTACAGGAATTATAACGCATCGACTATTTCTCTCTAAACCGTATACCTTTGACTATTACGAGCCTGCTGCTGCCTACCACCCCTCAGTCAGACTGCTCTATCAAATATCAAATCATAGACTTAACTATAATAAACACACAGAAATTCGAGCCTTAGGTCAAATCCGGAAACTATCACCTCGAAAACAAAACGCTTATTCAGTTCCGTATTTTATCTAACGGGTGGCATCCATGAGTCTAAATATTCCTGTTACTTTGCACAACCTTCAATGTTATGTCATAATTACGTAAAATTCTGGAGAATTAGTTTGCAAAGAGCCAGGCGGCCCAAACTGTTGCATATACCCTGACTTTGCGTGCAGTGAACGCAAGAGAAGTGGCACAATTTCACCTGGTTAATATTGCCTGCTAACCTGGATTTCTTTTAGCTAAATATGCAGGTTTAAAAATATATACTTGTGTATTGATTTTAAGGGCATTGATGTTTATGGTTAAGTACACATTATGTTCCACCACAATTTGCAAATAAATAAATAAAAAATCCTACAACGTGATTTTCTGGATTTCTTTTCTTCTCATTTTGTCTGTCATAGTTGAAGTGTACTTATGATGAAAATTACAGGCCTCTCATCTTTTTAAGTGGGAGAACTTGCACAATTGGTGGCTGACTAAATACTTTTTTGCCCCACTGTGACACTTTCTCAGCCAGTATAATGTGACTTGCTGATGTGGCCTGCAAACCAGAAGTGTCAAACAACTGTGTTAGGGTAAAGCTAGGCTGTCAAAGTATACCATTGTAAAAGAAAAAAAAAAAAAGGAAAAAAGGAAAATGTATTGTCATAAATAATAAAATATTTATGATAAAATATTCACTTAGGCACTCACTTGGTTAAGGCTACAGGTTGAAAGCCATCAAATGCAACAATCATGTCTCTGTCACTAGCAAACATAGTCATGGGTGGTACTGGTACCTCTAAAATTCACTCTAAAGGCACCTTAGGAAATAAATGCAAATTTACACCCTACAGTGTTAAAACAACACCCCCATATATAGTTACTGTAACATCACATTTTTTTATTCCCTAACACTGAGAAAGTGTAACAGCATCAGCTCCAATGATTTGAAATGTATAACACCCATGGTATTATGTACCCAAGACTCTTGGGGTGTTGGTGTCAACACTTTGAAAAGTGTTAGTTTCACAGTGTATGACATGGTCACATATAATTTCTAAGAAAGTGTTACATTTAACACTGTGGGTGTTAAAAATCAGATCACAAATTTACTGTGAGGAGCGCATTGGGTTTGATAGCATTGGGTTAAAGTGTTTGGATTTAGTTCTGTCTGTCATGTTAAGGGATCCTTCATAAAGCTATATGGTGTCTTCCATTTAATGGGGTTTTCAACACCCACGTAACATGTACATGTGAACATGCGCGCACACACAGTCAAAAGCCACACATACACACGTAACTACACACTCGGTTGAGCGCCCTTGCCCCTAAAATATGGGGCACCATTCAGAGTCTTACCATCATAGATCAACACAACCTAAATCAGCCATCTCTGGTAGTACAATGAGTCACATTGATCTCGGGCCATCTGTATCGGAGATCAGTTTTGCCCTTTAGATCACAATGATAAAAACATTAGATGGACAGGCAGATCCTAGATCAGCAGTCCTAATCAGGTGCTTGATACATATGGACCCTGGGTCACATAGGTCTGCTTTTGGTTCAGATTACCTTGATTTCTACTGAGTCAGTGAGTTTAATGGTGAGTCATAGTCTGTATCACACACTACCTTAACACAGACACCACCACAGGCATTCCCCATCTGTGTTGGTGTCTGATTATTTCTGCATCCCCCTCATTTCCTTACTTCTCCGCTTCAATACAGACACACACACTCTGACAGTCACCGTTCCACCACAAATATACAATTGTTCTATGCCAGTCCTGTCGCCAGTTGAAATGGAATGTCTTATTTCTTGTGGTGTAAATTTACTTGGATAGTGTGCATGTATATATTTGTTTGTGCATGCACGCGTGTGCATGTGAATATATGTGCCTCTTAATTGACTTGGATTAGCGATGTATGAGACTGAGCTTGTCCAAAGTGAACCCCCTGAGGCTACACAATGTCTCTTTCAGAATGAACATCTGCCTGACTGCACGCACTGTATTGTAGCCCAAGTTCTTGGAGAAGAAAAGTAGGTACTTGTAAAACCATACTTCCCCTCTTGAAAACTGTATTGTACATTGCTCTCCGTTACTATTTTTTTATAAGGACATTAGCTGAGAATACATGATCCCAATTTTAGCTTCAAGACGCAGGCAGTGTGAAAAACCGAAAAGGTATTTTGTGCTGATTTATTGGCACATTGAACCATGTCGCGCTCCTTAGTTTACAAACTCAGTGGATAGTGCCAAAACAATGAGGTCATATCTGAATTCTGCCATTTCATTGCACATTTGACATTATGCCCTTACCTAAGGAACGTTTAAGGGCTCTATGCAACGCCCTTAAAGTGGAACTGACAGCGTGTTAATTACTTTGCAGATATGAAACAGACATTTATAATATTTGTTAAAAATATCAAATTCCCAGTTTATGCTTCAAAACTAACTTCATAAGAGGTTTTAAAAATAGGTTATATTTGACAAAAAATTCAATGACGTACAGTAAGACATTGTTGTCAGAATAGATGGATGCAGTTCAATATATGATTAATATATACTCATCATGAAAAGAAATGTCCCTTTTTCTGGACCCTGTCTTTCATAGATCATTTGTAAAAATCCAAATAACTTCACAGATCTTCATTGTGAAGTGTTTTAACTTCTTGACGCTACCCATCCCTGTAGCGGGATAATTGTCATCAACAACCACTGAATTGCATAGCGCCACATTCAAATAATATTACTAAAAATATTTATATTCATGAAATCACAAGTGCAAAGTAGCAAAACACAGTTTAGCCTTTTGTTAATCCACCTGTCATGTCAGAAAATATGCTTTACAGCGAAAGCAATCCAAGCGTTTGTGTAAGTTTATCGATCGCTCGACAAAACATGATGTACAACAAGCATCAAGTAGCTTGGTCACGAAAATCAGAAAAGCAATCTAATTAATAATTTACCTTTGATCTTCGGATGTTTTCACTCACGAGACTCCCAGTTACACAATAAATGTTCCTTTTGTTCCATAAAGATTATTTTATATCCAAAATACCTCCGTTTGTTTGGCGTGTTATGTTCAGAAATCCACAGGAAAGAGCAGTCACGACAACGCAGATGAAAATTCCAAATAATATCCGTAATGTCCATAGAAACATGTCAAACATTTTTTATAATCAATCCTCAGGTTGTTTTTAAAATATATAATCAATAATATATCAACCACAACTGTTCTTTTCAGTAGGAGAGGGAAAGGCAATGGCTGCCCAAACTCTGTTGCGCCAAACAAAACGTTGCTGGCACCCGGCCATACAATGACGCAATGTTATCTTTCTCACTTATTTTTCAAAAAAAAAAGCCTGAAACTATGTCTAAAGACTGTGCCCCCTAGCTTCAAGAGGTCAACACTGTTTCCCATGCTTGTTCAATGAACCATAATCAATTAATGAACATAACCTGTGGAACGGTCATTAAGACACTAACAGTTTACAGACGGTAGGCAATTAAGGTCACAGTTCGGAAAACTAAGGACACAAAAGAGACCTTTCTACTGACTCATCTGCGTGAACGTACCTTAGGCATGCTGCAAGAAGGCATGAGGACTGCAGATGTGGCCAGGGTAAAAAATTGCAATGTGAGACGCCTAAGACAGCGTTACAGGGAAACAGGATGGACAGCTGATCGTCCTCGCAGTGGTAGATCACGTGTAACAACATCAGTACATCTGAAAATCACACCTGTGGGACAGACAGGTACAGGATGGCAACAACAACTGCCCGAGTTACACCAGGAACACACAATCCCTCCATCAGTGCTCAGACTGTCCACAATAGGCTGAGAGAGACTGGACTGAGTGCTTGTAGGCCTATTGTAGGCAGCTCCTCACCAGACATCCCCGGCAACAACGTTGCCTATGGGCACAAACCCACCATTGCTGGACCAGACAGGGCTGGCAAAAAGTGCTCTTCACTGACGAGTCGCGGTTTAGTCTTACCAGGGGTGATGGTCGGATTTGCGTTTATCGTTGAAGGAATGAGAGTTATACCGAGGCCTGTACTCTGGAACAGGATCGATTTTGGAGGTGGAGGTTCTGTCATGGTGTGGGGCGGTGTGTCACAGCATCATCAGATTGAGCTTGTTGTCGTTGCAGGCAATCTCAATGCTGTGCGTTACAGGGAAGACATCCTCCTCCCTCATGTGGAACCCTTCCTCCTGCAGGCTCAGTAATCCCTGGGCCACTACTTCTAATCTTCACAGCTAGCCTGCACCCTCCGTGGCACCCAGTACCAACGCTATCCCTGAGGCCCACCCCCCGGCCTACTCAGCTGTTCACCCGAACCCCACTCATACACGGCTAGAGCCCAATACTCCACCGGATCCTTGCTGTAAACTCTGGACCTTGGCACCGGATCACCTTTGCTACCGATTGGCTATAGTGGCTAACACCACTGCCACAAAGCTAGCACCAGTTAGACGTGAGCCAGGCACATCTCCCGGCTAGCAAACAAAATTCTACAATGCCTCTTTTGCCATCTGGCTTGGATTGTCTGTCGACGCGGCGCCCCGCTGCACCACCACGTCTGGTCTGCCGACGAATA
The DNA here is from genome assembly GCF_013265735.2 of Oncorhynchus mykiss. Taxonomy (NCBI): domain Eukaryota; kingdom Metazoa; phylum Chordata; class Actinopteri; order Salmoniformes; family Salmonidae; genus Oncorhynchus; species Oncorhynchus mykiss. The sequence continues at coordinate 36,833,525 of NC_048585.1, read as the reverse complement.
CTCCATCCGCGGTGCCTTCAACCGGCCTCTGTCTGAGCAGACCCCCCTACCACCCCCGGGCTACTAACTTTAAACGCCGTGTCGCCCGCGCACTAGCGTTGTGGCGGCTTCCCTGTTCCATCTACTGCTGCCCCCTGGACACTATGATCACTTGGCTACATAGCTGATGCCTGCTGGACTGTCCATTAATCACGGTACTCCATTCTGTTTTATTTATGTTTTATCTGTCGGCCCCAGCCGCGAACTCAGGCTCTGTGTGTAGTTAATCCGACTCTCTCTGCCTAGTCATCGCCATTTTACCTGCTGTTCTTGTGTTAGCTGACTAGCTGTTGTTGTCTCACCTGTTGTTTTAGCTAGCTCTCCCAATCAAGACCTGTGATTACTTTATTCCTTGTGGTATGTCTCTCTCAAATATAAATAGGCCTTGTATACTGTTGTTCAGGTTAGTTATCATTGTCCTCATACCTCTGATACCTCCTTTGTCCCACCTCCCACACATGTGGTGACCTCACCCATTATAACCAGAGATATGTCCAGAGATACGGGCGGCAGGGTAGCCTAGTGGTTAGAGCGTTGGACTAGTAACCGGAAGGTTGCAAGATCAAACCCCTGAGCTGACAAGGTACAAATCTGTCGTTCTGCCCCTGAACAGGCAGTTAACCCACTGTTCCTAGGCCGTCATTGAAAATAAGAATTTGTTCTTAACTGACTTGCCTGGTTAAATAAAGGTAAAAAAAATAATAATAATAATAAAAAAATACAACCTCTCTTATCATCACCCACCACCATACCCCTGTCTGCACAATATGCCCTGAATATATTCTACCACACCCAGAAATCTGCTCCTTCTATTCTTTGTCCCCAACGCTCTAGGCGACCAGTTTTGATAGCCTTTAGCCGCACCCTCATCCTACTCCTTCTCTGTTCCTCCGGTGATGTGGAGGTAAACCCAGGCCCTGCATGTCCCTAGACTTCTGTGATCGAAAAAGCCTTGGTTTCATGCATGTCAACATCAGAAGCCTCCTCCCTAAATTTAGTTTTACTCACTGCTTTAGCACACTCTGCCAACCCTGATGTCCTTGCCGTGTCTGAATCCTGGCTTAGCAAGGCCACCAAAAATTCTGAGATTTCCATACCCAACTATAACACTTTACGTCAAGATAGAACTGCCAAAGGGGGATGAGTTAGCCTGCAAAGTTCTGTCATACTTTCCAGGTCTATGCCCAAACAGTTCGAAATTCTAATTTAAAAAAATGAATCTCTCCAGAAATAAGTCTCTCACTGTTGCCGCCTGCTACCGACCCCCCTCAGCTCCCAGCTGTGTCCTGGACACCAAATGTGAATTGATCTAGCTTCAGAGTTTGTTCTGTTAGGTGACCTAAACTGGGATATGCTTAACACCCCAGCAGTCCTACAATCTAAGCTAGATGCCCTCAATCTCACACAAATCATCAAGGAACCCACCAGGTACAACCCTAAATCCGTAAACATGGGCAGCCTAATAGACATTATCCTGACCAACTTGCCCTCCAAATACACGTCTGCTGTCTACAATCAGGATCTCAGCGATCACTGCCTCATTTCCTGTGTCCGCTACGAGTCCGCGGTCAAACGACCACCCCTCATCACTGTCAAACGCTCTCTAAAAGAATTCTGCGAGCAGGCCTTTCTAATCGACCAGGCCCGGGTATCCTGGAAGGATATTGACCTCATCCCGTCAGTTGAGGATGCCTGGTCATTCTTTAAAAGTAACTTCCTCACCATCTTAGACAAGCATGCTCCGTTCAAAAAATGCAGAACTAAGAACAGATATAGCCCTTGGTTCACTCCAGACGTGACTGCCCTCGACCAGCACAAAAACATCCTGTGGCGGACTGCAATAGCATTGAATAGTCCCCGCGATATGCAACTGTTCAGGGAAGTCAGGAACCAACACACGCAGTCAGTCAGGAAAGCAAAGGCCAGCTTTTTCACGCAGAAATTTGCATCCTGTAGCTCCCAAAAGTTCTGGGACACTTCTGTAAAGTCCATGGACAACACGAGCACCTCCTCCCAGCTTCCCACTGCACTGAGGCTAGGTAACACGGTCACCACCGATAAATCCGTGATAATCGAAAACTTCAACGAGCATTTCTCAACGGCTGGCCATGCCTTCCTCCTGGCTACTCCATCCTCGGCCAACAGCTCCGCCCCCCCCCCCCCCCCCGCATCTACTCGACCAAGCCTCCCTAGCTTCTCCTTTACCCAAATCCAGATAGCAGATGTTCTGAAAGAGCTGCAAAACCTGGACCCATACAAATCAGTTGGGCTTGACAATCTGGACCCTCTATTTCTGAAACTGTCCGCCGCCATTGTCGCAACCCCTATTACCAGCCTGTTCAACCTTCCTTCGTATCATCTGAGATCCCCAAGGATTGGAAAGCTGCCGCGGTCATCCCCCTCTTCAAATGGGGAGACACCCTGGACCCAAACTGTTACAGACCTATATCCATCCTGCCCATCTAAGGTCTTCGAAAGCCAAGTCAACAAACAGATCACTGACCATCTCAAATCCCACCGTACCTTCTCCGCTGTGCAATCCAGTTTCCGAGCCGGTCACGGGAGCACCTCAGCCACGCTCAAGGTACTAAACGATATCATAACCACCATCGATAAAAGACAGTACTGTGCAGCCGTCTTCATCGACCTGGCCAAGGCTTTCGACTCTGTCAATCACCATATTCTTATCAGCAGACTCAGTAGCCTCGGCTTTTCTAATGACTGCCTTGCCTGGTTCACCAACTACTTTGTAGACAGAGTTCAGTGTGTCAAATCGGAGGGCATGTTGTCCGGTCCTCTGGCAGTCTCTATGGGGGTACCACAGGGCTCAATTCTCAGGCCGATTATTTTCTCTGTATATATCAATGATGGTGCTCTTGCTGAGGGCGATTCCCTGATCCACCTCTACGCAGACGACACCATTCTGTATACTTCCGGCCCTTCCTTGGACACTGTGCTATCTAACCTCCAAACGAGCTTCAATTCCATACAACACTCCTTCCGTGGCCTCCACCTGCTCTTAAACGCTAGTAAAACCAAATGCATGCTTTTCAACCGTTCGCTGCCTGCACCCGCACGCCCGACTAGCATCACCACCCTGGATGGTTCCGACCTAGAATATGTGGACATCTATAAGTGCCTAGGTGTCGGGCTAGACTGCAAACTCTCCTTCCAGACTCATATAAAACATCTCCAATCCAAAACCAAATCTAGAGTCGGCTTTCTATTTCGCAACAAAGCCTCCTTCACTCACGCCGCCAAACTTACCCTAGTAAAACTGACTATCCTACCGATCCTCGACTTCGGCGATGTCATCTACAAAATAGCTTCCAATACTCTACTCAGCAAACTGGATGCAGTTTATCACATTGCCATCCGTTTTGTTACTAAAGCACCTTATACCACCCGCCACTGCGACCTGTAATCAAATCAAATCAAATTGTATTTGTCACATACACATGGTTAGCAGATGTTAATGCGAGTGTAGCGAAATGCTTGTGCTTCTAGTTCCGACAATGCAGTAATAACCAACAAGTAATCTAGCTAACAATTCCAAAACTACTATCTTATAGACACAAGTGTAAGGGGATAAAGAATATGTACATAAAGATATATGAATGAGTGATGGTACAGAGCGGCATAGGCAAGATACAGTAGATGGTATTGAGTGCAGTATATACATATGAGATGAGTATGTAAACAAAGTGGCATAGTTAGTGGCTAGTGATACATGTATTACATAAAGATGCAGTAGATGATATAGAGTACAGTATATACATATACATATGAGATGAATAATGTAGGGTATGTAAACATTGTATTAGGTAGCATTGTTTAAAGTGGCTAGTGATATATTTTACATTTCCCATCAATTCCCATTATTAAAGTGGCTGGGGTTGAGTCAGTGTGTTGGCAGCAGCCACTCAATGTTAGTGGTGGCTGTTTAACAGTCTGATGGCCTTGAGATAGAAGCTGTTTTTCAGTCTCTCGGTCCCAGCTTTGATGCACCTGTACTGACCTCGCCTTCTGGATGATAGCGGGGTAAACAGGCAGTGGCTCGGGTGGTTGTTGTCCTTGATGATCTTTATGGCCTTCCTGTGACATCGGGTGGTGTAGGTGTCCTGGAGGGCAGGTAGTTTGCCCCCGGTGATGCGTTGTGCAAACCTCACTACCCTCTGGAGAGCCTTACAGTTGTGGGCGGAGCAGTTGCCGTACCAGGCGGTGATACAGCCCGACAGGATGCTCTCGATTGTGCATCTGTAGAAGTTTGTGAGTGCTTTTGGTGACAAGCCAAATTTCTTCAGCCTCCTGAGGTTGAAGAGGCGCTGCTGCGCCTTCTTCACGATGCTGTCTGTGTGGGTGGACCAACTCAGTTTTCTGTGATGTGTACGCCGAGGAACTTAATACTTACTACCCTCTCCACTACTGTTCCATCGATGTGGATATGGGGGTGTTCCCTCTGCTGTTTCCTGAAGTCCACAATCATCTCCTTAGTTTTGTTGACGTTGAGTGTGAGGTTATTTTCCTGACACCACACTCCGAGGGCCCTCACCTCCTCCCTGTAGGCCGTCTCGTCATTGTTGGTAATCAAGCCTACCACTGTTGTGTCGTCCGCAAACTTGATGATTGAGTTGGAGGCGTGCGTGGCCAAGCAGTCGTGGGTGAACAGGGAGTACAGGAGTGTGCTCAGAACGCACCCTTGTGGGGCCCCAGTGTTGAGGATCAGCGGGGTGGAAATGTTGTTGCCTACTCTCACCACCTGGGGCGGCCCGTCAGGAAGTCCAGTACCCAGTTGCACAGGGCGGGGTCGAGACCCAGGGTCTCGAGCTTGATGACGAGCTTGGAGGCCACTATGGTGTTAAATGCCGAGCTGTAGTCGATGAACAGCATTCTCACATAGGTATTCCTCTTGTCCAGATGGGTTAGGGCAGTGTGCAGTGTGGTTGAGATTGCATCGTCTGTGGACCTATTTGGGCGGTAAGCAAATTGGAGTGGGTCTAGGGTGTCAGGTAGGGTGGAGGTGATATGGTCCTTGACTAGTCTCTCAAAGCACTTCATGATTACGTTTAGCTCAGTTACCTTAGCTATCTTGGGAACAGGAACAATGGTGGCCCTCTTGAAGCATGTGGGAACAACAGACTGGGATAGGGATTGATTGAATATGTCCGTAAACACACCAGCCAGCTGGTCTGCGCATGCTCTGAGGGCGCGGCTGGGGATGCCGTCTGGGCCTGCAGCCTTGCGAGGGTTGGCCTTTTCACACCAGTATCTCTACCTGCACATGTTCATCTTATCATTTATCACTCCAGTGTTAAAGCTAGTGAGGGAGATGTGTTTCCAGTCACCTCTCTGCGTAGAGGTGGATCAGAGACTCACCAGCAGCAAGAGCGACATCATTGATGTATACAGAGAAGAGAGTCGGTCCAAGAATTGAACCCTGTGGCACCCCCATAGAGACTGCCAGAGGTCCGGACAACAGACCCTCCGATTTGACACACTTCAGTGCGGACCTCTATCAGAGAAGTAGTTGGTGAACCAGGCGAGGCAATCATTTGAGAAACCAAGGCTGTCGAGTCTGCCGATGAGGATGTGGTGATTGACAGAGTCGAAAGCCTTGGCCAGATCAATGACACGGCTACACAGTAATGTTTCTTATCGATGGCGGTTAAGATATTGTTTAGGACCTTGAGCGTGGCTGAGGTGCACCCATGACCAGTTCTGAAACCAAATTGCATAGCAGAGAGGGTATGGTGAGATTCGAAATGGTCGGTAATCTGTTTGTTGATTTGGCTTTCAAAGACCTTAGAAAGGCAGGGTAGGATAGATATAGGTCTGAAGCAGTTTGGGTCAAGAGTGTCCCCCCCTTTGAAGAGGGGGATGACCGCAGCTGCTTTCCAATCTTTGGGAATCTCAGACGACACGAAAGAGAGGTTGAACAGGCTAGTAATAGGGGTGACAACAATTTCGGCAGATTATTTTAGAAAGAAAGGGTCCAGATTGTCTAGCCCGACTGATTTGTAAGGGCTCCAGATTTTGCAGCTCTTTCAGAACATCATCTGACTGGATTTGGGAGAAGGAGAAATGGGGAAGGCTTGGGCGAGTTGCTGTGGGGGGTGCAGTGCTGTTGGTAGGGGTAGCCAGGTGGAAAGCATTGCCAGCCGTAGAAAAAATGCTTATTGAAATTTTCAATTATAGTGGATTTATCAGTGGGGACAGTGTTTCCTATCTTCAGTGCAGTGGGCAGCTGGGAGGAGGTGTTCTTATTCTCCATGGACTTTACAGTGTCCCAGAAGTTTTTTGAGTTAGTGTTGCAGGAAGCAAATTTCTGCTTGAAAAAGCTAGCCTTGGCTTTTCTAACTGCCTGTGTATAATCGTTTCTAGCTTCCCTGAAAAGCTGCATATCACGGGGGCTGTTCGATGCTAATGCAGAACGCCGTAGGATGTTTTTGTGTTGGTTAAGGGCAGTCAGGTCTGGGGAGAACCAAGGGTTATATCTGTTCCTGGTTCTAAATTTCTTGAAGGGGGCATGCTTATTTAAGATGGTTAGGAAGGCATTTAAAAAAAATAACCAGGCATCCTCTACTGACGGGATGAGATCAATATCCTTCCAGGATACCCCGGCCAGGTCGATTAGAAAGGCCTGCTCGCTGAAGTGTTTCAGGGAGCGTTTGACAGTGATGAGTGGAGGTCGTTTGACTGCTGACCCATTACGGATGCAGGCAATGAGGCAGTGATTGCTGAGATCTTGGTTGAAGACAGCAGAGGTGTATTTAGAGGGCAAGTCAGTTAGGATGACATCTATGAGGGTGCCCGTGTTTACGGCTTTGGGGAGGTACCTGGTAGGTTCATTGATAATTTGTGTGAGATTGAGGGCATCAAGCTTAGATTGTAGGATGGCTAGGGTGTTAAGCATTTTACAGTTTAGGTTGCCTAGCAGCACGAGCTCTGAAGATAGATGGGGGGGCAATCAGTTCACATATGGTGTCCAGAGCACAGCTGGGGGCAGAGGGTGGTCTATAGCAGGCGGCAACAGTGAGAGACTTGTTTTTAGAGAGGTGGATTTTTAAAAGTAGAAGTTCAAATTGTTTGGGTACAGACCTGGATAGTAGGACAGAACTCTGCAGGCTATCTTTGCAGTAGATTGCAACACCGCCCCCTTTGGCAGTTCTATCTTGTCTGAAAATGTTGTAGTTAGGGATGACATTTTAAGAATTTTTGGTGGTCTTCCTAAGCCAGGATTCAGACACAGCTAGAACATCTGGGTTTCCAGAGTGTGCTAAAGCAGTGAATAAAACAAACTTAGGGAGGAGGCTTCTAATGTTAACATGCATGAAACCAAGGCTATTACGGTTACAAAAGTCATCAAAAGAGAGCGCCTGTGTCACGGTCGTCCTCCTCTTCATCTGAAGAGGAGAGGCGAGATGGATCGGAAGACCAAAATGCGGCGTGGTAAGTGTCCATGGTAAATCTTTAATCAAGAAAGACTGAACACTATACAAACGAGTAACAAAAACAATAAACCAAATTCGACCGTGAAGCTACAAAATGAGACCTGTGCTGAAACAAGCCATCAACATAGACAATCACCCACAAACAAACAGTGCAACCTAAGTATGATTCTCAATCAGAGACAACGAATGACACCTGCCTCTGATTGAGAACCATACTAGGCCGAAAACATAGAAATGCCCCAAAACATAGAAAAACAAACATAGACTGCCCACCCAACTCACGCCCTGACCATACTAAATAAATACAAAACAACGGAAATAGAGGTCAGAACGTGACAGTCTGGGGAATAGGCACTGCAGGGCCTGGAATCACCTCTACATCACCAGAGGAAAAGAGGAGGAGTAGGATAAGGGTACGGCTAAAAGCAATGACGTCTGGAACAGAGAGTAAAAGGAGGTTTCTGGGGGCGATAAAATAGCTTCAAGGTATAATGTACAGATAAAGGTATGGAAGGATGTGAATACGGTGGAGGTAAACCTAGGTATTGAGTGATGATGAGAGAGATATTGTCTCTACAAAACATCATTGAAACCAGGAGATGTCATCGCATGTGTGGGTGGTGGAACTAATAGGATGGATAAGGTATAGTGAGCAGGACTAGAGGCTCTACAGTGAAATAAGACAATAAACACTAACCAGAACAGCAATGGACAAGGCATATTGACATTAAGGAGAGGCATGCTTAGTCAAGTGATCAAAAGGGTCCAGTGAGTAGTGAGGTTGGTTGGGGTCACGGCGATTCAGACAGCTAGCCGGGCCATCGGTAGCAAGCTAGCATAGGATGGAGGTCTGTTTTTAGCCACCTCGTGCATTTCCGTTGGTAGGATTCCGTGTGGTAGATGGGATCAATCCAATTCGCAAAAAAAATAGATATAGAGGCCCAAGAAAAAAATAAATAATAATTGTCCGATAGATCTATTCAGATAGCAGCCGACAAGACAGCTAACGATTAGCAGACCGGAGATGGGCGTTCAGGTAACGTCGCGACGGAGGAGCCAGCTGGATAACTCCCTCGGGCAGATAACGTCGGTATTCCAGTTGTGAAGGCCCAGTGGGGCTCCGCGTTGGCAATAAAACGGGTCCGGATAAGTGATTGTAGCACAGGAGTGGCTGATGGAACTCTTCAGCTGGCTAGCTCCGGAATAATTGATGTTTGCTCCGGAATCGACGTAAGCCGATAGTCACACGGATAGCAGCTAGCTAGCTGTGAGATCCAGGTATAAATGTCCAGAGCTTGCGGTAGAAATCCGGGGACATGGAGAGAAAAATAGGTCCGGTATGTTCCGGTCCGAGCCGTGCCACACAAAACTAGCGATAGATTTTCGAGCTGAAGGATAGCTGATGACCACAAACCGTGGTTAACTGAATACTAACGATTTGCCAGATCTCCTTCAGGTAGATAACGTCGGCAGTCCAGTTGTGAAGGCCCGGTGGGGCTCCGCGTAGGCAGTAAAACAGGTCCGGATAGGTGACTGCAGCCCAGGAGTGAATGATGGAACTCAGGAGTGATTGACGGAGCTGGCTAGCACCGGAATAATTGATGTTTGCTCCGGAATCGACGAAAGCCGATTGTCACACGGATAGCAGCTAGCTAGCTGTGAGATCCGGGTATGAATGTCCAGAGAGCAGTTGAAATCCAGGGACATGGAGAGAAAAATTGGTCCGGTATGTTCCGAGCAGCGCTGCGCCGCACAAAACTGGCGATAGATTTTCGAGCTAAAGGATAGCTGATGACCACAAACCGTGGTTAGCTGAATACTAACGATTTGCCAGTAAAGAAGCTAACTAGCTTCTGATTAGCTTCTGGATTAGCTTCTGGGCTAGCTTCTGGCTAGTTTCTGGCTAGCTTCTTGGAGTTTCTGGCTAGCTTCTTGGAGGATTACAGATCTGAGGTAAATAATACTTTATTTTTTTATAAATTTGTGGGTTGCAGGAGAGTGTTTTGAAGCTGAGTTTATGGAATAGAAAAAAATATTAATAAAAAGGTATGCGAAGAAAGTTGTGTGTATATATATATATATATATATATATTATAAATATAAATTGGTGAGGCGGGTTGCAGGAGAGTGTTTTGAAGATGAGTTGATGGAAAATAAAAATAAAATGTATGTGAAAAAAGTTGTAAATATATATATATATACAGGACACGACAAGACGAGGACAAAAGACGTCTGAACTGCTATGCGATCTTGGAGTTTTTTTAGCTTCTGGTTAGCTTCTGGTTAGCTTCTATGGAGGATTACAGATTTGAGGTAAATAATACTTTCTTTTTTTATAAATTTGTGGGTTGCAGGAGAGTGTTTTGAAGCTGAGTTTATGGAATAGAAAAAAATATTAATAAAAAGGTATGCGAAGAAAGTTATATATATATATATACGGGACACGACAAGACGAGGACAAAAGACGTCTGACTGCTATGCCATCTTGGTGACAAAATAATAAATAAAAATGGATGACTGTAACTAAGGCTGGGAATGTCAATACAATCAAACTAGCAAGGGCAATGATCACAAGTCAGTAATAACCTGGCTAATAGGCTAGCACACGTGTCAAACACAAGGCCCCGCAGGCCGAATAGAATAGAACACACAAGCGAGCATCAATGAGTCAACAGTTGAGTCATCTACTATATGAAATTACAGCCTGATGCGCACGCATCTGTGAATTGAATTGAAATTACACTGCTTTTGTTTGTCCCATTTACAGCATGCAGCGGGGGAAAGTGTACATGCGATAGTCCTAGCTAGGCTATGAAAATGTTGCAGTCTGGCTTCGGTTTAAAAAGTTTGAGTGGGTTTATCTAATGTTCCCTGGTTATATTTGAGCTTATCTCTCTCTGTCTAGCATTAGTTGGTGATCTCGTAGTTGATGTGTATAGGTAGCTGAGGGGGAGAGAGCCTACCTTTTCATTGTTGTTTGATCAATAGAACTGTGAAGTTCCCAAACGTAAGAGGACTCCCGTGGTATTCCCATATTTGCTGATATCCATGCAGGTGGCTTTTGGCAAATGCGTTCTAATGAGCTGAAGTCGAACTGTTGCTACTGCCTGTAAACACACGTTCCAGTTCAAATGATTGATTTCAGGCCCTTGTGGCAAATGACTTATTTGCATATAGGCCTACTGTAGCTCTGATTGGCTATGGCGCACCGCTCTGCGTAGACTCCGGTCCTGGACAAGACAGATGTTAATGATAAGTTTTATTTACTGCAGTGTCTATTAATTGTCCAAATGCATGGCCGCTTTTCCACTCTAAATTGCTTTCCATTTTTTTTTTAAATAAAAAGTATCCTATTCTTCCTGTGTGTATATGAACAGGTTTTATGTTGCTTAAACTCTGTCAGTTCCACTTTAAACAATTTCCTTAGGTATGGGAAAATTGTTCCTTAATCCTTAAGGGAAACACTTAATGTTCTATGCAACTGGGGCAATTTTTTTTAATTAGGGTTAACAAGTGTTAGGCTATGCTAGGCTATATGGCTAACATTAGGTTAGCGTAAGCCAAACCCAGCACTTGGCTTGCTCTTTCTGCTCAATGTTCTAGTATGAAAATACTCAGGCTAATGAGTGTCGATGGTTTTCTGTGGGGCTTTGGCTTGTCTGTGTTAGATTCTGTCTCTGTACAAAAATTTTAAAACTGGCCTAGCTTTAACCAAACCGTTTTGCTAGAGCCCTCACATAGCCACTGTTAATGTGGAATATATTATATCTCCCTATCCAAGATACACATTTGAGCGATTGAGCGAGCGGATGCACACAATCACACAATGCACACAATCACACAGTATAATGCATTGCCTCTCCTATAGACACACTCTCTCTGTCTGTCTGTAAGAAAGTATTTTGGGGTTCTCCCACATACACCCACACACACACTCCCAGTGGGTCATCAAATCTGTGTGCTAATTGAGAGCGGCTGTAGTCCATTATATGTCAGCAGAGACAGAGGCATTCTAGATCCTAATGTAAAACACATGGACCACAACACACACACACAAATACTATACACGCATACATATACACGCATAAATACACTCGCGCACACACACACACACTGTGGGCGCACACAATCACACTCGGAGACATGAAGTGTATTAACATAGACCCACGGAATGCTGGGATTGGTTAGGCCTATTGCCACAACGATGAATAACGCGATTATAAATCTCTCCTCGTACTTGGTGATGGAGAGGGAGGGTAGAGGAAAAGAAAAGTGAGTGATAGATGAAGAAAAGTGTTAGAGAATGGAGGGAGGTTAATCAATGGAGAGAAGTAAAATAAAAGAGACAGATGGATTGATGGATGAAAAGAGGCGAGGAGAGATAAATGGAAGAGTGGGAATGATTGAAGAGCGAGAGAGAGGGAGAAGAACAGAGGAGGGAAATTGAAAAGGAAAAAAAAGAGAAAGAAAAGACTCGTAACCTACTTTTCACGAAGGCATTCCATTCTTTAGAACATGTAGCTGACACACCTGGTAGTTATTATCACAGGGAGAGAGAATAAGTTTCTATGACGTAGTCGAATTCCTGACCGTGGAACACAGACTTATTTACTGTATGGAGAGGAACAGAGGGGAATGGAGGGAAGGAGAGAGGGTGGAATGGAGGGGAAAGAGAGGAAGACTAAGGAATGGAGAGAAATAGAGGAATGGAGACAACAAAAGAAAAGGGACGGTGTTTTTCCTGTCTGCTGGACCCCCTGTGTGTGTTAGGTATTCTCTCTCTCTCTTTTTACATCTATCTCCATGTCTCTTCCATGCATTGGCCTTTTGATGTGGTTCCAGATGTGGGGTATGTAGCGAGGGCTGAAGCAGAGAACCAGAGATATTAGATTATAATTTTAATAGTCACATGTACAGGGTTGCTGGTGTAATTACAGGGTGCAGGGAACATCTTAAGGTCCGAGCTCCAACAATGAAGGTCAAAATGAAATAAAAGCAATACATGTAATATTAAATAAATAATTCTATAAATATAATATTGGTGGTGTCCTGGAGGACAATGGTGCGTTCGGCTGAGCGTAACACCCACTGTAGTGCCTTGCGATCCGCAGCGATGGAGTTGCTGTACCAGGCTGTGATGCAGCCCGCCCGTATGCTCTTAATGTTGCTCCTGTAGAACACTGAGGACCCTCTTGGGCAGGCAGAATTTCTTCAGCATCCTGAGGTTGAAGAGTCGCTGTCATGCCTTCTTCACCACAGTGTCCTTGTAATTTGACCAATTCAGCTACTTGGAGTTGCGCCGAGAAACTTGAAGTTTTTGACTCTCTCCCTGTTGATGAGGATGGCGTGTGCCCAGCCTGGTTCCTCCTGAAGTCCACAATCCACTACTTTGTTTTGTTGACGTTGAGGGAGAGGTTGTTTACCTGGCACCATGCCGTCAGCGTGCGTACCGCCTCCCTGTAGGCCGCCTCGTCATTGTTGGTAATCAGGCCTACTACTGTCATGTCATCAGCGAATTTGATGGAGTTGGAACTCTGAATTTGATGATGGAGTTGGAACTGTATGAGGCCACACAGTCGTGGGTATACAGGAGTGGACTGAGGATGCACCCTTGTGGGGCCCTGGGTTGAGAATCAGTGTCGAGGAGATAATGTTGCCTACCTTCACCACCTGGTGGTGGCATGTCAGGAAGTTCAGGACCCAGTTGCATAGAGAGGAGTTCAGACCCAGGGCCGTGAGCTTAGAGTGCACTGTGTTATTGAAGGCTGAGCTGTAGTCAATGAACAGCATCCCCATATGCATTCCTTTTTTCCAGATGGGTGAGGGCATTGTGCAATGGCGATTGCGTCGTCAGTTGGTCTGTCAGGGCGATAGGCAAATTGGAGAGGGTCAATTGTGTCAGGAAGGGAGGAGGCGATGTGATCTTTGACTAGCCTCTCGAAGCACTTCATGATGAGAGGTGAGTGCTATGGGTTAGTAGTGGGTTACTTTCCCTTTCTTGGGCACTGAGATGATAGTGGAAATCTTGAAGGAGGTGGGGATAGTGGCTTGAACTAGAGAGAGATTGCACATTTCTGAAAAGAGATGGCTGAAACAGAGGGAGGAGAGGAGAGAGTATATGGAGAAGGGGCGGGAGAGAGAGGGGAGGGAAACTTAGAGAAGGCAGGAGAGGGATTAGTGATGGCATGTATGCATTAGTGCTTAGGAATGTAAACAGATGTCCTATAGCCTAAGATAAGACCAAAAGTTTGTGTGCTCCTGACGATTAGTTGTTTAGCTGAATCAGATGTGCCAGTGTAAGCCTGCATACAGTATTTCTCCTGTACCAGGGTTGGAGACCATTAAAGACCAATGCTCCATTGCTAGACACCCTCCACGGGGGCTACTAAAGGGCGGTGACACTGACGCTTCACTGTAGAGTACAGTAACGTCAACTAGAAGGGAACAAGTTAGGTCAACTTCAAGATAAACAAATCGTCAAATTCCCCCTCTTCAAAGGGGGAGACACTCTAGACCCAAACTGTTACAGACATATATCTATCCTACCCTGCCTTTCTAAGGTCTTCGAAAGCCAAGTTAACAAACAGATCACTGACCATTTTCGAATCCCACGGTACCTTCTCCGCTATGCAAATGGTTTCCAATCTGGTGCACCTCAGCCACGTTAAAGGTCCTAAAAGATAACATAACCGGCATTGATAAAAGACAGTACTGTGCAGCTGTCTTCATCGACCTGACCAAGGCTTTTGACTCGGTCAATCACCATATTCTTATCGGCAGACTCGGTAGCCTCGGTTTTTCGATTGACTGCCTTGCCTGGTTCACCAACTACTTTGCAGACAGAGTTCAGTGTGTCAAATCGGAGGGCATGTTGTCCGGTTAGTTCTTCTATTATGTTATTGACTGTACGTTTGTTTATTCCATGTGTAACTCTGTGTTGTTTGTGTCGCACTGCTTTGCTTTATGTTGGCCAGGTCGCAGTTGTAAATGAGAACTTGTTCTCAAGTGACCTATCTGGTTAAATAAGGTGAAATAAAACAACTTGGAAGGGAACAAGTATTTCAGGTCAACTTGAAATGAACACTGATGTTCCTTCATTCATTCTAATCTCTTAGGCACATGTGGCTTTAACCAGACATGGCTGGTATAATCTATTATTAACACCTTAGAGACAAGGAGACCATACAGCACTCATAGTCCTTCTCATTCATCCCCCTCTCCTTTCTCCCCCTCTTCTCCACTCATCTGACCCATAGTCATCCTCGTATCTCATCCATCCTCCTCTCCTTTCTCCTTCTCTCCACTGCTCATCTGACCCATAGTCATCTACATTCCTCATTCATCCACCTCTACTATCCTTTTATTTCCCCTCCTCATCCTCTCCTCCACTCATAGTCACCCAAATTGTTAATTTATCCATCTCTCCTCTGCTCCTTGCATGTGTGTTATACGTGACCCCCCCTCGGCTAGCCTCCTCCAAACGTTGTAGATAATCCTCACCATCCCCTCTTCCGCTGCCCAGTCTCAATGGCTCATTTTGTCCACCCTCTCTTCCTCATTCCAATCCTTTCTTTTTAACCCCCCCCCCCACACACACACACACACACAAATTGCTGGTTAATTTCGGAAGTTTCTTGTCCTCGGGAATGGGTTGAAGGGAGGGAAGGAAGTAAATAGAGGGGGATATGTAATAACTGTAGATAGATTTAGTCTAGATCCTGGTTACTGTAGATACATTGTTTAACCATAGATACATTGTTTAACCATCTAACATATCAGACAGAGCACACATGCACACACTCAACACATTTTTATTTGTCCCTTTCGCTGAATACAACAGGTGTATGTGTGCTCTTTGTGTTATTTTCTTCCTTCCCTCCCTTCAACACCTGCCCGAGGATGAGGTGGTATGGGACGTGATGTGTACCAACAAAGTGGGCTATATTCAACAGGCTTAAAAATGAATAACGAATGACGGCCACCTGGGGGTCACAAAAGTCTTAGTCTAATTTCTACCAGAAAAACAAACACTAACACAAAAAGGCATCTGTGTGTCTAGTTGTCTACCCCTCTCCTTGCTCTCCATCTGTCCCTCCATCGTCCCTTGCTCCCTCCATCCCTCTCTCTGTCCTGGGTCAAGTTTTGCATTCCACCCAGTTTGGAGTTGTCTGTCTGTCTGCCCTTTGTGTCTTTTAAAAAAAGGGAAAAAAAGGAGAAAAAAGAGAGGAAGAAATAAAGGGGGAAAATATTATCTTGGAGCGGAGCGTGCTACGGGGGTCTTGCTCCATAACCTGTGAACAGAGCAGACTGTTTGGAAAAGGAAAATAAAATAATGGAATGATTGAGGGAGAGAGAGAGTGAAAAAAGGTAGAGTTATAGGGACAGAGAGAAAGAACAAGGAAGCGGGGAGAGGAAATGGGGAGAGGGAGAGAGAGGCTGGTTGATAAAGTAGCTAAGGTCAAGTTGGTATAGGGGGGGTTGGGGTGGTAGTACTGCTGTTTACTGTGAACTGGTCTCTCTCTCCCCCCTCTCTTTCTCTCTCTGCCAACAATGTGCAGCAGCTCAGTCAGAGCTGGTATGGCTGAGAGTCAGGTTACATACTTAGGTTATGGTGCAGTGGAGAGGACAGAGCTAAGAAAATATTGCACGTAGGAACACACACTGAGTACCATGCACACACACACACACTGAGTACACTGCATCTACTCAGTGAGTGTGAAAAACACAGTAGCGTTGGAAGAAACCCACCAGTTACAACCCTTAATCTGTAAACAATGGCACCCTCATAGACGTTATCCTGACCAACTGGCCCTCCAAATACACCTCCGCTGTCTTCAATCAGGATCTCAGCGATCACTGCTTCATTGCCTGCATCCCCTATGGGTCCGCAGTCAAACGACCACCCCTCATCACTGTCAAACGCTCCCTAAAAGAATTCTGCGAGCAGGCCTTTCTAATCGACCTGGCCCGGGTATCCTGGAAGGATATTGACCTCATCCCGTCAGTTGAGGATGCCTGGTCATTCTTTAAAAGTAACTTCCTCACCATCTTAGACAAGCATGCTCCGTTCAAAAAATGCAGAACTAAGAACAGATATAGCCCTTGGTTCACTCCAGACCTGACTGCCCTCGACCAGCATAAAAACATCCTGTGGCAACTGTTCAGGGAAGTCAGGAACCAATACAGTCAGTCAGGAAAGCAACGGCCAGCTTTTTCAAGCAGAAATTTGCATCCTGTAGCTCTAACTTAAAAAAGTTCTGGGACACTGTAAAGTCCATGGCGAACAAGAGCACCTCCTCCCAGCTGCCCACTGCACTGAGGCTAGGTAACACGGTCACCACTGATAAATCCATGATAATCGATAACCTCAACAAGCATTTCTCAATGGCTGGTCATGCCTTCCTCCTGACTACTCCTACCTCGGCCAACAGCTCCCCCCCCCCCCCCCCCCCCCCCGCAGCTACTCTTCCAAGCCTCCCCAGCTTCTCCTTTACCCAAATCCAGATAGCAGATGTTCTGAAAAAGCTGCAAAACCTGGACCCGTACAAATCAGCTGGTCTTGACAATCTGGACCCTCTATTTCTGAAACTATCCGCCACCATTGCCGCAACCCCTATAATCAGCCTGTTCAACCTCTTTCATATCGTCTGAGATCCCCAAGGATTGGAAAGCTGTCGCAGTCATCCCCCTCTTCAAAGGGGGAGACACCCTGGACCCAAACTGCTACAGACCTATATCCATCCTGCCTTGCCTATCTAAGGTCTTCGAAAGCCTAGTCAACAAACAGATCACTGACCATCTCGAATCCCACCGTACCTTCTCCGCTGTGCAATCTGGTTTCTGAGCCGGTCACGGGTGCACCTCAGCCACGCTCAAGGTACCAAACGATATCATAACCGCAATCGATAAAAGACAGTACTGTTTAGCCGTCTTCATCGACCTGACCAAGGCTTTCGACTCGGTCAATCACCATATTCTTATCGGCAGACTCGGTAGCCTCGGTTTTTCGATTGACTGCCTTGCCTGGTTCACCAACTACTTTGCAGACAGAGTTCAGTGTGTCAAATCGGAGGTCATGTTGTCCGGTCCTCTGGCAGTCTCTATGGGGGTGCCACAGGGTTAAATTCTCGGGCCGACTCTTTTCTCTGTATATATCAATGATGTTGCTCTTGCTGCGGGCGATTCCCTGATCCACCTCTACGCAGACGACACCATTCTGTATACTTCTGGCCCTTCCTTGGACACTGTGCTATCTAACCTCCAAACGAGCTTCAATGGCATACAAAACTCCTTCCGTGGCCTCCAACTGCTCTTAAACGCTAGTAAAACCAAATGCATGCTTTTCAACCGTTCACTGCCTACACCCGCACGCCCGACTAGCATCGCCACCCTGGATGGTTCCGACCTAGAATATGTGGACATCTATAAGTACCTAGGTGTCTGGCTAGACTGTAAACTCTCCTTCCAGACTCATATCAAACATCTCCAATCTAAAATCAAATCTAGAGTCGGCTTTGTATTCCGCAACAAAGCCTCCTTCACTCACGCCGCCAAACTTACCCTAGTAAAACTGACTATCCTACCAATCCTCGACTTTGGCGATGTCATCTACAAAATAGCTTCCAAAACTCTACTCAGCAAACTGGATGCAGTTTATCACAGTGCCATCCGTTTTGTTACTAAAGCACCTTATACCACCCACCACTGCGACCTGTATGCTCTAGTCGGCTGGTCCTTGCTTCATATTCGTTGGTGTCTTGACGGATTTGTCCAAAATCGTGTGACATAAAACAGGACTTTCCTGTCCTTGCATTTATGGCAATTACTTACTATATATATTAAGCATTAACAAGTTAAATTAGCCATTAAACTTAAACTATGTAAGAATCCTGGATCTAGCTGTCCTACAGTTTTTTTTTGCGTCGAAAATCCCAGAAATGCAGTGAAACTACAGTGCCTTGCGAAAGTATTCGGCCCCCATGAACTTTAGGACCTTTTGCCACATTTCAGGCTTCAAACATAAAGATATAAAACTGTATTTTTTTGTGAAGAATCAACAACAAGTGGGACACAAGCATGAAGTGGAACGACATTTATTGGATATATCAAACTTTTTTAACAAATCAAAAACTGAAAAATTGGGCGTGCAAAATTATTCAGCCCCTTTACTTTCAGTGCAGAAAACTCTCTCCAGAAGTTCAGTGAGGATCTCTGAATGATCCAATGTTGACCTAAATGACTAATGATGATAAATACAATCCACCTGTGTGTAATCAAGTCTCCGTATAAATGCACCTGCACTGTGATAGTCTCAGAGGTCCGTTAAAAGCGCAGAGAGCATCATGAAGAACAAGGAACACACCAGGCAGGTCCGAGATACTGTTGTGAAGAAGTTTAAAGCCGGATTTGGATACAAAAAGATTTCCCAAGCTTTAAACATCCCAAGAAGCACTGCGCAAGCGATAATATTGAAATGGAAGGAGTATCAGACCACTGCAAATCTACCAAGACCTGGCCGTCCCTCTAAACTTTCAGCTCATACAAGGAGAAGACTGATCAGAGATGCAGCCAAGAGGCCCATGATCACTCTGGATGAACTGAAGAGATCTACAGCTGAGGTGGGAGACTCTGTCCATAGGACAACAATCAGTCGTATATTGCACAAATCTGGCCTTTATGGAAGAGTGGCAAGAAGAAAGCCATTTCTTTAAGATATCCATAAAAAGTGTTGTTTAAAGTTTGCCACAAGCCACCTGGGAGACACACCAAACATGTGGAAGAAGGTGCTCTGGTCAGATGAAACCAAAATTGAACTTTTTGGCAACAATGCAAAACGTTATGTTTGGCGTAAAAGCAACACAGCTGAACACACCCATCCCCACTGTCAAACATGGTGGTGGCAGCATCATGGTTTGGGCCTGCTTTTCTTCAGCAGGGACAGGGAAGATGGTTAAAATTGATGGGAAGATGGATGGAGCCAAATACAGGACCATTCTGGAAGAAAACCTGATGGAGTCTGCAAAAGACCTGAGACTGGGACGGAGATTTGTCTTCCAACAAGACAATGATCCAAAACACAAAGCAAAATCTACAATGGAATGGTTCAAAAATAAACATATCCAGGTGTTAGAATGGCCAAGTCAAAGTCCAGACCTGAATCCAATCGAGAATCTGTGGAAAGAACTGAAAACTGCTGTTCACAAATGCTCTCCATCCAACCTCACTGAGCTCGAGCTGTTTTGCAAGGAGGAATGGGAAAAAATTTCAGTCTCTCGATGTTCAAAACTGATAGAGACATACCCCAAGGGACTTACAGCTGTAATCGCAGCAAAAGGTGGCGCTACAAAGTATTAACTTAAGGGGGCTGAATAATTTTGCACGCCCAATTTTTCAGTTTTTGATTTGTTAAAAAAGTTTGAAATATCCAATAAATGTCGTTCCACTTCATGATTGTGTCCCACTTGTTGTTGATTCTTCACAAAAAAATACAGTTTTATATCTTTATGTTTGAAGCCTGAAATGTTGCAAAAGGTCGCAAAGTTCAAGGGGGCCGAATACTTTTGCAAGGCACTGTACATATAATTTCGTGTCTCCTTATGTTATTGGGCAAAAACTGTTTTCATGGGCACACAAATCCAAAACAATATATGCATTGCAAAATCGAATGCTTCAAACCGGGTCACCATACCTTGATACGTAAAACCTAAATCGATACTGTCGTTAACGTGGTTCTTCAATAATTATACATACTATTTGTTGGATGCAATATCCACATTATTCTCACATATTTTATAATGTAATAATAATTACAATATCAATACATTGGCAAGGCCTAAAAATGTGTTGGTGTCTTAGTCATTGTAAAATTAGAATTTGTTCTTAACTGACTTGCCTAGTTAATTTAAAGGTTCAAAAAATAACTAATTTGTTTTTGCCTTGATCCGTTGGTTTCATTTGACTAGAAATGAAATATAAAAAATGAAAAATGTAAACTATTTTTGCATGATTTTTGGGGGGAGGGGTTCTATATTTGCCGTTAAATGTACTATTATATGAATTGTACAATTGTATAACATTTCGGTAGTTGAAAATTACAATTAAGTGCTTGAAAAAGTCCTTGAATTTGACATCCCAATGTCTGTATGAACCCTGCTTAAAGGATATATAGGCCGCCTATGTTGTTGTATAGGTGGCGTTATGGGCATATATTAACTTTTATTCCTCTAAGTACACATGTGAAACTGCATGAATATATGACAGTCATAGTAAACAGGACTCTATGTCCTATTTAATGCACTACGTTTGCCCAAGGCTTATAGGGCTCTGGTCAAACGTGTGCAATAAATTGGGAAATAGGGTGCCATTTGGTATGCTGATCTAGTATACTTATTATTCAGTGTATGACATTCATAGTAAACATATAACATGTAGAACCAAACTGTGAACTCTGGACAAGTTAATCCTACATTTTATAAGGTGAGATATTTACAAACTTCTATCATAGGATGTGTTCCAAATCGCACCCTATTCCCTTTGTAAAGCACCACTTTTGATTAAGGTACATCTTTTAATGGATTGTGTTTATATGTGTCATGGCTGGCTGAAGGACTGGACCAAGGTGCAGCATGGTAAGCGTACATTTTCTTTATTTAAAAATGACGCCGACAAAACAAAGAACAAAACCAAACCGTGAAGCTTGGTCTATGTGCCCTGAACAAAGTCAAAATGAACTTCCCACAAAACCGGTGGGGGAAAAGGGTACCTAAGTATGGTTCTCAATCAGAGACAACGATAGACAGCTGTCCCTGATTGAGAACCATACCAGGCCAAGACATAGAAATACAAAACATAGAAAAAAGGACATAGAATGCCCAGCCTAGTCACACCCTGGCCTAACCAAAATAGAGAATAAAAAGCTTCTCTATGGCCGTGACAATATGGGCGTGACAATATGGAGCGGTTCATCCAGGGATTACATAGAGGTAGGTGTGTGTGTGTGTGTGTGTGTGTGTGGCATCATTCATCCACAGAGCAGTACAAACTCCCCAATTGTGAATGATATAAGCCTGATAATTCAAGTCTGGTTGCTGGACAGGTAAACGTGTGTGTGTGCCAGTATGATATAACCGTGAATAATGTAGAGGAAGAGTTGTCTGTTTCTTAGGCAATACCTCCAATAAATACAAACAATGTAGGGTAGGATGTGTTATAGATTATGTTTACTCCCCATGCTAGAGGGAAAATACTCTTGATAGATTTAATTCAATTTAAGCATTTATAACAACATTGGAGATCAGTTCAGACATGAGAATGCTAATCTTTTGAAGTTTAAATGCATTGCCTTCATATTCTACCAGTCCAGACACATTTCTATGCTCAGAGGGTTTCTAGTGAAATGAAACCAACGGATCAAGGCAACTGGTTGAACAAACGTCTAAATTCTTAGGTGTTATAAGGTGTGCGTGCAGGTACTAATAAAATACTTTTTGCTGGTGCTAATGGAGGTGCTATGCCTATTCTAAAGAGGGCTTCAACACTGTCTTGCCCCTCCCTGGCCCATGAATGCAGGTGAAGCATATAGAGGACTGGAAACTCCAGTATAGGGGTTATCATGAGATTGGATGTCTGGCATGAAATCTATGTCTGTGGTTGCTCCACAGTGCCCTACAGAGAAAATGTCACAATAGAGGTCGATGCCATGTTGTTTGTCTGAGATCACAGAAAATATTATAGAATGGATTTTAGATATTTTAGGCTGTGAATGATTCTGTGTTTGTGAACAAGGTGGTTGTTTTGAAAGGATCAAACTAAATTTTTACTAATAGCATGCCACTTTGAGTGATGCCAGTGTGTCTATGTATGTGGATGACTATACACATCAGCTACTACAGCGACTGAAATGACTGCAACACTTAACAAATAGTTGCAGTTAGTTTCAGAATGGGTGGCAAGGAATGTTAGTCTAAATATTTCAAAAACTAAAAGCATTGTATGTGGGACAAATCATTCACAAAACCCTAAATCTCTTAATAAACAATGTGGAAATTGAGCAAGTTGAGGTTACTAAACTGCTTGGAGTAACCCTGGATTGTAAAATGACATGGTCACAACATATTGATATAACAATAACTAAGATGGGGAGAAGTCTGTCCATAATAAAGCGCTACTCTACCTTTTTAACAGCACTATCAACAAGGCAGGTCCTACAGGCCCTAGTTATGGCACACCTGGACTACTGTACTGTAGCTTAACTGGAGCCTCTAGGATGCAACCTCTCTCATCGTCACTCAATGCCTAGGTTTACCCCCACTGTACTCGCACCCTACCATACCCTTCTCTGTACAATATTCCCTGAATCTATCCTACCACGCCCAGAAATCTGCTCCTTTTATTCTCTGTTCCCAAAGCACTAGACGACCAGTTCTTATAGCCTTTAGCCGTACCCTCATCCTACTCCTCCTCTGTTCCTCTGGTGATGTAGAGGTTAACCCAGGCCCTGTATCTCCCCGGACGCTCTCATTTGTTTACTTCTGCAACCGTAAAAGCTTTGGTTCATGCATGTTAACATCAGAAGCATCATCCCTAAGTTTGCTTTATTCACTGCTTTAGCACACTCCACCAACCCTGATGTCTTAGCCGTGTCTAAATCCTGGCTTAGGAAGGCCACCAAAAAATTTCCATCCCCAATTACATTTTCAGTCAAGACAGAACTGCTAAAGGGGCGAATTGCAATCTACTGTAGAGAGAGCCTGCAGAGTTCTGTCATACTATCCAGGTCTATGCCCAAACAGTTCGAGCTTCTACTTTTAAAGATCCATCTCTCCAGAAATAAATAAATCCCTCCCTGTTGCCGCTTGTTATAGACCCCCCTCAGCTCCCAGCTGTGCCCTGGACACCATATGTGAATTGATTGCCCCCCCCCATCTATCGCCAGTGTTCGTACTGCTAGGTGACCTGAATTGGGATATGCTTAACACCCCGGCCATCCTACAATCTAAGCTAGATGCCCTCAATCTCACTCAAATTATCAAGGAACCTACCAGGTACAACCCCAAATCCGTAAACATGGGCACCCTCACAGATATCATCCTGACCAACTTTCCCTCTAAATACACCTCTGCTGTTTTCAACCAGGATCACTATCTCATTGCCTGCGTCCTTTATGGTTCCGCAGTCAAACGACCATCCCTCATCACTGTCAAATGCTCCCTAAAACACGGGTATCCTGGAAGGATATTGACCTCACCCCGTCAGTATAGGCTGCCTGGTTCTTCTTTAAAAGTGCTTTCCTCACCATCAGAAATAAGCATTCCCTCTTTCAAAAAATGTAGAACTAAGAACAGATATAGCACTTGGTTCACTCCAGACTTGACTACCCTTGACCAGCACAAAAACACCCTGTGGTGTACTGCACTAGCTTCGAATAGTCCCAGCGATATGCAACTTTTCAGGGAAGTCAGAAACCAATACACACAGTCAGTTAGGAAAGCAAAGGCTAGCTTTTTCAAACAGAAATGTGCATCCTGCAGCACTAATTCCAAAATGTTTTTGGACACTGTAAAGTCAATGGAGAATAAGATTACCTCCTCCCAGCTGCCCACTGCACTGAGACTAGGAAACACGGTCACCACTGATAAATCCACGATAATCGAGAATTTCAATAAGCATTTCTCTACGGCTGGCCATGCTTTCCACCTGGCTACTCCAACTCTGGCCAACAGCTCCGCACCCCTCTCAGCAACTGGCCCAAGCCCCCCGGCTTCTCCTTCACCTAAATCCAGAGCTGATGTTCTGAAAGAGATGCAAAATCTGGATCCCTACAAATCAGCTGGGCTAGACAATCTGTACCCTCTCTTCCTAAAGTGATCCGTCACCATTGTTGCAACCCCTATTACTAGTCTGTTCAACCTCTCTTTCGTATCATCTGAGATTCCTAAAGATTGGAAAGCAGCCGCGGCCATCTCCCTCTTCAAAGGAGGAGACACTCTAGACCCAAACTGTTACATACCTATATCCTTCCTGCCCTGCCTTTATAAAGTCTTTGAAAGCCAAGTGAACAAACAGATCCCTGACCATTTCGAATCCCACCGTACCTTCTCTGCTATGAAATCTGGTTTCCGAACTGGTCACGGGTGCACCTCAGCCACGCTCAAGGTCCTAAACGATATCATAACCTCCATCGATAAAATACAGGTCTGTGCAGCTGTCTTCATCGACCTGGTCAAGGCCTTCAACTCTGTCAATCACCACATTCTTATCGGCACACTCAACAGCCTTGGTTTCTCAAATGACTGCCTTGCCTGGTTCACTAACTACTTCTCAGATAGAGTTCAGTGTGTCGAATCGGAGGGCCTGTTGTCCGGACCTCTGGCCGTCTCTATGGGGGTACCACAGGGCTCGATTCTCGGGCCGACACTCTTTAAAAATCAATGATGCTCTGGCTGCTGGAGATTCTTTGATTCACTTCTATGCAGACAACACCATTCTGTATACTTCTGGCCCTTCTATGGACACTGTGTTAACAAACCTCCAGATGAGGTTCAATGCCATACAACAGTCCTTCCGTGGCCTCCAACTGCTCTTAAATGCTAGTAAAACTAAATGCATGCTCTTCAACCAGTCGCTGCCCGCACCCTCCTGCCCGACTGGTATCACTACTCTGGACGGATCTGACTTTGAATATGTGGACAACTATAAATACCTAGGTATCTGGCTAGACTGTAAACGCTCCTTCCAGACTCACATTAAGCATCTCCTATCCTATTCCTATTTCGCAACAAAGCCTCCTTCACTCATGCTGCCTAACATAACCCCGTAAAACTGACTATCCTACCGATCCTTGACTTCTCGCTGCATATTCGTTGCCAATCCCACTGGCTCCAAGTAATCTATAAGTCTTTGCTAGGTAAAGCTCCGCCTTATCTCAGCTCACTGGTCACCATAGCAACACCCACCTGTAGCATGCACTCCAGCAGGTATATTTCACTGGTCATCCCCAAAGCCAACAACACTTTGGCCACCTTTCCTTCCAGTTCTCTTCTGCCAATGACTGAAACGAATTGCAAAAATCACTGATGTTGGAGGCTTATTTCTCCCTCCCTAACTTTAAGCGTCAGCTGTCTTTAAGCGTCAGCTGTCAGACCAGCTTACCGATCGCGGCAGCTGTACACAACCCATCTGTAAATAGCCTGTCCAACCGACTACCTACCTACCTCATCCCCATATTTGTTTGTTTTTCTGCTCATTTGCACACCAGTATTTCTACGTGCATATCCTCATCTGCACATATATATCACTCCAGTGTAAATTGCTAAATTGTAATTACTTTGACACTTTTGGCCTATTTATTACCTTACCTCTTTACTTAATTTGCACACACTGTATAAAGATTTTTCTATGGTGTTATTAACTGTACATTTGTTTATCCCATGTGTAATCCTGTGTTGTTTTTGTCGCAATGCTTTGGTTTGTCTTGGCCAGGTCGCGGTTGTAAATGAGAACTTGTTCTCAATTGGCCTACCTGGTTAAATAAAGGTGAATTTTTTTTAAATAAAAGGTGCCACAAGGAGGGACTTAAAAAATGACAATTGGCTCAGATGGCCCTTGGATGTACACAGAGAGCAAACATTAGTAATATGCACGTCAATCTCTCCTGGCTCAAAGTGGAGGAGAGATTGACTTTATCACTGCTTGTATTTGTGAGAGGTATTGACATGTTGAAATCACAGAGCTGTCATTTTAAACCACTGGCACACAGCTCAGACACCCATGCATACCCCACAAGACATGCCACCAGAGGTCTCTTCACAGTCCAGAACAAACTATGGGAGGAGCACAGTATTCCAAATAGCCATAACTACACAAAACTCTTTTCCACATCAAATAACTCATGCAAGCAGTAGAATCAGATTTGTTTTTAAACAGATAAAAATGCACCTTATTGAACAGCGGGGACTGTGAAGCAACAGACGCACTATACACAAGTACACATGGATTTTGTGTTGTAGATATGTGATAGTGGAGTAGGGGCCAGAGGAAACACACTTTGTGTGTTGTGAAATCTGTTCTGAATGTATTTAATGATTTTAAAATTGCATAGCTGCCTTAATTTTGCCGGACCCAAGTAAGAGTAGCTGCTGCCTAGGCAGCATGGGAATCCATAATAAGTACAAAACAATCTACTAGATTTCTATTCTATACCTATAGGAGGGTATAAATTACTTATTACATAATTGACCCTGCTGAAAGACAGAAAGGTAACTTCTTAGAGTATATTAGTACTAGATAAGATTCACCCACTATAAGACCACTAGCTCAGATCTGTATATCACTCAGACTGTGACTGTCTACTGTATTTCTAGAACTGTGTCTTAAAGGAGGTATAAGTTACTTATTAATGTTAACTCCTGCTGAAAGAACGGGAAAACAGTAACTTCTTAGATTAGATCAGACCTAGATAAGGTTCCCTGTCCGTTCCATAGATCTAGATCTGTATATCACTCAGACCATGTTCATTCTATCTATCATATTTCTATATCTGTCTCTTAAATGAGATATATGTTACATATTTATCATCAGCCCTGCAGAAGGAACTGAGAAACAAACTTTTTTGAGTAGATTATGGCAAGATAAGTTTCCCTTTCTGTGCCACAGAGCTATGGAGAGTTTAGGCTGGCCCAGACCTGCACCGCACACACATATTAAGGGATTGGGTTTCCATTTTCTGCTAAGCTCCCAGAGTAGTCCTAATACTTGTTCATGTGCATACTTGTCTTTCCCTCTCCCATTGTTTTCCCTCTTTCCTTCTTCACTTTTCACTAGCTTTTACAATGAATAACGAGGGCATGGATTCAGTAAAACCTTCTAGAGAAAAAAATCCAAGAAGCTTCATAACAAAAATGCAAATAAGTTTTCAAGGAAGTTATGAGGTACATGCAAACTTGCAAAATCGTAAGAACTTTCTCAAATTCCTCCTTAAAAATGTTTAGTGAATCAAGACCCTGTTTATCAGTTCTTTCTGATATCAGTGGCCATATTCACAAAGCATGACGGTGTAGTTCTGCTGATCTAGGATCAGTTTGGCCTTCATAGATCGTAATTAATAAGATTACATGGGGGGGGGGGGATTGATCCTAAATCAGCACTCCTAGTTTGAGTCGCATTGATTACTGGCCCCAATAAGGCTCTGTGCAGAATCATCTTAAGAACTTTTTCAAATTCGTTCTTAAGAACTTTAAAGGGATAGGTCAAGATTTTGGAAATTAAGCCCTCTGTCTACTTCCCTAGTCAGATGAACTTGTGGATACCATTTTTAGGTCTCTGCATCCAGAGATTTCCGGTCATTGCGCTATCGCTAGTTAGCATTGGCTCGCGAAACTACGTTTAACTTCCTTTATGCTCGACGCAGAGATATAAAAATGGTATCCGAGTTCATCTGAAAATCTTGCACTATCCATTTAAGTGAATCAGGACCCTGTGTCTCAGTTCTTTTTCTACAGGGTCTGTACTGTACTAGGGTCTCTGTAAAAAGGGTGAAAGGTTGAAGACTTAGTTTGTTTGTTGTTATTGCCGCTGGTGGTTTTACTGTTATGGTTGCAGTCGGTGCTCAAACTTTAACCCTGGTCACATTTAGAACACAGCTCTTCGTGCTATAAACCAAAACTGCAGTGTGAAAGCAATTGTCTGGTGCGTGTGTGTTTTGTGTATGTGTGCGTGCACTGTAAAATAAGATGTTATCAATGTACAATTGTAAAGAAACCAGCAGCAATAGGATTGTGAGTTTGGCCAACATTTGGGCATATACAGTGGGGCAAAAAAGTATTTAGTCAGCCACCAATTGTGCAAGTTCTCCCACTT
Organism: Oncorhynchus mykiss; assembly: GCF_013265735.2. Taxonomy (NCBI): domain Eukaryota; kingdom Metazoa; phylum Chordata; class Actinopteri; order Salmoniformes; family Salmonidae; genus Oncorhynchus; species Oncorhynchus mykiss. Next base: position 36,805,179 of record NC_048585.1, on the reverse strand, counting down.
AAAAAGATGAGAGAGGCCTGTAATTTTCATCCTAGGTACACTTCAACTATGACAGTCAAAATGAGAGAAAAAAATCCAGAAAATCATATTGTAGGATTTTTAATGTATTTATTTGCAAATTATGGTAGAAAATAAGTATTTGGTCAATAACAAAAGTTTATCTCAATACTTTGTTAAATACCCTTTATTGGCAATGACAGAGGTCAAGCGTTTTCTGTGAGTCTTCACAAGGTTTTCACACACTGTTGCTGGTATTTTGGCCCATTCCTCCATGCAGATCTCCTCTAGAGCAGTGATGTTTTGGGGCTGTTGCTGGGCAACACAGACTTTCAACTCCCTCCAAAGATTTTCTATGGGGTTGAGATCTGGAGACTGGCTAGGCCACTCCAGGACCTTGAAATGCTTCTTACGAAGCCACTCCTTCATTGCCCGAGTGGTGTGTTTGGGATCATTGTCATGCTGAAAGACCCAGCCACGTTTCATCTTCAATGCCCTTGCTGATGGAAGGAGGTTTTCACTCAAAATCTCACGATACATGGCCCCATTCATTATTTTCTTTGCACGGATCAGTCGTCCTGGTCCCTTTGCAGAAAAACAGCCCCAAAGCATGATGTTTCCAACCCCATGCTTCACAGTAGGTATGGTGTTCTTTGGATGAAACTCAGCATTCTTTGTCCTCCAAACACGACGAGTTGAGTTTTTACCAAAAAGTTATATTTTGGTTTCATCTGACCATATGACATTCTCCCAATTTTCATCTGGATCATCCAAATGCTCTCTAGCAAACTTCAGACGGGCCTGGACATGTACTGGCTTAGGCAGGGGGACACGTCTGGCACTGCAGGATTTGAGTCCCTGGCGGCGTAGTGTGTTACTGATGGTAGGCCTTGTTACTTTGGTCTCAGCTCTCTGCAGGTCATTCGCTAGGCCCCCCGCTAGGTCCCCCCTTTTTGCTCACCGTTCTTGTGATAATTTTGACCCCACGGGGTAAGATCTTGCGTGGAGCCCCAGATCAAGGGAGATTACCAGTGGTCTTGTATGTCTTCCATTTCCTAATAATTGCTCCCACAGTTAATTTCTTCAAACCAAGCTGCTTGCCTATTGCAGATTCAGTCTTCCCAGCCTGGTACTTGTCTACAATTTTGTTTCTGGTGTCCTTTGACAGCTCTTTGGTCTTGGCCATAGTGGAGTTTGGAGTGTGACTGTTTGAGATTGTGGACAGGTGTCTTTTATACTGATAACAAGTTCAAACAGGTGCCATTAATACAGGTAACGAGTGGAGGACAGAGGAGCCTCTTAAAGAAGAAGTTACAGGTCTGTGAGAGCCAGAAATCTTGCTTGTTTGTAGGTGACCAAATACTTATTTTCCACCATAATTTGCAAATAAATTCATTAAAAATCCTACAATGTGATTTTCTGGATTTTTTTTCTAATTTTGTCTGTCATAGTTGAAGTGTACCTATGATGAAAATTACAGGCCTCTCTCATCTTTTTAAGTGGGAGAACTTGTACAATTGGTGGCTGACTAAATACTTTTTTGCCCCACTGTAGCTGAACCAACATACGCTGAAGAAAAATATAAATGCAACATGTAAAGTTTTGGTCCCATGTTTCATGGAACTATCACATTGTTCTGAAGCCATTCCAACATTGCTTTGGTTATATGCTTGGGGTCATTGTCCTGTTTGTTCTACTCGCAACACACTAGTCTCAACGTCAACAGTGAAGAGGCGACTCATGGATACTGGCCTTCTAGGCAGAGTTGCAAAGAAAAAGCCATATCTCAGACTGGCCAATAAAGAGAAAATAATAAGATGGGCAAAAGAACACAGACACTGGATAGATGAACTCTGCCTAGAAGGCCAGCATCCCGGAGTCACCTTTTCACTGTTGACGTTGAGACTGGTGTTTTGCGGGTACTATTTAATGAAGCTGCCAGTTGAGGACTTGTGAGGCGTCTGTTTCTCAAACTAGACACTCTAATGTACTTGTCCTCTTGCTCAGTTGTGCACCGTGGCCTCCTACTCCTTTGTATTCTGGTTAGAGCCAGTTTGCGCTGTTCTGTGAAGGGAGCAGTGCACAGTATTGTATGAGATCTTCAGTTTCTAGGCAATTTCTCGCATGGAGTAGCCTTCATTTCTCAGAACAAGAAAAGACTGATGAGTTTCAGAAGAGTTTTTTGTTTCTGGCCATTTTAAGCCTGTAATCGAATCCACAAATGCTGATGCTCCAGATACTCAACCAGTCTAAAGAATGGCAGTTGTATTGCTTCTTGAATCAGAACAACAGTTTTCAGCTGTGTTAACAACTTGGATTAGCTAACACAACGCGCCATTGGAACACAGGGGTGGTGGTTTCTGATAATGGGGCTCTGTGCGCCTACGTAGATATTCCATTAAAAAATCAGCCGTTTCCAGCTACAAAAGTCATTTACAACATTAAAAATGTCTACACTGTATTTCTGATCAATTTGATGTTATTTAAATGGACAAAAAATGTTTTTCTTTCAAAAACAGACATTTCTAAGTGACCCAAAACTTTTGAATGGTAGTGTACATAGACAGACAGACAGAGAACAGGGTCTTTCTAACAACAAATCAACTGAAACTTTATTTGTCAACTGCACCAAACTTACCTTGAAATGCTTGCTTACAAGCGCTTAACCAACAGTGCAGTTCAAGAAGAGTTAAGAAAATATTTACCAAATAAACTAAAGTAAAAATGTAACACAATAACAAGGCTATATACACATACTGTACACATAAAGTACAGAGTACAGTTTGAAATATCACTGGTTGTTGCTGCCAATTGTCAGCATGTATTGTGTAAATACCATCACACTGGCTTTCCTGCTATGTTCTCCTGCAATGTCTATATCCGTCTTTCCTCTGCCTACATGTATTGTGTAAATACCATCACATTGGCTTTCCTGATACGTTTTCCTACAATGTCTATATGCCCATAGCAGAACTTAAGCAATGCATCTTGAATCTAACCCACAGACACACTCTGCCCAACAAACAAGTGATATCTCTTGTTGGATCTGTTTATTTTGTTTGTTTGTTTATCTTTCGCACGTACCCACCAAACCACCGTCAAAGGAGTAAGGGATTTGAGAAGAGAGCGAGATGGAGTGTGTTATTTAATGAAAGCTTGACTTTATTAGTGTCTTAACTTTGAGTAAGTCAAGACTACAGTACATGCCAGAGAAATGGCATAAGGAAGTAACTAAACCACAGCACGTGACTGATAGTGATGAAGATGACGATAATGATGATATTGGTTGTGTGTTTTTTTTTTTTACTTTCGATGTCTATACTTTGAGTCACCTGTTGTATTGGGAGCTTCTATCATAAAGATAATGATGCTGATCTAGTCTCTGCCAGCACCAATGCCACCTGTTCTCATACGAAATCTTTTATCTTAATTTTATAGGTGACAGAGAACATAATCTCAAAGCAGACGTTTCAAGGTGAGTCAATCTCTAAAATACTTTACCTGTCTGTATGACTGTTGTGTGATACTCAGTAACAATGACAACAATTAAAACTCTATCAACCGAATACCTATCCCCTATCATACTCTACCTCCATGACCTATTGTCTGACTAAAAAACAATGACAAATCTATCTATACACACAGTACATGTATACCCCCTATTGTGGTGTTGAATCTGGAACTACATTTTGTCTTTATCGGTCATGACCTCGTGAGTGGTGGTGATGATGGTAATGATGATGATGATGTCATGTTTATGCGTCTCTCTGTCAGAAGCGAGAACGTTACCTCACACCTTCAACACTTCGAGGTCAAAGTTCGCTACCTCTGTGCCCCAGCGGCCGTCAGCCCACCTGACCCTCAGAGACAGCAGCACTCAAGGTGAGAGTGTGTGTGTCTCTGTCTGTGCTAGTGTGTACCAGACCTGGGTTCAAATACTATTTAAGGTATTTCAATTACTTTTCAGTTACTTTTACATTTGTAATTTAGATATTTGTTGTTTGAAAAGACAGCTAGTTTAATATTTTAATAAATTTGGAAATACAATTGGAAAGTATTTGAAAATACTCAGATACACTCCGTAGTGTTTACCCAGGTATTTAGCATTTGAAATAAGTATTTGAAAATGCTTTCAAATAGTATGCTATTTATGGGGAATTATTTGAAATGCTACAGCAGGTTGTAGTCAGGTTTGGCCTGCGTTTCTGGTGTTATTACCATCAGCTCTAAAGCAGTGGAGGCTGCTGAGGGGAGGACAACTCATAATGTCTGGAATGGAGTAAATGGAATGGTATCAAACACATGGTTGATACAGTACCATTCCATTGACTCCATTCCAGCGATTATTATGAGCCGTCCTCCCCTTAGCAGCATCCACTGCTCTTCAGGGCACTAAGGGCATGGTTCCCCTTTCTCTCTCGCTCCTGCTCTCTCTCTCTCTTTGCTAGCCATCCAGGCCAAGGCCTGTCTCTTTGTTAGTTAACAGGGGCGGCAGGTAGCCTAGTGGTTAGAGCATTGGGCCAGTAACCGAAAGTTACCCTGAGCTGACAAGGTAAAAAACTGTCGTTCTGCCCCTGAACAAGGCAGTTAACTCACTGTTCCTAGGCCGTCATTGTAAATAAGAATTTGTTCTTAACTGACTTGCCTAGTTAAATAAAGGTTGAATAAAAAAATCAAAAAACAGTCAGTAGGGAGGAGGAAGAGGGAGTCAACTTTTCTCATAAGGAAATAATTCACTTTAATTCCTTATGAGTGCCAGAAGTTTATCCTGATCTGGAAGGTCTCCTGTCTTGGCAAAACTCCTGGCTCTTCTTGTAAGGCAATAAGGAAGTCCATTCCAGACCAGCCAAAAAGCCCTGGGTGACATTACAGGAATGTACACATGCATGTACGCACGCATGCAGGCGTGCATGCACACTTACACACACTTCAAAGGGCTATGTGTTTTACCTCATCGCCTAGCGCTATGAGTGTGTGTGTGTTTGCATGCATCCATGCAAGCTCGTTTGTGTGGTTTAACTAATAGGAACATTAGGAATCAGTTTGTTCAAATTAAAGACATCTTACATCCCAAATGGCACCCTATTGAGTGCATTTGGAAAGTATTCAGAACCCTTGACTTTTTCCACATTTTGTTACGTTACAGGCTTATTCTAAAATGTATTAAATATTTTTTCATCAATCTACAAACAATACCACATAATGGCAAATCAAAAACACAATCCTGCCTCGAAGCTCTTCGGACAATTAGTTTGAACTCATGGCTTGGTTTTTGCTCAACTGTAGGACCTTATACAGACAGGTGTGTGCCTTTCCAACTCATGTCCAATCAATTTAATTACCATAAGTGGGCTCCAATCAAGTTTTAGAAACAACTCAAGGATGATCAATGGAAACAGGATGCACCTGAGCTCCATTTCGAGTCTCATAGCAAAGGGTCGGAATACTTGTGTTAATAAGGCACTTCTGTTTTAAATTTTTAATACATTTGCAAAAATAAATAAAAACTGTTTTCCATATTTCATTATTGGCTATTGTGTGCAGATTGATAAGGGGGGGGAGTCAATTTAATCAATTTTATAATAAGGCTGTACCATAACAAAATTTGGGAAAAGTCGAGGGGTCTGAAAAAAAACAACATCCAGTCAGTGGCAGTCGTGTTTGTGAAAACAGCTCATTGATGAGAGAGATCGAAGGAGAATGGCATGAATCATGCAAGCTAACAGGCAGGTCACAAACAGGCAAGTAACGGTGCAGTACAACAGTGGTTTGCAGAACGGCATCTCGGAACGTACAACTCCGTCGGTCCTTGTCATGGATGGACTATTGCAGCAGACGACCACACCGGGTTCCACTTTTATCCGCTAAAAACAAGAAGAAGCTGTTTCAGTGGGTACGCGATCACCAACGCTAGACAATTTAGGAGGCGATGAATCCCGGTTCCTGTTGTGTCATGCTGATGGCAGAGTCAGGATTTGGCGTAAGCAGCATGAGTTCATGGTCCCATCCTGCCTGGTTTTAATGGTACAGGCTGGTGGCGGTGGTGTAATGGTGCGGGGAATGTTTTCCTGGGACATGTTAGGTCCCTTGATACCAATTGAGTAACGTTTGAACTACACTTTGTAGAATCCATGCCATGAAGAATTCAGGCTGTTCTGGAGGCAAATTAATAAATAGGTGTACCTTATAAAGGGCCAATAGAACTTAATAGGGAATAGTGTGCCATTTAGGACGCATGCACACTTATCTGATATAGATTTTCCTGCAGGAATAGTACTTGTCTGTTTGGTTACTCCTCCTATACTCACTTCTTTCTGCCTCTCCCTCCCTTTCACCCTCACTTCGTTTTTTTCTCTGTGCCCGCTGCTGCCCATTTTTCTCCTTTCCTCGCTCGCTCTCTCTCTCTCTTGCGCACTCTCTCTCCAACAGGGTCTCCCGTGTATCCCACCCCCCAGCCCGACCTCCACCAATCATGTCGCCACCCAGTCCGCTCGTGGACCAATCAGAGCTTCGGAGCCCACCTTCACAACATGACCTTAGCCGATGGGAGGCTGCGTGTGCCCCAGGATGGGCGTTACTACATGTACTCTCAGGTAAACACATTTGACATTGAAGTATACTGTATAAGGGCGGCAGGTAGCCTAGCGTTTAGAGCATTGGGCTGGTTAAGGTAGCTTGTTTGAATCCCCAAACCGACAAGGTGACAAATCTGCCGACGTAATCCTTGTGCAAGGCACTTAACTCTAATTTCTCCAAGGTTGCCATTGATAATGGCTGACCCTTGCGTTGACCCCACTCTCCAAGGTTGTCCCAAGGAGAGTTGGGATATGCAAAAACACATTTTCAATTCACACGTGTATTAATACACACAGTGGTATTGGTATTTTTCCTATTTTGTTGCCTTTACAACCTGGAATTAAAATTGATTTTGGGGGGGTTTGTATCATTTTATTTACACAACATGCCTACCACTTTGAAGATGCAAAACATTTTTCTTGTGAAACAAACAAGTAATAAGACACAAAAACTGAACTTGAGCGTGCACAACTATTTATCCCCCCTATTTATGCAGTAATTTTGCTGTAAGTCTCTATAAGCTTGGCAAATCTAGCCACTGGGATTTTTGCCCATTCTTCAAGGCAAAACTGCTCCAGCTCCTTCAAGTTGGATGGGTTCCGCTGGTGTACAGCAATCTTTAAGTCATACCACATATTCTCAATTGGATTGAGGTCTGGGCTTTGACTAGGCCATTCCAAGACATTTAAATGTTACCCCTAAATCCACTCGAGTGTTGCTCTAGCAGTAAGCTTAAGGTCATTGTCCTGCTGGAAGGTGAACCTCAGTCCCAGTCTCAAATCTCTGGAAGACTGAAATAGGTTTCCCTCAAGAATTTCCCTGTATTTAGCACCATTCATCATTCCTTCAATTCTGACCAGTTTCCCAGTCCCTGCCGATGGAACCCCCCCCCCCCCCCCCCCCCCCCCCCCCCAGCATGATGCTGCCACCACCATGCTTCACTGTGGGGATGGGATTCTCTGGGTGATAAAGAGGTGTTGGGTTTGCGCCAGACATAGCGTTTTCCTTGATGGTCAAATAGCTCAATTTTAGTCTCATCTGACCAATGTAACTTCTTCCATATGTTTGGAGAGTCTCCCACATGCCTTTTGGTGAACACCAAATGTGTTTGCTTATTTCTTTCTTTAAACAATGCCTTTTTCTGGCCACTCTTCTGTAAAGCCCAGCTCTGTGGAGTGTATGGCTTAAAATGGTCCTATGGACAGATTCTCCAATCTCCGCTGTGGAGCTTTGCAGTTCCTTTAGGGTTATCTTTGGTCTCTTTGTTGCCTCTCTGATTATGCCCTCCTTGCCTGGTCCATGAGTTTTGGTGGGCGGCCCTCTCTTGGCAGGTTTGTTATGGTGCCATATTCTTTCCATTTTTTAATAATGGATTTAATGGTGCTCCATGGGATATTCAAAGTTTCAGATATTTTCTTATAACACAATCCTGATCTGTATTTCTCCACAACTTTGTCCCTGACATGTTTGGAGAGCTCCTTGGTCTTCATGGTGTCGTTTGCTTCGTGGTGTCCTTTGCTTAGTAGTGTTGCAGACTCTGGGGCCTTTCAGAACAAGCGTATACATACTGAGATCTTGTGACACTTAGATTGCACACAGCTGGACTTTATTTAACTAATTATGTGACTTTTGAAGGTAATTGGTTGCACCAGATCATACTTATGGGTTTGATAGCAAATGGGGTGATTTCACATTCTTTTCACTTCACCAATTGGAGTATTTTGTGTATGTCCATTACATGAAATCCAAATAAAAATCCAGTTAAATTACTGGTTGTATTGCAACAAAGTAGGAAAAACACCAAGGGGGATGAATACTTTTGCAATTGTGGGAACAAGTATGAGACTCAGTTTTTTTTAATATAGTGAGCATCATATGCGATGATAATAAGACATTATTAAGTGGTGATGCATGCTTAAGACAAGTCTTCGACTGCATTATAATCATATCATAATGCATTTTATCACATTGAGTAATATGTATATCTCTCTCCCTCCATCCCAACCCTCATCCCTCCATCCCTAGGTCTACTTCCGTTACCCGTCGCCCAGTGAAGGGGACCAGCCAACAGCCAGTCACCAGCTGGTACAGTGTGTCTACAAGAAGACGTCCTACCTGCGGCCCATCCAGCTGTTGAAGGGCGTAGGCACTAAGTGTTGGGCCCCAGAGGCAGAGTACGCCCTCCACTCTGTCTACCAGGGAGGGCTGTTTGAGCTGAGGGCCGGGGATGAGCTCTTCGTCTCTGTCTCTTCCCCCACCATGGTTCATGCAGAGGAGTCATCAAGTTATTTTGGGGTGTTCCGTTTGGATCTGTAAAGATAGATGGAGGAGAGAGAGAGAAGGGAGACCACTGTCAGAAGAGGGTATGGGGTGGGATGAAAAGGATAGGGTGAGGAACGGAGGCAGCGTGACGACACTGCCAGAGTGAGGAATTAGGGGGTGAAAGGAGGGATTAGAGGAGAGGAGGAGGGAAGGGTGAGGACCCAAGGACTAACTCCCCCATTCTTTCCAAAGTGAATTGTAAATAGATCTGTAGATTCTACATGTGAAGGAGGGAGTTATGAACCTGAAAACATTGGATGGACACAGAGGATCAAAAGACAGAAGAATGTATTCATTTATAATTCACATCATATAATGTGGAACTGTGGAACTATGGAACCGAACGGTAGCAGAAAAAAAGGGCAAAGAAATGTATGTGATGATGTGATAGCCAAGAGTGGTTCAGTATGCTCGCTGTATCTGTGCCATTTATACATACAGTGCCTTGCGAAAGTATTCGGCCCCCTTGAACTTTGCGACCTTTAGCCACATTTCAGGCTTCAAACATAAAGATATAAAACTGTATTTTTTTGTGAAGAATCAACAACAAGTGGGACACAATCATGAAGTGGAATGACATTTATTGGATATTTCAAACTTTTTTAACAAATCAAAAACTGAAAAATTGGGCGTGCAAAATTATTCAGCCCCTTTACTTTCAGTGCAGCAAACTCTCCAGAAGTTCAGTGAGGATCTCTGAATGATCCAATGTTGACCTAAATGACTAATGATGATAAATACAATCCACCTGTGTGTAATCAAGTCTCCGTATAAATGCACCTACACTGTGATAGTCTCAGAGGTCCGTTATAAGCGCAGAAAGCATCATGAAGAACAAGAAACAAACCAGGCAGGTCCGAGATACTGTTGTGAAGAAGTTTAAAGCCGGATTTGGATACAAAAAGATTTCCCAAGCTTTAAACATCCCAAGGAGCACTGTGCAAGTGATAATATTGAAATGGAAGGAGTATCAGACCACTGCAAATCTACCAAGACCTGGCCGTCCCTCTAAACTTTCAGCTCATACAAGGAGAAGACTGATCAGAGATGCAGCCAAGAGGCCCATGATCACTCTGGATGAACTGCAGAGATCTACAGCTGAGGTGGGAGACTCTGTCCATAGGACAACAATCAGTTGTATATTGCACAAATCTGGCCTTTATGGAAGAGTGGCAAGAAGAAAGCCATTTCTTAAAGATATCCATAAAAAGTGTTGTTTAAAGTTTGCCGAATACTTTCGCAAGGCACTGTACATTACATACTGACTGTATAGAAAGGAGTTGAGCACAGAACTAGAATGAGTTATATTCTAATCATTCTATTTCTGTGAAGTTGACTGTCTGTTCCAAAGGTTCTAACTGGACATTCGGCGGTTTGGGAAATTAGAACAAATACTAATATGTTATATACAAGACCATTTAGAGAAAGAAGAAGAGTGGATTACTTTTGCTCGCTGCATTGTTGAGGACTTTTAAACTTTGGATGTAAGACAGTTTGGAAGAGGACTCTGTTTTGTTGTTGTTTAAACGACATTGGACACTGTTGAACACAGTTATGGATTGAATAAAGGAGAAGAAGAGGAGGATAAGGAACGGGCAGAGGAATGGAACAGACAGTACAAAGAAAGGACAGAGAGAGTGAAAGAGGGGTATACGGCCCTACCAGTCTCTTAAGTAAACTTTGTCTCTCTTGCTATCTCTTTCTTTCTCTCTTACTCTCTCTCTCTCTGAAATCTCTCTTATCTCTCTCTCTGGAATCTCTCTCTCTGGAATCTCTCTGGTCTCCACCTGTCTGTCCAGTGTAACCTGTGGAACAGCATACTGATGCCGGGAAACACATACACACACACACACTGTCAGACCTTCTTTAAGCCCATGCCAGTCAGCAACAATTGGCAGAAAGTAAACAAACACTTTAATCTAAACACAAACCATACACAGTACATCATGGCTCCCTGCCATACAGACACACTTCACTTCTCTCTCTGAGACACACACACACAACGCCTCCCTTTGTCGTCTGGTAATTGTCAGTGCACAAGCGGAGGCTGTGTGTGTGTGTGTGTGTGTGTGTGTGTGTGTGTGTGTGTGTGTGTGTGTGTGTGTGTGTCTTCAGTGTTCATTGGCTCCGTGGTTGTCTCGGAGGAAAGGTTAAACAAACATACAGTAGGGTTTGTTTGGGGGCGCGCCTGCCAGCTTTGTATTCTTTGTTTTGCAGAGAAACATGCAACACACACAAACACTTTCTCTCTCTCAAAGAGGAACACGGAATACACCCACACACACAGTCAGACACATGAGAGGGACGCCGCGGAACACGAGACACATGCAGAAAAACACACAGTCACACAAGAGGGACTCTGCAGAACACGCAACACATTCAAATGCGTAGACATACACATGATAGGGACTCCGCAGAACATGCAACCCACACGCCCACACTCTCTCTCTCTTACACATACACACGCACACACATAACACACAAAACTGGGTGACGATTAACCACCTCTTCTAAGAATCTGTGGTTGTATCTGTGTTTATAGTGTATGTACAGATGTAGGATCTTAATTTGATCCAGTTTTCTAAAGCAGGAACATAATCCTGCAGCAACAGTAAATGTGAATTATTATAATTATATTATAATTCTTGGACATTTTTGTGGGGGAAATTACAAACTTCAGAAGTCTTTTTAAACCTCAAATACACAACCATTTAGAAATTTCCTGCACTGCAAATTAAGAGTCTCCATCTGTATAGTTCTTATACTGTGTAAACTTGAGGGAGAGGGTGGAGACACCAAGTGAACCATAAATTGTTAGTTTTTTTCACAAGTGTGACAGCCGTCTTTATTTGTTTGGTTGCTGTTTTAATCCTGTCACTTCCAAAAAAAAAATATTTTGATCAAGTTTGCTCACTTGGACCCTCGCTCACACATATAGACACTCCTACTAGTTGCAAAAATATCGTAAGGAGCCCCCAAAAAACACTACACCCCACTAACGGTACCAAGCCATCTGCCAGTTAAGTTAATTCCGATAACTTTCCTAAAATGTTGGAAGATTGCTAGAATTAGAAGGGAATAATCAGGAAACCCGTGAATCCTAACACACTAGGCCATTTAGCAGACACTAGCTGGCACAGCCACAAAGTCATACAACCTTCAATTAAGACACAAAAGCTCATTTTAGTTTTCATGCATTTTTACAATCTAGCCAATTTTGACTTTCCAGCTGGCCTAAGGGGAAATCACTCAGTTCTGCCTCCAGGACAAGACTCATGTCAACCTGGTACATTTTCCTATTAGTGACTCCAAATGGGTATAAAACCCATGACCCTGGTATCGTCAATGTTTTACCAACTGTGCCACACAGGACCCCAACATGTATTTTTTTGAAAACCTGAGAATTTGGGAAAATAACTAATTTTGCAACCGTAAACAAGACAGAGTATGTTATAGATACATTGTTCCCCAGCATGTTCCTCTTTGGGTTGATATATCATCGTTGTTCTGTTTCATACAGTGTAGTACAACACACACCCAAGGTTTCCCAACACACAATCTGACAACAGTTATGAACATGGACCTATAGGCTTAGATACAACACACACACACACACACACACACACACACACACACACACACACACACACATTGGAGCTGTACGTCTATTACATACATATTCAGTCCAGCAAATACAATTTATTTACTTTGTAGCATGTTGGTTATGTGAATATGCAATTATTGTGTGTTACAGAACAGCGGTTCCCAAACTTTTTATAGTCCCGTACCCCTTCAAACATTCAACCTCCAGCTGCATACCAGGGTCAGCGCACTGTTTTTTGCCTGCCACACACACACTATGTGATACATTTATTAAACATAAGAATGAGTGTGAGTTTTTGTCACAACCTGGCTCGTGGGAAGTGACAAAGAGCTCTTTTTAGGAACAGGGCACAAATAATCATATAATAATAATCAATCATGTTGCTCTTTACCTATAAAATCTTATTTGTTCATTGAAAATTGTGAATAACTCACAACAGGTTAATGAGAAGGGTGTGCTTGAAAGGATGCACATAACTCTGCAATATTGGGTTCTATTGAAGATAACTAAATACAGGTGTAGAACATTTTCATGCTAGTGAGGGAATCCACTCTCACATAGGTACGTGGTTGCAAAGGGTATCAGTGTCTTAACAGCGCGATTTCAAAAGGCAGGATACTCTGAGTGCAGCCCAATCCAGAAATAGGTGGCTTCATTGGCTTCTGATTAAATTCAATTTTCACAGAACCGCTTGTTGCAATTTCGATGAGGCTCTTTTGTTCAGATATCGGTAAGTGGACTGGAGGCAGGACATGAAAGGGATAACGAATCCAGTTGTTTCTGTCATCCGTTTTGAGAAAGTTCCTGCATAATTGCACACCCAATTCACTCAGCTGCTTCGCTGTATCACATTTGACATTGTCCATAAGCGTGTGTTCACACAAAAAAATCATACAATGATGGAAAGTCCTGTGTGTTGTCCTTAATAAAGACAGAGAAAAGCTCCAACTTCTTAATCATAGCCTCAATTTTGTCCTGCACATTGAATATAGTTGGCGAGAAAAAACATCACCAAGATAGGCCAGTCATGTGAGAAACTCATCATCATGCAAGCGGTCAGACAAGTGAAAATTATGGTCAGTTAGGAAAACTTTAAGCTCATCTCTCAATTAAAAAAACGTGTCAATACTTTGCCCCTTGATAACCAGCGCACTTCTGTATGTTGTAAAAGCGTTACATGGTCGCTGCCCATATCATTGCATAGTGCAGAAAATACATGAGAGTTCAGGGGCCTTGCTTTAACAAAGTTAACCATTTTCACCGTAGTGTCCAAAACTATTTTTTTAAGCTGTCATGCATTCCCTTGGCAACAAGAGCCTCTTGGTGGATGCTGCAGTGTACCCAAGTGGTGTCGGGAGCAACTGCTTGCACGCGCGTTACCAGTCCACTATGTCTCCCTGTCATGGCTTTTGCACCATCAGTACAGATACCAACATGAGCAGCAGCTACATACTTTTTTCCACCGTTAGTGGAATTCCCGCGAGAGAGTTAATGTAATTGGATGTTAATTATTTGACTAAGCTACCTGTATTTTACATTGTTGTTTTCGCTGAACACTAGGTGGTTTAATTTTATTTTTGGCAGTGACACGTGGCTACTCATCATGCGAGGGAAAAAAAACTCACCAAAATGTATAGCCCCCGTTGGAAAATCTAAATGGACTGTTTGAAAATGTGAAGAAGAAAGAAATGGGGTCGGGGGGTAATCGTTCCCAGTTTGGGAATACCCGTTATAGAAGATTTACACCTTGGGTCTTGTGTGTGTTTTTATATGTAAATATGGCTTTGAAAGCCTGAATTGACACACTATAATCATAAATGTAATCACTACCAGATACTATGTTGGTTACTTTCAAAGTCTCTCCCTGTCCTTGAAAAAGATACTGTGTGCATTGTAACAGTTCAGTTGTAAAATTACAGGTTGTTTTTTTTTCATGGGAATATGGTTCGGTGAACTCTAGGTGTGCATGCGTGTTGAGAGAGAGGTGTAGCAGCTGCACGTGTAAGGGACGGGTGTGAAATGTGATAAAGACAGATCTTATTCTACATAGCTATACTGCGCTCTCTGTGTCAATCTCTCTCTCTCCCTCTCTCTTTGGTCTGTGTGTATAAGAGAAACAGAGAGAGGAGAAACCGTAATAAAACCAAAGGGCACATTCTCAGAACAAAAGGTGTATCGTTTAAAAAAAAAAAAGTTTTTACATGCTATAACCACACGTTCTCTCCTAGGCTGTGTCCCGAATCGCACTCTATTCCCTACATGTGCAACTTCTGACCAGGCCACTATTGGCTGAATAGAAAATTGTGTGCCATTTGGGAAACTGTACTTTCCTACACTCCTTTTACAAATGTTTTTCTGTTTTAATCTCGTTTGATAATGATAGGCCACTTATGGAACGTATGTACATGTATTCTGATGTTCCTTTGACTAGGATGTTAAATGTGTGTTAAATAAAGTGCTGAATACTGTAATGGATTGGATTACTTATTACCAGAGTGGTATACTACAAAACCGGATCAATTAGTTGAGACTAGATTCTATCAGATCCACGCTTGCTCACAGCCGCATAGTGGTTGTTTTGGTGGTGTCGGAGGTGGAACTCTGTTAGAGGTGTCAAATCCACAAGCAGCTCCTTGTGTTACCTTATCGGTAGCGATTGGATGCAATGACACACTTTCGATCGCCGTTTTGAACTTCTAATGCAGTAGCAGTCATATGGAAGGGAGTGGTTTGTGACACACACGAGCAGCCGCTCACCTATTTGTCTGCTCATACCGCAGTTACACCTTCAAACAGGGGTTAACGATCTCTGCACCAAGTCATGAACCAACAGGACCCTGAACAGCTTCTACCCCCAAGCCTTAAGACTGCTAAAGACACTGAACAAAAATCTAAACGGAAAACATGCAACAATTTCAAAGATTTTAATGAGTTACAGTTCAAATAAGGAGAAGTCAAGTACATGATCTTAGGGGTCTTAGGCGCATTGGCAAACACAAAGGAAGTAATTAAATGCATGTACCCCTAATTGCACCCAATACATCTGTTTATCCTACAGCTATTGTAAGCAGTAATCATGAGCCTATAAACCAGAGTTACACTGTTAGTGGCGTGCACAAGTAGGAAGACCACTGTATGCAGCTCACCCTGCACTATCAGCTCCAATGATGTAAATTACATGAGTAGGTCTACCTCTGATAAGCTTCCCAGTAAAGCATTAAAAACAATCAAGCAACCCAGAAAAGTGCTAAAAATAGCCCATATTAACATATGTAGCCTAAGTAACAAGGTCCATGAAGTCAATAACTTGCTTGTAACAGATGACATTCATATTCTGACTATCTCTGAAACTCACTCAGATAATACCTTTGATCATACAGTGGTAGCAATACATGGTTATAACATTTACCAAAAGACAGAAATGCCAACGTCTATATTCAGAACCACATTCCTACTGTGAAGCATGGGGGTGGAAACATCATGCTTTGGGGCTGTTTTTCTGCAAAGGGACCAGGATGATTGATCCGTGTAAAGGAAAGAATGAATGGGGCCATGTATCGTGAGATTTTGAGTGAAAACCTCCTTCCATCAGCAAGGGCATTGAAGATGAAACATGGCTGGGTCTTTCAGCATGACAATGATCCCAAACACACCGCCCGGGCAACGGAGTGGCTTCGTAAGAAGCATTTCAAGATCCTGGAGTGGCCTAGCCAGTCTCCAGATCTCAATCCCATAGAAAATCTTTGGAGGGAGTTGAAAGTCCGTGTTGCCCAGCAACAGCCCCAAAACATCACTGCTCTAGAGGAGATCTGCATGGAGGAATGGGCCAAAATACCAGCAACAGTGTGTGAAAACCTTGTGAAGACTTACAGAAAACGTTTGACCTCTGTCATTGCCAACAAAGGGTATATAACAAAGTATTGAGATAAACTTTTGTTATTGACCAAATACTTATTTTCCACCATAATTTGCAAATAAATTCATTAAAAATCCTACAATGTGATTTTCTGGAGAAAAAAAATCTAATTTTGTCTGTCATAGTTGAAGTGTACCTATGATGAATATTACAGGCCTCTCTCATCTTTTTAAGTGGGAGAACTTGCACAATTGGTGGCTGACTAAATACTTTTTTGCCCCACTGTACCTATCTTTCTGATTTGGTCCTGCCGTACATACCTACATGTATGCTATGGTCACAAGACGCAAGTCTCCTTACCATCGCTAGAATTTCTAAGCAAACTATTGGAGGCAGGGCTTTCTCCTATAGAGCTCAATTTTTATGGAATGGTCTGCCTATCCATGTGAGAGACGCAGACTCGGTCTCAACCTTTGTCTTTATTGAAGACTCATCTCTTCAGTAGGTCCTATGATTGAGTGTAGTCTGGCCCAGGAGTGTGAAGGTGAACGGAAAGGCACTGGAGCAACGACTGCCCTTGCTGTCTCTGCCTGGCCGGTTCCCCTCTCTCCACTGGGATACTCTGCCTCTAACCCTATTACAGGGCTGAGTCACTGGCTTACTGGTGCTCTTCCATGCCGTCCCTGGGAGGGGTGCGTCACTTGAGTGGGTTGAGTCACTAACGTGATCTTCCTGTCCGGGTTGGCGCCCCCCCTTGTGGGTTGTGCCGTGGCGGAGATCTTTGTGGGCTATACTCGGGCTTGTCTCAGGATGGTAAGTTGGTGGTTGAAGATATCGGACGGAGCCACAGTGCCTCCCAACCCCTCCTGTCTCAGCCTCCAGTATTTATGCTGCAGTAGTTTTTGTCGGGGGGCTAGGGTCAGTCTGTTATATCTGGAGTATTTCTCTTGTCTTATCTGGTGTCCTGTGTGAATGTAAGTATGCTCTCTCTAATTCTCTCTATCTTTCTCTCTCTCGGAGGACCTGAGACCTAGGACCTAGGACCATGCTTCAGGACTACCTGGCCTGATGACGCCTTGCTGTCCCCAGTCCACCTGGCTGTGCTACTGCTCCAGTTTCAACTGTTCTGCCTGTGGCTATGGAACCCTGACCTGTTCCCTAGACGTGCAACCTGTCCCAGACCTGCTGTTTTCAACTCTCTAGAGACAGCAGGAATGAATGATGAATCTAATCTGAATGATTAGCTATGAAAAGCCAGCTGACATTTACTCCGGAGGTGCTGACCTGTTGCACCCTCAACAACCACTGTGATTATTATTATATGATCCTGCCTGTCATCTATGAACATTTGAAAATCTTGGCCATGTTCTGTTATAATCTCCACCCAGCACAGCCAGAAGAGGACTGGCCACCCCTCATAGCCTGGTTCTTCTCTAGGTTTCATCCTAGGTTCTGGCCTTTCTAGGGAGTTTTTCATAGCCACCTGTGCTTCTACACCTGCATTGCTTGCTGTTTGGGAGATTAAGCTGGGTTTCTGTACAGCACTTTGTGACATCAGCTGACGTAAGAAGGGCTTTATAAATACATTTGATTGATTGATTGATTGATTGAAATCAGATCAGTGGTCATATCAATTCAGTGGTTACTTCAATAAAGGGAGGAAGGATGCGTTTGTTTTGGAACAAGACCAATTTAGTCTTCCTAAATGCCACAGATTCTCACCATTCGGTGGGGAAGCACACATTGGATGTTTTAGTTGGTTGCACTTTTCCTGAAATGATGTGAACAAAATTGAGAACGGAAAGATATAGAAGCAAATGCCTGGTGACGCCAATCCAGTGATCTCGGCCGTCCCACTGTGGTCAACCGGTCAGAGTCATGCCTACAGGCAAAACTGTTGGAGAATATTCTGTCCAAGGCTCTAACCACTGACCTCTCGCTTCTATAGTAAACATCTCATCATATAAATCATATCAATACCACATGAAAAATGACAGCGGGAATAATAACGATTTATGATGTATTAATGTATCTGACACACACACACACACACACACACACACACACACACACACACACACACACACACACACACACACACACACACACACACACAGGTTCTTCTCAACTCCAGGTTTCTAACCTCAAGGGTCAAACAAAGAGTTGTGAATGGATTACTGGTTCACCAATCAGAACCTCAATAGGCTCAGCAACAGTAGCAAGGGGTAATGTGTAATGAACGTTTTTTGGGGGGAGAGCGCTTCTTTGGGACCATCAGGCGACGTCTTAAAAACGTCTTTAGGGAGGTCCCCGGAGCAAGCCGGGAACTAGACCGAAACCTCCAGGAGACCATGACAGAATGTCCTATGTTTAAAAACGTCTTTGGACACAGGAATGTTCTTGCAACATTCCAATGAAACTTGTCTAGAACAATATCTTATATTCGGAGAACATAGCAACCATTTTCTGTGAATGTTTGGTGTGACATTGATTAAATATTAGCCTAACCCTCAGAAACCTGGACACACAAATGTTCTCGCAACGTCTCATGGAACGTGTCCAGAAGTTAATATAGGATATTCTGAGAACATGGTAACCACATTCTGAGTAAGTTGTGTTTGACATGAAGGAAATGTTTCTAACTCTAACACCAAAACGTGCTAAATAGGTTCTCAGAAGATTTCTGCTAACATGGAATGTTCCCATAAATAACAGAAAACGGGACCCTCAAAGATCAGTGTAACATTACAGGTAACATTACAAAAACATTTTATTTTCCTAGAATTGTTAGCTGGGTTTACCAGTCTTTTTCTACCAATTCTCATCAGTCAAAGGCGTGAAGTCAAAATGAGGGCCAGTGTGCTGTCAATTATGTTGTCTAAGCCCTTCCAGTCCTTCACAGGTTCAAATGTTGTTTTCTTTTAAAAAGGCCTTTGAGCAACCTCACCCATTTGATTGAGATGGGAGAAATTACGTTGGGACTATTCAATTGGTTCCATTGCTGCCTGCCATAATACAAATGGTGTTCTGGCTGTTCCCATGCCTGACCAAATGCATGAAAGTGTGTACCTCATGTATGTGTGGCTAAGGCTATGTACTCTTATGTATAAAATAATCTTCTCCCCTTAGAACTGTGATGTGTAAAGCCCAATGTCCATATGATTCCATGATCTATGCAGCAGTTACAGGCGGGGTGCATTTAGGGACACATCCACAGTTGCTCTGCAACCAACGATATTATAAATAGTATTCTGTCTATTTTCATGGCTGCATTAGATGTATTGTATGTATCAAACCAGTATCAAACCTTTTGTCTGCTTTGAACTCAAGTGTGTGCGTGGCATGCAGTATGTATCGTATCATTTGTCCGCTTTGAACTTGTGGAGATCCGACTATCATCCGGTTTGGCTGCTGGTCTGTATTTGTTTTAGTACAAAAGCAGAAACAGATACAAACGGCAGGATAGCTCACATAACAAGTCCAATGTTAAGATATCAACTTTATTTAAACCAGGATGTCCTATTGATGTGGACAATCTGCCTTTCAGGGTTGACCTAGTAGAGGCTGGCACGCAAGGCTGCCCGGGGTAGACGGTTTTCCACTGGTGAAGCCAGCTACACCACATTGTAATTGCCACCCCAACTTTGGTTTTGTTCTCAGCTTCTTGGTTTTGCTTTATTTCACTGGGTTCAAACCACTTCTGTTACACTGGCGCAGTATGGAGAGCAGAGAGGGAAGCCAAATAAATGACTTCAGTCCTATACTGTAGTAGAGGAGAGAGGGAAGAAGGGAGATGGAGAGAGGGAAACCATGTATTAGAGTACTGACTCTGGCCTGTATAGACTGGTCCTAATAGTCGTAGTTAGAGGGAGAGAGGATTCCACCCTGGCCTTGTGACTCGAATGACACACATGCCTATCGGTCACTCAGTCAGTGTTTGTGAATCCAATGTGCTGAAGGAATTTGTGTAATTTGAGTCTGTGTGCGCCCACACCTTTGCCTCATAACTGTGGGACATTTGATGGATGGAATGGATACAATTTTATCTCGATTGCTAAGACACTTTTAATGAAACTGGAGTCAACTTGATCTCCATCATAACCTAATGAGCACGACAGCATTATTTTTTTGCAAAACTAAGTAATTTCTCATTGCTCTCACACACAATGAAAATGCTAAGAATTTTTATTTTGCAAAACAGTAAACGCAACTCTCTACAAAATACAGGGTTGGGTAGGTCACTTTCTAAAAGTAATCCGTTACTGTTATTAGCTTCCTGTCAAAAATTGTAATCAGTAACATAATTTTTGGAATACCCAAACTCAGTAATGTAATCTGATTACGTTCAGTTAGTATTAGATTACTTTCCCCCTAAGATGCATTAGAAGACAAAAATGTATGTTACCAATTGAACAACATCTATTGGAGGATAAATCAATGTTTAAGTTTTCATAGCTGGCTTTCTACTGCATATAATAAATAATACGATTAAATTATATCACAGGTTTCATTGGGAATCCAGATTTCTAAGGGATTGCTTGCAGTTCCTACCGCTTCCACTGGATGTCACTAGTCTTTAGAAATTGGTTGAGGTTATTCCTTTGTGTAATGAAGAAGTACGGCCATCTTGAACGATTGTCACTTCATGTGTACTGTTTGATAGAGGAGCAAGACCAGAAGAATGCTTGTTTTGTTTTCTTCCTGTATTGAACACAGATCATCCCGTCTTCAATTTTATCAATTATTTACTTTAACAAATACCTAAAGTTGTATTACAAAAGTAGTTTGAAATGTTTTGGCAAAGTTTACAGGTACCTTTTGAGATATTTTGTCGTCATGTTGCGCAAGTTGGAACCAGTATTTTTCTCTATCAAATGCGCCAAATAAATTGACATTTTGGATATATATGGATGAATTAATCGAACAAAAGGACCATTTGTGATGTTTATGGGACATATTGGAGTGCCAATAGAAGAAGCACGTCAAAGATAAGGCATGATTTTTTTTTTATGCGTTTTGTGTCGCGCCTGCAGGGTTGAAATGTTTTCTCTCTTTTGTTTACTATGGTGCTATGCTCAGATAATAGCATTGTTTGCTTTCGCCGAAAAGCCTTTTTGAAATCTGACATGTTGGCTGGATTCACTACACGTGTAGCTTTAATTTGGTATCTTACATGTGTAATTTCATGAAAGTTAGATTTTTATAGGAATTTATTTGAATTTGGCGCTCTGCACTTTCTCTGGCTTTTGACCAGAGGGGTTAAAGAGATGGGTGGGGCTAATGGCTTAAGAGGGTTTGAACGATGCTGAATGGGTGTAAACAAAGAGCTCTCCAGTAGGTGTTCCAAAACATTCAAGGGCCGATTTCTCAAAAGTGGGGTTACAAGTTCATCAACTTTCAAAGCACAATTACTTTCCCATTGTGTGTGTGTAGGGTACGATATACAATTTTCTAGCTCTGCGTCTCTACTTTTACACAATTTCAAATTTTGCTACATAAGACCGAATCGAGCCAGTTGGTCACACATGCGTTATTATCAAGAGCAAACAACTTTTGGATGTAAACACCTGCAAGTGATGCTCCAGAACTTTTGTATAATTTCATCCAGTAGTTTTGAAAGTGGGTCTCACATGCCAAAACGGGTCCTTTTTTTTGTGTATACTACTTCATCCGATTGTGTACTACGTCATCCATTCCGAATGATGTGTTAGTCCTGCAAAAAAAAATCATTGCGTGCGTGTGTGTGTGCGTGCGTGCGTGCATGTAAGCATGCTTGCGCATGTGGTCCTCTTGGATGGGGCCAAATAGAGTTCCCCAGCAGTGTTTAGATCAGTTCTAAAATATGACCAAGTTCTAGAACTTACAGCCAAGTGGTTTAGGTAAATTATTCGTATTGTTCTGTATAACGCTTAACTCCAACTGGCCATTAGGAGTTCTTACTTCTGATCGACGTTTAGATAATTACAATTAGTAAACAATTATATGATCCACAGAGTTCAATCAAGGCATGTCAATTACATAATTTAATTTCTATGCCCACACGCGTGATATGATTGAGGTGACCAGTGGGTCTTGTTTGACTAACCGTTATCTTTTCCCTGCTCCCTCGTTTATTATTTTCTAAGGAGTGTGAACAAGGACTAATCCCTCTTTTAATCTCCCTTTTTTTCCAACACCTCCCATCCTGCCACACACCTCTCTCTCTCTCTCTCTCTCTCTCTCTCTCTCACATACACACTTTTTCATATCTACAACATTGACATTCTCTCCAGTGTTATTAGTCTATAGAGTTCTCTGTTGTTCTAAGGGTCAGTCAGGAAATTGGCTTTCTAAGACTGGAGCCCACACCCCTCCACCCTGACTGTGGCCAGGTCTAGGAAACAAACCAACAACATCCTGGATAGACCAACTGGGGCCAGACAACTGTGTGTGTGGCTCAGACAGAGAGACAGAGAGACAGAGACACACACACATGCCTCGCAGAACAATACGAGTGCAACGAGCACATTGCCCAGACTTAGAGGAATTTGGACTCTTCTATAATTCTGGGAGGGACACAGAATTTTGGAATAACTCATAGGGCATGAAAACAATGCAACATTCCACATTCAGAATGAAAAATCATTAAACTTCTGATAAGGTTCTTAGGAAGTATGGAGGTGCTCATTGTAAGTACAGTCTCAGTGATCCGTCTCAGTGATAAGGCTTTTAAACCCCAGCCAAGCACACAAAGGTTGGCAGTAGCAGAGGAAGTGGCCCCTACAGGGAGAGAAGGAAAAAAACTGTCCAGTGCTCCACTCAAAACCTGACCAAACCCTTTTTCTTATTGCACTTCCAGTTCCAAGAAGAGTGAGAGAGAGGAGTCAAGCAGCTCGACAGGACAGGCAGCATTGTGAAATCATCTTTGAATGTTTTGTTGCTTTGGAAGGAAGAGGAAGAGAGAGAAGGACAGTACAGAAGAGAGAGAGTTGTCTGAGGACAGAGACTGAGAGAACAAAAATAATAGAGGATAGGATGGGTGGATGGATGGAGGAATGGGTGAGTGTGAGATTTAGTGTCCAAGAACAGTGAACATGAGAATCACATTAAGATGGAGAGAGAAATGGGTGGACAAGTACCGCATGAGAATCACAGCAGGTGCCAAAACAATCTCTTTATATCATGATGTGATGATGAGGAAGATGGGGGAATAAACAGATTGAATGGGTGGATAGAGGGATGACGATAAAAAGGAGTGACCAGGGCTTGCGTCCCAAATAGCAGCCTATTCGCTACATGCTGCACTACTTCCCTTTGGGTCCTGGTCAAAAGTAGAGCACTATATAGGGAATATGGTGCCATTTGGGAGACATACCAAGATGGAAGTGAGCATGTGAGAGGAATGGGTGGATAAACTGATGATTGACGGCAACAATGCCATAATAAAAAGAACAGTGAATATATGAAAGATGTGATTTAAATGGTCTTTCCTACAAGAACATAAGGATACAATTATGAGATAATCCGATAACATTGATGATTATAAACACAAGGCATCCCAAGAACTCATCGACACACACACACACACACACACACACACACACACACACACACACACACACACACACACACACACACACACACACACACACACACACACACACACACACACACACACACACACACACACACACACACACACACACACACACACACACCGTTTTGTGAGACCCCTACCTTACTAACAGTATCTTCAGTACAGCAATACAGCGTCTGTGTGTATGTGCACGAGTAACCCTTAGTCGTTGGATCAAAGAACAACACTACAGTTTGCTGGGTTCCATTTCATTACAATTCGATTCAGAATTAATTCCCATTTTATTCACAATTCAAAAAAGAGAAAAAGAGAAGAGAAAAGACCACAAGATTCCTGACAAGGTTAAACCGACAACTTGACTAATTTAAGCTGACCATGTTAAATTAGCAGCTTGACAAACAATTTAAACTGACAAGGTTAAACTGACAACTTGACTAACTTAAAGATGGGTGTGTGTGAACTTCCTTAATGTTAAATCTTTCAACTCAGAAACTGTTCCATATTGGCAAACGTTCACTTTTTGTAAAATATTCCCACACCTAAGGACACATAAGCGCAGACTCAAACACACGCACACGTGTGTGTCCCTGTGTGTGTCTTCCAACAAGTAGGTGTTTGAGGAATGTGTGAATCTGAGCAGGTCAGTAACCTGATCACCATGTGAAGTCTCTTTGTCCCTTTAGCTCTCTAGCATTCTGTTGTAGCTGTGGGAGTCACCTGTACTTAACTGCATTGTATTCAAATAACCGGACAGTTTGTCAGTGTGTGTGTTGTCATCCTTTTCCCACGCCTGTTGCGTATCAAATTGACGAAGGCAACAAGGTTGTCATGGAAACATACCTATGCAGTAATGGGGACAATTTTAGGAGGAATACTAAACTGATGTTTCCCTTTTGTGTTCTAGCTTTACTTCAGCACACACACACTTAGACACAGACATACACACACACTTTGACACGCAGTTCGTACACACACACACTTCTTGCTTGTTAATGATACCTTCTCACAGAGATTATGACCATAGACATCTGTATAAAAGATTCCTGAAGGCACAGATTGGTGTTTACATCTCTCTCTCTCAATTCAATTCAATTCAATTCAAGGGCTTTATTGGCATGGGAAACATGTGTTAACATTGCCAAAGCAAGTGAGGTAGATAATATATAAAGTGAATATATAAAGTGAAATAAACAATAAAAATGTACAGTAAATATTACACATACAGAAGTTTCAAAACAATAAAGACATTACAATTGTCATATTATTAACATACAGTGTTTTAACAATGTACAAATGGTTAAAGGACACAAGATAAAATAAATAAGCATAAATATGGGTTGTATTTACAATGGTGTTTGTTCTTCACTGGTTGCCCTTTTCTCGTGGCAACAGGTCACAAATCTTGCTGCTGCTCTCTCTCTCTCTCTCTCTCTCTCTCTCTCTCTCTCTCTCTCTCTCTCTCTCTCTGTGTGTGTGTGTGTGTGTGCGCGATATTGCAGCTCTCGCAGTCTGTTCAATATGTCTCGGAGTAGTTCCCAGGCAGCCAGAGAGTCTTTGTTGTGTGTTTTAGTGTGCGCAAGTGTCTGAATCCTATTTTCCCAACCTATCCCTTCCCTGAGGGAAGAGGAAGCCAGAACAGAAGAACCAGGGCAGGGGGGCTCCCAAGCATCCATCAGCCCAGGGTGGAGTGCTCTGTCTGGGCATGTCTTCTGACGGGGAAAGGTGGAGGCTGGAGCTAGCTTGGGGCTCCATACTATGTTTCTAACTGTGGCTAGTATCAGTAAGACTTAAGTCAGCACTTTCCCACCACCTCTCCTCACCCTTCTTATCCCTACTTCTCTCTTTCCCCTCCTTTTCCCATCCCGTCTGTGTCAGTGGTATCAAAGCATCATACATATTCCTTCATGATTTGCCATTATGACATCTTCTGTCTGTAGCCACGTATTTTTCAACACTCTCTCCTTCCCTCCCTTGAGAGTACCAACTTTTATTAGGGAAGCAAGACAGTCTTCATGTGTCTTCGCTCCTATGGGGATGGTGTCCTCTTTCCATTTCCATGGGGCAGTGGATTAAAGGAGAGATGCCGGGATGCAAGGAGACAGAGGAAAGAAGGTGTCCAAAAGGGCAGGTGTCCTCTTCCCAGTCCCATAGAGAAGTGCATGAGGGATGGAAGGAGGAGGGGAGCTCCTATGAAATGAGACATATGAAATGAGTAAAGCAATATGTAAACATTATTAAAGTGACTAGTGTTCCATTATTAAAGTGACCAGTGATTCCATGTCCATTTACATAGGGCAGCAGAATCTAAGGTGCAGGGTTGAGTAACCGGGCGGAAGCCAGCTAGTGATGGCTATAAAACAGTCTGATGGCCTTGAGATTGAAGCTGTTTCTCCGTCTCTCGGTCCCATCTTTGATGCACCTGTACTGACCTCACTTTCTGGATAATAGCGGGGTGAACAGGCCATGGCTCGGGTGGTTGATGTCCTCTTGTGTTTGAAGAGGCGCTGTTGTTTTCACCTTCTCTTGTCGATGTGGATAGGGGTGTGCTCCCTCTGCTGTTTCCTGAACTCCACGATCAGCCCCTTCATTTTGTTGACGTTGAGGGAGAGGTTATTTTCCTGGCACCACTCCACCAGGGCTCTCACCTCCTCCCTGTAGGCTGTCTCATCATTGTTGGTAATCAGGGCTTCTACTGTTGTGTCACCTGCAAACTTGATGATTGAGTTGGAGGCGTGCACACTTGGGTTCCCTGTGTTGAAGTGGAGGTGTTGTTTCCTACCATTCACCACCTGGGGGGCGGCCTGTCAGGAAGTCCAAGACCCAGTAACATAGGGTGAGGTTCAGACCCAGGGCCCTGAGTTTAATGATGAGCTTGAAGGGTGCTATGGTGTTGGAGGCTGAGCTATAGTCAAAGAACAGCGTTCTTACATACAGTGGCTTCAGAAAGTACTTTTTGTTACATTAGTCTTGTTCTAAAATGTATTACATAAAAAATCAATCTACACACAATACCCCACAATGACAAAGCAAAAACAGGTATTAGAAATTTAAAGAAATGTATTTAAAATAAAAAAACAGAAAACAGAAATGCCCTTCGCTATGAGACTCGAAATTGAGCTCAGGTTCATCCTGTTTCCATTGATCATCATTGTTTCTACAACTTGATTGGAGTACACCTGTGGTAAATTCAATTGATTGGACATGATTTGGAAGGTACACACCTGTCTATACAAGGTCCTACAGTTCACAGTGCATGTCAGAGCATAAACCAATCCATGAGGTCAGAGGAATTGTCTGAAGAGCTCTGAGACAGGATTGTGTTGAGGCATAGATCTAGGGAAGGGAAAACATTTCTGCAGCATTGAAGTTCTCCAAGAACACAGTGGCCTCCATCATTCTTAAATGGAAGAAGTTTGGAACCACCAAGACCAAAACTTAACAATTGGGGGAGAAAGGCTTTGGTCAGAGAGATGACCAAGAACACGACAAAACTCCAGAGTTCCTCTGTGGAGATGGGAGAATCTTCCAGAAGGACAACCATCTCTGCAGCACTCCACCAATCAGGCCTTTAAGGTAGAGTGGCCAAACAGAAGCCACTCCTCAGTAAAAGGCGGATCTGCAGAGAAGAATTTGAGAAATTCCCCAAATACAGTTGTGCCTAGCTTGTAGCATCATACCTAAGAAGACTTGAGGCTGTAATTACTGCAAAAGGTGCTTCAACTGTACTGAGTAAAGGGTCTGAATACTTATGTAAATATAATATTTCATTTTTTTAATTAATTAGCAACAAAAATCGAAAATCCTGGTTTTCTTTTGTCATCATGGGGTATTGTGTTTAGATTAGTGAGGTGGAAAAAAATGATTGAATCCATTTCAGAATAAGGCTGTAATGTAACAAAATGTGAAAAAGTTCAAGGGGTCTATGTAACGGTTTTCTTTGGGTGAAGTAGAGTCGGACCAAAATGCAGCGTGGCTATTGGGATCCATGTTTATTTAACAATGATGAAACATGAACTGTACAAAAACAATACTGAAAACTGAAACAGCCTAAACTGGTGCAAACTAACACAGAGGACACTAAGGACAATCACTCACGAAACACTCAAAGAATATGGCTGCCTAAATATGGTTCCCAATCAGAGACAACGATAAACACCTGCCTCTGATTGAGAACCACTTCAGACAGCCATAGACTTAACTAGAACACCCCACTAAGCTACAATCCCAATACCAAACACACCACATACAAAAACCCATGCCACACCCTGGCCTGACCAAATAAATGAAGATAAACACAAAATACTTTGACCAGGGCGTGACAGTCTAACATTTTCTGAATCCACTGTAGGTGTTCCTCTTGTCCAGATGGGATAGGGCAGTGTGCAGTGCGATGGCGATTGCATAGTCTGTGGATCTATTGGGGCGGTATGCCAATTGTAGTTGGTCTAGGGTGTCAGGTAAGGTAGAGGTGCTATGATCCTTAACTAGCCTCTCAAAGTACTTCATGATGACAGAAATGAGTGTTATGGGGCGATAGTCATTTAATTCAGTTACCTGAGCTTTCTTGGATACAGGAACATTTGTGGACATCTTGAATCAAGTAGGGACAGAAGACTGGGATAGGGAGATATTTAATATGTCCGGAAACACTCCAGCCAGCTGGTCTGCACATGCTCTGAGGACACTGCTCGGGATGTCGTCTGGTGTATGCGACGTGGCTGGCTTTCCTTTTGTAATCCGTGTAGGCCCTGCCACATAAGTCTGATGTCTAACCTGTTGAATTGTGACTCTACTATGTCTCTATACTGACTTTTTGCCTGTTTGATTGCCTTACTTAAGGAATAACTACACTCTTTGTATTCAACCATATTCCCAGTCACTTTTGAATGGTTAAATGCGGTGGTTCATGCTTTCAGTTTTGCGCGAATACAACAGTGAAATGCTTACCTACAAGCACTTAACCAACAATAAATAAACTAAAGTTACAAAATAAAATCAAAAAGTAACACTAGAAAATTGCATAACAATAACGAGGCTATATACTGGGGGTACCGGTATCAAGTCAATGTGCTGGGGTAAAAAGGGGGGGTGGGGGTCAATGTAAATAGTCTTGGTGGCCATTTAATTCATTGTTCAGCAGTCTTATGGCTTGTGGGTAGAATCTGTTAAGGAGCTTTTTGGTCCTAGACTTAGCGCTCCAGTACCACTTGCTGTGCAGTAGCAGAGAGAACAGTCTATGACTTGGGTGACTGGAGTCTTTGACCATTTTTAGGGCATTCCTCTGACACCGCCTAGTGTATAGGTCCTGGATGTCAGGAATCGAGGCCCCAGTGATGTACTGGGCTGTATGCACTACCCTCTGTAGCGCCTTGTGGTCAGATACCGAGCAGTTGCCATACCAGGCGGTGATGCAACCGGTCAGGATGCTCTCAATGGTGCAGCTGAATAACTTTTTGAGGATATGGGGACCCATGACAAATCTTTTCAGGTCTCCTGAGGAGGAAAAGGTGTTGTCGTGTCCTCTTCACAACTTGCTGTGTTTGCTGTGTTTGGACCATGATAGTTCGTTGGTGATGTGGATACCAAGGAACTTGAAACTCTTGACCTGCTCCACTTCAGCCCCGTCGAAGTTAATGGAGGCCTAATTCAGCCTTCCTTTTCCTATAGTCCATGATCAGCTCCTTTCTCTTGCTCACATTGAGGCAGAGATTATTGTCCTCTTACCACACTGCCTGGTGTCTGACCTTCACCCTATAGGCCTCATCATTGTAGGTGATCAGGCCTATGGTGTTGGAGTCGTGTTTGGCCACGCAGTCGTGGGTGAACAGGGAGTACAGGAAGCAACTAAGCAGGATCCAGTTGCAGAGGAAGGTGTTTCATCCAAGGGTCCTTACCTTAGTGATGAGCTTTGTGGATACAATGGTGTTGAATGCTGAGCTGTAGTCAATGTAGTCAATGAACAGTGTTCTCACATAGGTGTTCCTTTTGTCCAGGTGGGAAAGGGCATCTGTTGGGGGAGGTATGCGAAAACGGAGTGGGTCTAGGGTTTCCGTGTATACGTATTCTTGGAGGCTTCTCGGAAAATATCCCAGTCCACGTGATCAAAACAATCTTGAAGCATGGATTCCGATTGGTCAGACCAGTGTTGAATAAACCTTAGCACAGGTACTTCCTGTTTGAGTTTCTGCCTATAGGAAGGTAGGAGCAAAATAGAGTTGTGATCTGATTTCCTGACGGGATGGCAGGGGAGGGCCTTGTAGCCATCCCGGAAGGGGGAGTAGCAATGCTAGAGCTTTTTTTGCTGTGTGAATACCACAGGCAATGTGTTGATAGAACTTCAGTCGCATTTTCCTCATATTCAACGGGTGTTGAGCGTTCGTAAATTCATTAGTTATTCTGCGCTTTGGAACACTCAGACGTTTTTGTACACTCTGTGTATTTACATAAGGAATCTTTCCTGTAATCTCGTATGTTGTAAAGACAATAGAATATAATGTTTTGGTGATTACAGAACATCATTCTATTCAGTTATCTGAGGTTCTGAGAAACAACCCTCCTTGCCATCAAGCTGTTCTCCATTTTCCTCTCTCACCTTTAGGCTCTTTCAAAACAAACTTGCTACAGTAAGCACACCAGAGTTGGGGTCAATTCCATTTCAGTTCATTCCAAACTGCAAAATTTTGCTCATGGAGAAGCATTGAGGAAAATGTACATGAGAATTCCAGGGGGGGGCACGTGTTACTTGAAGTACATTCAATGAGGCACTGACCACCTCCTCCTGTCGCATGCAAACCTGTCGCATGCAAAGGGGGGGAGGGGGAACGTGGGGAAGGAGGATGTAGAGAAAGTGGGGAGGATTTCTTCATAGATGCATACAACTAAAGTACATACACACAGCGATATGCAAACACATATTGATTTGTAATGGGCCTCACGGACACATAGCTGAAGATTACATATTAACAGACACACATTAACAAATACAGATCAGCCACACAGTCCAACATTGCTCACAACAATGCCTCACACCTCATTGTCAAACATGTCCATTGGCAAACGCACACATCACCTGTGCCAATGATTGGCAAACACACAAAGCAAACAGACACAAAGAGCGAAGGAGAGTGAGAGACAGAGATACAGAGACCAACAAAAAGAGACAAGCAGACAGACAATGGGTGAGTAGCAGAGAGAAGGGTTACTGGGAGAAAGAAAAATAATGAAATAGTTGGTTCTGCATCTCACACACCACACCCCAGAGATGTGTCCAGGACCCTCCTCTGTTCGAAGACTACTCGTCTGAGATTCCTGTGAGACCACCAGGAGGAATCCTGTGTCTGCTCCCATCCCCTCCACCTTCCTTACACTCGTACCCTCCAGAGCACTACCAAGGGAGAGTTCGACCATGTAGGGCGCATCACGTGTTAGTGCATCAACAAATGCTAATCCATTGAATTGTGCAGCAATGCTCTTCATCCAACCGGACAGAGTTTGATAGGATCTTCAGAGAAGAATGGGAGAAACTGCCCAAATACAGGTGTGGCAAGCTTGTAGCGTCATACCAAAAGAAGACTCGATGCTGTAATCGCTAAAAGGTTCTACAATGAAGTACTGATTAAAGGGTCAGAATACTTTTGTAAATGTGATATTTCAGTTTTTTTATATACAGTGGGGCAAAAAAGTATTTAGTCAGCCACCAATTGTGCAAGTTCTCCCACTTAAAAAGATGAGAGAGGCCTGTAATTTTCATGATAGGTACACTTCAACTATGACAGACAAAATGAGAAAAAAAATCCAGAAAATCACATTGTAGGATTTTTAATGAATTGATTTGCAAATTATGGTGGAAAATAAGTATTTGGTCACCTACAAACATGCAAGATTTCTGGCTCTCACAGACCTGTAACGTCTTCTTTAAGCGGCTCCTCTGTCCTTCACTCGTTACCTGAATTAATGGAACCTGTTTGAACTTGTTATCAGTATAAAAGACACCTGTTCACAACCTCAAACAGTCACACTCCAAACTTCACTTTGGCCAAGACCAAAGAGCTCATGATGTCCCAGATGTGCTCAATTAGATTCAGGTCTGGGGAACGGTTGGGCCAGTCCATAGCATCAATGCCTTCCTCTTGCAGGAACTGCTGACACACTCCAGCCACATGAGGTCTAGCATTGTCTTGCATTAGGAGGAACCCAGGGCCAACCGCATCAGCATATGGTCTCACAAGGTGTCTGAGGATCTCATCTCGGTACCTAATGGCAGTCAGGCTACTTCTGGCGAGCATATGGAGGACTGTGCGGCCCCCCAAAGAAATGCCACCCCACACCATGACTGACCCACCGTCAAACCGGTCATGCTGGAGGATGTTGCAGGCAGCAGAACGTTCTCCACGGTGTCTCCAGACTCCAGACTGTCACGTCTGTCACGTGCTCAGTGTGAACCTGCTTTCATCTGTGAAGAGCACAGGGCGCCAGTGGCGAATTTGCCAATCTTGGTGTTCTCTGGCAATTGCCAAACGTCCTGCACGGTGTTGGGCTGTAAGCACAACCCCCACCTGTGGACGTTGGGCCCTCACACCACCCTCATTTAGTCTGTTTTTGACCGTTTGAGCAGACACATGCACATTTGTGGCCTGCTGGAGGTCATTTTGCAGGGCTCTGGCAGTGCTCCTCATGCTCCTCCTTGCACAAAGGCGGAGGTAGTGGTCCTGCAGCTGGGTTATTGCCCTCCTACGGCCTCCTCCACGTCTCCTGATGTACTGGCCTGTCTCCTGGTAGCGACTCCCATGCTCTGGAAACTACGCTGACAGACACAGCAAACCTTCTTGCCAAAGCTCGCATTGATGTGCCATTGATGTGCCATCCTACCTGAGCCACTTGTGTGGGTTGTAGACTCCGTCTCATGCTACCACTAGAGTGAAAGCACCGCCAGCATTCAAAAGTGACCAAAACATCAGCCAGGAAGCATAGGAACTGAGAAGTGGTCTGTGGTCACCACCTGCAGAACCACTCCTTTATTGGGGGTGTCTTGCTAATTGCCTATCATTTCCATTTGCACAACAGCATGTGACATTTGTGGACAGTTTGATTTCACAGAAGTGTGATTGACTTGGAGTTGCATTGTGTTGTTTAAGTGTTCCCTTCATTTTTTTGAGTAGTGTATATAAATTATCAACAATAAAAATAACGTTTTTGCTTTATCATTATGGGGTATTGTGTGTGGAGTGATGAGGGAAATGTTTGAATAAAGCTGTAACGTAACAAAATGTCTGAATACTTTCCAAAGGCACTGTATGTACAGATATGTGCAACACGTCATTGCTCTCACTTTGCTGTGTGTGCATCTTGCTAACTGTCACTCAAATGGCGAGGGGGTTGAAGCTCATTGGCTGAAACTCAAATTGCCGAGGGGTTGGCCCACGTGAGTGGAAATGTAGGGAAAATGGCATCGCACAGCTTCCAGAAACAGGTCAAACTAGGGATTTTATGGATAATTGCAGTAAAAGAGTAATTTTGCTCATAGATGATGCATGTATCAACTATATATTGACAAATCCAGGCCAAAGCAGGTGTAACTGAAGTTTGTTTTGGGTTTTATTCATTAATAAAAGCTACTTGGTAACCCAACATCAGCAAATTGTTTATAATGTGTATGTGTGTGCTATTACACACCACTGGTAGTGCATTAGTACATGTTATACTGGCACACATTATGCTGTTAGGGAAGGATAGTGGGGCTGTAGCTCCAGTTACAACCAGGACCTCTAGCACCGGGTAGTGGCCAGGATGAGTGTTCTTTCCTGGGAAGAGGAGGGGGGATTGGAGGAAGTCAATTAGTCAGTAAGTTGGTTGATCAATTAATCAACCAATCAATCAGCTACCTAGACAATCAAAACTGGAACAAGAAAAAAACAGAGAGGGTCATTCATTACAAGTAAAATAAGTATAGACACATACTTTCTCTCTCTGTCGTTCTCTCTTTCTCTCTCCCTCTCTATCTGAAAAAGAACGACAGTCCACTACTCACGTCTTCTGCACCATGTGATATTCACCCTGATGAGGAGCGCCTCCCAGAGGCCACCAAATATATCCAACAGGACAAAGGGGACTAGTTCCACCATGTGCCAGGGAGTTTGGAACTCTAAATAGAATAACACCAACTGCCTGTTACCGTTAAAACAAAACAGAAACAAGACAAAACCATGACAAAACAACAATAATAATAATAATAGTCATTAACAATAATAATAATTAGGCCTGAAAGGATTGATAGAGCAGAGCTTGAAGGCTGCGAAGAACAACCTCCACAGGTTCTTCAGAGAGATCAGAATCTCCGCACCGCCAAGCGCCTCAACTCCAGGCAAGCCAGATGGAACCTGCTGTTCACACAGTTCAACTTCTCCCTCTCGTACCGGCCAGGATCTAAGAATGTCAAAAGCCGGATGCACTTTCCTGCCACTATAGCCCCACTGGTACCACACCGGAGCCCGAGACCATCCTTCCCACCTCGTGCCTGTTGACGGTACTCAACTGGGGTATAGGGAAACAGGTCCAGGAGGCGTAGCGATCCCAGCCGAACCCTGGGTGGGGCTCTGATAATTGGATGTTTGTGCCTAACGCTGTCCACTCTGCGGTCCTGGAGTGGGCCCATTCCTCCAGACTTGCCTGCCACCTGGGCTCCTGTTGGACCCTGGCCTTAGTGCGACAATGCTTGTGGTGGCCTACGATAGTTCCAGATGTCGCCGCGTTTGTTTCCGCCTCAGAATAAGACTCCTCAGCAAACTCTGGCTGGTCTTCTGCAACCACTGCCTGTCCCACACCCTCATTGGGTCATCGGGCAGCCTGTCCTCTGGATTCCACCCCCATTCCAATGGCCAGTCGGAGGCGAGCCAACCAGGATCATGAGACTACTCTGCGCTGCCTGGTCTCTGCCAACCCCACCTTCTGGAGCCAACAGGTGTCGTGGGTTGAATACGCCCGCAACACCCTTCCCTGCTCTGCCATGGACCTATCTCCATTTGAGTGTTCCCTGAGGTATCAGCCCCCGCTCTTCCCCAAGCAGGACGAAGAGGTCGGTGTACCTTCTGCCCAGATGTTTGTCCTCCGCTGTCGCCGTACCTGGAGGAGAGCCCGGTCGGCCCTCCTCAAGACCATCTCCAGGTATTGACGACATCGGACCCCGGCTCCCCGGTATCATCTCGGGCAGAAGGTTTGGCTATCCACCCGGGTTCTGCCCTTTCGGGTGGAATCCCACAAACTTTCCCCCCGGTTTATCGGCCGGCCCATTTCCCATCTCCAAGATTATTAGCCCCTCTGCTGTTTGTCTTCTGTTGCCCCGTACCCTTCGTATACATCCCACCTTTCATGTGTCCAGGGTCAAACCTAGGTCTCACAGCCTTTTGT
This sequence comes from Oncorhynchus mykiss, assembly GCF_013265735.2. Taxonomy (NCBI): domain Eukaryota; kingdom Metazoa; phylum Chordata; class Actinopteri; order Salmoniformes; family Salmonidae; genus Oncorhynchus; species Oncorhynchus mykiss. The sequence continues at coordinate 36,769,845 of NC_048585.1, read as the reverse complement.
CTCCTGCTTCCAGGCCCACCCCTCTCCCCCATCTCATCGACGGCCAACCTGCTAATGTGGTGAGGTGTCTCCTGAAGGTTCGACCTCGGGGCAGGGGGTTCCAGTACCTGGTTGACTGGGAGGGTTATGGCCCTTGGGAGAGGTGCTGGGTCCCACCTCTGCCTACCCTTTGGACGCACCTTGTGAAGGTGGTGATGCGGTCCTTTATGGGCAAATTTTGTCATCAAACTTTGTCATTAAAGTCTGGCATTCTCTGGATTTATGGTGGCCACTCCATTTAATAGCAGGCTAATGTTAGTGGTTGCTTAGCAATTCTTGTATTTAGCCACTGATTCAATTTGCGATTTTCAACTTGTTGTATAATCTTAATGTCCAATGGCCGATGAACACCGACCGATATGTTTAACCTACAATTTCTATTCATTATTTCTCTTTATATGACAAGGATTAAAAAGGATTTGCCAGTAGATTGTCGACTTGATTCATGATGATGACAGCTAGTTAAGACTTTGAAAGTAAGATGTTTACATGATCAGTCCAATCAAAGCTACTGTACATAAAATGTGATTTGACAATTTTATCTGTGGCCAATGACCTTGAGCCTTCTTGGAAGGGCACTTGTAATATAACTCTATGGTAGGACCCAAAGGGCTGACATTTTTGATGTCTACCCTTACTAAGGACTTAAACTTGACGATGACGTACTATCCACAGGAGCGACAGAACACTGAGCCAATCACGGTGCAATGCTCCTATTTTCTGCTGGCTCACCCCCCCCCCCCCTCCCCTCCCCCCACCACACAAAGTACTGAGCTAGGCTGAAACACCTGCATTTTGGAGCTGCCTTAGTCAAGAAAACAAAAAAGAGATCATGTGTGTATGCAGCTTTATTAATTGAATGATTTATTATTTATTTTACATTATTTGCAAACTGATATGTGACACGTATTAATGCCAAAATAACATGCAAAACAGGCAAGCCCCCAATTTTTATATATATATATATATATATATATATATATATATATATATATATATATATATATAGGGGGCTTGCCTGTTTTGCGTGTTATTTTTGCATTAATACGGCCAATAATAAAATCCACAATTTTTTTTACATTATTATAATTTTTGCTAAAAATATGGGTCTCAAAACAGTTGGGGCTCTGCCTGTTTTGGATAGATGGAGTAAACAGAAAGTGACCGTAGTTATTTTTTTCTCCATCCTTCTTCAACAAAACAATAACTGCAGATATAATATTGTAGCACTTTCTAGGCTAACACACTAAGCCAAAAGCACAGCCAAGCCATAGAGTTTTACAGTAACTCTAAGAGATGCAAATGTGCTCATCGACTTCATCTGGTGTGATTGCAATATAATACCAATGTATAAATGATGGTTATAAACCTATCCTCTCAATATGGGACCTTTGACTAAGCTTTCACAATGTTGTTCCCTCGGTTAGATGTTTTTATTCAACTTCAATGGGACTCCTAAAGCTGCAGTCTGTGATTGGTACATACATTTAAAAAAATGTTGAATGAATGATATACAGCCGTAGCTCCATCTGCCAGTGGTTCTGTTTGCTTATTCTTGTGGGTCTAGGACTGTGTGTGTATTGTGCTCTGCCCCAAACAATGAACAGATCTGACTATGCCAAACAGACATTATAGGACAGTGTTTCTGCCAGCGTCAATATGCTAGTGTGTGTGTCTGCTAGTGATTGTGGCTACAGCAGAAAGTGTTTTAGCCAAATTCCAAAGGAAAATACATGCCAGTGACAGCTCCAAAAACACAGATATAGTCTTGACTCCAAAACAAACTGTGTGAATCCCAAATGGCACCCTATTCCCTATATAGTTTACTACATTTAAAAGTAGTTGACTTAGAGAATAGGTTGCCATCTGGGAAACACCCACTGTATTCTCAGTCATTTGTTTTCTCAGAAATAAAGTAGAGGGAACAGAGTTCAGGGTCTGGCTTTAAATAGAATTGGATGAACATCGATGAGACTGTAGGAAGCAGAAGTGAAAGAGTAATACAATAAATAAATAAATATTTTTGCCAAAAGCTTTAAATGCAACAGTGTTAACCCCTGAACTAAAACGTAGGTTTTCACTTTGGAAGTTGATAGTCCTCGGAGTGAGCTTACTCCTTAGCCAGAACATTGTTCAGTGAGTGTGTGTGTATGTTTGTGCTTGTGTGCGTGCGTGCATGCGTGTGTGTACCGTCCATTTGTGAGCACACCTCTGGTATTCCTGATCCACAGGCGTAAGATGCAAAGGCCCAGACCAATATAACAGCCAGGAAAGGGAGTAGAGCCCAGAACAGGAACATCAGATAGTTGACTATGTATGCTGCTGCACCCTACAGGCGAAACAGGAGAAAAGACATGGTCAGTACAGTAACTGAACGCTTAGTTTCGAAAACCCGACCCTAGCCAACAGTGACTAGGACAACTTTCCCAACCCTTACCAAAAAAACTGGCTTCGGACAACAGTTGGGGCAAACCTTTGGCCAATTTGCCACAAAGTTAGCAGCAAGCTCATGTATTCAAATTTAGTTGTGGAAAACTGTGAAACTTGTGAACTTCTGGCAAACAATTTTAAGACATTTGTGGCGAACATTCTACCGTTTGCTGCCAATTTGCTGCAAACTGGATATGAATATGCAAATTAGATCATGTTTCTGGTTACTTTGTGTTAACTTTGAAATGTATTTACAGAAACCAAATCACATAACTTTAAATCAACTTACTTCACAGAGCAAAAGCTAAACATACTAAATTTAGTAAATATACTAAACAACATGTATTCAATGTCTTAACAGATCAAAGTAAATTCAATACAACTTGAAATCATTAGCAAAGACTGGATATTTCCCAAATAAAATGTTGAATATTTTATGTAGCTACAACATTTACATTTACATTTAGGATGTTGACTATAGGATGTTTAAAAGTACAACTACATAATTATTTATATGAGCCAAGTGAAAACTGAGCAATAGATTTAAACCAATGGAAGTTTAAAAGATAATTAGCAACATATAAATAATTAAAACAACAACAACTAAATCGAACCCAGTTCAGAACTATTGCCATTTTGAGTGAACTTTGGAGATGGTGGCCCATTGGAAATCCTTCATGCCTGCACTGAAACAATCAGAAAACAAAACAAACAAAATTAGGATACTGAAAACATCTTAATAGGTAGATATTTTGTTATGCCTAATATGGCAATTCATATTATTTTTCCAAAATGAATTATTGCTACAAAAAAATTGCTAACCCGATTTGGGTAATTTGGACAACCCAGCGCTGGGTCAATATTGGACAAAAATAGCATTGGGTTAATTCAACTCAGTGGGTTTGGGTTGTTTTTCCAACCCACCACTTGCGTTGAGCACATAAACCAACTGCTGGGTAAATTAGACTATGTGGCTGGGTTAAAACAAACCAGTGTGTTGGGTTGTGACATAAACCCAGCACATTGGTTTGGGGGATTGACCCAGCAACTGAGTAATGTTTTATGTAATCCTTGGGTTATTTTCAGTGTCATCCTAATTTCAATTTTGTGTGCATATATTTGCTTTCAAGAATGTCAAACAATCAATCAAGAATTTCAAATAATGTATTTGCATTGCCTGCATTTCAGAACATACAGTACATATCAACACGTCAAAGACTTGTCCACAATGTACCAGAATATATACTTTAAAACAAATAGCACATTGAAACAAAGCCCTTTTTATCTAAGTACGTGTTATTTCACAAGATAAGACTTCATAAGATAGGAATGATTATTAAAATGTACATACTGTATATTATTTAATGAGCCAAACACTCCAAACATCAGACTAAAGCCTCAGGCTGAACTTGATGAGCACACTTAGATTGCAATCTGAGAAAAACATACATGTATGTGACACTGTCTGTTTTAAGTGGTATTAACACAGATCTGTCTATCAGACAGTGTCAGAGCTAATCAATAGAGATTGACATTCACTGACACACTTCAGATACCTTAGGTGACAGCACACACACATCATGCTGTTTTGCCATACAGTAATAGTTTACATTTGGGTCGAGTTGAAACATTGTTAGACAGAGAACAAGTGTAAAATATGACATTTGAAGGTCACTCTACTAAGGACATGGACTGATGACTGTCATTATTTAAGAAATAACTGTGTTTCACTCGTAAAGCACTTTACAGTTTCAGTTATTTAACTAAAAGAAAACGAGCCACATACCGTAGTGTAAGCAAAAAGCAGGCACAAGTTCTTAAAAAAAAGAAACTGAAAGTTTGATGCCTAAATGTTCAGTTACACAACACCAACCACGTTTCCATCCAACCATTTCATGCGGATGAATTACCTGACACATGAAAAATGTCACAACCAAACTGATGGAAACATGAAATGCCAGTGCAATTCTATTAATGCCTATAGACAGTGTTTGTTTCGACACGGTGGGATCTTTTTGTGTAAATTATTTATGCAAGAAATGGTGCTGATACACCGAAGGGGCATGAATTTTCAAGCTCTACCCCTAGATTTGGCGATGACGTAGTGTACCCATAAGTGACAGAACTTTGAGCAAATCACGGTGCAACTAGAGAACATTACCAACCCCTACACGCCGTATTTTCTGCTGGCTGCCCCAATACCACAGAAAGAACTAAGCTAGGCTGAAACATCTGCATTTTGGAGCTGCCTTACTCAAGAAATCAAAAAAGAGACCAAGTTTGTATGTGGCTTTATTAACCTAATGAATATTAAACATTATTTACAAACTGATATTTGACACGTACAGTGGGGAGAACAAGTATTTGATACACTGCCGATTTTGCAGGTTTTCCTACTTACAAAGCATGTAGAGGTCTGTAATTTTTATCATAGGTACACTTCAACTGTGAGAGACTGAATCTAAAACAAACATCCAGAAAATCACATTGTATGATTTTTAAGTAATTAAAATTAATTCCACTTAAGTAAAATGACTGCCATAAAGATTTGCACATAGGAGAGATATGCAAACATGACAGATATGGCAGACCTGCAACTACATATTTGGAAGCGCTTAGGTCACCTGACTTTTGGCAGGGATTTGACGACAAAAAAAATACAAGGCTTCCCCGTATACACAAGTTCCACGCATATGATGAAGCAGCATCACAGGCAGCCCAGATCTTGATACCATATTTTGCAGGTTTAGACAGTATGTAGATGGTATCTCTCTCTCTTCTCTCTCTCTCTCTCTCTCTCTGAGGACCTGAGCCCAAGGACCATGCCTCAAGACTACCTGGCCTGATGACTCCTTACTGTACCCAGTCCACCTGGCCGTGCTGCTGCTCCAGTTTCATCTGTTCTGCCAGCAGCTATGGAACCCTGACCTGTTCACCGGATGTGCTACCTGTCCCAGGCCTGCTGTTTTCAACTCTCTAGAGACAGCAGGAGCAGTAGAGATACTCTGAATGATCGGCTATGAAAAGCCAACTGACATTTACTCCTGAGGCGCTAACCTGTTGCACCCTCAACAACCACTGTGATTATTATTATTTGACCCTGCTGGTCATCAATGAACATTTGAACCTTTTGGCCATGTTCTGTTATAATCTCCACCCAGCACAGCCAGAAGAGGACTGGGCACCCCTCATAGCCTGGTTCCTCTCTAGGTTTCTTCCTAGGTTCTGGCCTTTCTAGGGAGTTTTTACTAGCCACCGTGCTTCTACACCTGCATTGCTTGCTGTTTGGGATATTAGGCTGGGTTCCTGTACAGCACTTTGTGACATCAGCTGATGTAAGAAGGGCTTTCTAACCTCCACAAGTCTGGTTCATCCTTAGGAGCAATTTCAAAATGTATGAATGTACCACGTTCATCTGTACAAACAATAGTATGCAAGTATAAAGTCCATGGGACCACGCAGCCGTCATACCGATCAGGAAGGAGATGGAGATGAACATGCTTGGTTGCAAATGGGTCTTCCAAATGGACAATGACCCCATGCAAGACCCATTTGCGACCAAGCTTTAACTGATGTCTTGAGATGTTTCTTCAATATATCCACATAATTTTCCTCATCATGATGCCATCTATTTTGTGAAGTGCACCAGTCCCTCCTGCAGCAAAGCACCCCCTCAACATGATGCTGCCACCCCCATGCTTCATGGTTGGGATGGTGTTCTTCGACTTGCAAGCCTCCCCCTTTTTCCTCAAAACCTAACAATGATCATTATGGCCAAACAGTTCTATTTTTGTTTCATCAGACCAGAGGGCATTTCTCCAAAAAGTATGATCTTTTTGTCCCCATGTGCAGTTGCAAACCGTAGTCTGGCTTTTTTAGGGCGGTTTTGGAGCTGTGGCTTCTTCCTTGCTGAGCGGCCTTTCAGGTTAACCTCTCTGATCTCCCAAACCCGGATCCGGTATCGTGACTACAGCCTCAAGCTCATTACCATAACGCAACGTTAACTATTCATGAAAATCGCAAATGAAATGAAATAAATATGCCATCTCTCAAGCTTAGCCTTTTGTAAACAACACTGTCATCTCAGATTTTCAAAATATGCTTCTCAACCATAGGAAAACAATAATTTGTGTAAAAGTAGCTAGCTAGCGTAGCATTTAGCGTTAGCATTAGCATCCAGCACGCAACATTTCAACAAAAACATAAAAGCCTTCAAATAAAATCATTTACCTTTGAAGAACTTATGATGTTTTCAATGAGGATACTCTCAGTTAGATAGCAGATGCTCAGTTTTTCCAAAAAGATTCTTTGTGTATTAGAAATAGCTCCGTTTGATACATCACATTTGGCTACCAAAAAAACCAGAAAATTCAGTCCTCAAAACGCGAACTTTTTTCCAAATTAACTCCATAATATCGACTGAAAACATGGCAAACGTTGTTTAGAATCAATCCTCAAGGTGTTTTTCACATATCTCTTCAATGATATATCGTTCGTGGAAGCCTGGTTTCTCCTCTCTATCAAATGGAAAAATACTTGCACCTGGCTTTGCGCACCAGTTTCGACGCAGGACACCAGGCGGACACTTGGAAAATGTAGTCTCTTATGGTCAATCTTCCAATGATATGCCAACAAATACGTCACAATGCTGCCGACATCTTGGGGAAATGGCAGAAGGTCTAAGCTTATTCCTGTCGCATTCACAGCCATATAAGGAGACATTAGAAAACAGAGCTTCAGAAATTCTGCTCATTTCCTGGTTGAAGTATCATCTTGGTTTCGCCTGTAGAATGAGTGCTGGGGCACTTACAGACAAAATCTTTGCAGATTCTGAAACTTCAGAGTGTTTTCTTTCCAAAACTGTCAAGAATATGCATAGTCGAGCATCTTTTCGTGACAAAATATCGCGCTTAAAACGGGAACGTTTTTTATCCAAAAATGAAATAGCGCCCCTAAAGATGCAACAGGTTAACCTCTGTCAGGTTGGATGGAGAGCGTTATTGCACAGCTATTTTAAAGTCTCGCCAGAGATGTTCGATCGGGTTCAAGTCCGGGCTCTGGCTGCACCACTCAAAAACATTCAGAGACTTGTCCAGAAGCCACTCCTGCATTGTCTTGACTGTGTGCCTCAGGTCATTGTCCTGTTGGAAGGTGACCTTTGCTCAGGACCCCAGACTGGGGCGCTCTGGAGCAGGATTTCATCAATGATCTCTCTGTACCGTTCATCTTTGCCTCGACGCTAACTAGTCTCCCAGTCCCTGATGCTAAAAAACATCCCCACAGCATGATGCTGCCACCACCTTGCTTCACCGTAGGGATGGTGCTAGGTTTCCTCCATACATGACGCTTATATTCAGACCAAAGAGTTCAATCTTGGTTTCATCAGACTCAGACATGGTTTGAGAGTCTTTAGGTGCCTTTTGGCAAACTTCAAGCAGGCTGTCATATGCCTTTTACTGAGGAATGGCTTCCGTTTGGACATTCTACCATAAAGGCTTGATATGTGGAGAGCTGCAGAGATTGTTGTCCTTCTGGAAGGTTCTTCCATCTCCACAGAGGAACTCTGGAGCTCTGTCAGAGTGACCATCGGGTTCTTGGTCACCTCCCTGACCAAGGCTCTTCTCTATGTATTGTTCAGTTTGGCAGGGGTTGGCCAGCTCTTGGAAGAGTCTTGGTGGTTACAAACTTCTTCCATTTAAGAATGATGGAGGCCACTGTGTTGTTGCGGACCTTCAATGCTGCAGACATTTTTTTGTAACCTTCCCCAGATCTGTGCCTCGACACAATTCTGTCTCGGAGCTCTACGAACAATTCCTTTGATCTCATGGCTTGGTTTTTGCTCTGACATGCACTGTCAACTGTGAGACCCTATATAGACAGATGTGTGCCTTTTCAAATCATGTCAAATCAATTGAATTTACCACAGGTGGACTCTAATCAAGTTATAGAAACATCTCAAGAATGGTCAATGGAAACAGGAAGCACCTGAGCTCAATTTCAAATCTCATAGCAAAGGGTCTGAATACTTCTGTAATTAAGGTATCTGTTTTTAATTTTATTACATTTGCAAAAATGTCTAAAAACCTGTTTTTGCTTTGTTATTATGGGGTATTGTGTGTAGATTGCTGAGGATTTTTTTTAGTTAGTATATTTTAGAATAAGGCTGTAACGTAACAAAATGTGGAAATATTCAAGGAATTAATCATTTCCAAAGGCAATGTATTAATTTATTGATCTTTCTTACAAAAGTTGTGCACTGGGCCTTTGCTAGTCCTGTATTAGTGGATCGATATAGTCGTCTGTAGCGCAACAAAACAAAAACATTTTGCATTAATATGTAAATAAGGTATCTGTTTTTCTTTTTATTACATTTGCAAAAATGTCAAAAAACCTGTTTATGCTTTGACACTATGGGGTATTGTGTGTACATTGCGGGGGATTTTTTTAATTAACTGAGTACTTTTTTTTACCACTGGTTTATTCTGTACAGGCTTCCTTTTCACTCTGTCAATTAAGTTAGTATCCATCCTCAGTTCTCTCCTATCACAGCCATTAAACTCTGTAACTGTTTTAAAGTCACCGTTGGCCAAATGGTCAAATTCCTGAGCAGTTTCCTTCTTCTCAGGCAACGGAGTTAGGAAGGATGCCTGTATCTTTGTAGTGACTGGGTTTATTGATACACCATCCAAAGTGTACTTAATAACTTCAAAATTCTCAAAGGGATATTTAATGTGTGCTTTATTTTTTTGCATTTCTTGTACCACGGGTTGAGGTAAATCCCTCCCTGTTTCAGCCTGTTCTCATCTATTTGGTTCCTAATGAACATGACAACGGTGTCTTTGTGACAGTTTCCAAACAGCCAGAAAAGACAGTCAATGTCAGAGCTAAACTGCAGGAATTGGGTTAGTGGAGCAGATTAAGTTATCTGTGATCCTCTAGTCTAGTCAGGTCTACTAAAGGGATCTTGTCAGTACATTAGGTTAGTTCTTCACGGTATCTGGTTTACAACAAACATGCTAACAATTGTTGGCAAATGCTTGTTATAGATAACACTTGATTATGCTATTGTCAATGGCACATCTAGCCTGTATAATTATTATTTATTATTGTATTATTATTATTATTTATTGATTTGCATTTAATAATCTATTTGACTGTATTAAATATGACCTCAGAGAATATGATAACATGACAACTTTTCTTCAAGGAAACTGTAAACCCGTACTTATATGTACCCCTAGTACCAATATAGCTGTTGATTCACATTCTTAATGTAAGAGAAGCTACATAGCGACACCTTGTGAGAATGGTAGGCTTCTTCTTCTGTGGTCATGAGGAGAATCTCAATTGCATTTTCTTGACTCCGCACATCCTCTCTCCTTGCCTACTTCTCAAAACCCATTGGGGAATTAAGACTTTCTCATTCAATGGGATTTGAGGAGGAGGGAGAGAGGACTCGAGGAGTCAAGGAAATGCAACTGAGCTTCTCCCATGGTCTGGTGGTCCCTGCATAGGAGTCTTCTTTGGTCTGTTTAGTGTTTCTTTCTTTCTTTTTCTTTCATTTTCTTTCTTTCTTAAGATAGGAGAGGAGTAGAAGAAAAAGGGAGGTAGCGAGAGACCGTGTGTGTGTCCAAGCATGCACGAGGCCTGGTTCATGTCTGTGTCCATGGATGTATCAGCTTTTTCTTTCTCCTTCATTCATCTCATTTGATCTCTTTCCTCTTCTACATCCTTTTCTCATGCTCTTCTACCTCCTTTTCTCTTGCTCCACTCCACTCCACTCCACGCCTGCCCACATTTGAGAAAATATAAATATTTATCCACCTTGCCTCCCATAAAGGGCCAAACTTGTCCAGGTAGGATGCTTTCTTTTATCCCTCTTTTTATTTATTTGTCTCTCTCTTTAGCCAAGAAGAGCAAAATTGGGTTGAACTCTGGAATGCACACCCTGCTACTCTAATGGTGATTCTTCTCGGTCATGCCCCCCACACACAGAAAACTGTCTGGCTCTTTCTTTCTCTCCTGCTATCCTTCACTTTTACAACAGTGATACTCTTCACCCAGAGCTTACAGCTCAAATCCTTTAAGATAATTTTGTTGGTTGTCTAAATGGTCCACCTGGCAGCTCATATGTTACCCTCCATTTGCTGTATGCACTGTTTACCTAACTATTGCACACGCACACACACTCACACAGTTTCTCATTCCCTCTTTCTCCTGCTATTCTTCATTTCAGCTCTGTTTACCTAACTGTTACACACGCACACACACTCACACCGTTTCTCATTCCCTCTTTCTCCTGCTATTCTTCATTTCAGCTCTGTTTACCTAACTGTTACTCCAAAGTGAATGAAATGTTACACTAAATTAAACATAAACAAAGCTTCACCTAACAGGACATAAAATAAATCACAACCCATGAACACACACAGACACTACACAAATCCCAAACTCATAAACACACGGTAGTTTAAAATAGTATTATTAATTATGGTACTCGTCTCACTTGTTTTTTACTAAAATATGTTTGCAATAAATCGAATAAAAAATACATATCAGAAAATACACAGCAGTATAAGTCTAGCATTAGGAGTGAATCCTAACCTCCACCTAAGAGTATAATTTTCACTTAAATTTCCCATTGTCATCAATGCATGACTAAGTGGATATTTTTTTACTTGTGGAAGTTTAGATTACTTGTGTGGAAGCTAGGGACCCCTTATTTGGTCCCAACCCATCGTTTCCAGTAGTGCACTATGTAGGGAATACAGTAAACAAAAATGTAAAAAATAAATGAATACATACACACATACAGTGCATTCCGAAAGACTCCTTGACTTTTTCCACATTGTTACAGTGCAGCCTTATTCTAAAATGGATTCAATTGTTTTTCCCCCTCAATCTACCCAAAATACCTCAAAATGACAAAGCAAAAAACTGTTTTTATACATTTTTGCAATAAATAAATAAATAAATGAAATATCACATTTACATAAGTATTCAGACCCTTTACTCAATACATAGTTGAAGCAACTTTGGCAGCAATTACACCCTCGAGTCTTCTTGGGTATGACGCTACAAGCTTGGCACACTTGTATTTGGGGAGTTCCTCCCATTCTTCTCTAAAAAATCATCTCAAGCTCTGTCAGGTTGGATGGGGAGCATCGCTGCACAGCTATTGAACATCTCTCCAGAGATGTTTGATTGGATTCAAGTCCGGGCTTTGGCTGAGATCTGTCCCTAAGCCACTGCTCCGTTGTCTTGGCTGTGTGCTTACGGTCATTGTCCTTTTGGAAGGTGAACCATCGCCCCAGTCTGAGGTACTGAGTGCTCTGGAGCAGGTTTTCATCAAGGATCTCTCTGTAATTTGCATTGTTCATATTTCCCTCGATCCTGACTAGTTTCCCATTCCCTCCTGCAAAAAACATCCCCACAGCATGATGCATGAGAGTCTTTAGGTGCCCTTTGGTAAACTCCAAGTGGGCTGTCATGTGCCTTTCACTGAGGAGAAGCTTCTGTCTGATTGGTGGAGTGCTGCAGGGATGGAGTTCCTTTCCACAGAGGAACTAGAGGTCTGTCAGAGTGACCAATGGGATATTGGTCACCTCCCTGACCAAGGCCCTTCTCCCCCAGAACCTCAGTTTGGCCCTAGGAAGAGTCTTGTTGGTTTCAAACTTCTTCCATTTAATAATGATGGAGGCCACTGTGTTCTTGGGAACCTTCAATGCTGCAGACATTTTTTCGTACCCTTCCCCAGATCTGTGCCTCGACACAATCCTGTCTCGGAGCTCTACGGACCATTCCTTCAACCTCATGGCTTGGTTTTTGCTCTGACATGCAATGTCAACTATGGGACCTTATATAGACAGGAGTGTGCCTTTCCAAATCATGTCCATTCAATTGAATTTACCACAGGTGAACTCCGATCAAGTTGTAGAATCATCTCAAGGATAATCAATGGAAACAAGATGCACTTGAGCTCAACTTCGAGTCTCATAGCAAAGGGTCTGAATACTTACATAAATAACATATTTCTGTTTTTAATTTTGATAAATGTCATTATGGGGTATTGTGTGTAGATTGCTGAGGATTTTTCTTATTTAATCCATTTTAGAATAAGGCTGTAACGTAACAAAAAGTGGAAAAAGTCAAGGGGTCTGAATATATTCCGAAGGCACTGTGTGTATCTGTGTGAGCACACGGTTTGCTATACTTGTGAGTACCAGAAGTCCTCACAAGAATAGTAAACCAACTAGAATTCAAGGAAGTGAGGATCTTTTGCCAGTCCTCATTTGTAAAAAGGCTATTTTAGGATTAGGGGTTAGGATTAGGGGTTAAGGTTAGGTTAAAAAAAAAATAGAATAAAAAGATATGGTCTGCATGCATGTTTTTGGTCAAACAGCCAATAATATATATATATATATATATATATATATATATATATATATATAGAAGAGAAGTTATGTCATTTATATATGTACACGTCATATTATATATATACGTCATATGGCAAAGTTCATCCTAATACAATACGTGCCCCAAAACATTCCCCCAAAATGTAATAAAAACGAAGTATTTTTTATTGAGACGTATAGTATTAGGATGAACTTTGCCATATGACGTATATATATATATATATATATATATATATATATATATATATATATATATATATATATATATATATATATATAAAAATGACATAGCTTCTCATTACATATTTACACTACAATGATGGATTCCAGTTATAACACATGAATATCACTTCTATACACAACATTTAATACACACAATAATGATGAATGCATAGACACACAAGACATGGTGTGGTAATTTTAGGGCTACGAGGTGAAATTTCCTAGGATCAGCTTCTCCTCCCCCTATTTTAACCTTAACCATTAGTGGGGAAAAATGCAAAACCGACCCAGGATCAGTGTCTAGGGGAAACTTCACCCTACACCAATATACACAATCGAAGGCGTGGTGTGGTAGTGTAGTGTTAAGGAGTGATGTGATGCCGTTATGGAGTATAGGGTTTTCCAGGCCCCAAATCTGTTTGCGCTCTTGGCAAACTCCATCGCCGTCATTGTCAAGCCAAACATGTCCAGCCATAACCGTTAAGGAGTTAGCATGATAGCACATGATAGCACATGATAGCACAAACAGACTGGCACTCAGGCTAGTATAGTGTTATATGAGAGTGGAGAGAAGCAGCTGTCTCTCTCCATTTCTGGACATATTACTGTAATAGGATTATATGCAATCATAGAATTGGATAGAGGGCTTTTCTTTGCAATAATGTTTGATGTGATAGCATGGGCAGCTTTTTGGCATATGCACCTTCTATCCATTTCTATGTATTCAATGCACTCGCCAACAGTTTGATGAAAATGCTCTCGTCTAGCACCCCAAATCCTCCCTGTCAGTATTGCTCAACAGAGATATAAATAATAAATAAATACTTTCTCCAGTCTTGTTCAGTAACACACACTAAACAACAGCGTATTCTTTGGCCTCGTTTTGTTGTGCATGGAGTATGCGATTGTGAGGTTACAGTTGGTAAGTGAACGATAGTTGTTACTCTTGGGTGTAACAGTGTGTCTAACACCAAAGAGTAGGTGTGTATTTCTTAACGGACAAATACTGCCAAGTGCAGCCTTAATGCATTCTCTTGTGGGGTTTTAATGGCCACCTCTGTTTAACACAGTGTAGATGTTGGTGTCAGGAAAAGTACTGGAGTGTTTTAGGAAGTAGTGCCCATGTCCCATCCCCAACTCTAACCCCATCCCTATTTACCCAACTCTAGGGCCTCCATGTGTGGGTTGGCTGTCTCCCTACAGTTCCCATACTTCATGGACATCCCTCAGCTCTACCCCTAACCCTAAACTCTACCATAGCTCTCCAGGCTCTCCTTAGGTTGGGTTGGTTCTCTCTCAATAGTGTCCATACCCCACCCCCCATGCTAATGTACTCCACTCTAGGGTCTCCTTGTGTAGGTTGCCTGTCTCCCCATAGTGCCCATACCCCATAGACATTCCATGGCTCTCCCTATCCCTAACCCCATTCCTAAGCCCATCTGCCCCACTCTAGGGTCTCCCTGGGCAGGGTGGTTTTCACTCAATAATGAATTAACCCCACATACATCCCCCAGCCCATCCCTAACACCATCAACTCGTTTCTAAAGTTTCCTTAAAGGAGAAATTTGCTTTTTTACAATATAATATTATTTTGATGTAAATGGCATGTCACAGAAGAGTCAATACACTTTTATTGCAATTTCACTTGATTTTGAGATACTTTCCCCAACCAGAAATTCATTTCCACACAAAATGGAATATAACGTTGTGGATAAAGTTCGAAATTACACAATTTCACATGTACAACATCTAAAGACCTGCATCACTAAACTCGGTGTTTCCATTTCTAAAAGGACGTATTTGGAACATTTGTTCATGTTAGTTCAGAGACCCTGTTTTTTCAGAGCCCCCGTACTGCACAACAACAATGAGGAAGTGAATCACTGGTTGGGGTAAGTTTCTCAAAAACAAGTGAAATCGCAAAAAAAGTGTTAGGAATAGAGAGTTGTTTTTTAAAAAAGAAGCAAAATTCACCTTTAAGTTAGTGTTAGTTCTCTCAATAGTGTCCATACCCCATCAACATGGACATCCCCAACACAGACTTTCCCTTAAGGTTCTTAACTGCTCTAACTGTCCTTGTTCACTTTCTCTCAATAGTGTCGATACCCCATCCATCTGCCCAGCTTTCAGGTCTCTTGGTTGGGGTTTAGTAGTGCCCATATCCCATGGACATCCCTAATCCCATCCCTAGGCTCTCCCGTAGCCCTCTTAGCTGCTCTTCTCCCAGCCTGATCTTGTCCTCCAGCTGCCTCTGTTCTACCAGCAATGCTGCCTTCATCTTGACGTAATGACTGTAGTCACGGTGCTGTGGATCAAGAAGATAAAGATTACTTTACTGCCCAATTGTACACATGGTCCAAGGTACATTTTACTTCTGCTTTATCCCAAACCTTCAGAAAGACAAACACACCACACACAGAGGTTGGTAGTTGGAATGGTTGGAGCAGTGCGAAGACAGTGTGTGTGTGCGTGTACCTGTTCTTGGGAGAGGCATCGTCTTAGCACCCTTCCCACAACCTGCTCCCGTCGGTCTACATGTTCTTTGAGGTCCTGGGCCTCTGACAGCTGCACCAGGAGCTGACGCTTCTTCTCCAGGAGGGGGAGCTGTGGAGGGAGGGAGGGTTGAGAGCGAGAACAGAGTTTGTTTTAAGGTTGTACTTTTTCTTATTATTTCTTTCCTCACCCTCTCATAGTGTCCAGTCTCGGCCTCCAGGTTGTCCAGTGAGCTCTCAACCCTAAGTAGCCGTCCGGAGAGAGACAGAAGCAGACTGACCACCTTATCCATATCCCCGATAAACATCCTGAACTTATCCACCTCATTGGGCTTACAGAACGCTAGCACCAGGCTTTCAACCTAGAGGGGAGAGGAGGGGGAGAGTTAGATCTTATGGCCTTGGTCTGGGAGGTGACCAGGAACCCGATTGTCACTCTGACAGAGCTCCAGGGTTCCTCTGGTGCGATGGGAGAACCTTCCGGAGGACAACCATCTCTGCAGCACTCTATGGTAGTGTCCAGACAGAAGCCACTCCTCAGTAAAAGGCACATCACAGCCCACTTGTAGTTACCTAAAGGTTACCTAAAGAACTCTCAGACCATGAGAAACAAGAAACAAGATTCTCTGGTCTGATGAAACCAAGACTGAACTCCTTGGCCTGAATGCTAAGTGTCATGTTTGGAGGAAACCTGAAACCAACCCTACGGTGAAGTATTATGGTGGCAGCATCATGTTGTGGGGATCTTTAGGCATCAGGGACTGGAGGAGGAGAGGAGAGGCAGGAGAGGCTTCTGGGCAAGTCTCTGAATGTATTGAGTGGCCCAGCCAGAGCCCGGACTTGAACCCGTTCGAACATCTCTGGAGAAACCTGAAAATAGCTGTGCAGGGATGCACCCCATCCAACCTGACAGAGCCTGAGAGGATCTGCAGAGAAGAATGGGAGAAACTCCACAAATATAGGTGTGCCAAGCTTGTAGCGTCATCCCCAAGAGTCGAGGCTGTAATCGCTGCCAAATGTGCTTCAACAAGGTACTGCGTAAAGGGTCTGAATACTTATGTAAATGTGATATTTTAGTATTTTATTTTGAATAAATTAGCAAAAATATATATACAAAAAAACAGTTTTTGCTTTGTCATTATGGGGTAATGTGAATATTGATGAGCGAAAAAAACAATTTAATTCAAATTAGAATAAGGCTGTAATGTAACAAAATGTGGAAAAGGTCAAGGGGTATGATTACCTTCCGAATGCACTATATACATGTGTGTGTACTATACACACCTCTTCTCCCAGCTGTGCGTTAGCCCGTATATCCTCCTGTAGACCTCTCTGTGCCTCTCTCAGAATTCCTAGCTTCTTACGTAGACTCTCCATCAACTGTCTCTGTAAAGGGGGGAGACAGGGGGAGGGGGAGACAGGGGGGGGGGGAGAAGGGAGAGAGGGAGTAAAGGAAGGGTAGGTAGAGAGTGTTACAGAGAGCAAAGTCAGTTACAGTCCTCTCCGATCCTGTGTGTGTGTGTGTGTTCAGTATACAAGCTAGGATTTATGATAAAAGAGTGTGCACGTGTGTTGTGTGTGTGTACCTTGTAAGACAGGTCCTCATCATCATCATCAGTGTCTCTAGTGTCTGAGCAGTAGTCTTTCATCTGAGTGAGGAGCTGAGCTTTGGCTGCTGAGGTAGAGTAGTAGGACGAACAACTGGAGCTGGCACCAGAACGCCTGGATAAAGGAGGAGGAGAGGAGAGAAGGGGGGGAGGGGTAGAGGAGAGGAGAGGAAAGGAGAGAGGTAAGGATAGAGTTGAATTGTCAGGATCTATGTAAAAAAAAAAATGATGTGCTAGATGAGATAACATTGTCGGGTGGGTAAGTTATTTGTGGAATTTGAGAATCTAATGGAACGCGTAAATGCAGTTCATTGTGAATTTTATGATATGTGTATACCATATAAACATAACCCACACACGCACTCACCTATCCAGGCTGTCTGTATTGTGCTCCAGGTTGGGGCTACGGTAGGCCCCTCTCCAGCTCTCTGTGCCTGCCTCGCCCTCAATGCTCTGGGGAAACAGCTCCTCCATGAGTTCCTCTCTGGTCCTCATCCCCTGGTCCTCCATTTCTCCATCCAGAGACCCATTCTCCACTGTCATCCTACCCGCTGGCGAGGCCTCCTGATCAGGGAGCGTGTCGATGTCTGTCTCCAGCACCTGCAATGGAGGTAAGATTGTAACGGTAAGCTCCCTCCACAGCTTAAATGCCATGAAATGTCTCAACTCGCGTCGCCGAATTGCTAGCTTTCTGGTGGCGCAACTGGCCAGTAAGTTGTCAAGCGGGTGGTCACGTTTGTTTGCAAAGCAGAGGTTCACTAGTTTGAGTCCAGTATAGTTATTTATATACGTTAGCATAGAGCTGTGGGGAGAAGGTTCCCCCTAGGAACAGATCTAGCATTAATTTTCCCTCCCCATATCCTGACCTTATGGGCAACTTCAGCCTACACCCTAGCAGCACAGTGAGGCATGTTACACACCGTGACCGGCAGGGCGAAACCTTGTAGCTCTGTCCTGATTGGCTCTTCATCCTCTGGAAGCCCCTCCTCCTGGGAGTCGTCGATGTCCGTTTCCATGGGGATGTCCACTTCCTGTTCCAAGCTCTGGGCGGGGCTCGGGCCAAAATCGGACTCCGGTTTCAGTTCCAATAGTTCTTGTTCCAATTCCGGCTCTGGAATGGGAATCAATCGCTGAATCATATTTTACAAAACCAATTTTTACAGCAGTTGTCACAAAGTGCTTTACATAATTGTATGGCGTTACTTACTGTCGTTGTTGTTGTGGGGGTGATTCCGCAATCTTCTATTCTGCTGTAACTGTTGTTGTTGTTCATAGCTCATAGCGAAGTAGGACTCTGGTGAGATAACGCCATTCTCTATGGTGAGTTGACCTGAGAAGCTATGCACTCTGGGAGACGGAGTTCTCTCCCACTCAGCCCTGGCCCTCTGCTGTCTATGAGAGATAGGCTTCAATACAGCAGGAGAATCTTGGTCAACCATGTTGTACAACCTGCAGAGGGACATATAATATACAGTGAAACAGGTGTGTGTTACGTCATGCTAAGTGGAGGTGATATAACAATAGTAATCATTCAGAAAGGAAACACCACATGTACATTCAACCATTTATTAGAAAAAATAAGGCATAGTCTTGGTTCTGCTCCTTCAGGGTAGCGAAGCGTCATACGAAGATGATAATATATCTATAGGCAGTGAGCACAATATGCAATGTCAAATCCCCTGATGGAAGAAACACAGAACCCAGACAGATGGATGCTGGTGGTGGTGGTGGTGGGATATCAGAAACAGCAAGCATAGCGACTAACAGCTAGTTACAGCACCAACGGCAGCAAGAGACACCAGCACAAGACATCCGGCATTGAGGAAGCATGTGTAGAACTGGTCCACTTAAATAGACCGCGTGTAAAGTAGTGTGAATCAAATTGGTGCAATGTCCGCTGATGCAATCAGCTGACGCCACCAGACTCGGGTTTCCCTTCTGAACTGGCTCCGCTTTATTAATAATAATAATATAATAAGATGTATAAATGGCTCTGACTACGTAGTGTTTCACATGTAGAAACCCACATATAGACACTCTGTAGAGTAGTGAGTAGTATAAGTGCTGACACATTTGTGTGTCGGAGCCTCTAAGTCTCCATCTCACCTGACACAGCTTTCTGATGGCGGCAGTGTGTCGTTGTAGCGAGGGGGAGTGTCTTTATCTCTTTGGGGCGGGGCCACCGGCCGGAAGGCCGTGTGTGTGAACCCTGGACTAGGCGGAGACTGGGAAAAGCGCAATTCCTGGACTTGGCTTCTGATGCAGCGCTGGCACCCCTCTAGCTCCTCCATCTGGGGCGGGAGGCTGTAGGAGCGCTGACGCGTCATTTCACTCTTTTCAGGGTGACATGGGTGAGATGAAGAGTGAGAGGTGGGACCCTCTGGTGGTATGAGAGGGAGAGGAGGAGGGGTGGGGTTTACCAATGGATGGATGGATGAAGAAACAGAGGTGGAGAGGAGAGGAGAGGAGAAGAGGGTGTGGTGGGAGGCTCTCCTGCGGTGGAACTGCTCCCATTTGGGGGGAGGTGGCCTCGGAGGGGGTAGAGTCTTATTTTTGTTAGCCGCTCCCCTAATTCCCCCCACTCCCACTCTTCCCCCTTCGATCCCGCCTCCCTCCTCCAGCTCAGACAGTGGTGTCACCATAGCAACCGAGGGTGAGGTACGGCGGTGGGTGGAGCCAAAGTGTAGATCGTTCTCGGACATAACCCTGCTTCGTAGTAGTGATGAAGATGAATATGATGTGGGGTTAACCACCATAGACGTCTGGTGATGGTCCTCCTCGTCCACACTACAGGCAGACAGCAAGCCATTCCAACAACCCCCACTTTGGGAAACTTGCTGGTGGTGGTGGTAGTCAGGTGTTACTGTTATAGCACAATTTGGTGGCCCGGTGGATGAATCACGTCTGTACCGGGGGTAGTCCCTGAGAGATGGAGAGAGAAGGGGGGGGGGGGGGGGGGGGGGGGGGGGTGGAGCAAGAAAGAGAGCAAGAAAGAGAGCAATCAGGCCAAAGAGGAAGTCTACTGGGACCCATTATTTATTTCATTGTCTATTTTTGTTTATTTCTCTTAAAGCGGAGTGTAGAGACACATGTGCGTCCAAAATGGTACCCCATATTTTACATAGTGCACTACTTTTGACCAGAGCCCACAGAGAATAGGTTGCCATTTGGGGGACACATGGAGACAGGAGGTGAACAGGAAATGGCATACCTCTCGGTCAGGCTGAACTTCCTGTTGATCTGTGTCTGTTCCCACGGTAACGGTCGAGACGCAGCAGGATACGCCTGTGGAACACATCGGCCAAGTTATTCACAGGAGGACAGGGAGAGAAGCAGGAATGTCGCTTGCTCGCCCAAGGATCCGCTTTAAAGAATAATACTCGTTGACACCAACGCTCAGTACCTACTTCAAAAAGTTATATAAGTGATGATAATGTGGGAAATGTAAGCTTCTAGAACAAAGAGGAGGAACTATTAGAACAATGGAACCCTTTGAATGTGTAAAATAAGAAACCTTTTTTCAAAACTCAACTTGGAGGACAGACATCTGAGTGACAAGAGAATAATAAAATGCACTATTCTGTTCCCATCTCAACGACTGGAATCGGTTGATAAAACCCCTCTAGTGTGTGTGTGTGTGTGTCTTCATATCCTCTTGTATTGGCCAACCATCCTTGGCAAGGCCAAGCAAGCTTCAAGATATTATTTCAAGATATTACATCATCATTCAGATCTGGACCCATTAAACACTGTTCAACATCTCCAGATACTGTATAAAACCTTGGCGTTGAACCAAAGGCCTTAATCTGAAATCAACCCGTTTGTGTGTGTGAGTGTGTCTAGGTATTGTGTAACAGTAACCTATACTTGCCTCTGTTGGTGTGTAGCTCTGTGGTGGATACCCCTGGTGAAGAGCCTGGTTATCCTGGAGGAGAGCGGTGTTGACCGGGTGGAAGGCTGAACGAGGGGCCTCCATCTGGGTTTGGGGATGGGAGTGGGTCTGGGGGTAGGCACGGGGTTGGGATTGACTGGCAAAAAGATCCTGAGCTAAACAGAGTGACTTTCTCTCCCTCTCTCTTTTCCTCTCTCTCTCACTTTGTCTCTCTTTCTCCATCTCACTATCTTGTTCCCTCTCTATCCCCCTTTCGCTCTCCATCTCCAGCTCTCTCAGTCTAGCCCTTTCCTCTCTTTGTCTCTCTTCCTCCCTTTCCCCCTCAAGAGCCATCTCCCTCTCTCTGGCCCTCTCTTCTCTTTCCCTCTCCCTTACCATTTCCTCCCTCTCCAACAACCTCTCCCTCTCTGTCACCCTCTCCTCCCTTTCCCTTTCCCTCTCTCTTGCTCTTTCCTCCCTTTCCCTTTCCCTCTCTCTTGCTCTTACCTCCCTTTCCATCTCCCTCTCTTTTTCCCTCTGCTTCTCTCTCTCCCTCTCCTTTTCTCTCTCCCTATTCCCACTAACCGATTGTCTCCGGGCCTCCATGGTATTAATCAAAAGGGGACTTTCTCGCTCGAATCCACCCTGGTAAGAGTACCTCCTCTGGGCTTGTCCCTGTCCATAGCCCCCTCTTTGGTTCTCCAGCATTGACAGATGAGGCTGCCTCTCATGTCTATCTGGCCTCTGCATTCGTCTCGTCAGACCTGGCAAATTTGACACCAATATACTCCTGCTTGTCTCCTCAAAGAACTTACAGCGGTCCGCGAAAGGTAAAATATCAGACTCCTCAGTGTGGGAAGAACAAGTGGTAGAAGAAGAAGAGGAGGCAGAGGATGCCCTCCCTCGTCCTGACACCCCCAAGGCCACTCCGACCCTCTCCCCCCTTCGGTCAGTGTCAATTTCTGGTTGGAGTTTATGTTCGGGTGTCCATCTCCATCGGCGGGACTTACCAGCTGGAGCTAGCTCCTCCACGACCTGGATACCCATACCCCAGCTGGGCAAGGTTGGGACGGACCTCTGGGGTGGCCTGGAAGAGTCTGTAGCTTGGTCTTGCTTCCCTGGTGGTTCAGGTTCTTCATCCCTGGGGGGTTGTAGAGCTGAAACTGGGGCTAGGGACGGCTGGTGGAGCTGGAGGGTGGAAGAAGAGGATAGTCTGTTCAGACCTCCAGGAGCTGGAGCTGAGAGGCTGATGTCGGAACAGGTGTACACGCCTTGGGAGCTGCTCTCCTTGGCAGGCGGATCAACGTCCTCAGCCTCTTTCCTCACGAGGTCCTGGATTTTCAGGTCTGGACCTTCTTCTTCCTCAACTGTCTCCCCGCTGTAGAGCAACCCTCCTGGGCCTTTACTATTGGACAGCTGGGCCTTCTTGTGCTGGATCTCGTTACGGAGGTTCGTGGCGAAGCGTTCGCTACGACGGCGTGCCCGGGACGAACGGTGACTCCTAGGTTTCTTCATCAGCACCTTTCCTTCATTATCATCCCTTCTTCCTGCTCCTCCTCTATGACTTCCCTCCAGTAGGCTGTCTACACTGGCTGCAGCACTGAGAGGCCCAAAGTCGGTCTCCCAAATCCGCTCAGAGCTCACCTCTCCCTGTGTACAATCTCCAGAGGGCTCCCATGACCCTGGAACACTCACCAGAGGCCTACCCCAGGGGTGTTGGACCTGGATGGGCGAGAGGCGATTACCAGCAGCCGCCACCACCTCCCTACTCTCCCAAACCACCACACTCACCTCTCCTGCCTCCCCAATCCCATCAATGTCCACCAATCCTGGGGTAGAGCATTGACTCCTTTGTTCCCACTCCCCCGTGTTCTGCTGGAGGAGGAGGAGGGAGGTGTCGTGACTCCCTATATCCCCTCCTAGGTCCTCCCTGGGGGGGTTAAGGGGGGAGCGAGACCACTGGGAGCTGGAGGGGGAGACGGAGCTATGGTCCGAAGAGTCACTGGAAAACTCTAGATGACGTAGCTGCGATAAGAGTTTCTCAGGGACGCTTTGTCTGTAGAGACCAGATGAGCAGTGCTTGTTCTGGGGGAGGAGGTGGTTGGCTTCACCTGGGGGGTCTGGATCTATGGAGCTGTCTGGAGGTAGGGAACTGGAGCCGGGGATGGAGGAAGAGGAGCTTATCTCTAGGGCAGGGAGGTGGAGGGAGTCTGGGTGGATCTCCTGGATCTCTGAGTTCTTATTCACAAGGGACTCTTTTTTTTTGGAGATGAGGGTGTAGTATTGCTCCAAAGAATCTCCTTTAAAATTCCCAACCCCATTCTTTTTCCCATTTCCCATGTCTCCCTCTGCCTTTGAAGCCTTGCAGGGAGCGGGATAGCCGTTCCAGCTGGGAATAACCGGAACACCAGGAACATTCTGAGGATCGTCGCCATCGTCCTCGACATGGCAACTGAAGAGGCTGGGAATTCCGACGGGGGCAGAGATGCATCGTTGATCTTTGACATCTGTAATCCCCAAGCGACCCCTCGTGGCCCTAAAACTGTCCTTCCTGGTTGGGGGAAGGGGGGGAATTGAAGCACCCCTCTTCCCTCCGCCTCCACCCCTCTCCCCTCTCCCTTCTCTCCGCTCCTCTTCAAAACAGTACGAAGATGGTCTCTCCTTCGCTTCCGGATGCCTCACTCTTGGCCTGGTAAGCGACCTCGACTTTAGTAGTAGGGTTGAGGTACCGGTCTCATCCTGAGCCTCGCCCGACTCCCTCCCCAGGGATGGTGCATTGCCACAGGCATAAACCCGGCAGGCGGGTCCCCCTGGCCCAAGGCTTCGGAGGATATTCTCCATAGAACAGGCCTCACCGGGCCTTAATGAGACAGTATAGTCTGACATATTAGAACTAGCTGAGAAAGAGCTATAGGCAGAGTCTCTTATATTGTTGAATATAGCAGGGTCCACTGGTGAATTGTGGTAATCATTGTCTCTCTTATTGTTGAAGATGGCCGGGTCCACTGGGGAATTATGGGAATCGTAGTACACTTGGCTGCTAGGAGGGTCAAGGCTGTCCATGCTACTTAGGGAACTGCTTCTGTCTGTAGAGTAGTGTCTGGAGAGCTTGTTCCACTGGATAGACAGATCACTGTAAAGAGGTGGAGAGAGGGTGGGGGAAGGGTAGGTAGAGGGGAAGAGGAGGTTGGAGAGCAAGGGAGACAGAAATGAATGATTACTTAAGTAAATAGTATTATCATCAATACAAGTCATATTTTGGTCCTTTACCCGACATATACCAGATGCTACATTATTTACATCTTAAGGAGTAGGCCTACTGAAGCTGAATCTCTTCTATATTTGCACTAGTCTAAATGGTAAAGTAAGAGAAGCATAGGATATACTACTTGATTTCATCTGCTTTACTGTATTCCTATTCATAGATCTACCTCTGCCATGTGTTTCTGACGGATTTGTAAGGAAGAAAAGAAAAAGGAGCAGATTGAATGGTAGCTTCTTTAAGCATCGTGGGTAGAGAGGGCGACGGGAAATTATGTCGTAACCAGAGGAAATTACATCCCCTCCCTCCCGAACGTTCCATCAGGGGACGATAAAGAACATGACAGGAATAACAACTCTATGGTGAATTAGAGTGGACACACATGCACTACACACATATGCACACACAAAAATACAGCCGTACTGCAGGCAGCCACACACACAATCATAGTCATCAAGTTGGACTCGAGTCAGACTGTCAGCCTTTGTTTGAGGTCTTGATTAGCTATTTAAGGGGTTGTTTAACGTTTATGGAACTTCTGACGGTACATCCCAAAGGAAGACACAAACAGGACAGGACAAGACAAGACAAGACAAGACAAGACAGGACAGGACAGGACAGGACAGGACAGGACAGGACAGGACAGGACAGGACAGGACAGGACAGGACAGGACAGGACAGGACAAGACAAGACAAGACAAGACAAGACAAGACAAGACAAGACAAGACAAGACAAGACAAGACAAGACAAGACAAGACAAGACAAGACAAGACAAGACAAGACAAGACAGGACAGGACAGGACAGGACAGGACAGGACAGGACAGGACAGGACAGGACAGGACAGGACAGGACAGGACAAGACAAGACAAGACAAGACAAGACAAGACAAGACAAGACAAGACAAGACAAGACAAGACAAGACAAGACAAGACAAGACAAGACAAGACAAGACAAGACAAGACAAGACAAGACAAGACAAGACAAGACAAGACCAGACCAGACCAGACCAGACCAGACCAGACGTTCTGTTTATTAACTGTCTTCCCATCTTCCCATGTTCTGGAAGTTACATGCCATTGTCCTGTTATGCAGAGAGAATATGTCTCATCAGACATTGCATTGTCTGTGTGTGTGTGTGTTTTGTGTATGTGGCAATGAAGGCAAGGACTGCATAATTGTGAGAATTGCAGCACAAAGCGATTAAAGCTTTACGTAAACTCAAGCCTATCTACGCCATTCAAAACCATTCTTGTGTGTGATACATAAATACTGGACAATCCAAGCCCGTTAAAACTATTAGGGGTAGTTGTAGTGAATTGTATCATTAATTGTTATCAAAGGGGAACCACTGCGTGCATATGTGTGTGTCTTTGTGTGTATACGCTACACAGCTAACTGAGGACATTCTGATGTACTGAACATATCAGGCAATCTATTTCTTGTTGTTACTGACTAGAGTCAGTAATGCACATAGGTACGCACACACACATAAAGCATAGTTATATTACTATACTGAACAAAAATATAAAAGCAACATGGAAAAATGTCTACGATTTTACTGAGTTACAGTTCATTTCAGGAAATCATTCAATTGAAATAAATAAATTAGGCTCTAATCTATGGATTTTGCATGACTGGGCAGGGAAGCAGCCATTCGTGGGCCTGGGAGGGCCATAGTTTTTCCCCACAAAAGGGCTTTAATTACAGACAGATATACTCCTCAGTTTCATCAGCTGTCAAGGTGGCTGGTCTCAGACAATCCCGCAGATGGAGAAGCCAGATGTGAAGATCCTGGTCTGGCTTGGTTACACGACGTCTGCAGTTGTGAGGTCAGTGGGATGTACTGCCAAATTCTCTAAAACGTCATTGGAGGTGGCTTATGGTAGAGAAATTAGCATTCAATTCTCTGGCAACAGCTCTGGAGGACATTCCAGTCAGCATACCAATCGCACGCTCCCTAAAAACTGTGGAATTGTGTTGTTACAAAACTGCTCATTTTAGAGTGAACGTGTATTATCCCCAGCACAAGGTGCACCTGTGTAATGATTGTGCGGTTTAAATCAGCTTCTTGGTATGCCACACCTGTCAGGTAGATTGATTATCTTGACAAAGGAGAAATGCTCACCAACAGGGATGTAAAGAAATGTGTGCACAACATTTGAGAGAAATAAGCTTTTTGTGAGTATGAAACATTTCTGGGATCTTTTATTTCAGCTCATGAAACATGGGACCAACACTTTACATGTTGCTTTATATTTTTGGTCAGTATAGAGTATGTATAAGCTTTGGAAACATTTCAATGTACTTATTAGTGTTGACTTTAATCAACTAAAATCTCCTAAAAACTATTTTCTCTCAACCAATTCATTGTGTTTTTGGTACCCGACCCAAATTAAACTGTGCTGGCTCAAATATTAGTCCCGCAACTTTGTCTCAGTAGTGTGAAAAGCCATTTTGATAGTTTGGGGGTCCTACCATTGAGTGATCAGCCAGTGAGGAATGCGTGAATCGATTCCTGTCTGAAAATACCCCTGTTTATCCGGCGCGATGCTATTGACTTTAGAACACGATGAGGTCACTAAGTTTCCTGATGATTGTTAGTCTTTGGAAACAGGTCAAAATACTGTGTGTGTGTGTGTGTGTGTGTGTGTGTGTGTGTGTGTGTGTGTTTGCGTGCGTGCGTGCGTGCTTGCTAGTCTTCAGAAACACGTCACAGGGACAAAATTCCCCTGGTCTGGTCTGCCCAACAATGCACTCCCACAAGACTGTGTACCCAGCCTCAAACACACACAGCTCAGATATGCACACACACACAGCTCAGATACGTACACACATGTGAGCGCACAGACACAGGGGTTGGAAATTATTTGGGGAAATTATATTATTTTATACTAATACAATTGCTCAGAGAAAGAGATTTTGTTTAACAAGTAATAATATTTTTTCTCAAAACGGTAGGGGTCAAAATGATTGACATCCCTAATGATTCTTATAAATAAAGTAGTCAAAAGTTTAGTATTTGGTCCCATATTCCTAGCACGCAATGACTATAATCAACTGTGTGACTGCAAACTTGTTGGATGCATTTGTAGTTCGTTTTGGTTGTGTTTCAGATTATTTTGTGACCAATAGAAATGAATGGTAAATAATGTATTGTGTGAATTTGGAGTAACTTTTATTGTAAATAAGAATATAATATGTTTCTAAGCAATTCTACATTAATGTGGATGCTACCATGATTACGGATAATCTTGAATGAATCGGGTCAAAAATCATACTCCCAAGACATGCTAACCTCTCACCATTACCAATAAAAGGAGAGGTTAGCATTTCTTGGGGGTATGATGTTTGACCCTCTGTAACTTTCTAACTAATTCATTCAGTATTATGATTATCAGTATTATGTTTATGACACACACAAACGTGGCGTGTGCAAACATAGCTTGATAGAAGGTTGGGAGACAAGATTCTCCGGGGGAATCGAATAGAATGGGAAAGACCGCTCTAAACTCTAATTCACATATAAGCCAGGGTACTTAGCCGTCCCGTATCTTCCCAATATAAATGACCATTACCTGCTGTCTGCTGTGCCAGGGTAGTGTATAGGGCGCAGTGTGTTTGTGTGTATGTGTCTGTATATATGCATCTGTGTGTATGTTACCTGTTGTCTGCTGTAGAGTGCCAGGGTAGTGTGTAGGGCCCAGGATGGAGCTGCATGGCAGATGGGGGGGACGGGGGAGGAGGAGGGGGGACAGGGGTAGAACTGTGGGGGGACTCCGTTGATGAAAGCTTGGCCAGGTACCACGAGTGAGGCCTGATCACAGGTACACTGCATCTGGAGAGAGAGCGAGAACACACACACATACAGGTGAGGGATTGGCTCCCGAGTGGCGCAGCAGTCTAAGGCACTAACTCTCAGTGTTTGAGGCGTCACTACAGACACCCTGGTTCAAATCCAGGCTGTATCACAACCGGCCGTGATTGGGAGTCCCATAGGGCGGCGCACAATTGGCCTAGCGTCGTCCGGGTTTGGCCGGTGTAGGCCGTCATTGTAAATAAAAATGTGTTCTTAACTGACTTGCCTAGTTAAATAAAGGTTAAAGAAAAAAAAAGGGATAATGTAACTACAGTAGGGGTAACATGATTTGTCGGTACACCCAAAAGGAAGTCTGTGTAGACCCAAAAGGAAGTCTGTGTAGACCCAAAAGGAAGTACCATAAGCAGTGTATATATGCCAGGTAGGAGCCTGGAACAAACTTCGGTGAGATCCCAGGAGACTCCTGCTCATGAATGGCCCATTATTCTGAAGCTATTAATAACTTCGGAATAACGCACCGGGAATAACTCTGAAACATTTTCTCTCAGGAGAGAATTTCGACTGAATTATGGGAATTTTGAGGAGGAAGAATGAGGATCTGGCACAGTCGGAAGTCAGAACACTTTGGAAATATTTCTGTTTATGATTTATGGCCATTCATTAAAGTAAACAGAATAGTTCCTAAAATGGCTAATTTTGGATTTCTCTCAGGACGATTGTGTGTGTGTGTCCATGTGTGCACTTGTCCAAATGGTTGTCTCTTCCCTGAAAATGTTCCTCTTGGTATAGGGAGAGAGATTTTGGAAGTTCCCAAATGGGATAGAACAAACACTATTATCATTTATTCCAGGACTATGAATGGACCTAAGATTAGTTTTGTCCCAGGACTGTTAATGGAGCCCAGATTGGGCCTGGAATGATTGATGACTATGAAAACCAACCAAAAAAACAAAAAAAACAAGAAGCGAATATAGAAAGGAAAACTAAATCTGTGTCTGGAAAAACCAGCCCAATCAGTATTTAGAGATATACTGTATTTAGAATCTGATCCACTGAACTTCACTAGGATATACATGAAGAAAAGTAATTTAGAAGTATACAGCCGAAGACAAAAATGTCATTTTTGTCTTCTGCATTATACTTTGAGATAATCTACTGTACTCAGACATCTTTGTAAAACATGATGAAACAGAGTTATTAAAAAATATATTGAAATGGAAGAAAAAGAATGTGAGATATAATGTAGTTCTACTGTACTGACCTAGTCCTAGTGTTACATTTGTCAAGCAGCCAGATACAAAGGAACAGTTAATCGCCCTCGACATACCAAGCCACAGTTAACCTGATTAGCCAGTTAGAGACCGGAACCAATCAGTGTCGGACACTGTCAGACATTCAGGAAATCTAATAAACTTCACAAGACAAGACCGTCCTTAGTTCTATTTATAAACATAGTCTACAGAACAGTAGCCGAATGCTTTACTCTGACTGATGGATGGATAGCAAGATAAACCATGTTCCATGGTTTATGTGTAGACATTATTTATGTTACTTTGACCCATAAAACATTGTGAATGTATGACTGCGTGAAATACTGATACAGAAACAACTGATAATACCATATGTGGTAGAAGAAACTAGAACAGCTGAATGATACGGACTCCTAAACTAGAATAAAGTCGAAGAGACTAGATTGAAGGTCATTTACTCTAGAGTCATAATGTCACTGAGTAATGAAATTATATACACATTAAGACACACAAAAACAGAGATCAGACACACACCCAGTCACACCTTGAAGACGCCTACAAGTTCAAAGACACAAAGAAGAGTGAAGGTAGAACAGTACACACTGCACAGAGGGGAGAAGATTAATGGAAGGTAGGGGATCAAAAGAGAAAAGGAGAGGAACTAAAGGAGATGATAAGAGGAAACAAACACCCAATACTTTCTAACTGTTCCCGAGTCAGTCTATAACATACCAGAGTGGATCCACACAGAAGAGGCCCTAGTCACACCTGATCCTAGAACCGTGTCTACTGGGTCACAGTTAGGGTCAGGCCCAATGTTAGTTCAACCATAGACTGGTCTGAGAGCAGTCCTTATAAACATGCCCAAAGATCTTCAATCCAACACAGACGACAATGGACTCAAAGAAGGTGGTCCGGCTACTTACTACTGTTTATCAAGTCTTCAACATAACATTTCCACTGCGGTGTTCAAAAGAGGCAATAAAAACTTTTGGGATAAGAAGTTCCCTTAAATTCTCAATGCTCTTGTCTCCTTCCCTCCTTAATTAATCCAGTTCTCTGGCCTTGCTAGGTGGCTTTGGTTCTGTCTCTAAGAGTAGTCCAACAGTCCTAGCCATATTAAGAGAGTTAGGTTCTGTTTCTAGGAGTAGTTCTATCCTTCGGAGCAGCCCTATAGTCCTCTAGTAACAAAACAAGACTGTGTTCAAAGTCTTCTCTCTCTCTGTGGTCCATCTCAACTGACCTAGACTCCAAAAAAAACAACCGACAAACCTAATCTACCCTCTTGTCCCTCTCTCTCTCTCCCTCCCTCTCACCGTCCCTCGCTTCAGTCACTTAGACCAAACATAGCTCTCTCTCTGCCTTTGTTTCCACCTCCCTCCCTCTCAATCCCTCTCTCTCTCTCTAGGCAGAGTACTGTGAGTGACTCAGGGGGAGAGGGAGAGAGAGGAACAGAAAGAGAGGCAGAGAGGAAGCTATGTTCGGAGCAGATAAAGACGGACGCTGTTAAAATAATACCCAGAGTTCCACAGTGTTATTGTTCCACACAGGGAAATACGCAGAGGTACTTCCTGTCTAGAAGAGAGAAAGAGGGGGGAGGGAGTGGGAGGGAGAGGTGGAGAGAGAGGGAGGAAGAGAGAGGAAGGGAGGGGGAGGGAGGGATAGAGAGAGAGAAGGAGGGGGAGAGAGGGGGGAAGAGGGCAGGAGTGGGAGGGAGAGAAAAAGGAAGACACCAGTTTTGGAACTGCAGAAGCAACGAGAGAGAACATTTCAGAGGGGCTCAAATGGAGAGAGAGATGGAAAGGGAGAAATAGAGGGGTAAAAAGAGAGAAGGAAGAGAAGAAGAGATGAGTGTTATTGTGGCATCCAGCCAGACTGGTGTTTTCTTGCCCTTTGCTGAGTAGCGATAGTACAACACAGAGATGAGAAGACCTCAGCAGGGTATGTATAGGAGAGAGGGGGAAAGAGGAGGAGGGGGAGAGAAAGAAAGCAGAGAGCAGTGGGAGAAGTAGGCAGTCTGTAGATTCAAAACTAATCTATAGAACTCCTTGTGAGGCCTCCCGAGTGGCGCAGCGGTCTAAGGCACTACATTGCGGGGCTTGAGGCATCACTACAGCCCAGGATTCGATCCCAGACTGTGTCACAGCCGGCCATGACCGGGAGACCCATGAGGCAGCACACAATTGGGCCAGCGTCGTCCGGGTTAGGGGAGGGTTTGGCCGGCCAGGATTTCCTTGTCCCATCGCGCTCTAGTGACTCCTTGTGGCGGGCCGGACGCCTGCACGCTGACGTCGTTTACCAGATGTACAGTGTTTACTCCGACACATTGGTGCGGCTGGCTTCCGGGTAAAGCAAGCAGTGCAGCTTGGCAGGATCGTGTTTTGGAGGTCGCATGGCTCTCGACCTTCGCCTCTCCCGAGTCTGTACAGGAGTTGCAGCAATGGGACAAGACTGTAACTACCAATTGGATAACCAAGAAATTGTGGAGACAAAGGGGATAAAAGATCAAGAACTCCTGCTGAAAATTCACTTTAACAACATCCAGAACAGTGGGAGAAGACAGACTCCGACCGAGAACTCACACACACACACACACACACACACACACACACACACACACACACACACACACACACACACCATATTAGTCTGAACCTGGGGTTGGCGAGGATTTCCAGAGGCCACCGTCGCTGCAATCTTCATGCGTGTCTCTGTGTGTGTTTAGATTTCTTACATAATGGGTTAACTATAGTCTCAACCCTCCTCCCCCTCTCCCTGCTCTCACCCCTTCTAGCCCCTCTCACTCTCTCCCCCCTCTACCTTTGTGTTCAGACTGCAATCATCGCACATTTGTTTGCTTTATGGGTTCTCAGTATGTGTGTGTTTCTCTACGTACCAGACTGCAATCAGGCAGTTGGTTTACTTTGTGGTCCCCCATCACACACACACCAGTTAATCAGTGCAGGGAGACTAAGGTCCATTCCAGGAGGATCTATCAGGAAGGGTGAAGCACACAGAAGGACAATACCCTGTTTGTTACTGAGACTGTGTGTGTGGGTGTGTGTATGTACATTTGAAGTCGGAAGTTTACATACACTTAGGTTGGAGTCATTAAAACTTGTTTTTCAACCACTCCACAAATATCTTGTTAACAAACTATAGTTTAGGCAAGCCGGTTAGGACATCTACTTCGTGCATGACACAAGGAATTTTTCAAACAATTGTTTACAGACAGATTATTTCACTTTTAATTCACTGTATCACAATTCGAGTGGGTCAGAGGTTTACATACACTATGTTGACTGTGCCTTTAAACAGCTTGGAAAATTACAGAAAATGATGTCATGGCTTTAGAAGCTTCTGATAGGCTAATTGATATAATTTGAGTCAATTGGAGGTGTACCTGTGGATGTATTTCAAGGCCGACCTTCAAACTCAGTGCCTCTTTTTGCTTGACATCATGGGAAAATCAAAACAAATCAGCCAAGACCTCAGAAAAATAACAGTTGACCTCCACAAGTCTGGTTCATCCTTGGGAGCAATTTCCAAACGCCTGAAGGTACCACATTCATCTGTACAAACAATAGTACGCAAGTATAAACACCATGGGACCACACAGCGGTCACACCGCTCAGGAAGGAAACGTGTTCTGTCTCCTAGAGATGAACATACTTTGGTGTGAAAAGTGAAAACCAATCCCAAACCAATCCCAACAGCAAAGGACCTTGTGAAGATGCTGGAGGAAACAGGTACAAATGTATCGACATAACCTGAAAGGCCACTCAGCAAGGAAGAAGCCATTGCTCCAAAACTGCCATAAAAAAAGCCAGACTACGGTTTGCAACTGCACATGGGGACAAAGATTGTACTTTTTGGAGAAATGTCCTCTGGTCTGATGAAACAAAAATAGAACTGTTTGGCCATAATGACCATCGTTATGTTTGCAGGAAGAAATGTGGATGCTTGCAAGCCGAAGAACACCATCCCAACCCTGAAGCATGGGGGTGGCAGCATCATGTTGTGGGGGTGCTTTGCTGCAGGAGGGACTGGTGCACTACACAAAATGGCATGAGGGAGGAAAATATGTGGATATATTGAAGCAACATTTCAAGACAGTCAGGAAGTTAAAACTTGGTCGCAAATGGGTCTTCCAAATGGACAATGACCCCATGCACACTTCCAAAGTTGGAATTTTTACTAGGATTAAATGTCAGGAATTGTGAAAAAGTGAGTTTAAATGTATTTGGCTAAAGTGTATGTAAATTTCCGACTCCAACTGTATGTATGTATGTCTCCCCACTTTCTCTCTCTCTCTTTATATCTCACTTACTTACTCTCTATATCTCTTTAAAAAGAAAGGAATGAAGTTGAAAATGCCAATGTGACAACCCCCCCAAAATGTGGAACCCTCTTCCCCATGGTTCCTGAGTTAATTAAGCAATTAAGGGTCACATTAGTGAAAGCAGGTGCTTCCACACAAGTGTGGTTCCTGAGATAATTAAGCAATTAACATCCCATCATGCTTAGGGTCATATATAAAAATGCCAAGTTTCCCATTATTTTGGCTACCCTGGCTAGAATAAGAGATCTCAGTGACTTTGAAAGAGGGGCCTAAAAGGAGCATAGAGTGTGTGTGTGTGTGTCTCAGTCGCCAGATCTCAACCCAAATTGGTAGATTCTGGAGCAGTGACTGAGACTGCGTTTTCACTACCATCACCAAAACACCAAATTAGAACATTTCTCATGGAAGAATGGTGTCACATACCTCCAATAGAGTTCCAGACACTTGTAGAATATATGCCAAGGCACATTGAAGCTGTTGTCATGACCTAGCCTTCTTTGCGTATAGTGAGTGTCTTCCCCCTCTCTCCCTCCTACACCCAGGTTCTGTTATCTCAGGTCGTAAATTCTTGGAGGAGACTCTCCTCCTGGCCATGCAGAAAGAGACACATAGAGAGAACAAAGGAACTTATTCTACATCACAGAACTTGAGAACTGAACAATATCCATGTTTTGGAGAATGTGTAAACGGTCGGTGGAGAAGCCAGCTACGACCCGGTCCATTTTGTTTCATGTTTGTGACCTCATGAAAGACAATACAGCAACATTACCATAACTCTGTTTATACAGCAGCCTCCGTTATGAGGTTTACGTCTAATTATTGTTTAAAATGAATGAGTAAAGATTAAACTATTTGATTTTAAACCGTTAATGTGAGATCCCAACAGAATAAGAGCAAATATTAGATACTAATTACTAGTCTGCAGATAGAAATTATGTGCCATGGGATGATTAGACCGACAACCGCCGAAACATCTTTTTTATAAGAACATTTCTGAATGGTACTTGGTATCCATTCTAACCATGAGACTTCAGGGAAGCAGAGAGACACTCGGATGAACTTTGCAACAGAAGGACTGACGATTCCAACAGAGATCACGATGACACACTGGGTGTAAAAATACATTGATTGCAATTATTCCCGAATGAGTGAGCGTTCATGTGCAATTAGCATTTCAATTGATATAATTATCAACTGTGTAGTAACTCTTTTGTAATTCCCGCCCTTCTCAGTCCACACCCACTTCCATTTGTCCACCAAGCCGTCATATTGGCTTTAGCCCACTAGGGAAGCTCCCCTATCATTTCCTCGTAACCATATCTACTGTTTGTTTGTTTGTTTATGCATTTCTGTAATTACTTAGTTAGTTAGGAAATAAATGATTAAGACAATTGGTGTATGGTTGATTCATAGTAAAGTCTGGGTTCGTGCAGATAACCAACCATTTACGACATTTGGAATTAGACTAACGTGAGGTAAATAATAATTCCTTAATTAGAAGACTAATTGATCAGATATTAAAATATCTGAAGTTATATTAGGAAAATGATAACTTTGTAATCTGAAGATTTTCCTTTGGTGCCCCAACTTCCTAGTTAATTACATTTACATGATTAGTTTAATCACATAATAATAATTACAGAGAATTGATTTGATAAAATAACAGTCTTCACTTTGATGATGCCAAAGACACGACAGTGTTCTGGAGGCTCGTAGAGGCCCTATTAAGACACTTTATGTTGGTGTTTCCTGCCTGTATATCACCATTGTCACTCCAGAGAATAAAACATACGAGTCGTCTAGCCGCTGCCTTCAGAGCACATTCCAGTGTTCCAGTGCTGGCACGGGTTCGAATCACGCCCACACTTTTCTACCATCTCTCTTCCTTACTTTCTTGTGTGTCCTCCCAATGTCTATCCAACAAACTCGAGAAAAATATATACTTAACAAAAATATAAATGCAACATGCAAAGTGTTGGTCCCATGTTTCATGGGAAATAAAAAGATCCCTGAAATTGTCCATACATACAAAAAGCAGATTTCTCTCAAATTGGCTTACATCCCTGTTAGTCAGCATTTCTCCTTTGCCAAATTAATCCATCCACCTAACAGGTGTGGCATATCAAGAAGCTGATTAAAAATGATCATTACATAGCTGCACCTTGTGCTGCGGACAATAAAAGGCTGCTCTAAAATTTGCAGTTTTGTCAAACACTACAATGCCACAGATGTCTCAAATTGAGGGAGCGTGCAATTGGCATGCTGACTACAGGAATGTCCACCAGACCTGTTGCCTGAGCATTTCATGTTTATTTCTATACCATAAGCCGAGTCGAGTATGGCCTGCATTCTCAGACATGTCACCAATCTTAGAAATTGTTTCATGTTGGGTTTTATATTTTTGTTCAGTGTATATTTAAAAAACATGGAGGACCTTTTACCAGCCACAGACAGTGATCACACACACACACACACTCACAGCGGTGCTATTATGTCCATCGCCATGTCTCACATTCTCACATGCAGTTGATTTGACAAGATCCTATCTCTTCCCACGAGACACACACATCTTGTAGGCATGTGTCGTAGTGTATGTGTGTGTGAGTGCATGTGTGTGTGTGTGTGTGTGTGGAGGTCATGTATCATTGGAATCCTTGTTTAATGGGACAGCTAATAGAAGCCATGAGGACTCAGCTGCAGTAATCACTATAGCAGGCCACACGCAGAGACGACACACACACAACAAAGAGAAACGCACAGAGATGAAAAGAGATGAAACACACACACACACACACACACACACACAAAGACACAGACAAAGGCATAGAGACGAAACACTCAGAGACACTAACAAACACAGAAACACAAATACTGACACACCCACACACAAAGATGATTTCTGTCTGCTCCGCTGAGCGCTGACAGGGCACATTTCAACTGTGGCAGAATCCTGCATTTAAAACACACACACACACCCTGGGTCTGATTAGTGGTAGAGAAAGTTGTTGTTTGTCCTCCTCTGGGAAATAGACTAAAGAAGAGAGGAGTTGATGTGTTGAGTCAGGGATGTGTCCCAAATGGCACCCTATTATCTTTATAGTGCACTACTTTTGACCATGGTCCATAAGACTCTGGACAAAAGTAGTGCACTTTATAGGGAATAGGGTGCCATTTAAGACACATTCAGAGAGAGGAAGAAATAACGGGGGATGAGATGGGTTGAGTTAGAGAGAGAGGAAGAGGCATTAGGAATGGCAGGAATGCCCATTGTTTTGTCAGGAGAAAGAGGAAGGTAAGGGCATTAGGGTATTGTTTTACCCGGTCCTTGGCACAGCAGGGGAGGTCTTGCCAATAGCCTTTGGGGAGGGGGGTGCGTGTGTAATCAACTCAAAATATTTGGTTTGATGTTTCTTAAAAATGTGATTTTCTTTTTTTTACTTTCACAATTGTCCACATGCTTTTTAAAAGAGAGGTTGGAATCAAGTGTGATGCCAAGGTACTTAAAATCAGCTTCTCCCCTGACACATAGACATCTGGCTCAGTAGCATCTGTTGCCCTCTTTGTGAAGAACATGCAAACAGTTTTTTTCACATTGAGATGCAAACACAAGTCACTGAGACACTTTGTAACCTGGACCATTACAGTAGTGAGTTCTTGTGCAGCTTGTTGTTTGCAAGCACATATATCACTGTATCATCTGCATACATTTGAACTTCAGATCCAGTACAGACAGATCATTAATGTACAGGCTGAACAGCTACATGGACAGTTGTCAGTGCTCTATTTGTTCCAAAGCTTAGCAGGGTACATGTGAGTAGGCATCGGTATGGTAGATTTGTTCTCACTGAAGTGTGAAAGTGTTTAGAAACATTATATTCTTATGTACAATAAAAGTGATTCCAACAAGTTTGACGAGTCACAAGCTTGATTGAATCATTGCGTGCTAGGAATATGGGACCAAATACAACATTTTTGACTTATTTAATAGACATAAGTTCCTTAGTCCCAATAATTTTTGTCCCATAAAATGGGGGGACTATAACTTTTTTTTTTTAATAAAAACTTTTTGTACAAACGGTTCACCCAATATGGTTGATAATACCCTCAAATTAAAACAGACAGTCTGCACTTTAAACTCGTACTCATTATATCATTTCAAATCCAAAGTGCTGGAGTACAAAGCCAAAACATTTTTTTTTTTTTATCAAAATGTGTTTTGGGAAGAAATGTTTTGGGGAACATGTGAACTTTCATTTATCTTAAACGTGTATGCCATCTGTAAATACACCCCCCCCCCCAAAAAAAAAAGACGAGCCAAGTTGGTTTAGCCACAGAAAAAAAAGACATGAGCATTCTCGCTATCCGTGATTGACTGAGATAATGGATGGGCTGGACATGCCAAGAGATGACTTCGGATTGGTCTGCCATGTAGCATGCTTCTGTCTATGACATGAGCTGCTCAGTATGTGTAGATAATCCTGGCTACTGCAGCTTTTTTGAAAGATACACTGCTCAAAAAAAAAAGGGAACAGACATTTTGTTACGTTACAGCTTTATTCAAACATTACCCTCATCACTCCACACACAATACCCCATTATAATAAAGCAAAAACTTTATTTTTATTGTTGATAATTTATATACACTGCTCAAAAAATAAAGGGAACACTTAAACAACACAATGTAACTCCAAGTCAATCACACTTCTGTGAAATCAAACTGTCCACTTAGGAAGCAACACTGATTGACAATACATTTCACATGCTGTTGTGCAAATGGTAAAGACATCAGGTGGAAATTATAGGCAATTAGCAAGACACCCCCAATAAAGTGGTAACCACAGACCACTTCTCAGTTCCTATGCTTCCTGGCTGATGTTTTGGTCACTTTTGAATGCTGGCGGTGCTTTCACTCTAGTGGTAGCATGAGACGGAGTCTACAACCCACACAAGTGGCTCAGGTAGTGCAGCTCATCCAGGATGGTACATCAATGCGAGCTGTGGCAAGAAGGTTTGCTGTGTCTGTCAGCGTAGTGTCCAGGACATGGAGGCCCTACCAGGACACAGGTCAGTACATCAGGAGACGTGGAGGAGGCCGTAGGAGGGCAACAACCCAGCAGCTGGACCACTACCTCCACCGTTGTGCAAGGAGGAGCACTGCCAGAGCCCTGCAAAATTACCTCAGAAACAGACTCCATGAGGGTGGTATGAGGGCCCGGCGTCCACAGGTGGGGGTTGTGCTTACAGCCCAACACCGTGCAGGACATTTGGCATTTGCCAGAGAACACCAAGATTGGCAAATTCGCCACTGGCGCCCTGTGCTCTTCACAGATGAAAGCAGGTTCACACTGAGCACACGTGACAGAGTCTGGAGACACCGTGGAGAACGTTCTGCTGCCTGCAACATCCTCCAGCATGACCGGTTTGGCGGTGGGTCAGTCATGGTGTGGCATTTCATTGGGGGGCCGCACAGCCCTCCATGTGCTCGCCAGAGGTAGCCTGACTGCCATTCGGTACCGAGACGAGATCCTCAGACCCCTTGTGAGACCATATGCTGGTGCGGTTGGCCCTGGGTTCCTCCTAATGCAAGACAATGCTAGACCTCATGTGGCTGGAGTGTGTCAGCAGTTCCTGCAAGAGGAAGGCATTAATGCTATGGACTGGCCCGCCCGTTCCCCAGACCTGAATCCAATTGAGCACATCTGGGACATCATGTCTCGCTCCATCCACCAACACCACGTTGCACCACAGACTGTCCAGGAGTTGGCGGATGCTTTATTCCAGGTCTGGGAGGAGATCCCTCAGAAGACCATCCGCCACCTCATCAGGAGTATGCCCAGGCGTTGTAGGGAGGTCATACAGGCACGTGGAGGCCACACACACTACTGAGCCTCATTTTGACCTGTTTTAAGGACATTACATCAAAGTTGGATCAGCCTGTAGTGTTTCCACTTTAATTTTGAGTGTCACTCCAAATCCAGACCTCCATGGGTTGATAAATTTGATTTCCATTGATATATTTTGTGTGATTTTGTTGTCAGCACATTCAACTATGTAAAGAAAAAAGTAGTTAATAAGAATATTTCATTTTTTCAGATCTAGGATGTGTTATTTTAGTGTTCCCTTTATTTTTTTGAGCAGTATATAACACTAGCCATGGAGACTGCATAAGTGTTACTACTGCACTCAACAACTTTGCTGCCCTGAATTGTGCAGACACTATCAACGAAGATCACTGGGAAAATGTTGTGATTGACTACTTTCTGCACATGGTCAGTGTGAACTGGAGTGACTTGACACAATGGGCCAAACAAGCTGTAGCTACAAACAAAACGGAAACGACACAGTCGGATGTCTTACTTAGTGAAAGTGGTTCCAGTCTACCATGAAGCGTTTATCCATGTATACAGGAAAGAGCCTGGAGACACATTTTCAGAAAGTCCTTTTCATTGCAAGTTAGTGTACTGTTAGCTAGCTAGCGAACGTTAGCTTGCTGGCTCGCTAGCTAACATTAAGTGTATGATCTGTGTAATAATGTCAAATCAAAGTGTATTTGTCATGTGCACCGAATACAACAGGTGTAGTAGACATTACAGTGAAATGCTTACTTTCAGGCTCTAACCAATAGTGCAGAAAAGGTATTAGGTGAACAATAGGTAAGTAAATAAATAACATCAACAGTAAAAAGACAGTGAAAAATAACAGTAGCGAGGCTACATACAGACACCGGTTAGTCGGGCTGACTGAGGTAGTATGTACATGTAGATATGCTTAAAGTGACTATGTATATATGATGAACAGAGTAGTAGTAGCGTAAAAGAGGGGTTGGCGGGTGGTGGGACACAATGCAGATAGCCCGGTTAGCCAATGTGTGGGCTAATGTGCACTGGTTGGTCGGCCCAATTGAGGTAGTATGTACATGAATGTATAGTTAAAGTGACTATGCATATATGATAAACAGAGAGTAGCAGCAGCATAAAGAGGGGTGGGGGGGGCACACAATGCAAATCATCCAGGTAGCCATTTGATTACCTGTTCAGGAGTCTTATGGCTTGGGGGTAAAAACTGTTGAGAAGCCTTTTTGTCCTAGACGTTGCACACTGCCATGCTGTAGTAGAGAGAACAGTCTATGACTGGGGTCTTTGACAATTTTTAGGGTCTTCCTCTGACACCACCTGGTGTAGAGGTCCTGGATGGTAGGCAGCTTAGCCCCAGTGATGTACTGGGCCGTACGCAGTACCCTCTATGGTGCCTTTTGGTCGGAGGCCGAGCAATACCAGGCAGTGATGCAACCATGGTCTCAATGTTGCAGCTGTATAACCTTTTGAGGATCTCAAGACCCATGCCAAATCTTTTTAGTTTCCTGAGGGGGAATAGGCTTTGTCGTGCCCTCTTCACGACGGTCTTGGTGTGTTTGGACCATTCTAGTTTGTTGGTGATGTGGACACCAAGGAACTTGAAGCTCTCAACCTGCTCCACTACAGCCCTGTCGATGAGAATGCCCGGTCCTCCTTTTCCTGAAGTCCACAATCATCTCCTTAGCCATTCGTATCTCAGAAACCATTTGCATTGCTAGTTAAAGTCCAATGTTAGCTAGCTAGCTAGCTAGCTAGCTAGCTATCATTGAACATAGTTGGTTAGCTTTAGCTAGCTGCAGATTCATACTACAGCATACATGGTGGCTAGCTATGACAATCCGTTTGTACTGTATGGTACGTTTGTAGCATTATGGTTCATTGTTTAGCAAGCCAGCTACATGTCTAAACAAAAGACTCCACTCCGCCAGATGATTGCATGAGGTGATAAACACCATCAAGGTGTTTATGGCCATCAATTGTATTTCATGAACATGTGAACATGTCTAGACAATAGTGACCCATCTACTTAGCTCGATATGGCTGGTTGGTAAATATAGCATTTCTTTCACATGACCCATCAATTCAGACAACTCTGTCTGGGTAAGCATCATCCAATTATAAAATATTTTGATTGGGACACTTTCCATTTTTGATATTGCTACTATGCAAGTAACCATTTCACTGTACCGTTTACATCTTCTGTATCCTGTACATGTGATGAATACATTTTGATTGTATTTGATATAGTGTGTGTTTACCAGAGACGGTAACAACATGACCTGCACCAAAGTCATATTAGGATATACAGTACAGTGCATTCGTTAATAATTCAGACCCCTTAACTTCTTCCTTATTATAGGCTACTACTTTCACCACTTGTAGCCTTGAAATCTTTGGTTGTTTACTGCTCTACATTAATCACTCTGTTTAGCACATGACCTCACTGGCCTCACATCCGAACCCTTAAAGATATGGATGGGGCTTACTTTCAAAGCAGAATTCCTTTCCTATTGTTTCTCAGTGTATGATATACCATTTTGTAGCTCTGTGTCTCTGCTTTTATCCAATGTAATAAACACCATTTCAAACTTTGCTACATAAGACCAAATTGAGGTGGTCGGTCACGTTTGTCAAAAAAAAAAAAAAAAAAAAAAAAAAAAAAAAAAAAAGCATAGACTGGTCAAGCTGGTCTGTTCAGCATGGTCAAGCTGGTCTGTTCAGCATGGTCAAGCTGGTCTGTTCAGCATGGTCAAGCTGGTCTGTTCAGCATGGTCAAGCTGGTCTGCTCAGCATGGTCTAGCTGGTCTGTTCAGCATGGTCAAGCTGGTCTGTTCAGCATGGTCAAGCTGGTCTGTTCAGCATGGTCAAGCTGGTCTGTTCAGCATGGTCAAGCTGGTCTGTTCAGCATGGTCAAGCTGGTCTGTTCAGCATGGTCAAGCTGGTCTGTTCAGCATGGTCAAGCTGGTCTGTTCAGCATGGTCAAGCTGGTCTGCTCAGCATGGTCTAGCTGGTCTGTTCAGCATGGTCAAGCTGGTCTGTTCAGCATGGTCAAGCTGGTCTGTTCAGCATGGTCAAGCTGGTCTGTTCAGCATGGTCAAGCTGGTCTGCTCAGCATGGTCTAGCTGGTCTGTTCAGCATGGTCAAG
The DNA here is from genome assembly GCF_013265735.2 of Oncorhynchus mykiss. Lineage (NCBI taxonomy): Eukaryota > Metazoa > Chordata > Actinopteri > Salmoniformes > Salmonidae > Oncorhynchus > Oncorhynchus mykiss. The sequence goes on along the minus strand of NC_048585.1, from coordinate 36,727,096 downwards.
CTGGTCTGTTCAGCATGGTCAAGCTGGTCTGTTCAGCATGGTCAAGCTGGTCTGTTCAGCATGGTCAAGCTGGTCTGTTCAGCATGGTCAAGCTGGTCTGCTCAGCATGGTCTAGCTGGTCTGTCCAGCATGGTCTAGCTGGTCTGTTCAGCATGGTCTAGCTGGTCTGTCCAGCATGGTCTAGTAGGTTATGCTGGTTGACCAGCATGTTCTAGCTGGTCAAGCTGGTCTGACCAAGCCCATCATTTTTATATTTCCCAGCATGCTCTATTGTAGTTGATTCTTAAGAACTGTTTGTTTCAATATCTTTTTTGTTTGGGGTTTTACATGTACAATGATTGATTCATTAATATAATGCTATTCAAAGATAAATACAAATTCTAAACTAATATAATCTGTTAGTTGGACTTCTTGCACCTGTTACTGAATTTGGTTTTTCCAGTGTAAAGTTCCAGTTGTTGGATATCCCCACTCTGGCTGGATTCCAATAGGAATTTAGCAAGCCATTATAATGTGACTTGATGCTAATAATAACCCGTATTCAAAACATAGCAAATGTTGGTCACCAGAAAAAAACATAGCGAAGGCTGGCTACCAGTGTCCAAAACACAGCAAAGGTTGGCCACCAGCAAAAACACAGTGAAGCAAATCAAATCAAATCAAATTTTATTTGTCACATACACATGGTTAGCAGATGTTAATGCGAGTGTAGCGAAATGCTTGTGCTTCTAGTTCCGACAATGCAGTAATAACCAACAAGTAATCTAACTAACGATTCCAAAACTTGGGGTTGGCGCTCGCACACAATCGGTAAGGGTGTGTTGGTGACTTTTTAGAGTCTTCCGGCTTTGCCAATGGTCACTAGCTGTAAATACATTGTTTTGTCTTCACATGGTCCCATGGTAGTGTGTGTGTGGTCAGTTGCTCACAGTGAGCAGCAGTGGAGGGACATTCTTTACCCATCGCATCACTTCCTGTAACTCCCAATGTTTCCCTTCATGACTTCCTGTTACTTAGACAGACCTACTGTAGGATGACACACGGACACCAATCCACCCACACAGTATCTGCTGCAATGTCCAAAACATGACCCCTACTGCACACCTTATGATAAAAGGACCACACAGGCCAGAGAGACGATCCCTGCACAGAACCATACCAAAGCAAGAGGTTCCCTGCACTAATTCAACCCAGAGTTGTTAGAATGGAATTGTCTGATTGGAATTAACTTACGGCTGATAGGATGAAGCCAGAAAGTATAGGATTCCAAAAACTAGTACAACAGACATGTTTTCTCTTTGACACACAAACAAGACTCACGCAAACACACACACCAATATGTATTACAGCTGGCCGGTACAAAGGCTTTGTCATAACAGGAAGAAGAATCCATCTACATCCCAAACGACACCCTATTACCTACACAGTGTACTACCTTTCACTAGAATTGGTTAAACATAGTGCATTAATAGGGTTCCATTTGGGATGCAGCCTAAAGAGGTATTTCAAGGTCAGAATAACCTGAAAATATCCACATTAGAACCTCTTGCAGCTCCCCCCCTACTTTGTGCAATTACCCAAATCTATCAGCCTGTAGCTCAGGCACAGAACCAAGGATATGCATAAGTTTGAGTAAATGTGAATTGAATGTAGGAGAATAACACACAATAGATCTGGTTTAGATAATACAATGAAAAAAAACCTACGTTTTTTATTTTTGTATCATCTTTAAAATGAACAAGACAAAACAAACATTCAGATAGGATGATGGGGACAATTTCAGTGAAAAATATAAGAGGGCAACAGTACTTGTGCAAAGTTTCAGAATGATAACTTCCAAAATGATTGTGCTACATGACATTTATCATGAAGTCACCCAGGTGTCCCACACAAGTAGCCCAAATGTACCCAAGTGGCCAAATTGATGAAGGAATACATTTTGAAACAAATAACTATATACAAAATACCAAAATGGTAAAAAAAAAACATGGAAAGAATAATAATTATTGATTAAAAAATATGAAGAAAAAATATATATATACATTCACAAAATAACATGGGTAACTATTTACACACTTTCAATATTTGGAAGACCCTCAGTCCTCTATCAAATAAAATCTATTTATATAGCCCCAGCCTAAAACCCCAAACAGCAAGCAATGCAGGTGAAGCACGGTGGCTAGGAAAAACTACCTAGAAAGGCAAAAACCTAGGAAGAAACCTAGAGAGGAACCAGGCTATGAGGGGTGGCCAGTCCTCTTCTGGCTGTGCCGGGTGGAGATCACAGTGGTTGTAGAGGGTGCAACAGGACAGCACCTCAAGAGTAAAAATGAACAGTTTAGGGTTCCATAGCCGAAGGCAGAACAGTTGAAACTGGAACAGCGGCAAGGTCAGATGGACTGGGGACAGCAAGTAGTCATCATGCCAGGTAGTCCTGACGCATGGTCCTAGGGGCATATCAGGGTACTCATGTACCCTAGGACCCTCATGTACTCTCTCTCCGAGAGAGAGAAAGAGAGAATTCGGAGTCAGTGTCACTGTGAAAGAAAATGTTCAGTTAGAATAGTTTCACATATAAGCCCTGTATCAACAGGTATAATAAACAGATATACAGTGCCTTGCGAAAGTATTCGGCCCCCTTGAACTTTGCAACCTTTTGCCACATTTCAGGCGTCAAACATAAAGATATAAAACTGTATTTTTTTGTGAAGAATCAACAACAAGTGGGACACAATCATGAAGTGGAACGACATTTACCGGATATTTCAAACTTTTTTAACAAATCAAAAACTGAAAAATTGGGCGTGCAAAATTATTCAGCCCCCTTAAGTTAATACTTTGTAGCGCCACCTTTTGCTGCGATTACAGCTGTAAGTCGCTTGGGGTATGTCGCTATCAGTTTTGTACATCGATAGACTGACATTTTTTCCCATTCCTCCTTGCAAAACAGCTCGAGCTCAGTGAGGTTGGATGGAGAGCATTTGTGAACAGCAGTTTTCAGTTCTTTCCACAGATTCTCGATTGGATTCAGGTCTGGACTTTGACTGGCCATTCTAACACCTGGATATGTTTATTTTTGAACCATTCCATTGTAGATTTTGCTTTATGCTTTGGATCATTGTCTTGTTGGAAGACAAATCTCCGTCCCAGTCTCAGGTCTTTTGCAGACTCCATCAGGTTTTCTTTCAGAATGGTCCTGTATTTGGCTCCATCCATCTTCCCATCAATTTTAACCATCTTCCCTGTCCCTGCTGAAGAAAAGCAGGCCCAAACCATGATGCTGCCACCAACATGTTTGACAGTGGGGATGGTGTGTTCAGCTGTGTTGCTTTTACGCCAAACATAACGTTTTGCATTGTTGCCATAAAGTTCTATTTTGGTTTCATCTGACCAGAGCACCTTCTTCCACATGTTTGGTGTGTCTCCCAGGTGGCTTGTGGCAAACTTTAAACGGCACTTTTTATGGATATCTTTAAGAAATGGCTTTCTTCTTGCCACTCTTCCATAAAAGGCCAGATTTGTGCAATATACGACTGATTGTTGTCCTATGGACAGAGTCTCCCACCTCAGCTGTAGATCTCTGCAGTTCATCCAGAGTGATCATGGGCCTCTTGGCTGCATCTCTGATCAGTCTTCTCCTTGTATGAGCTGAAAGTTTAGAGGGACGGCCAGGTCTTGGTAGATTTGCAGTCGTCTGATGCTCCTTCCATTTCAATATTATCGCTTGCACAGTGCTCCTTGGGATGTTTAAAGCTTGGGAAATCTTTTTGTATCCAAATCCGACTTTAAACTTCTTCACAACAGTATCTCGGACCTGCCTGGTGTGTTCCTTGTTCTTCATGATGCTCTCTGCGCTTTTAACGGACCTCTGAGACTATCACAGTGCAGGTGCATTTATACGGAGACTTGATTACACACAGGTGGATTGTATTTATCATCATTAGTCATTTAGGTCAACATTGGATCATTCAGAGATCCTCACTGAACTTCTGGAGAGAGTTTGCTGCACTGAAAGTAAAGGGGCTGAATAATTTTGCACGCCCAATTTTTCAGTTTTTGATTTGTTAAAAAGGTTTGAAATATCCAATAAATGTCGTTCCACTTCATGATTGTGTCCCACTTGTTGTTGATTCTTCACAAAAAAATACAGTTTTATATCTTTATGTTTGAAGCCTGAAATGTGTCAAAAGGTCGCAAAGTTCAAGGGGGCCGAATACTTTCGCAAGGCACTGTATATAGAGAGTTTAAGGTTGAAGGTTGAATATATTATTATATTATTATTACCTGCTAGATCTACTGTCTCTTTTATATTATGACATTTCAGCTAGATCTACTGTCTTTATTATTTTACAACAGACCAGCTGTATCTACTGTCTCCATTTCACTTTGGCCATTGATGTGGTCTTGCCCTCTCCTCAACAGCCTCAAATAGGCTATTTCATGTGGGTTGGGGTGGGGCGGCAGACACACGCATCTCACATTTCATGACATTACATGTTTATATATTGCTTCTAAAATAAAATAAAAATCACAAATAATATTTTATATTATTAATTTCAAACAAGGGCATTAGCATGATAAGAACTTACCAGTCCAAAACAATGTCCTCTCCCGTTCAAAAAATATTCCTCCACAATCGCTTAATGAAGCGTCCTACAACAATCTCAGTCTCACCTTCCCAATCAATTTATTCTAAAATTGTGTGTACATCTGTATCTAGACTTAGATTTAGCTTTCCCGGACTTAGTCGTCATAATGATTGATACCGTAATTTCCGGACTATAAGCCGCTACTTTATTCCCACGCTTTGAACCTCGCGGTTTATACAATGACGCGGCTAATTTATGGATTTTTCCCGCTTTCACAAGATTCATGCCGCCAAAAAAACTGAGCACCGTCATGTGACGTAAATCGAGCGCGCTCAAACTTCCCATCATTCTGATTACGGTAGTAATTTTGTCACCTTCATCATGGCAAAGACACGGAGAAATGCATATGATGCAGCTTTCAAGTTGAAGGTGATCGATCTGGCTGTTGGAAAAGGAAATAGAGCTGCTGCACGGGAGCTTGGCCTTAATGAGTCGATGATAAGACGTTGGAAACAGCAGCGTGAGGAACTGACTCAGTGCAAAAAGACAACAAAAGCTTTCAGAGGGAAGAAAAGCAGATGGCCCAAAGTATTTGCAGCCACTCAACATCAGTGTAAATCGTGCATTTAAGGTGGCGCTCCTTGTTCAGTGGGAGGCTTGGATGACAAGTGGGGAGAAATCCTTAACTAAAACGGGCCGCATGTGAAGAGCAACTTATGGTCAAGTCTGCCAGTGGGTCCTGACAGCGTGGAGCATTGTCAAAAAATCCACTATCATCAACGGGTTTCGAAAGGCTGGACTGCTGCATGTTGAAGGGGCGGCATGAGCTCAGCGGGGTATTTGCCTCCGGATGAAAGTGACGAGAGCGACAATGAAAACGATCCAACATCGGATGAAGCAATTCTGAGGCTATTCAACTCCGACACCGAAGGAGATGGCTTCAGTGGTTTCAGTGCACAGGAGGAGGAAGATAGTGACCAATGACTTTCTTGGTAGGCCACTGTTTAATTTTTGTTACAAGCCGTGTTTCGTTTAAAGGCTGTGTAAAGTTCATTTGTTTCAATGTACCGGTAGGCACTTGCGGCTTATAGACATGTGCGGCTTATTTATGTACAAAATACATCTTTTTTAATAATTCAGTGGGTGTGGTTTATATTCAGGTGCGCTTAATAGTCCAGCAATTACGGTATATAAACAGCTGAATCTGCACGTTCACCAAACACTGCAGTGCGTAATATGCGTAGCTTCTTCCGGTATGAAACTTCAATAGCAAATGACTCACTTTATGCTGAAGCTTACTACATGGGTTGGTCTTGCAACACATAAACATGGCGTATTGCCGTTTAGCTCAGCTCATTGGCTATCTACCCAGCTAGATTTCAAGACGATCAGTGGTCATTGGGTTAAAAGACAGTCAATCAACGAAACAGCAGGCAAATCATTGGTGCACAATGACGTCATGACTTGTTGTCTTCAAATCGGTTTCTTTCAGTCAATACGTCCCGCGAAATGGCCCATCACGTTTGAATGTGTTACAAACAAACCAGTTGATTGCAGTGAAACCAAACATGACTGGAAAAGGCACGTTCTGTGTGGGTTATTTTTTTTTTTTTTATGGGGCTCTATGTTCAGATAATCGCATCGTATTTTCTCGCAGTAAATCCTTTTTAAAATCTGACAACACGGTTGGATTAGCAAGATGGCTTTCGATACATGTGAGACACTTGTGTTTTCATGAATGTTTAATATGACTATTTATGTAGAGATCACCGTATGTTGTGGAATTTCAGCCCGCTAGCAGAGAGGTTAATTTCCTTTGCGCTTACACACACAGACACTGGAATATGATCCGGGATTCATCCAATGGCATTGAGGAGTATACCACATCAGTCACCGGTTTCATCAATAAGTGCATCGACGACATCGTCCTCAAAGTGACCATACATACATTTCCCAACCAGAACCATGGATTATTGGCAACATCTGCACCGAGCTAAAGGCAAGAACTCCCGTTTTCAAGGATCAGGACACTAATCAAAAAATCCCGCTATGCCCTCAGACGAACCATCAAAAAGGGCAAAGCGATAATACAGGACTGAGATTGGGGCGGCAGGGTAGCCTAGTGGTTAGAGTGTTGGACTAGTACCCGAAAGGTTGTAAGTTCAAATCCCAGAGCTGACAGATCTATCGTTCTGCCCCTGAACAGGCAGTTAACCCACTGTTCCTAGGCCGTCATTGAAAATAAGAATTTGTTCTTAACTGACTTCCCTACCTTAAATAAAGGTAAAAAAATATATATATATTGAATCCTAACACCAGCTCTGACACTCGTCGGATGTATCAGGGCTTGAAAAATACTACAAAGGGAAACCCAGCCGCGAGCTACCCAGTGACGCAAGCCTACCAGACGAGCTAAATGCCTTATATGCTCGCTTTGAGGAAAGCAACACTGAAGCATGAAGCACCAGCTGTTGTGCATGAAGCACCAGCTGTTGTGATCACGCTCTCCGTAGCCAGAGAATAATGGTGCACACGATAGGAGGTCCCGTACAGGGAAGAAATGAGTTCTACCTACACCCCTGGATATACAGTAGGCTTGGGATTCACTTATATATATATATATATATATATATATACACGTGTGTGATTCCACACACACACACACATTGTAGGAGAGGGGGGATAAGAAAACAAACCTGATGACAGAGGTTGATGATGACTGGAAATCAGTGGGGAAGCATGTATCAGTCTAAATTACAGGTGAAACTCCAATGAGTGACAAACACACCATCACAACACTGTCATAGCAACACAAATAATCCCCTCACACTGGTGAGAAACTCCCTCTGAGTAACACACACATAGACACAATGTGACGCGCACGCACTTACACCACACCACTCACACACACCCCTGTTTGATACTGTTGATTAACTGCTTCCCAGACTAGCCTCCTTCTTAGTTTTTGGCGGTGAGAGGGCAGTCCACCACAAACAAACTCCTTTGTCGGGTGTGCGTGTGGTATACATGTGTGTTTTATGTATGTGAGTGTATGAATGTCAGTCTCCTTCAGATGTTTAACCAGTCTCCTCAGTACACACACACACACACACACAACTGTGTATAACCTTTTCTTGAGAAAAGTTAAACGGTATCAGAGACTGTCAAACATGTTTAAGATAATGGATCTTAAAGGGATACTTCAGGATTTTGGCAATGAGGCCCTTTATCTATGCCACGTCCTGACCTTAGTTAGCGCAATAACTGTAAATCTATGGTATCTGCTTAATTTAAAAAAGATTGGAGCACCATATGAAATTTCAGAGGAGCAGACATAATGTGATTGCTTCAAAAGTATCTCAATCAATCAAATGGTGTGAAGATGGCGGTGACAGACATGGTAGGTCTGCTTCTAGCTCCTCAGCAACTTTGCAGTATTTCGTTTTTTTGTGTGTTATTTCTTACATTAGCCCAGAATGTTTTTTTGTGTTATTACATACAGATGGAAATAACTCACCAGCATTACGACCAGGAAAACAACTTTCCCGAATTGGACACTTTGTTCATACCCCCCAGGGCAATTGAACTTAACCCAGAGTTATTCGGAGTGAACTTCTAGTCCGACTCAGGGGGTGTGAAAACCATCCACTGCTTCCGAGTATATTAATCGCTAATGTTCAGTCCCTGGACAATAAAGTAGACGAGCTCAGTGCGAGGATCTCTTTCCAGAAAAACAGTGACTGTAAAATACTCTGTTTCAGGGAATCATGGCTCTCACTCGATATAATGTCCCAGTCCAAACAGCCAGCTGGGTTCTCAGTACATCGCGCAGACAGGAATAAAGAACTCTCTGGGAAGAAGAAGAAATGCAGGTCCTATTGTTCACCCGACCTAGAATACCTCAATCAAATGCCGACTGTATTACCTCCAAGAGAATTCTCTTCGGTTATAGTCACAGCCATGTATATTCCCCCTCAAGCTGATACCACGACGGCCCTCAAGGAACTACACTGGACTTTATGCAAACTGGAAACAACATATCCTGAGGCTGCCTTTATTATAGCTGGGGATTTTAACCTCTTGAACCTCTGGGGGCAGTATTTCATTTTTGGATGAAAAACGTTCCCGAAAAGATGCTCGACTATGCATATAATTGACAGCTTTGGAAAGAAAACACTCTGACGTTTCCAAAACTGCAAAGATATTGTCTGTGAGTGCCACAGAACTAATGCTACAGGCGAAACCAAGATGACATTTCATTCAGGAAGTGAGACAGATTTTGAATGCGCCGTGTTCCAATGTCTCCTTATAAGGCTGTGAATGCGCAAGGAATGAGCCTACACTTTCTGTCGTTTCCCCAAGGTGTTTGCAGCATTGTGACGTATTTGTAGGCATATCATTGGAAAATTGACCATAAGAGACTACATTTACCAGGTGTCCGCTCGGTGTCCTCCATCGAAACTATTGCGTAATCTCCAGGTGCGTGCATTTTTCCATTTTGAACAGAGGAGAAACCAAACTGCCACGAGTGATTTATAATCGAATAGATATGTGAAAAACACCTTGAGGATTGATTCTAAACAACGTTTGCCATGTTTCTGTCGATATTATGGAGTTAATTTTGAAAAAAGTTTGCCGTTGTAATGACTGAATTTTCGGGTTTTTTTCTTAGCCAAACGTGATGAACAAAACGGAGCGATTTCTCCTACACAAATAATCTTTTTGGAAAAACTGAACATTTGCTATCTAACTGAGAGTCTCCTCATTGAAAACATCCGAAGTTCTTCAAAGGTAAATTATTTTATTTGAATGCTTTTCTTGTTTTTGTGAAAATGTTGCCTGCTGAATGCTAGGCTTAATGCTATGCTAGCCATCAATACTCTTACACAAATGCTTGTGTAGCTATGGTTGAAAAGTATTTTTTTTTAAATCTGAGATGACAGTGTTGTTAACAAAAGGCTAAGCTTGTGAGCCAATATATTTATTTCATTTCATTTGCGATTTTCATGAATAGTTAACGTTGTGTTATGCTAATGAGCTTGAGGCTATAATTACGCTCCCGGATACGGGATTGCTCGTCGCAACAGGTTAACAAAGCACATTTGAGGAAAATGCTGCCGAAGTTCTATCAACACATTGCCTGTAGTGCTCGCGCATCAAAAACTCAACCATTGTTACTCCCCCTTCCAGGATGGCCACAAGGCCTTCACCCTCACTCCCTTCTGCAAATGAGATCACGACTACATCCAACAGGATATTAAAAACTGTAATATCTTATTTTTCACCGATTCAAGGCTGAACGAAGCACGGATAATATATAGTTGGCTGGGTTTTCCGGACAGAACAGCTATGTCTGGTAAGACGGGGGGTGGGGGTGTGTGTCTATTTGTCAATAACAGCTGGTGCACAATGTCTAATATTAAGGAAGTCTCAAGGTATTGCTCGCCTGAGGAAGAGTACTTTTTTAAAATGTAAGTTGACTGAGGACACATTCTCATTTACAGCAAGGACCTGGGGAATAGTTACAGGGGAGAGGGGGATGAAGAGCCAATTGTAAGCTGGGGATGATTGTGACCATGATGGTATGAAGGCCAGATTGGGAGTTTAGCCAGGACACCGGGGTTAACACCCCTACTCTTACGATAAGTGCCATGGGATCTTTAGTGACCACAGAGAGTCAGGACACCCGTTTAACGTCCCATCCGAAAGACGGCCCCCTACACAGGGCAATGACCCCAATCACTGCCCTGAGGCATTGGGATATTTTTTTTAGACCAGTGGAAAGGGGGCCTTCCTACTGGCCCTCCAACACCACTTCCAGCAGCATCTGGTCATCCATCCAGGGACCAAACAGGACCACCCTACAGTGGGATGCAGGGTGGTACCTCATTATACGCTGTAGATCACACGATCTACCAAGAGTTTATCTATATTTTTCATAGCCGTCTTTTACTTCCACAAACCGATGCTGGTACTAAGACCGCACTCATCGAGGCCATAAGCCATAAGGCCATAAGCAAACAAGAAAATACTCTACCAGAAGCGGCGCTCCTATTGGTCGGGGACTTTAATACAGGCAACCTTAAATCCGTTTTACCTCATTTCTACCAGCATGTCACATGTGCAACTAGAAGAACAAAAAAAAAAAAAAACTTTAGACCACTTTTACTTCACACACAGAGATGCATACAAAGCTCTCCCTCACCCTACATTTGGCAAATCTGACCATAAGTCTATCCTCCTGATTCCATGCAAAAACTAAAGCAGGACGTACTTGACTCACTCAATACGGAAGTGGTCAGATGACGCAAATGCTACACTACAGGACTGTTTTGCTAGCACAGACTGGAATATGCTCCGGGATTCATCCAATGGTAATGAGGAGTATACCACCTCAGTCATTGGCCTCATCAATAAGTGCATCGACGACGTCATCCCCACAGTGACCATACATACATATCCCAACCAGAAGCCATGGGCAACATCCGCACTAAGCTAAATGCTAGAACTACCGCTTTCATGGAGCAGGACACTAATCCGGACAATTATAAGATTTGTGAAATATGCCCTCAGACGAACCATCAAACAGGCAAAGCATCAATACATGACTAAGATTGAATCCTACTACACTGATGTTTGTCTGATGTGGCAGGGCCCACAAACTATTATGGACTACAAAGGGAAACCCAGCGGCAAACTGCCCAGTGACGTGAGCCTACCAGATGAGCTAAATGCCTCTTATGCTTGCTTCGGGGCAAGCAACACTGAAGCATAAATGAGAGCACCAGTGGTTCCCGACAACTGTGTGATCATGCTCGCTGTAACTGATGTGAGCAAGACCTTTAAACAGGTCAACATTCACAAGGCTGCAGGGCCAGACGGATTACCAGGATGTGTACTCAGAGCATGCGCCCTCAGAGCATGCGCGGACCAACTGGCAAGTGTCTTCACTACATTTTCAACCTCTCCCTGCCTGAGTCTGTAATACCTACATGTTTCAAGCAGACCACTATAGTCCCTGTGACCAAGAAAGCGAAGGGAACCTGCCAAATTTACTACCGCCCCATAGCATTCAAGTTGGTAGCAGTGACGTGCTTTGAAAGGCTGGTCATGGCTCACATCAACACGATCTTCATCCCGGACACCCTAGACCAGGCCTGGGCAAAGACCTGATTCAATATGGCCCGCGGAATCATGCTCAGATCAAAGAATTCGCAATAGTAAAGTTTTGAAAAAATGAATTTGTTATTCAAATTAAAATGCCCAATGAATACTCGCCTTTGTGTAATGATTTAACTCCCACCGCTTGTGGGACATCTATTTTGAAGTGTCCTGCTTGTGGGACATCTATTTTACACGTATAAATAACAACTGAATGAGGACAGACAGCGACTGACAGGTTGACACACATCACAGTTACAAAAAGTAGCTAGCAAGAAATTGCGCAAAAAATGAGTTTTTCAAATATTTAAAAGAAAAGGAAAGTCGACACTGAATGTAGGGTGTTCCAGCAAGAGTGGACATCGAAATATGTATTTATTGAGGTATCAGGGAAAGCTGTGTTCTTAGTGTGCAAAGAGAACATTGCTGTCTTGAAAGACTACAACTTGTGCCGACACCAGACAGAGCATGCAGAGAAATATAGGAATATGTCTTCTGAGCAGAGGGCAAGTGCATTGAAAGAGTTGCTTTTTCAGTTGCAAAAGCAGCTAGGACTTTTCACAAAACTGCATTCAGCAAACAGAATTGTGAGAGCTAGCTATGTACTGTCCAACAAAATTGCTAAACATAGCAAGCCATTCGCTGAGAGTGAATTCATTAAAGAATGTTTAAATCGACCCTGACAAGAAATAGCTGTTTGAAATGTTTCCCTGTCAAGACGAACAGTGACACAGAGAGAATATGGAACAGTTGAAAGACAAGGTAAAGGATTTCATCTATTTCTTCTTGGCCCTGGATGAGAGCAGTGATGCATGTGACAACGCAGCTGTTGATGTTCTTACGAAGCAGAACCCCAGACTTTGAAATTACAGAGCAGCTTGCTTCAGTGCAGTCAATGAAGAGCACAACCACAGGGAAAGATTTATTGTGTGGCAAAGCTGGGACTGAGTTTTGAAAAGTTATCCAGCGTGACCACTGATGGTGCCATAACTTGAAAGGAAAAAATGTTGGCCTTTTGAAAAGGATACAATATCAAGTAGCTGAGCTGAGCTGAACCCAGATCAGAAAATTATTTTCCTGCATTGCACTAGTCAACAGGAGGTGCTCTGTAAATGTGTTCTGAAAATGAGCCGTGTTGTGGACACAGTCATACTAAAGTGGTAAACTTCATAAGAGCAAAATCTTTAAACACAGGAGGTTCGTCTCAGTGTTGGAAGAGTCAGAGTCGGATCATGCAGATCTCCCCTAGCACACAAAAGTGAAATGGCATAATTTGGGGAAGGTTCTTAAAAGGGTGTGGGACCTGAAGTTGGAGATGCTGAATTTTTGCAAATATGTGGATTTCCCCTCAACTGCAAGATAAATGGTTCGCTGATTTTGCGTTCACCGTGGACATCATGGCCCTCATGAAGGAAATGAATTCCAAACTACAAGGGAAGGGCCTTTTTTCACATCAGAAGTACAGCCTTGTCAAAGCCTTCAAGTGAAAATTACTCCTCCTGACCCGCCAAGTAGAATCCAACAATCTCACCCACCTTCCCCACACTACTAGTCTGTTCAATATCAGATTACCAGTGGGAGAAGTATACATCGCTGCTGCGTGCTTTGAACGGTGAGTTCTCATCATTTTGAGGATGTTCTCATCATTTAGCAATGTACTGGTCTGTAATTGCATTAGCAGTCCTTTTTATGCACTTGCCTTGGGCCTTGGAGGGCAGTTCCATCATGTTGCCTCAATGTCTGTGTTCATGTGGCGTGGTTACTGACTTAGTAAATGTTTATATGAAAGAAATATACATTTAGAAGGCTAAAATCACATTTCATCTTCACACAAATAGTTTCATAATTAATCATATAAGGTTTACAATTTGTATATGTAAATCTGATAACTGGGATGTATACATTTGTAGAGTTACAGTTATTTAGTTATACCATCCTTAAAAACGTCTTAAGGATCCACCCCAGGCTTTCAGCCTGACCACTGGTTCAAACAGCTCTTATTCGCTCCCCTTTCATAGTAGAAGCCTGAAACAACATTCTAAAGACTGTTGACATATAGTGGAAGCCTTAGAACGTGCAATCTGACCCCATACACACAGTATATTGGCTAGGTAATCACTTGAAAAACTACAAACCTCAGATTTCCCACTTCCTGGTTGGATTTTTCTCAGGTTGTCGCCTGCCATATGAGTTCTGTTATACTTCCAGACATCATTCAAACAGTTTTAGAAACTGTTAGAAACTAGTGTTCTCTATCCAAATCTAGTAATAATATGCATATCCTATCCTCTGGGCCTGAGTAGCAGTTTACTCTGTTCATCCGGAGGTGAAAATACTACACTAAATAAGTTCAATGTTTTGTTGTACGTGTGTGTTTATGCTTACATAAGCGCACATGTCAAGGGAAAGAAAACCAAGTATCCTGGTAGGTTGCAACCTGTTCCGATTGAGTCTGACTTCATCAGATAACTTTCATATCAATGCCTAGAGGTCAGTAAGAATTGATGTCAATCTCAAGACATATGTTAAGGGGACCTGTAGTAGTTTTACTAGAAGTCACCGCGTCTTATGCAATTGCAGTGGCGATAGGTATGACGGAGTCTATTTCATGTTATCTAAGGAGGAGCTAACCTCACAACGGAAGTACTCTATATGCACTGAACCAGTCACATGTGGCGTGATCATGGTTCATGACTTCTAATAACTTTCCTCCTGAATGGAAGGTTCTATTTTTTAATGGCATGTGTGTTAACCATGAGATTCTGGTTGTTCTGGAGATTCCCTTACACGTGTTGCAATCTGAGTGACTACTAACTCCTCTGTTACTGTTAACAAGTCAACTTGCAATTGATAGGTCTCTAACCTTCTTACTGATTGTGGCTGGACTGACTGTACTGGCAATGGTACTGGTACTCAAGGGGACCAGTTATTCTACCGACTTATTCTTTAATGTTATCCTACTGTAACACATGTTTAGAGCATTTTACTAGTTGCATTGTAGTTGAAATTATTAATGATTATTGTTACCATTTGATTTGGAGGTGGAATGTCCACAGGACTTATTTTCTGACCAATGTGGTACTCCTCAGTGATATCTTAGATGTCTTCATGTGCTTCAAAATGCTCAGTGGCTGTTGAGGCCCGTCAGTCACCACAGCGTTCACGTGTGGCAACCATTCCAGTACCTGCAAACTGAGACGAGATATCTGCCTGTGATATCGCACAGTGTTTCACCCGTGGGAGTCATCGGGTCAGTTGCGGGACTGACAGCATTAGTGTCATTGTAAGGGGTTTCAGGCCCCCTTAAAGCGGAAGATGTATCATTGGAAGCAGAGTATACTCTGCACATCGATGCTTTTACTGCCAAGACGGCCACACGTGCTTGCAAAGTGACAAGAGAAGTTCATCTCAACTACAGTATTGCACAACTCCAAGGAGGAGGGAAAAAATGAAATCATGAAAATAGTGGTCAATCAGGTTTGCTGATGGAATGTGTCGAGATAGTATAATATATTGTTGGGTTGGATTCTGTACCAAGAGGTTTCAAAAGTATTTTTCTCAAGGGGTGCTGTCAACAGATACCCCTCGTGGATGACTGCGTTGCAGCTAGCGTTAGGAGAGGACAGTGTGGTTACTGGAGACGGCACTGTGACCATACGTGATTGGTTTTCCAATCCATCAGTGGGAGTAAACGATTCATCAAGTCTGCGCCGAGCGGCAGATGTTCAGTTTCGAGGCAAGGTAGTCTGAGTGAAATCTCGAAGTGCAGTGTCGCATCGTTCCCTTTTTATCCAATGTTTATTTGGCTTCAAAGCCCTTTTGAGATCATTGAACAACATTTGAGAGATGAGTGATATTGTCGAGCCCGAATCAATTAGCGCATGACAGGTTAAGCAGTCCTCCATGACTGTTTCCAGGTATGGCATCAGAGTTCCGTGTAGTGGGCATATTCCCCACAAAGTGGAGTGGTTGTTCGCAATGACGTGATGTGTCATTTCTGTTCATGGTGAAAGCAGATCGACTTATCGCGTTTTGCGTGGACTTGGCTTTTGCGAAGCTTTTGACTTTTTTCTTCACAACCTTTGTATCAGAGTCTATAGACAAAGTCTGTGGGCTTGTTTCTTGATCGAGCGGGCCCTGGATAGGGTCTCGAGAGAGAGAGAGAGAGAGCGGGAGTAATTTGATTGTTAACGTCCTATTTAAGAGTGTTAATTCCGGCAGACCCGGCAATTCCACGTCTCATCCTAGTGAATTATCTTTTTCCATTTTCTCGCTTTAATTCTCCATGTAGTAGAACTTCTAGAGAACATTGGTCTACGTTTCGATCATCCTTGAACCCTTTGTTAACCTTGTGCTCTGACACTGTGTGGGTTGGGTGCAGGAACGTAGCGATCAGGTCGATTGTAGCTGTAGTCGTTTCGATGGCAACGTACTTTACAGTTATTTCCGCGGTGGTTATTGGTATTGTGCTTTCGTGGTAGAAACCGTTGTGCGTAATCGTTCTACGCTCAAATACCTGACAATGCACCCTCTAACTGGAGTGAGTGCTCCTGGTCAAACTATAAAACCGAGATGTCAGGGCTCTTAGCGTTGCATGCTGTTGATGCCTCAAAAACTGTGCTTCCAAGCAAGCTCTCTGAGTTGTAAGAAAAGGGCAAGCCAACATGGGCTGTAGGGCCCAAGTAGGTAATGAAAGTGGGATACATGTTCTACATAAACATTTGTTTGAATGGTAACAGCTCTTCCATTCCTGTTTCAGTGAGTAGGCCAAAGTAAGGGCCAAGAGGAGAATAAAGGTGCCATATGCCATCCCACTGCTGGCTTGCTTCTGAAGATAAGCAGGGTTGGTCCCTGGATGGTAGATGAGATGTTGCTGGAAGTGGTGTTGGAGGGCCAGTAGGAGGCACCTGAGGTTGCCTTGTGTAGGGTGCCGTCTTTCGGATGGGACGTAAAACTGTTGTCCTGACTCTGTGGTCAATAAAGATCCCATGGCATTTATCATAAGAGTAGGGGTGTTAACACCGTTGTCCTGGCTAAACTCCCAAGCTGGCCCTCATACCATCATGGTCACCTAATCATCCACAGCTTACAATTGGCTCATTCATCCCCCTCTCCCCTGCAACTATTCCCCAGGTCGTGGCTGTAAATGAGAATGTGTCATCAGTCAACTTACCTGGTAAAATAAGGGCTACAAAAATTATACTCTGTGCTGAATGGACAAGGGGAGAAGACTGAGGGACACATGAGGGAGGCAAAGTCTGAAAACTTATTTCGTCTTCACTCCTTTGAGTACCGAGGTCAGGTTGCTTGGTTGGGTAGACACGCTGTAGCGTGTGACCGTACTGCAATTCCATTCTGGTACCTAAGGATGGTATTCTTCTGCATAGCAGAGTCCACTTGGGTGCTTAGAGTACCGATTTTAGACACGTGAATGTCACTTGTTCCGTTCGGCCTCACACTTATCTGTCATGGTTTGCAATTAGAGGTCTTGAGTATGAAGCGAGAGATTCAGTGATGAGTTTTCCTCCGCTTGCTTAGAGATCAATATTTCCATCTTCATCACCTGAGTTCTCTCGTCATTCATTATGTCAGCGACTTCAATGAGTTCTGCTGATTTGTCATCCAACTTAGTCATTGTGTTCATTAATTGATCGTCTTTGGTCCAGCATTACGAATAGAACATTATTGTTTTGAGTAACATTCATCAAAACTGCATGCATGTTATCAGGTTGCGCGCTCCTGTTTGTAGATAACAGGACAGATTTATCTACTTTGGAGTGGACTACATAGTATTTCGTTTTTGCTAAATCGAGTTGTTCTTGTAAAAAAACGATTTTGTTGAAGAGTTTGTGCTTGTTCTTCGTCATAAGTTTTTTCAATTACTTTTAATTCTTCAGTTTTCAAACGCAATTCCTCGGCTAACAGAATATTTTCATTTTCTGCTTTTGTCATTAGTTGCTCAGTTCTCTTCACCTGTCCCTTTATATCAGGCATTTCTTGCAAGTGCTGCTGAGGACTGTGGCACTGGACTGATGCCAATCTCTGATGGCAATACATCAGGGCTAAACTGGAGAGAATCTTTACCGGAATTCTTACTTCCGAGTAATATAGGATCCCCTTCAGCAAGGGAAAAGTTTTACTAATATCGTCTCACATTAAAACCCTTTCTGCGTTATTTTCCGCAATGTTTTACCGGAACACGTGGAAACATGGAGAAGTACACATTGATATACTCTCGCTACCAAAATGCGAGAGATGGATAGATAATTACTCGCTTGGTCAAGATAATATCTACTCACATTTCTCTAATTGGCCAGCCCATACAGTGCCTTGCGAAAGTATTCGGCCCCCTTGAACTTTGCGACCTTTTGCCACATTTCAGGCTTCAAACATAAAGATGTAAAACTGTATTTTTTTGTGAAGAATCAACAACAAGTGGGACACAATCATGAAGTGGAACGACATTTATTGGATATTTCAAACTTTTTTAACAAATCAAAAACTGAAAAATTGGGCGTGCAAAATTATTCAGCCCCTTTACTTTCAGTGCAGCAAACTCTCTCCAGAAGTTCAGTGAGGATCTCTGAATGATCCAATGTTGACCTAAATGACTAATGATGATAAATACAATCCACCTGTGTGTAATCAAGTCTCCGTATAAATGCACCTGCACTGTGATAGTCTCAGAGGTCCGTTAAAAGCGCAGAGAGCATCATGAAGAACAAGGAACACACCAGGCAGGTCCGAGATACTGTTGTGAAGAAGTTTAAAGCCGGATTTGGATACAAAAAGATTTCCCAAGCTTTAAACATCCCAAGGAGCACTGTGCAAGCGATAATATTGAAATGGAAGGAGTATCAGACCACCGTAAATCTACCAAGACCTGGCCGTCCCTCTAAACTTTCAGCTCATACAAGGAGAAGACTGATCAGAGATGCAGCCAAGAGGCCCATGATCACTCTGGATGAACTGCAGAGATCTACAGCTGAGGTGGGAGACTCTGTCCATAGGACAACAATCAGTCGTATATTGCACAAATCTGGCCTTTATGGAAGAGTGGCAAGAAGAAAGCCATTTCTTAAAGATATCCATAATAAGTGTCGTTTAAAGTTTGCCACAAGCCACCTGGGAGACACACCAAACATGTGGAAGAAGGTGCTCTGGTCAGATGAAACCAAAATTGAACTTTTTGGCAACAATGCAAAATGTTATGTTTGGCGTAAAAGCAACACAGCTCATCACCCTGAACACACATCCCCACTGTCAAACATGGTAGTGGCAGCATCATGGTTTGGGCCTGCTTTTCTTCAGCAGGGACAGGGAAGATGGTTAAAATTGATGGGAAGATGGATGGAGCCAAATACAGGACCATTCTGGAAGAAAACCTGATGGAGTCTGCAAAAGACCTGAGACTGGGACGGAGATGTGTCTTCCAACAAGACAATGATCCAAAACATAAAGCAAAATCTACAATGGAATGGTTCAAAAATAAACATATCCAGGTGTTAGAATGGCCAAGTCAAAGTCCAGACCTGAATCCAATCGAGAATCTGTGGAAAGAACTGAAAATTGCTGTTCACAAATGCTATCCATCCAACCTCACTGAGCTCGAGCTGTTTTGCAAGGAGGAATGGGAAAAAAATTCAGTCTCTCGATGTGCAAAACTGATAGAGACATACCCCAAGCGACTTACAGCTATAATCGCAGCAAAAGGTGGCGCTACAAAGTATTAACTTAAGGGGGCTGAATAATTTTGCACGCCCAATTTTTCAGTTTTTGATTTGTTAAAAAAGTTTGAAATATCCAATAAATGTCGTTCCACTTCATGATTGTGTCCCACTTGTTGTTGATTCTTCACAAAAAAATACAGTTTTATATCTTTATGTTTGAAGCCTGAAATGTGGCAAAAGGTCGCAAAGTTCAAGGGGGCCGAATACTTTCGCAAGGCACTGTATGTCTGGCTCAAGAAATTAACAATGACTGAGTCTACTTGCTCCTAATATGTGAGAAACAGAAATAGTACTACGTTTGGCCCAATGCTCTATTTCTCAAATGTCTATAATTGGCTGGATCGTGCCTTAGCACAATAAATGTAATAACTAACCCTACCCACTGACTATGTCAGAGAAACAACACAGAGGCAACCTCCAGATCTTGTTCAAATGGCAACACACACACCTCAACAATTCCTACCTACAGCCCTAATGGTGTATACTGAAATCTGGGTGTATAATTTAATTCCATATAGGCTGAATGCACATGAAGGCCTCATTCTCTCTTAGATTCCTCGTGATTCCATGTTTGGAATTGAAAACTAATGTTCCAATACCCAATCTTTTGATGTTTTGGCAAGATTCTCTCTCTACACAAAGGAATTTTGACCTCTCCATACTGCAGTGCACAAGAGAGAAGGTTTTACGACTAGTCATTAGTCATAGAACCAGCCCTCACTCCACCTCTTCCTCTCTGGTGGGAGAGAGGGAGGGGGGCTACTTTTGATCCTCACCCAGGAGCGATGACACAAGACTGCTAAATAGCTAATCAAATGGCTATCCGGACTACCTGCATTGACCATTATTTGCACTGACTCTATGCAAACTCACTGATCTCTACCCACACACATTACATACTTACACCGACACCCCAACACACACACACACACACACACACACACCACTGCTAGTCACTTTACCCCTACCAATATGTACAGCTACCTCGTAACCCTGAAAATCGACTCGGTGCTGTTCGCACTTTTGATCCCTGGGTATAAGCCCTGAACAAAAATATAAACGCAACATGTAAAGTGTTTCATGTGCTAAATTAAAAAAGCCCCAGAAATGTTCCATATGGACAAAAAAAATATTTCTCTCACATTTTGTGCACAATTTTGTTTACATCCCTGTTAGTGAGCACTTCTCCTTTGACAAGATAATCCATCCACCTGACAGGTGTGGCATATCAAGAAGCTGATTAAACAGCATGATCATTACACAGGTACACCTTGTGCTGGGGACAAAGAAAGGCCACTAAAATGAGCAGTTTTGTCACACAACACAATGCCACAGATGTCTCAAGTTTTGAAGGGGGTATGCAACTGGCATGCAGAGATTTGAATGCTAATTTCTCCCAAAAGCTGACTCAAACGTCATTTTAGAAAATTTGGCAGTATGACCAACTGGCCTCACAACCACAGACGACGTGAAACCATGCCAGCCTAAAACCTCCACATCAGTCTTCTACCCCTGTGGGATCGTCTGAGACCAGCCACCCGTACAGATGATGAAACTGAGGAGTATTTCTGTCTAATATAGCCCTTTTGTGGGGAATAACTTAATCTGATTGACTGGGCTTGGCTCCCCAGTGGGTGGGCCTATGCCCTCCCAGGCCTGCGCCCATGCCCAGTCATGTGAAATCCATAGATAAGGGCCTAATGAATTTATTTATATTGACTGATTTCCCTAAATGAAATGTAACTCAGTCAAATCTTTGAAATTGTTGCATGTTGCGTTTATATTTTTGTTCAGTTGCTTGTAATTTGTAAATTGTAATGTATTTGATGTAGTTCCCACCCTGGCCACACAGAGACAATGTGACATGGACAGAACGTCACTGTGAGAACCAGACCAGGGGAAAGTCCCTCTCGCCATGCAAACCCTGGATGAGTCAGAAAGAAACTTGCTGCTGGGTGGAAACACTGTACTACCATTAGTTCTGCTAACTAGGACAGGCACAGCCAGGGTGAGGCACTGAAAAGAGCGAGAAAGAGCGAGAGGGGTCAAGGGTGACCTAGCATTCCGTTGCCAACGTTAGTCTGACGTAAGCAGACCTCTGATCAGCCAAAACACACAGCTTAGATAAAGACTGACATTGTCACAGGATCACACGAACACGCACGCACACCCAGACACTCCAGGATGGGATAGAGCAGACGCCACCCTGTCCTCCCAGCTTCAAAGACTACTGTCGAACCCTAAAAGGTCAAAGGCCACTTTCCATGACACGTTACACACACACTGAGTGTACAAAACATTAAGAACACCTTCACTTTCCATGACTGAGCAGGTGAATGCGATGATCCCTTATTCATGTCACCTGTTAAATCCATTTCAAATCAGTGTAGATGAAGGGGAGGAGACGGGTTCAAAAAGGATTTAAGTCTAGAGACAATTGAGACATGGATTGTGTAAGTGTGTCATTGAGAGGAGAAATGGGCAAGAAAAAAATATTGAAGTTCCTTTGAAAGGGGTATGGTAGAAGGTGCCAGGCGCACCGTTTTAAGTGTGTCAAGAACTGCAACGTTGCTCTTAACCTGTTGGGTGTAGGGGGCAGTATTTTGATTTTTTGGGATGAAAAACGTACCCATTGTCAGATTAGGATAGAAAACTCTAAAGTTTCCAAAACTGTCAAAATATTGTCTGCGAAAACCCGAGGAAAATCAAACCAGGAAGTGGCTTCTATTTTGAAAGCTCTATGTTCCATAGCCTGCCGTCGCGCCATTTAAAGGGATATCAACCAGATTCCTTTTCCTATCGCTTCCTGAAGGTGTCAGTCTTTAGACATAGTTTCAGGCATTTATTTAGAAAAATGAGCTAGAAAGATAACATTGTGTCAGTGGATAGCTGGGCAGCCATTGTCTTTCCATCTCCTATTGAAAAAGTGATAGCCCCGGTTGATATTTTACCGATTTATATATTTTAAAAACACCCTGAGGATTGATTATAAAAAACGTTTGACATGTTTGTGGACATTGCAGACACTATTTGCAATTTTCGTCTGCGATGTCATGACCGCTCGAGCCTATGGATTTCAGAACATAACGCACCAAACAAATGGATGTATTTTGGATATAAAATCTTTATTGAAGAAAAGGAACATTTATTGTGTAACTGGGAGTCCCGTGGGTGAAAACATCCGAAGATCAAAGGTAAGCGATTCATTTTATTGCTTTTCTGATTTTCGTGACCAAGCTACTTTGATGCTAGGTGTTCATAATGTTTTGTCTAGTAATTGATAAACACAAACGCTTGGATTGCTTTCACTGTAAAGCATATTTTCAAAATCTGACACGACAGGTGGATTAACAAGCTAAGCTGTGTTTTGCTATATTGCACTTGTGATTTCATGAATATTAAATATGTTTAGTAATTTTATTTGAATTTGGCTACAATTCAGCGGGATGGGGTGCGTCAAGAAGTTAAGGTGCTCCTAATGTTTTGTACACTCAGCGTACATACCACACACGCATGTACACCAACATTACGAGGGTTAAGGTGAACCATGAATAAGACAAGATGACGCCGATAGACATGGTCGCCTGGTTCCTGGCTACTAAGCAACTTTACACTCTTCTTTTTTGTTGTTATTTCTAACATTATTAGCTCAAATGTTTTTGGCATTATTACATACAGCCGAAAATAACTTCTGGATATTAGAACAGCGGCTACTCACCAGCAGTTTGATCAAAAAATACGACTTTCCTGAATTGGATCCTTTGTTCGTACCTTCCAAGGCAATTCCACTTATCCCAGAGGCTGCTCCAAGACGGCGCCAGCAGAGAAGAGTTAATCGGAGTGGACTTTTAGTCTGATTCAGGAGGCGGCAAACTATCTAACCCCTTCCAAGCTTATTGATCGCTAACGTTCAGTCCATGGACAATAAAGTAGACGAGCTCAAGGCGAGGTTCTCCTTCCAGACAGATATCAGGGACTGGAAAACTCTGTTTCACGGAATCATGGCTCTATCTGGATATCCTGTCAATGTCCATACAGCCAGCTGGGGTCTCAGTACATCGTTTAGACAGGAATAAAGAACTCTCCAGGAAGAAGAAAGGCAGAGGTGTATGTTGCACGATTAACTACTCATGGTGTGATTGTGGTAACGTGATTCGTTTCAGGAAACTAGGCATATGTCACGCATCACTACTTCACAGGAGAGGCATTTGGATGAATGTGTTTTTTGGTGGAAATGCCTTCTAGAACATGTGAACTTTCATGTTCCTTGATAACAATCTTGTACACCATCTGTAAATACAAATAACATAGTTAAATTACGAGTTGGTTTAGCCAGGGAAAAAGTCAGAAACCTTCCCGCTAGAAATGATTGGCTGAGATAATGGATGGGCTGGGCATGCCACGAGATGAGTTTGGATTGTTCTGCCATGTAGCATGTTTCTGCCTATAACATTAGCTTGTCAGTATGTATAGGTAATCCTAATGTGGCTTTTTTGAAAGATATAACGTAGTAGAATTACATAATGTACTGACAAATCATATTTAAAAAATAATCACTCTAAAATGGTTAAATATCACCCCCCCAAACACAGTAAATAAGTACAAAAAAATATTCATATTCATGAAATCACAAGTGCAATATTGCAAAACACAGTTTAGCCTTTTGTTAAACCACCTGTCCTGTCAGATTTTGAAATTATGCTTTACAGCGAAAGCAATCCAAGCGTTTGTGCAAGTTTATCGATAGCCTAGCATAGCATTATGTACCCTTACATCAGGAAGCTTGGTCACGAAAATCAGAAAAGCAATCAAATTAACCGTTTACCTTTGATGATCTTCGGATGTTTTCACTCACGAGACTCTCAGTTACACAACAAATGTTCCTTTTGTTCCATAAAGATTATTTTTATACCCGAAATACCTCCGTTTGTTTGTGGCGTTATGTTCAGAAATCCACAGGAAAGAGCAGTCACGACAACGCAGACGGAAATACCAAATAGTCTTCATAATGTCCACAGAAACATGTCAAACGTTTTTTATAATCATTCCTCAGGTTGTTTTTAAAATATATATTTGATAAAATATCAACCGAGTGTGTAGGTTTTTCAATAACAGCAGGAGGAGCAATGGCGGCTTTACTCTGTAGCGCAAAAACTCACTAAAAGCCTGAAACTATGTCTAAAGACCGTTGACACCTTAGGGAAGCCAGAGAAAAAGGAATCTGGTTGATATCCCTTTAAATGAAGGTTAGGCATGCATAGGAACAGAAGGGTTTCAAAAACAGGGGCACTTCCTGATTGGATTTTCCTCAGGTTTTAGCCTGCAATATCAGTTCTGTTTAATAACTCACAGACAAAATGTTGACAGTTTTGGAAACTTTAGTGTTTTCTATCCTAATCTGTCAATTATATGCATATTCTAGCATCTGGTCCTGAGAAATAGGCCGTTTACTTTCGGAACGTTATTTTTACAAACATAAAAATAGTGCCCCCTAGCTTCAAGAGGTGAACTTGTAAATAATGATCTTGTTGTGAGTTTATTTTCCTGTAAAAATTAAAGACAAA
This sequence comes from Oncorhynchus mykiss, assembly GCF_013265735.2. NCBI lineage: Eukaryota > Metazoa > Chordata > Actinopteri > Salmoniformes > Salmonidae > Oncorhynchus > Oncorhynchus mykiss. The sequence goes on along the minus strand of NC_048585.1, from coordinate 36,702,052 downwards.
TGAGCAATTGTGAAGATGCCAGCTATATGAAATGGCCATTATTTAAACTGGTTAGCCAGCTAACATAACATTAGAGAGCTAGCTAACAACCTAGAAACGAACCAAAACATTGTTTAGAAAGTTGCTTTTAGTTGCCGGGATTGTAGGATTGACATGCATTACCAGTCAAAAGTTTGGAAACAATTACTCAGAATAATAGTGAAGACATCAAAACTATGAAATAATGTAGTAACCATAAGTGTTAAATCAAAAAAATCGTATATATTTGAGATTCTTCAAAGTAGCCAACCTTTGCCTTGATGACAGCTTTGCACACTCTTGGCAATCTCAACCAGCTTTACATGGAATGCTTTTCCAACCGTCTTGAAGGAGTTCCCACATATCCTGAGCACTTGTTGGCTTCTTTTCCTTCACTCTGCAGTACAACTCATCCAAACCATCCCAATTGAGTTGAGTTCGGGTGATTGTGGAGGCCAGGTCATCTGATGCAGCACTCCATCACTCTCCTTCTTGGTAAAATAGCCCTTACACATCCTGGAAGTGTGTTGGGTCATTGTCCGGTTGAAATAAAAAAAATGATATTCCCACTAAGCGCAAACCAGATGGGATGGCGTATCGCTGCAGAATGCTGCGGTAGCCATGCCGGTTAAGTGAGACTTGAATTCAAAATAAATCACGACATTGTCACCAGCAAAGCACCCCCACACCATCACACCTTCTACTCCATGCTTCACGGTGGGAAGAACAAATCATCTGTTCACCTATATTACGTCTCACAAAGACACAGCAGTTGGAACCAAAAATCGTGCATTTGGACTCATCAGACCAAAGCACAGATTTCCACCGGTCTAATGTCCTTTGCTCGTGTTTCTGACCTTGAAGTAACGATGGACTGTCGTTTCTGTTTGCTTATTTGAGCTGTTCTTGACATAATCTGGACTTGGTCTTTCACCAAATGGTGCTATCTTCTGTATACAACCTCTACCTTGTCAAAACACAACTGTTTGGAAATAATGCATTAAGAAGGAAAGAAATTCCACAAATTCACTTTTAACAAGGCACACCTGTTAATTGAAATGCATTCCAGGTGATTACCTCATCAAATCAAACTATTAGTTACATACACATGGTTGTTAATGTTATTGCTAGTGTAGCGAAATGCTTGTGCTTCTAGTTCCGCCAGTGCAGCAATATCTAACAAGTAATATCTAACAGTTCCACAACAAATTCATAAGTACGATCTAAATACGAAATGGAATAAGAATATATAAAATATATGGATAAGCAATGTCAGAGCGGCATAGGCTAAGATGCAATTTATAGTATAGAATACGTTATATGCATATGAGATGAGTAATGCAAGATATGTAAACATTATTAAAGTAACGAGTGTTCCATTTATTAAAGTGACCAAGGCGACGAAGACGTGGATGTCAATTAACTTAGGGCTAGGCCACTTTTTTCTCCACTTCCTGTCTGAATGATGTGCCCAAAGTAAACTGAATGTAGCTCAGGCCCAGAAGCCATGATATGCATATAATTGGTACCATTGGAAAGAAAACTTTGAAGTTTGTAGAAATGTTAAGATAATGTAGGAGAATGTAGGACATTTAATTTTTTTGAGACCCTCTTAGATATGCAAGAGAAAAGTCATATTGAGAATTAGATCCCTGGATGCAATTCATATGGCTTCCACGTGGTGTCAGCAGCCTATGTTCAAGGTTTCAGGCTTGTAACTTCAAAAATGAGTAAGAAATATCAGTCTTAGCAGAAGGACACAGTCTTGGAAATTTGTGTTTGTGCGCGCCATGAAGAAATTACACACATGCTAAAATCGGTTTCCTATTGAACATACTTCTTTCCGTAAGAAATATTATAGTTTGATTACATTTTAGGGTATCTGAGAAGTAAATAAAAACATTTTTTGACTTGTTGAAACAAAGTTTAGGGGTAGATCTTCCGATTCTTTTCTCTGCATGTTGAATGAGTGGATTACTAAAACCAATGGTGCCAACTAAACTGTATTTTTGGGATGTAAAGAAGGATTTTATCTTACAAAACAATACTACATGTTATAGCTGGGACTCTTTGGATGACAAATCAGAGTTAGATTTGCAAAAACGAAGTGAATATTTAAATCGTTATTTGTGAATGTATGAAACCTGTGCCGGTGGAAAAATATTTTGATGTGGGGCGCTGTCCTCAAACAATCGCATGGCATGTTTTCGCTGTAATAGCTACTGTTAATCAGACAGTGCAGTTAAATTCTTGTTAATCTAAGTTCAGCTGATATGAGAGACTTATTTGTACATAAATGTTTAAAATCTATAATTATTTGAATTGCGCGCCCTCCAGTTCCACCGGAAGTTGTTCCGCTAGCGGGAGCGCTAGCGGGATCCCTAGCTCTAAGGAGGGGTTGGGCTAACCTCTCTGGGGTAGGCAGGACGCATGCGTCCCACATGGCCAATAGCCGGGGGAAATGCAGAGCGCAAAATTTAAATACATTTCTATAAAAATCTAACTTTCATTAAATTACACATGCAAGATAGCAAAAAAAGGCTTTTCGGCAAAAGCATAAGATGCTATTATCTGATGATAGCACAACAGTAAACAATGAGAGAGTAGCATATTTCAACTAAGCAGGCGCGACACAAAACGCAGAAATAAAAATATAATTCATGCCTTACCTTTGACGAGCTTCTTTTGTTGGCACTACCATATGTCTCATAAACATCACAAATGGTCCTTTTGTTCGATTAATTCCGTCAATATATATCCAAAGTGTCAATTTATTTGGCGCGTTTGATCCAGAAAAACACAGCTTCCAACTTACGCAACGTCGCTACAAAATATCTTAAAAGTTACCTGTAAACTTTGCCAAAACATTTCAAACTGCTTTTGTAATACAACTTTAGGTATTTCTAAACGTATATAAATCGATCAAATTGAAGATGGGATGATCTGTGTTTAATACTGGAGCAAAACAAACTGACGCTACTTTTCTGGCTACGCGCCTCTATCAAAAGGTACCCATGAAGTGACTGTCGTTCTGAGCTATTGTCAAGTTCTGACCATCTGTGTGTTTTCCTTGTTTTAGTGTTGGTCAGGACGTGAGCTGGGTGGGCATTCTATGTTGTGTGTCTGGTTTGTCTATTTCTGTGTTTGGCCTGATATGGTTCTCAATCAGAGGCAGGTGTTAGTCATTGTCTCTGATTGGGAACCATATTTAGGTAGCCTGTTTTGTGTTGGGTTTTGTGGGTGATTGTTCCTGTCTTCGTGTTTGCACCAGATAGGGCTGTTTCAGTTTTCACATTTCATTATTTTGTAGTTTCTTCATGTATAGTTTTTTCCTTCATTAAAATATCATGAATCATCATCACGCTGCATTTTGGTCCGATCCTTGTTCCACTTCTTCATCAGAGGAGGAGATAGAAGAGAATCGTTACAGAATCACCCACCACAACAGGACCAAGCAGCATGTCAACAGGCAGGAGCAGCAGGAGAAGCAACAGCGGCAGCAGGAGATACATAATAAGGAATTCTGGACATGGGAGGAAATCCTCGACGGGAGAGGACCCTGGGCTAAACCAGGGGAGTGTAGCCTCCCCAAGGTGCAGCAGGAGAGGAGGCAACAGGAGCAGCCCAAAGAGGAGTACAGTATGGACTATACTTCTTGGGAGGAGATGGACAGGTGGGCGGTCGACCCAGGGAGAGTGCCGGAGCCCGCCTGGGATTCGATGGAGCAGTGCGCGGAGGGTTATCGGAGAATGAGGTTGGCGAAGCAAACACGGCGGCGCGGAAGGAAGCCCAAGAGTCAGCCCCAAAAATGTATTGGGGGGGGCTCAGGGAGAGTGTGGCAGAGTCAGGAGTCAGACCTGAGCCAACTCACCCTGTTTATCGTGAGGAGCCAAGGAGGAGACCAGAACCAGAGCCGGTGTTGGAGGTGAGCGAAGCAGAGACTGTGAAGGAGTTAATGGGGAAATTGGAGGAGAGAGAAATGAGGGAGTTGCTGTGTTGGTGCGTTAAGCATGGAATTCGCCCGACGGAGCGTGTCGGGGATTTGATGGCACCTGGGTCAGCGATTCATACTCGTCCTGAGGTGCGTGGTAGTCGGCTGGTGAAGATGGTGCCAGCCTTACACACCAGGCCTCCTGTGCACCTCCCTAACTTTGCACGTCCTGTGCCAGCCCTGCTCTCAAGATCTCCAGTACGCCTTCACGGTCTAGCCCATCCTGTGCCACCTCCACACACCAGCCCTCCGGTGGCAGCTTCCCGCACCAGGCTTCCTGTGCGTGTCCTCGGCCCAGTACCACCAGTGCCAGCACCACGCATCAGGTCTACAGTGCGCCTCGCCTCTCCAGCGCTGCCGGAGCCTTTCTCCTCTCCTGCGCTGTCGGAGTCTCCCGCCTGTTCAGCGCTGCCAGAGCCTTCCTCCTCTACAGCGCTGTTGGAATCTCCCGCCTGTTCAGCGCAGCCAGAGCTGCCAGTCTACATGGAGCAGCCAGAGTTGTCAGCCTGCATGGAGCAGCCAGAGCTGTCAGTCTGCATGAAGCAGCCGGAGATGCCAGTCTGCATGGAGCGGCCAGGGCTGTCAGTCTGCATGGAGCAGCTAGAGATGTCAGTCTGCATGGAGCAGCCAGAGCTGTCAGTCTGCATGGAGCAGCCAGAGCTGTCAGTCTGCATGGAGCAGCCAGAGCTGTCAGTCTGCATGGAGCAGCCAGAGCTGCCAGTCTGCATGGAGCAGCCAGAGCTGCCAGTCTGCATGGATCAGCCAGAGCTGTCAGTCTGCGAGGAGCTGCCAGTCTGCACGGAGCCGCCAGAGCTGCCAGTCTGCGAGAAGCCGCCAGAGCTGTCAGCCTACATGGAGCAGCCAGAGCCGCCAGTCAGCGTGGAGCAGCCAGAGCCGCCGGTCAGCCAGACTCTTCCAGATCTGCCAGTCAGCCAGACTCTTCCAGATCTGCCAGTCAGCCAGACTCTTCCAGATCTGCCAGTCAGCCAGACTCTTCCAGATCTGCCAGTCAGCCAGACTCTTCCAGATCTGCCAGTCAGCCAGACTCTTCCAGATCTGCCAGTCAGCCAGACTCTTCCAGATCTGCCAGTCAGCCAGACTCTTCCAGATCTGCCAGTCAGCCAGACTCTTCCAGATCTGCCAGTCAGCCAGACTCTTCCAGATCTGCCAGTCAGCCAGACTCTTCCAGATCTGCCAGTCAGCCAGACTCTTCCAGTGCCGCCAGTCTGCCCAGCGCCGCCAGTGCCGCCAGTCTGCCCAGAGCCGCCAGTGCCGCCAGTCTGCCCAGCGCCGCCAGTGCCGCCAGTCTGCCCAGCGCCGCCAGTACCGCCAGTCTGCCCAGCACCGACAGTGCCGCCAGTCTGCCCAGCGCCGTCAGTGCCGCCAGTCTGACCAGCGCCGTCAGTGCCGCCAGTCTGACCAGCGCCGTCAGTACCGCCAGTCTGCCCAGTGCCGCCAGTCTGCCCAGTGCCGCCAGTCTGCCCAGTGCCGCCAGTCTGCCCACGCCGCCAGTCTGCCCAGCGCCGCCAGTGCCGTCAGTCTGCCCAGCGCCGCCAGTCTGCCCAGCGCCACCAGTGCCGTCAGTCTGCCCAGCGCCGCCAGTGCAATCAGTCTGCCCAGCGCCGCCAGTCTGCCCAGCGCCGCCAGTACCGCCAGTCTGCCCAGCACCGCCAGTCTGCCCAGCGCCGTCAGTGCCGCCAGTCTGACCAGCGCCGTCAGTACCGCCAGTCTGCCCAGTGCCGCCAGTCTGCCCACGCCGCCAGTCTGCCCAGCGCCGCCAGTGCCGTCAGTCTGCCCAGCGCCGCCAGTCTGCCCAGCGCCACCAGTGCCGTCAGTCTGCCCAGCGCCGCCAGTGCAATCAGTCTGCCCAGCGCCGCCAGTGCCGCCAGTCTGCCCAGCGCCGCCAGTGCCGCCAGTCTGCCCAGCGCCGCAAGTGCCGCCAGTCTGCCAGGATCAGTTAGATCCGCCAGTCAGCCAGGATACGCCAGTCTGCCAGGATCCACCAGTCTGCCAGGATCCGCCAGTCAGCCAGGATCCGCCAGAACTGCCAGTCAGCCGGGATCCGCCAGTCTGCCGGGATCCGCCAGTCTGCCGGGATCCGCCAGTCAGCCGGGATCCGCCAGTCAGCCAGGATCCGCCAGTCAGCCAGGGTCTGCCAGAGCCGCCAGTCGGCCAGGATCCGCCAGTCTGCCAGGATTCGCCAGTCAGCCAGGATCCGCCAGAACTGCCAGTCAGCCGGGATCCGCCAGTCTGCCGGGATCCGCCAGTCAGCCAGGATCCGCCAGTCTGCCAGGATTCGCCAGTCAGCCAGGATCCGCCAGAACTGCCAGTCAGCCGGGATCCGCCAGTCTGCCGGGATCCGCCAGTCTGCCGGGATCCGCCAGTCAGCCGGGATCCGCCAGTCAGCCAGGATCCGCCAGTCAGCCAGGGTCTGCCAGAGCCGCCAGTCGGCCAGGATCCGCCAGTCTGCCAGGATTCGCCAGTCAGCCAGGATCTGCCGGAACCACCAGCCAGCCAGGATCTGCTAGATCCATCAACCTGCCGGAGCTTCCTCTTAGTCCTGAGCTTCCTCTCAGTCCTAAGCTTCCTCTTGAGCTACCCCTCAGTCCGGAGCTGCCCCTCAGTCCGGAGCTGCCCCTCAGTCCAGTGGGGCCCGTTGTTAGGTTTCCGAGGCCAAGGTTAGCGGCGAGGGTCGCCACTCAAGGGACGCTAAAGAGGTGGACTAAGACAATTATGGAGTGGGGTCCACATCCAGCGCCAGAGCCGCCACCGCGGACAGATGCCCACCCAGACCCTCCCCTATAGGTTTAGGTTGTGCGTTCGGAGTCCGCACCTTGGGGGGGGGGGGGGGGGGGTACTGTCACGTTCTGACCATCGTTCGTATGTGTTTTCCTTGTTTTAGTGTTGGTCAGGACGTGAGCTGGGTGGGCATTCTATGTTGTGTGTCTGGTTTGTCTATTTCTGTGTTTGGCCTGATATGGTTCTCAATCAGAGGCAGGTGTTAGTCATTGTCTCTGATTGGGAACCATATTTAGGTAGCCTGTTTTGTGTTGGGTTTTGTGGGTGATTGTTCCTGTCTTCGTGTTTGCACCAGATAGGGCTGTTTCAGTTTTCACATTTCATTATTTTGTAGTTTCTTCATGTATAGTTTTTTCCTTCATTAAAATATCATGAATCATCATCACGCTGCATTTTGGTCCGATCCTTGTTCCACCTCTTCATCAGAGGAGGAGACAGAAGAGAATTGTTATAGCTATGGTACTTCTTCATTACACAAAGGAAAAACCTCAACCAATTTCTACAAACTGGTGACATCCAGTGGAAGCGATAGGAACTGCAAGAAGGTCCTTTAGAAATCTGGATTCCCAATGAACACCCATTGAAAAGAGAGTAACCTCAAAAAAAAAATCTGAATGGTTTGTCCTCGGGGTTTCGCCTGCCAAAAAAGTTCTGTTATACTCACAGACATGATTCAAATGGTTGTGGAAACTTCAGAGTGTTTCCTAACTAAACCTACTAATAATATGCATATCTTAGCTTCTGGGCCGGAGTAGTAGGTAGTTTACTTTGGACATGCTTTTCCTCTGGACGTGAAAATACTGGCACCTATCCCAGAGTAGATAGAAAATTGTGACAAATAAAAAAACTATACCGGTTTCATTTCAGGACCAAAATAAAGTTACCGCTGCGCCATACAGGTTTCAAAATAGTTGGGAGGAGATTTAATGTACCAATTCCATGGAACATAGTCTATGAACTGATACACAAAACGACAATGGATTCAAAAACAAGTTTTTTCAATTTAAATTATTATACACAATTCTTGCAACCAATAGAATGTTTACACACACACATACACTACCGTTCAAAAGTTTGGGGTCAATTAGAAATGTCCTTTTTTTTTAAGATAAGCACATTTGTCTATTAAAATAACATAAAATAGATCAGAAATAAAGTGTAGAAATTGTTAATGTTGTAAATGACTATTGTAGCTAGAAACGGCTGATTTTTTATAGAATATCTACAGAGGCCCAATGTCCTCAACCATTTTACAGTAGCTATTACAGTAAAAGAATACCATGCTATTGTTAAAGGAGAGTGCACAATTATGAACAAACCAATCAGGCACATTTGGGTAGGTTTGATACAACATTTTGAATAGATATGCAGTAGTTCATTGGATCAGTCTAAAACTTTGCACATACACTGTTGTCATTGAGTGGCCAAAGTCTAAATTGCATCTGGGCTAGAATAATTCATTATGGCCTTCGTCTTGCATTTCAAACATGATGGTACAAAAAATGCATGATTTTTCTTTGGATTATCTTTTACCAGACCTAATGTGTTATATTCTCCTACAATCATTTCACATTTCCACTACCATTTCCTTTCAAATAGTATCAATAATATACATATCCTTGCTTCAGGTCCTGAGTTACAGGCAGTTAAATTTAGGTATGTAATTTTAGGTGAAAATTTAAAAAAAGGGTGGATCCTTAAGACGTGTTTAACCTTTCCGCTAGCAGAACCCCTTGACAACATTCCGCTGAAAAGGCAGCGCTCGAAATTCAAAAATATTATTTTGAAATATGTAACTTTCACATTAACAAGTCCAATACTGCAAATGAAAGATAACCATCTTGTTAATCTACCCATCATGTCAGATTTAAAAAATGCTTTATAGCGAAAGCACAACATATGATTATGTTAGTTCATAGCCAAGTCGAAAGAACACAGCCATTTTTCCAGCCAAAGATAGGAGTCACAAAAAAAAGATACAATTAATTATTAACCTTTTATGATCTTCATCAGATCATAGGACATCATGTTACACAATACATGTATGTTTTGTTCAATAATGTGCATATTTATATCCAAAAATCTCAGTTTACATTGGCGTCATACATGCAGTAATGTTTTGATTCCAAAATATCCGGTAATTTTGCAGAAATACTCATAATAAACATTGATAAAAGATACAAGTGTTATTTACAGAATTAAAGATAGACTTCTCCGTAATGCAACAGCTGTGTCAGATTTTAAAAAAACGTAATCAGCATCTGAGAACGGCGCTCAGAGCCCAAAACAGCCAGAGAAATATCCGCCATTTTGGAGTCAACAGAAGTTAGAAATAACACCATAAATATTCACTTACCTTTGATGATCGTCATCAGAAGGCACTACCAGGTCGACAATAAATGACTGATTTGTTCCATAAAGTCCGTAATTTATGTCCAAATAGCGACTTGTTGTTAGCGTGTTCAGCCCAGGCGCAGGCACTTCATCCAGACAAAAACTCAAAAGGTTCTGTTACAGTTCTTCAGAAACATATCAAACGATGTATGGAATCAATCGATAGGATGTTTTTAACATAAAACATCAATGTTCCAACTGGAGAATTCCTTTGTCTTCAGAAAAGCACTGGAACGAGAGGTAACTCTGTCGGGAGCTCTCTGCTATTCATCCAAAAGTGAAAATGCTGCCCCCTATCCCAAAAAGGTTAAGGATGGTATAACTAACTCTACAAATGTATACGTCCCAGTTATCAGATTTACATAGAAACATTTTAAAACTTAGATGATTAAATATGAAAATGACAATATTTTTATATATAAACATTTACCAAGTCATTAAACACGCCACATGAACACAGACATTGAGGCAACGTGATGGAACCGCCCTCCAAGGCCCAGGGCGAGTGCATAAAAAGAACTGCTAATGCAATTTAAATACAGACCAGTACATTACTGGGCTGCTACTGGAGTGTAAAATGGTCAGGAGCTGAACCCTGAATAATCAACCATTGAGACCAAGCAGGCGGAAGGTGTTGAGCCAGACATCACAAATGGTTAGACTGTGCCAGACCAGAAAGCACGGAAAGGTGGCTACATGTTGAAATGGTTGCAATTTAAATACAGACCAGCGTGACCGACAGCGTGAGCATAATGTCACGAAATGGTAAGACCCTGTGAGGCGTCTGTTTCTCAAACTAGACACTAGAATGTACTTGTCATCTTGCGCAGTTGTGCACTGGGGCCTCCCACTCCTCTTTCTATTCTGGTTAGAGCCAGTTTGCGCTGTTCTGCGAAGGGAGAAGTACGGATAGCTCAGATTAGCCATGTAGCCTCAGAGAATAATGTCGACTTATACGCTGTTTCGGTGAGTGAGTTTATAAGGAAGTGTATAGGAGCTGTTGTACCCACGGTACCCTAACCAGAAACTGTGGATAGATGGCAGCATTCTCGCAGAACTGAAATCACCTACCACCGCAAGGTGACTGGGAAAATTGCAGAATACAAACAGTGTAGTCATTTCATACGCAAGGCAATCAAACAAGCAAAATGCCAATAGACTGACGAGTTTCAGAAGTTCTTTGTTTCTGGCCATTTTGAACCTGTAATCAAACCCACAAATGCTGATGCTCCAGATACTCAACTAGTCTAAAGAAGGCCAATTTCTACTTTAATATTGCTACTTTAATCAGAACAACAGTTTTCAGATGTGCTAACATAATTGCAAAAGGGTTTTCTAATCATCAGTTAAGAATTTTAAAATTATAAACTTGGATTAATTGTGTACATGACACTGCAACAAAATGTCCATATAGGGACAATAAAAAGTCAGTAAGTAAGATTAGCTAACACAACGTGCCATTGGGAACACAGGAGTGATGGTTGCTGATTATGGGCCTCTGTACGCCAATGTAGATATTCCATTAAAGTCAGACGTTTTCAGCTACAATAGTCATTTACAACATTAACAATGTCTACACTGTATTTCTGATCAATTATATGTTATTTTAATGGACAATTTTCTTTTGCTTTTCTTTCAGAAACAAGGACATTTCTAAGTGACCCCAAACTTTTGAACGGTAGTGTGTGTGTATATATATATATATATATATATGATACAACCATCCCAGCTCTGCTGATTTTACTGCGATAAGACAGAATCATTAGATCACTTGTTTTGGTACTGCTCAGGAATGGCTGAAAAATATTTACTTGAAACTAACTCTGCAAATAGCACTGCTGGGTTTGAAAAGTCATAGTCAAATCAATCAATAATATAATAACACTTAGTGTTTATCTTTCATTTAAAATCTGTAGAAACTGAGAAAATAAAGGCTTATAACTTTTGTGAAACAGCACAGTGGAAAAATATATGACAAAACTGGATGCGAGGGGTTGAGTGTAGCTGGGACTAAAAACAAACAAAAGATAACTAAGGTCCCCAAGAACAGTGGCCTCCATAATTCTTAAATAGTAGAAGGTTGGAACCAGCAAGACTCTTCCTAGAGCTGGCCACCCGACCAAACTGAGCAATTGGGGGGGGCCTTGTTCAGGGAGGTGACAAAGAACTCAATGGTCATTCTGACAGAGCTCCAGAGTTCCTCTGCGGAGATGGGAGAACCTTCCAGAAGGACAACCATCTCTGCAGCACTCCACCAATCAGGCCTTTATGGTAGTGTATATTTGGACTAATGTTTTAGTTATTATCCTGAAGTCTGAATAGTTATGTAAATAAGGTATTTCAACGTTTACAAAAATGTCTAAAAACCTGTTTTGCTTTGTCATTACAAGGTATTGTGTGTAGATTGAGGAAGAAAATCCCAAATGTAATCCATTTTAGAATAAGACTGTAGCGTAACAAAATGAGGAAAAGTCAAGAGATCTGAATACTTTCCGAATGCATTGTATTTACAAAACAAATAAATGGGGGATTGGAAATCCAGACAATTACACAATCTAGAAGCCACAATCTATCTGAAATATTAAAGCGGATCTGTGTTTGTGATGTCCTGTGCAAAAACATAGGGTATATTAATATTTTTGATTAAAAATACTTATTTTGGTGAAAAATATTAATTGTTGACAACAAACTATATTATACAACATAAATTGGTCAAACCATATTTCATGAGCCATGGGGGTCAATTATTCAATATTCAGACTTAATGTCAACTATAAAATAATGCCTATAATAGTAATACAAAACTGCACTTTGTCAACTGTCTCTCAATGTAGTCTGAACATGTGGGAAACATGGTGGAAGAACCTGGATCATTTGAAATGGAAGAAAACCTTTGCGGGACATTGCACCACGCCCTGCCTGAAAAGGTATTAATTTCAAATATAATATAAAATGACCATAAAATATTAAAATTTGACATAAGTCCTCATTTAACAATGCTTACCTATCTATAAAAACCATTGAAGCAGACCAAAAGCAATGTTTGTAATATTGTTGAGATGAATAAAAATGCTATGCAATTTGCTGGTATGACCCTCTTGACTTCTCAACCGCCTGGTAGAGCTCTGTTAATTCCAAAATAAACATAGTTAAAAAATAAAAATCTTATTTGACTTGTTAGTAATTTTGTAGACAATTTTGTAGACACTCAATCACCAAGTCTGAGGTATTTTACACGCATTTGAAGATAGGATGGGACACACCACAAAAATTACAATTTGGGTGAACCACAAAAATCACAATATGGGTGCATCTCTCACCTCTTGTTACATTTCCCTTATCTGTTCACACACACACACACACACACAATCTCCAGACAATACACTGTCACACATACATATGGTCTGTCAATTCCTACCTGCATACGGTGATCTTTAGTATCCGGTAGGATCCCTTGATGAGTATAAGAGCTTCCTGTCTTGAACCGTAGAGGGCTGATCCGTTTATATTCACCAGTTCATCACCCACTCTCAGCTTCTTACATTGTTCTGCCTTACCACCTTCCTCGATCTGTAGGGAGAGAGAGGTGGGGGTTAAAAAACATGCATTGCACACACAAACACACACACTGTGTCCTTTCAGGCTACATCTAAAATAGCACCCTAATCCCTATTGTGAACTACTTTTGACCAGGCCCATAAGGGTACCATTCGGATATAGGCCCAGTCCTCCATTCTAAGTAGGTCACTGTCCCTATGGAAACTATGCTCGGTACAAAACATTTTGGAACAAACAGCCAAGTGACAAACATTCTCATTGCTACATTCCGCTTTCTCATTCGGTGGTCATTGAGAGATTCTCCTCTGGTTAGCAGTAAGTACACTACCGTTCAAAAGTTTGGGGTCACTTAGTAAAATGTAAAAAAAATCTATTAAACTAACATTCAATTGATCAGAAATACAGTGTAGACATTGTTAATGTTGTAAATGACTATTGTAGCTGTAAACGGCAGATTTTTTTATGGAATATCTAAATAGACTTAGAGGCCTATTATCAGCAACCATCACTCCTGTGTTTCAATGGCACGTTGTGTTGTCTAATCCAAGTTTATCATTTTACAAGGCTAATTGATCATTACAAAACCCTTTTGCAATTACATTAGTACAGCTGAAAACTGTTGTTCTGATTAAATAAGCAATAAAACTGACCTTCTTTAGACTAGTTGAGAATCTGGAGCATCAGCATTTATAGGTTTGATACAGGCTCAAAATGGCCAGAAGCAAAGCCTTTCTTCTGAAACCCATTAAATTAATTAAAGGCTATTCCATGCGAGAAATTGCCAAGAAACTGAAGATCTCGTACAAAGCTGTGTACTACTCCCTTCACAGAACAGTCCAAACTGTCTCTAACCAGAATAGAAAAAGGAGTGAGAGGCCCCGGTGCACAACTGAGCAAGAGGACTAGTACATTAGAGTGTCTAGGTTGAGAATCATAAGCCTCACAAGTCCTCAACTGGCAGCTTCTTTAAATAGTACCCGCAAAACTCCAGTCTTAATGTCAACAGTGAAGGGGCGACTCCGGGATGCTGGCCTTCAATCTACACACACACCCCATAATTAAATATAAAAAAGTTTTGAAAAAAACAAATATTATTTTACTAGGGAAGTCAGTTAAGAACAAATTCATATTTTCAATGACGGTGGGTTAACTGCCTATTCAGGGGCAGATGGACAGATTTGTACCTTGTCAGCTCAGGGGTTTGAACTTGCAACCTTCCGGTAACTAGTCCAATGCTCTAACCCCTAGGCTACCCTGCTGCCCATATCACATACAGTGGGGCAAAAAAGTATTTAGTTAGACACCAATTGTGCAAGTTCTCCCACTTAAAAAGATGAGAGAGGCCTGTAATTTTCATCATAGGTACACTTCAACTATGACAGACAAAATGAGAAAAAAAATCCAGAAAATCACGTTGTAGGATTTCTAATGAATTTATTAGCAAATTGTGGTGGAAAATAACTTTTGTTATCTCAATACTTTGTTATATACCCTTTGTTGGCAACGACAGAGGTCAAAGTTTTCTGTAAGTCTTCACAAGGTTTTCACACACTGTTGCTGGTATTTTAGCCCATTCCTCCATACAGATCTCCTCTAGAGCAGTGATGTTTTGGGGCTGTTGCTGGGCAACACTGACTTTCAACTCCCTCCAAAGATTTTCTATGGGGTTGAGATCTGGAGACTGGCTAGGCCACTCCAGCACCTTGAAATGCTTCTTATGAAGCCACTCCTTCGTTGCCTGGGCGGTGTGTTTGGGATCATTGTCATGCTGAAAGACCCAGCCACGTTTCCTCTTCAAAGCCCTTGCTGATGGAAGTAGGTTTTCACTCAAAATCTCACGATACATGGCCCCATTCATTCTTTCCTTCACACGGATCAGTCGTCCTGGTCCCGTTGCAGAAAAACATCCCCAAAGCATGATGTTTCCACCCCCATGCTTCACAGTAGGTATGGTGTTCTTTGGATGCAACTCAGCATTCTTTGTCCTCCAAACACAACGAGTTGAGTTACCAAAAAGTTATATTTTGGTTTCATCTGACCATCTGACATTCTCCCAATCTTCTTCTGGATCATCCAAATGCTCTCTAGCAAACTTCAGACGGGCCTGGACATGTACTGGCTTAAGCAGGGGGACACGTCTGGCACTGCAGGATTTGAGTCCCTGGCGGCGTAATGCATTACTGATGGTAGGCTTTGTTACTTTGGTCCCAGCTCTCTGCAGGTCATTAACTAGGTCCCCCCGTGTAGTTCTGGGATTTTTGCTCACCGTTCTTGTGATAATTTTGACCCCACGGGGTGAGATCTTGCGTGGAGCCCCAGATCGAGGGAGATTACCAGTGGTCTTGTATGTCTTCCATTTCCTAATAATTGCTCCCACAGTTGATTTCTTCAAACCAAGCTGCTTACCTATTGCAGATTCAGTCTTTCTAGCCTAGTGCAGGTCTACAATTTTGTTTCTAGTGTCCTATGACAGCTCTTTGGTCTTGACCATAGTGGAGTTTGGAGTGTGACTGTTTGAGGTTGTGAACAGGTGTCTTTTATACTGATAACAAGTTCAAACAGGTGCCATTAATACAGGTAACGAGTGGAGGACAGAGGAGCCTCTTAAAGAAGAAGTTACAGGTCTGTGAGAGCCAGAAATCTTGCTTGTTTGTAGGTGACCAAGTATTTATTTTCCACCATAATTTGCAAATAAATTCATTAAAAATCCTACAATGTGATTTTCTGGATTTTTTTTCTCATTTTGTCTGTCAGAGTTGAAGTGTACCTATGATAAAAAAGATGAGAGAGGCCTATGATTTTCAAGTGGGAGAACTTGCACAATTAGTGGCTGACTAAATACTTTTTTGCCCCACTGTAAGTGTTCAGACCCTTTACTCAGTACTTTGAAGGCCCTTTGTCAGAGATTACAGCCAAGTCTTCTTGGGTATGAAGCTACAAGCTTGGCACATTTGTGGAGTTTCTCCCAATCTTCTCTGCAGATACTTTCAAGCTCTCAGGTTGGATTGGGAGAGTCACTGCACAGCTATTTTCAGGTCTGTTTGATCGGGTTCATTTAAAGGTCTGTTTGATCGGGTTCAAGTTCAGGCCATGGCTGGGCCACTCAAGGATATTTCAGAGACTACTCCTGCATTGTCTTTGCTATGTGCTCAGTGTTGTTGTCCTTTTGGAAGGTGAACCGTCGCCCTAGTCTGAGGTCCTGAGAGCTCTGGAGCAGATTTCAATCAAGGATCTCTGTAATTTGCTCCATTCATCTTTGCATCGATCCTGACTAGTCTCCCAGTCTCTGCTGCTGAAAAACATCCCCACAGCATGATGCTGCCACCACCATGCTTCACCATAGGGATGGTGCCATGTTTCCTCCAGACATGACGCATGGCATTCAGGCCAAATAGATCAATCTTGGTTTCATCAGACCAGAGAATCTTGTTTCTCAGGTTTGGAGAGTCCTTTAAGTGTCTTTTGGCAAACTCCAAGGGGGCTGTCATGTGCCTTTTTCTGAGTGGCTTCTGTCTGGCCATAAAGGCCTGATTGGTGAAGTGCTGTAGAGATGGTTGTCCATCTGGAATGTTCTCTCATCTCCATATAGCCAGGTGTGTGCCTTTCCAAATAATGTAAAATCAATTGAATTTACCACAGGTGGAAACAAGTTGTAGAAATATCAAGGATGATCAATGGAAACAGGATGCACCTGTGGTCAATTTCGAGTATCATAGCAAAGGTTCTAAATTCTTATGCAAATAAGGTATCAGTTTTTCATTTTATTATTATTTACAAAAAAATTGTCATTATGCGGTATTGTGTGTAGATTTTCGAATAAGGCTGTAACGTAACAAAATGTGGAAAATGTCAAGATATCTGAATACGGTCTGATTTTATGCACGGTCTGATTTTATGGTTGCAATCACACACACACCACGACACCATTCATTTTTCTTGTCCGACTCTGGAGTCCAACCCTGTCAACCCAACCCAACCTAACCTAACCCTGCCCAGCCAAACACACACACACTCCTTGGGTTAACCGTTAATGCTGACGTTACCCCCATAGTGAGAGGCAGTTGAGGTGCGTGTGGCAGGTAGCCTAGCAGTTAGAATATTGGGCCAGTAACCGAAAGGTTGCTGGTTCGAACACCCAAGCCGACATCGTGAACAATCTGCCTGACATGCACTTGAGCAAGGGACTTAAACCTAATTTGCTCCAGGGGCACTGTACTTCTATGGTTGACCCTGTAAAACAACACATTTCACTGCACCTATCCAGTGTAGGTGACAATAAAAACGTGTGTTTTAGGGCTCGGCGGTATACCTTATACCTTATTTTCCTGCGTTGTCTTGGCTGTGTGCTTAGGGTCTTTATCCTGCTGGAAGGTGAAGTCTTAGTGGATTCAAACTTCTTACATTTAAGAATGATGGAGGCAACTGTGTTATTGCTGACTATAAATGCTGCAGACATTGTTTGGTACCCTTCCCCAGATCTGTTCCTCGACACAATCCTGTCTCTGCGCTCTACAGATGATTCCTTCGACCTCATGGCTTGGTTTTTGCTCTGACATGCACTGTCAACTGTAGGACCTTATATAGCCAGGGGTGTGTGTCTTTACAAATAATATCCAATCAATTGAATTGACCACAGGTGGACTCCAATCAACTTGTAGAAACATCAAGGATGAACAATGGAAAAATAAGTTTCATAGCAAAGGGTCTGAATACTTACGTAAATAAGCTGTTTTTATTTTTAATACATTGCAAAAATGTCTAAAAAACAGATTTTGCTTTATCATTAAGGGTATTGTGTGTAGATTGATGAGGAACATTTCTTTTTAATACATTTTAGAATAAGGCTGTAACGGAAACATTTAGAATGTGTGAATAAGTCTGAATATCTTCGGAATGCACTGTATCTAATAGAACTTTCTTCAATGCACAGACCTTGCCTGAGTGGCGCAGTAGTCTAAGACACTGCATCTCAGTGCAAGAGGTGTCACTGCAATACCTGGTTCGAATCCAGCCTGCATCACATTGGCCATGATTGGGAAACCCATAGGGTGGCGCACAATTGGCCCAGTGTTGCCCGGTTTAGGCCGGGGTAGGCCATCATTGCAAATAAGAATTTGTGCTTAACTGACTTACCTAGTTAAATAAAGGTTAAATAAAAATGGAAGCTTCTCTAATGTCAAACATGTAAAGTGTGGCCCTCTACTCTTTTCTAGTTTTACCAACGACCTGCCACTGGCTTTAAACAAAGCATGTGTGTGCATGTATGCTGATGATTCAACCATATACACGTCAGCACTGCAACCACAGCTAATGAAGTCACTGAAACCCTTAACAAAGAGTTAGTTGTTTTGGAATGGGTGGCCAGTAATAAGCTGGTCTTAAACATATCTAAAACTAAAAGCATTGTATTTGGTACAAATCATTCCCTAAATTCTAATCCTCAACTGAATCTGGTAATGAATGACGAGGCTGTTGAGCAAGTAGAGACTAAACTTATTTGTGTTACATTAGATGGCAAACCGTCATGGTAAAGGCATATTGATTCCATGGTTATAAAGATAGAGGTCTTTCTGCTCTGCTTTCTTAACACCACATTCACCCAAACAAATTAGCCTACACGCTAATCGCCAAATGCTTTTGGGAATAGGCAGGAAAAATGTATGGTGATCCACTGAGGCAAAAAGGACAATGTCAGAGTTGAATTAAATAAGAGAAAAACTGTGAAATGGAGAGTTGAAAAAAAAAAGTAGTATTGAGAGATTTGGTGAAGATGTAAAAGAGGATGATAGCAGTGTGTTGTGTGATGATTGTGACACACTATACAAATTCGACTGGAACTTCAAATAGGCCAATGTCACGTCAAGGTAACTGTAATCTACTGTTCAGATGGGTTAAATGGAAATCTGGATACTGACTGTAGGTCTATAACCTCTCAAATAGCCTTAATATTAACGTCTTCAGAATTAAGCATTTCTTGCAGTAAAATGATACACCAAATATAGGGAAACATTTTACTCAGGAACAGGACTGGAGAAATATGAATTACTTATTTTTGCATCTTGAGAGATTGTGAATGTGCAGTTAGCACCTCTACAGACGGTATCTATCTTTATACGCATCATAAAAGCTGATAGTATTTAAAATATGCATCCAAGCCGAACTGAAATCTTATAAAGGTTTCAAGTTTTAATGTCACATGCACAAGAACATTGAAATGCCTTTCTTGCAAGCTCTAAGCCCAACAATGAATCATTAAAAATGTAATACTAAAAATAACAGAGTAGAACAATAACACACTAGATATAAAAATAAATAAGATGAAACATGTTGGGTCGTTGTCACAGCTTTCTATTTCCTTACAACTGGTCAAACTGAAAAAATAATCAGTTATTTTCTTGTTATTACATTTCCTCCCCAGTCCTTAAACTTCTTTGCTCGGCGAAAGAAGCAGAGATGACAGAAAACGTAACCAATGTCAACTACAACATTCCGGTGAGCAAGGGTTTATTTGGTCTTCAAAGGCAACATATATGGATTTGGAAAGTATTCAGACCACTTGACTTTTTCCACATTTTGTTACGTTACAGCCTTATACTAAAATGTATTAAAAATAAATGTTCCTCATCAATCTACACACAATAACCCATAATGTCAAAAAAATGTTTTGCTTTAATTTATAATTTAAAAAAAACACATTTACATAAGTATTCAGACCCTTTACTCAGTACCTTGTTGAAGCACATTTGGCAGTGATTACTGCCTCAAGTCTTCTTGGGTATGTCACTAGAAGCCTGGCACACATTTATTTGGCGAGTTTATCCCATTCTTCGCTGCAGATCCTCTCAAGCTCTGTCAGATTGGATGGGGAGAGTCGCTGCACAGCTATTTTCAGGTCTCTCCAGAGATGTTCGATCGGGTTCAAGTCCAGGCTCTGGCTGGTTCACTCAAGGACATTGAGACGTGTCCCGAAGCCACTCCTGCGTTGTCTTGGCTGTGTGCTTAGGGTCATTGTCCTTTTGGAAGGTGAACCTTCACCCCAGTCTGAAGTCCTGAGTGCTCTGGAGCAGGTTTTCATCAAGGATCTCTCTGTACATCTTTCCCTTGATCCTTGCTCGTCGCCCTGCCACTGAAAAACATCCCCACAACATGATGCTGCCACCACCATGACAGCATCATAGGGATGGCGCCAGGTTTCCTCCAGACGTGACGCTTGGCATTCAGGCCAAAGTTCAATCTTGATTTCATCAGACCAGAGTATCTCGTTTCTCATGGTCTGAGAGTCATTTAGTGCCTTTTGGCAAACTACAATCGGGCTGTTATGTACTTTTTACTGAGCAGTGGCTTCCATCTGGCCACTCTACCATAAAGGCCTGATTGGTGGAGTGCTGCAGATTGTTGTCCTTCTGGAAGTTTCTCCAAAGAGGAACCCATCGGGTTCTTGGTCACCACCCTCACCAAGGCCCTTCTCCCCCAATTGCTCAGTTTGGCCGGGCGGCCATATAGCCAGGTGTGTGCCTTTCCAAATCATGTCCAGTCAATTGAGTTTACCACAGGTGGACTCCAATCAAGTTGTAGAAACATCAAGAATGATCAATGGAAACAGGATGCACCTGAGCTCAATTTCGTGTCTCATAGCGAAGGGTCGGAATATTTATGTAAATAAATGCTTTTTATTTTTAATACATTTGCTAAAATTTCTAAAAACCTGTTTTCACTTTGTCATTGTGGGGTATTGTGTGTAGATTGATGAGGAAAAACAAAAATGTGGAAAAAGTCAAGGAGTCCGAATACTTTCTGAATGCATTTTATATCCTAATGACCAGAGAGAAGCTGCATGTATCTAATTATAGACACGTTAACTAACAAATAACCTACCAAAACGTAGGAAATTATAAAACAGAAACATATCTAAATCAGGCAACAACAAAAAATCCTGTACCCCCTGTAAAAATATATATATATATATCCTGCCGTCTCTAACTGTAGCCTACAAAGCGTTTTCTATATTAGCGGGTTAGGGTCAGGTGCTGGCCTCAAATTTTCATACATAGTCGGGCAGATGGGTGATTAGCAATTGCATGCATTTGCTGCTGAACAAAGAGCTGGCCCGCACACCACTAAAACAGTGCTAATATCAACAAGATGCATGCAAGTCTCACCTGGCTTAAAGTAGAAGAAAGATTAACTCCATCACTTCTGGTTCTTATAAGAAATATTACTGTGAATTCCAAATGGGTCTGCATGATCAAGAATCACACTGTTCACATTTCTGAAACGTGTGCTCTTAACTTTCTTTTTATAGGTTAAGTACACGCCCCATGTGTCAATGTCATTGCTTAAGTTGGTACAGTTTAACATCATTTATTGAAACTGGAGTGATTCAAGCGCAATACCTCGTGCGATGACATTAACTGTGTGTGTATGTATATGTGCGCATGTGTGGGAGTGAGTGAGTGCCTGCATGTGTGTGTGCATTCCTGCATGTGTGTAGAGGGCAGTGCCATGGTGATATTTGCCCAGGCAGGGTGAAGTCATGCCAGGCTGAGGAGAGAAGAATGCCCCTTCTCTGAACACACACTGTCCCTGTCAGTCCACAGGGCCTGAGGTCAGCCATCAATGCTCTATTAATAAACGGGTCTGTCTGTCTGTGTGTGTCTGGTGGCAGTGTGCCCACCATTGTGCCAAAAGGGTATTCCCATGACGGTCATAAGACAATATGGGACTTTTTCTGTCTGCCGGGTAACAAGGACTTACATCAGTATACTGAGAGCCACAAGGTTCTCTCCTAACCCAGCAGTGAGACCCCTGATCAAAGTGCTTAGTTGAATCAGGTGTAATGGCACCAAGCAAAGGGGTGGGCAATCTTTTCTGCAAAGTGAGTTTGTGCTTTCTAGTTCTTTAGCCCAGAATGATCTACTGCAAAGAAAGAATCATTAACAGAAGAGAAAGCCCAAATAGTGTTTCTATGTTACATGTGACGGTCCATTAAAATGGCAATCAGCAGTTAAAACAATAACACCTTTTCCCAACCACTGTTTCATTATATAGCTGAAAGATTGGGCTGGAGAAATATAACCACTCTCAAATTCAAGGACAGAGCTATGGATGTAAGGGTTGGCAATCTATGATATCAGCATTTATACAGTGACATCCGAAAGTATTCACACCCCTTGATCTTTTCCACATTTTGTTTTATTAAAACCTGCATGTTAATTGTATTAAATTAACCATTTCACACGTACCATCACACGGGTGTGATCGTTCTAGAGTGTTCCCTGAAGCATACGAGCACACCCGTGTGATTAGAACGCTTATTTAAAAAGGCCAGTTTCGAATGACGCAACAATCTGCATTTGAGCTGGCCACACTTTTTTCAGAAACTATTTACACAAACAGTCCTTACAAAGTTATGTCTAGAATATGAGCAGTTTATTTTTGGATGCAATGTTCAGACATTCATAGAAGTAGAGACAGCATAACACAATCATTCAAACCGGAAAAATGTAGGCTACATTTGTCCTAGCGCTAAATGAGGAAAGATTGACGCAAAACAAGCGGTCCTAGGTCCTATTTTATAACTCTTGGCTGACATAAACTACAATATGAATTAGCTAATAGCAATTATTATTTAAACAGTGCCTTGCGAAAGTATTCGGCTCCCTTGAACTTTGCGACCTTTTGACACATTTCAGGCTTCAAACATAAAGATATAAAACTGTATTTTTTTGTGAAGAATCAACAACAAGTGGGACACAATCATGAAGTGGAACGACATTTACCGGATATTTCAAACTTTTTTAACAAATCAAAAACTGAAAAATTGGGCGTGCAAAATTATTCACCCGCCTTAAGTTAATACTTTGTAGCGCCACCTTTTGCTGCGATTACAGCTGTAAGTCGCTTGGGGTATGTCTCTATCAGTTTTGCACATCGAGAGACTGACATTTTTTCCCATTCCTCCTTGCAAAACAGCTCGAGCTCAGTGTGGTTGGATGGAGAGCATTTGTGAACAGCAGTTTTCAGTTCTTTCCACAGATTCTCGATTGGATTCAGGTCTGGACTTTGACTTGGCCATTCTAACACCTGGATATGTTTATTTTTGAACCATTCCATTGTAGATTTTGCTTTATGTTTTGGATCATTGTCTTGTTGGAAGACAAATCTCCGTCCCAGTCTCAGGTCTTTTGCAGACTCCATCAGGTTTTCTTCCAGAATGGTCCTGTATTTGGCTCCATCCATCTTCCCATCAATTTTAACCTTCTTCCCTGTCCCTGCTGAAGAAAAGCAGGCCCAAACCATGATGCTGCCACCACCATGTTTGACAGTGGGGATGGTGTGTTTAGAGTGATGAGCTGTGTTGCTTTTACGCCAAACATAACGTTTTGCATTGTTGCCAAAAAGTTCAATTTTGGTTTCATCTGACCAGAGCACCTTCTTCCACATGTTTGGTGTGTCTCCCAGGTGGCTTGTGGCAAACTTTAAACGACGCTTTTTATGGATATCTTTAAGAAATGGCTTTCTTCTTGCCACTCTTCCATAAAGGCCAGATTTGTGCAATATACGACTGATTGTTGTCCTATGGACAGAGTCTCCCACCTCAGCTGTAGATCTCTGCAGTTCATCGAGTGATCATGGGCCTCTTGGCTGCATCTCTGATCAGTCTTCTCCTTGTATGAGCTGAAAGTTTAGAGGGACGGCCAGGTCTTGGTAGATTTGCAGTGGTCTGATACTCCTTCCATTTCAATATTATCGCTTGCACAGTGCTCCTTGGGATGTTTAAAGCTTGGGAAATATTTTTGTATCCAAATCCGGCTTTAAACTTCTTCACAACAGTATCTCGGACCTGCCTGGTGTGTTCCTTGTTCTTCATGATGCTCTCTGCGCTTTTAATGGACCTCTGAGACTATCACTGTGCAGGTGCATTTATACAGAGACTTGATTACACACAGGTGGATTGTATTTATCATCATTAGTCATTTAGGTCAACATTGGATCATTCAGAGATCCTCACTGAACTTCTGGAGAGAGTTTGCTGCACTGAAAGTAAAGGGGCTGAATAATTTTGCACGCCCAATTTTTCAGTTTTTGATTTGTTAAAAAAGTTTGAAATATCCAATAAATGTCGTTCCACTTCATGAGTGTGTCCCACTTGTTGTTGATTCTTCACAAAAAAATACAGTTTTATATCTTTATGTTTGAAGCCTGAAATGTGGCAAAATGTTGCAAAGTTCAAGGGGGCCGAATACTTTCGCAAGGCACTGTAATTAATCAGCACGGGTGAGCTCACCATTGATAAAAATAATTGAGTGAAACACTTTCTAGAGTAAGTAATCCAATGATGATTAGGAATGCATGATTTATCACTGGTACTTGAAAAACATGTAAATAAAACAGTACATATTTCAATAATTACCACACAAAATATTTTCTGATAGTGATTTATTGATACAAATGGCGCATGCAGGCAGTCAATCATGTAACCTCTCACTTCCACTCTGAGCCATTCAGTGTTGTTGTTTATGTATGTAAAATCCTAAACTGTAGGATTAGCAATGTCTTTCAAAATGAGACAACTCACAAATGCAAAATGTTCTGTGGTAGCTGGAAAACTGCCAGCCATTTCACCCCTCCTGGCCCTGCTGTTTGCTTTGATGAGTCCCAGTCTGGATGCTCCTTGCCATTTCCATCTGAGGCAGAGTGCTTCAAGATGTTTCTGACAGAGGAGCTGGTGGGAGACATAGTAGAGACCAATAGCTATGCATTGGAGCTACAGAAGAGAGCCAGGAGTGGAGGAGGGCAACCACAATTAGTGAAATGTATACCTTCCTGGTGACAGTCCTTCTCATGGGGATGAACTCCCTAAGAGAATACTGGAGCACAGATAAATAAATAAAAAGTGGCCAGTGTTCAATGACTATGTACATAGAGACTACTGCCCTATGGACGGTTTAACAGTCCGATGACTTGGAGATCGAGAGACTGATAAAAAGCTTTTCTCTCAGCTTTGAGACCTGCAACAGGTCGTGGCTCAGGTGGCTGAAGTCCTTGATGATCTTCTTGGCCCTCCCGGGTGCTGTAGAATTACTGCAGGTCAGGTAGTTGTGCTGACCGCACCACCCTCTGGAGAGCCCTGCGGTTGCAGGCGGTGCAGTTGCTGTACCAGGAGATGATACAGCCCGACAGAATGCTCTCGATGGTGCATGTTAAAGGGCGTCGAAGAACATGGCTGACGTTTTACATTCTCCCAAGCAATTATGCAATTTTTTTTTTTTTTTACTTATTGTGTACATAATGTTGCTGCTGCCGTCTCTTATGACCAAAAAGAACTTCTGGACATCAGAAAAGAAATTACTAACCCTGAAATATCCAATAAATGTCGTTCCACTTCATGATTGTGTCCCACCTGTTGTTGATTCTTCACAAAAAAATACAGTTTTATATCTTTATGTTTGAAGCCTGAAATGTGGCAAAAGGTCGCAAAGTTCAAGGGGGGCGAATACTTTCGCAAGGCACTGTATGTTCCGGGATTCATCCAATGGCATTGAGGAATACACCACCTCAGTCATCGGCTTCATCAATAAGTGCGTCGATTACGTTATCCCCACAGTGACTGTACGTACATATCCAGAAGCCATGGATTTCAGGCAACATCCACATCGAGCTAGAGCTGCTGCTTTCAAGGAGCGGGAGACTAATCCGGATGCTTATAAGAAATCCTGCTATGCCCTCAGACAAACCATCAAACAAGCAAAACGTCAATACAGGATTGATATTGAATCTGCACCAGCTCTGACGCTCGTCAGATAAGGCAGGGCTTGAAAACTATTACGGACTACAAAGAGAAACCCAGAAGCTGCCCAGTGACGTGAGCCTACCAGACGAGCTAAATGTCTTTTATGCTCGCTTTAGGCAAGCAAAACTGAAGCATGCGTGAGAGC
Source organism: Oncorhynchus mykiss (assembly GCF_013265735.2). Classification (NCBI taxonomy): domain Eukaryota; kingdom Metazoa; phylum Chordata; class Actinopteri; order Salmoniformes; family Salmonidae; genus Oncorhynchus; species Oncorhynchus mykiss. Next base: position 36,676,354 of record NC_048585.1, on the reverse strand, counting down.
ACCAGCTGTTTTGGATGACTGTGTGATAACGCTCTTGGTAGACGATGTGAACAAAGCCTTTAAACAGGTCAACATTCACAAAGCCGCTGGGCCAGACAGATTACCAGGACGTGTACTCAAAGGATGCGCGGACCAACTGTCAAGCGTCTTCTTCTGACATTTTCAACTTCTCCCTGACCGAGTCTGTAATACCTACATGTTTCAAGCTAGTCCCTGTGCCCAAAGGAAGTGAAGGTAACCTGCCTAAATGATTACCGCCCCGTGGTACTCACATTGGTAGCCATGAAGTGCTATGAAAGGCTGGTCATTGCTCACATCAAAAGCATCCTCCCGGACACCCTAGACCAACTCCAACTCGCCCCAACAGATCCGCAGATGACCAATCTCAATCGCACTCCACACCGCTGTTTCTCACCTGGACAAAAGGAACATCTATGTGAGAATGCTATTCATTGACTACAGCTCAGCATTCAACACCATAGTGCCCTGAAAGCTCATCAATAAGCTAAGGAACCTCGAACTAAACATCTCCCTCTGCAACTGGATCCTGGACTTCCTGACGGGCTACACCCAGATGGCAAGAGTAGGCAACAAAACGTCTGCCATGCTGATCCTCAACACTGGGGCCCCTCAGGGGTGTGTACTTAGTCCCCTCCTGTATTCCCTGTTCACCCATGACTGCTTGGCCAAACACGACTCCAACACCATCATTTAAGTTTGCAGATGACACAACAGTGGTAGGCCTGATCAGCGACAATGGTGTGAGAGCCTATAGAGAGGTGGTCAGAAAACTGGCAGTGTGGTGCCAGGACAACAACCTCTCCCTCAATGTGAGCAATACAAAGGAGCTGATAGTGGCCTACAGGAAAAAGGCGGGCTGAACAGGCTCCATTAACATCGACGGGGCTGTAATGGAGAAGTTCAAGTTTCAAGTTCCTTGGTGTCCACATCGCCAACGACCTACCATGGTCCAAACATACCAAGATAGTCATGAAGAGGGCACGACAAAACCTTTTCCCCCCTCAGGAGACTGAAGAGATTTGGCATGGGCCCCCAGATCCTCAAAAGGTTCTACAGCTGCACCATCGAGAGCATCCTGACCAGTTGCATCACTGCCTGGTATGGCAACTGCTCGGCATCTGACCATAAGGTGTTACAGAGGGTAGTGCGAACTTCCTGCCACCCAGGACCTATATAATAGGCAGTGTCAGAGGAAAGCCCATAAAATTGTCAGAGACTCCAGTCACCCAGGTTAAAGACCGTTTTCTCTGCTACCGCACGGCAAGCGGTAACAGAGCACAAAGTCTAGGACCAAAATGCTCCTCCACAGCTTCTACCCCCAAGTCATTCGACTACTGAACAAGTCATAAAAACCGACACCGGACAATTTACATTGACACCCCCCCCTCCCCTTGTACACTGCTGATACTCGCTGTTTGTTTATTACCTATGCATAGTCACTTCGCCCCCACCTACATTTGTAGATTACCTCAACTGGCCTGTACCCCTGCATACTGACTCAGTACCAGTGCCCCCTGTATATAGCCTCGTTATTGTTATTCTTATTGTGTTACTTTTTATTTTAGCCTACTTGGTAATATATTCTTGAACTGCAATGTTGGTTGAGGGCTCGTAAGTAAGCATTTCACGGTAAAGTCTACACTTGTTGTATTCGATGCATGTGACAAATAAAGTTTGATCTGATCGGTAGAAGTTTGTGAGGGTCTAGGGGCCAAATTTATTTGGCGTGAAAGGACCATATCAGGTCCTCAGTGAGGTGCACGCAAAGGAACTTAAAGCTTTTGACCCGTACCACTGCGGCCCGTCGATGTGGATGGGGGCGTGCTCTCTATGCTGTCTCCTGTAGTCTACGATCCTGCTCCTTCATTTTGTTGACGTTGAGGGAGAGGTTATTTTCCTGGCACCATTCCGCCAGGGCTCTCTCCACCTCCCTGTAGGCTGAAACGACCTTGCCCACTTCACCAAAACCTTCCCCTCCCCCTATTTTCCCCTCCCTCTCTCCTTGGGAAGATAAGGTCCTTTGGTGTGGTTTCTCTAATGGACACGTTCAAACACTGGCCGTCAGGATGTGTTATGTAGGAGTGTGTGACAGAGAGGTGTGTGTGTGTGTGTATGTGTGTGTGTGTACTCCACTGTAAATTCCCCAATTCCCAACTGTTCCTGAAAACATTGGTTCCTATTCACTAGATCCACTGTTCCATTTAAAGTAGAGGAGGAGGGAAGGAAAAGTATGACTATTTCACCCGGAGGTACCAGTAACACCGTGTGTGTGTGTATTGCGTCCTGTGGTACCAGTAACACCAGAGCACGAGAACAAGTCAGGAAAGGGGTGAAGGGAATCAGGAAAGGGGTGTCGGAACGGACAGAGCGAATTAAAGAATGCATGATATACAGCACAAAGAAGTTATTGTCAGTTTCTTTGTACCAGTGTATTTTTCGGCTGCGAAACTACCTCTAACTTCCTTCATACTGGACACAGACACATAAAAATGGTATCCGCAAGCTAATCTGACTCTGGGGAAGAAGATAAAGGGTATCATTGCCAAAATTAAAAAGGTATCCCTTTGACACTTGTCCTCGTATAGCAACTTGTAAAATATTGATTTGGGGCAACTAGTAAAGAGATTCTCAGTGAGTTAATGCATAAAGCAGCGCAATGTTACAACCGGTACAAATTGTACAACCATTAACACCTGGTTATCTATGACGGTAACATCAAACAAAAGCGTTCCATGTGGTTCTCTAGTCTATTAGGCCAATAATAAAGACTTTAAAACACTGCATCAGCCTAGATGTTTCACAAATAAGCAAAGTCATAAGATGCTAAATAAGACTATATAGATAAGATAGATTAAATAGATAAAACATCCTTACATCTGGAGGCAGAGTAGGACAAATACAACAGTATACCCAGAACTGGCCTTCCAACCTCTCTATTATACAGTGTTTTAATGTGGCACGCTTACAGACCTAGTAGAAACAGCTTAGGGGGTTCAGAGATGGAAAGATAGAGATGGGAACATTTCATCTCTATCTCCAGTCATGACTACAAGTTCTTAGAAGCAGCAGGAGCAGACATTAACAAATGACAACAGTACACCACAATCATAGCCACAGACATTATGTACTTTCTGTATACCTAATAATAACAAACACACATTGGTGACTCCTATGTCTGATGCCACTCCATATGGGTTTTGTGTAGCCAGTAAGCTAGCAGGTTTAGCAAAGAATTGGCTTCTATCAGATGTAACCAGTGTAATTTAACCCCTAACCAACAGGATTATAGTAGAATCACACACACACACACAAAGAGAGACAATCATATTTCTCAGGATACCACAGGAGGGTAAGAGATGAAGGATTATACAGTGTTACCAGTAAGGAAGGACACATGGTCAGTCAAATACCATGCAGTTCGTACTAAAACATGAGGCTCTACCCTTTCTAAGAGAATGGGGGATATCCCTCTGCTCTTTCTCCCACTCCCTTTCATTCTCCTTTATTCTCCCCCCCCCCCCCCCCCCCCTCTTGCTCAGAGAGGGGTGAATCTGGAAGACATGCACAACACACACTAGTGTTGCACGGTATACTGAAACCTCTGTACTTTTCAATACTAGAAACATTTTCAACTATTCAGTACTAGAATGTGTTACTTTCGGTACTTCTGTCAAATGTGTCTGACTGATCAAGCCCGTCTAACAGCGCAGCGTACCCCTTTTTATTGTGCGCACCGTGCCTGCTCCAATTACTCATTTCTAGCCTGCACTTGGAGTCTGGGCTGCATCGTGTTAGCGCCCCATGATGCACAGAAGTTAACACACTTGAATAATGCAACACGGCAACACCTCCTGCTGAAGTAGCCCCCGATACATATTTGCACCGTATTACACAGTCAAAATATGGATTCATTTGTTTTATTAATGTAGTATGGAACCGTGGACTTAAAACAAAGGTTGGACTTATGGTAATGCAGAATGGGTATGATGAAATTATAATTTCTCTATTTAGGAAATATGGAACTTTGGACTATATGGGCGAAATATCAGGTTTTGATTTAGGGGACGGCGAGGATGAAAGGGAGCTGACTTTTTTCCCTTTAGGATTTTTTATGTATTAAATTTGAAGATTGTACCATTAGAAATACCAAAGTAATTTTTTTGTTTAACATGATAATGGCCTAATTGTAGAGGTCGGGAATATTATCACGTAAAAACTATTATATAGTGCGTCCCTTGCTCGCCGATGTGAATAGGAAGGATTAGCATTTAAGATTAATAAAATCAGGTCATATCACATTTTTTTGTGCTAGACTTAAAGGATTATATAATTAAAAACCAGCCTAGGTTCTCTATTGGAATAGGCCTACATGATCCTCAAATAATTGGTTTTATTACCGTTTTACATTTAAAAAATAAATATAAAAAATGTTAAGGATGATTATTCTTCCGATACACACCGGCAAATGGATGGATTAGGTATTGTCAACAGGGTTGTTGTCTCTAGTGTGTGGCATGCTGGTTAACACTGGGATAAAGGGATTAAAGTTAACAGTAGAACTAATAGAATAATTGGCTTACGGAAGCACTTCTCTAAGCGAGAGAAAGGTATATTATATATTTCTATAAACTATTTATGCTACCTTTTATATTCTTGATCCTAATAATATAGGCCTAGGTGTAAAACAGCTGAAGTGATAGAGCAACAACCCTGGAATAAAAAACGACATGTGTATGGGTGGAGAGAGGGTTGGTTTTACAGATTTACTCGCTCTGGATTGTCAGTACTGCATGTGTTCTTGGCTGTCGTACCGTGGCTGTGTCAGAGTCGATTGTGAGTTGATCTTGGGTATGCCTTCCCATAAGGGAGTGCCCGGGGTTGGCTTGCAGTCGGCTCTGGCACAGCCATGGCACGATACAACAGGATGTGATGCCTAAGAATAATTTTTACTTGCAGTCATTAGAATCTATGTTCCTTTTTCCTTCTTCCTGTTTTTGTCAGAATACAACAGGATATAATGAGGACTACATGAAATATGTCTTGCATGTAATGGACATTAAAAAAGGTCTGGTCTTGCGACATATTTCTGAAGTTCCCTTCATTTAAAAAAAAAATCATAAAAGTGTCAAACCATTGAATCCAATGAACTATGCAGGCTGGGCTGACATGCTTACAGCCTTGCTAGGACTTTCAAATATGACCATTCATTTATAAGATTGTGCTGTTATTATTTCTATTAATATGATCTATTATTGTTACTATTTACTTTTTTCTGACTGTTTTCCATGTTTTGGTTAGTTCTCTTAAGCATCTTCAGATATTTGCCTTAAGGGTTTGCCTTAGGACGCAAAGGTGCGTCGTGAGTCAGGGAGACGATCTGATGGCCTTAGTGACAACAGACCTAGATATGGGGTTTTTAGTGGGTGGAATATTGGGGCAATTGGGAGGTTTACAAAGTTGCAGCTACAGTATGCTTAACAGTGCATATTACTATGGTACCGCTACATGGACACTTAATCATCATGGTGCTTTTTAAAATGGTAAGTTTACAAACATTGGTTGTGGTAAGTATAATTGAAACGTGGGTACCATTATGGTAAGTGGGGAAATGAGTATAGCAAGTTATAATTGTAATGGCTTAGCAGATCATAAAAAAAGAATACATTTTTACATGGCTAAAAGATAAAGAACATAATATATACTGTTTACAAGGAACAAATTCTACACATATAGAAAAATGACTGGGAGGGAGAAATATATTTTTGTCATGGGCAAAGAAAAACATGTTTTCTTTTCAGTCTCCTCCAGTTCTACTGAATGATGTTAACTGTAAGGATTTATTTCCTAATAACAATAATGTCAAATTTACACATTTACAGAAAGACCTGTGTAAAGGCCAACTTACAGAAGAGGAACTTTGAGGCAATAAAATCTTTTCAGTGTTTTCATTGGGAATCCAGATTTCCTACCGCTTCCACTGAATGTAACCAGTGTTTAGAAATTGGTTGATGATTTTCCTTTGTGTAATGAAGAAGAAGCCCTGTTCAAAATGAGGGTAACTTGAAGTGTACTGTTTGTGAGAGGCGCGTGACCAGAAAGGTAGCGTCAGTTTGTTTTCTTTCTGTATTGAACACAGATCATCCAGTCTTCAATTTTATTGATTATTTACTTTAAAAAATACCTAAAGTTATATTACAAAAGTCGTTTGAAATGTTTTGGCTATGTTTACAGGTAACTTTTGAGATATTTTGTAGTCACGTTGCGCAAGTTGGAACCAGTGTTTTTTTGGATCAAACGCGCCAAATAAATTGACATTTTGGATACATAGACAACATTAATCGAACAAAAGGACCATTTGGGATGTTTATGGGACATATTGGAGTGCCAACAAAAGAAGCTCGTCAAAGGTAAGGCATGATTTTTATTTCTGTGTTTTGTGTCACGCCTGCAGGGTTGAAATATGTTCTCTCTTTTGTTTACGGAGGTGCTATCCTCAGGTAATAGCATCGTTGACTTTCGCCTTTTTGAAATCTGACATGTTGGCTGGATTCCCAACACGTGTAGATTTAATTTGGTATCTTACATGTGTGATTTCATGAAAGTTTGATGTTTATAGTAATTTATTTGAATTTGGCGCTCTGCATTTTCTCTGGCTTTTGGCCAGATGGGACGCTAGCGTCCCCCATATCCCAGAGAGGTTAATCTCTTATACAATGGGTTAAAGTTATGTACAGCAACCCCAGATTTAAAATAGTAAATAATGGTTACTTCTCAGAAAGTATTGAGCTTTTAAGCGGAGTAAAACAAGGCTGTCAGGTTGTCTCCATATCTATGTATTATGGCCATTTAATTGCTAGCTATTAAAATGAGATCCAACAAGAAAGTCAAGGGGTTAGAAATCCAGAGGATAAAAACAAGTGTCAATGTATGCCGATGACTCTAGTTTTTTCTTAAGTCCGCAATCTGGATCCCTGTACAGTCTCACTGAAGAACTTGATCACTTTTCTAGCCTCTCTGGAATAAAACCTAATTATGACAAGTGAACCATATTAAGTATTGGATTGTTTACACTACCTTGTACTTTACCAATATAATGGGCAGATAGTGAAGTAGACATACTTGGTATTCACATCTCAAAAAATATAAATTAACTTACTACAATTTCAATTTAAAGTCAGCAAAAACTGATAAGATTCTGCAACCATAGAGAGGTAAATACTTGTCTATTTATGGGGGGGATTCACACTGATTAACACTTTGATCCTATCACAGTTCACTTACTTACTAATTGCACTGCCTACTTCAGATGACTCGTTTTTTTTAAATCATATGAGCAAAAAAATATTTATTTTTATTTGGAATGCTAAGCCAGACAAAATTAAAACGTACCTATTTATATAATGAATAGGAGTTTGAGGGGCTAAAATTATTAAATATTAAAGCTTTAAACCCCTCACTAAAAGCTTCATTCATACATACATTATACTTAAACCCAAAAGTATTCTTCAGTAGATTATTAAGGCAGGCTTATCCTTTGTTCAAAAATTGCCTTTTTGCCTTCATACATATTACAACTTCTCATATGTGGAAAAAAAATGTTTCAAGTATCACCCTTTCTTAAAAAAGCCATACAAAGCTGGTTACAATTTTAGTTTTATCCCACAGAAAAAAAATCTAACAAATAATACAACAAATGTTATGGTTAGAGTCCAATATACTAATTAATAAAAAATAAAAACATTCTTTATGTGGAAAAAAAGTTTAAAATTATTCATTTTCGACCTCTACATTCTACCATCTACAGGATTTATGGGTCCCTAATCTGTACTATATAGAAATGCATAATTATGGATATGAATATCATTATATTCATGGTGATGCATCCTGAATAGGTACACAAAGGTAGCATATGCAATAACCTTTTTCGTATTTGGGTATAATTGTACACACTGGCTATTATTGTAATGAGCTCCGCACCCAAACAAGACCACATTTGGTTGGCCCGGTCCAGACCAAATCTGAAACAATTATAGATGTCTGTGTTTCACAACTTTGGACAGTACAGCACAGTTCCATATTGTACAGTAAAATAGATATGTTCAGTACTGTACTCTACTCCAGTGTGCTCTACTGTACTGAACTCTACAGTACTCTTTACTGTACTGTTGTCAACTGTACTGTACAAACTTGTGAAACATAGACATCTAGGATTGGTTCAGATTTGGTCCTGACCATGTCTTGGCTTTGACCACCAGACCACAGAAAGAGAGAAAAAATGTTTTTTGTTGAGCTGAACATAACAGTATGCCAGTGGAAGGGAGGACAGTAGCAGGTGACCTAACTGTGGTTTATGACTACTATGATTTCCCATTGTAATTCAATTGCAATAATTCTGATTTAGTTACAGAATTATGGGTTTTAAATCACTTAATACATTCATAAACAAACTTGATATCAGTAAAAACACTAACTAAATTGGTAGGTATACCTTTACTTGCTACTTCGGTGAAAGTGAACTTTCGTTATCCCCCCATGAGGGAGAGAAATTATCTTAATAAAATGTGGGTTTTTGGTATTGGAATTACACGGCAATGTCTGTTCAATTTAATAGAGAAGGCAAATAATTTCTCTAAAACTAAATATAAAAGTGTTCATATTAGTTGGCAGGGGTCTTTACTTCAACAACATGATTGTGTTTTGATGAATTTATAATCCTGTGTAAGACTGTTTCTGGTAGATGTTGACCAGAAATCAATGACTTTGCTTATTCCTATTTTTTAGTTTGGAGAATGGCTTAAAAAAAGGTATAATTAATAAAAATAAATAAAACTCAGCTTTGACAGCTAATTTGAAATGCTCCTATGCACTTCACATGTTGGTGCTTATGGGTCCTTTTAGATGGAAATGCCCAGTAGTGACCACTGCAAGCTATACTATGTATTCTTATGTCTATATAGTCACAAGAATGATCTAAATTTCAAAGGACTTTGATGGAACATTGATGAATTAAAGGCAAAGAAGTTGAAACAAAATATCCAACCATGCAGTTCTACTGACTGGACATGTTACTCTCACACAGTCATAAACCACAAATTATGTAGCCTAACAAATGGACATTACGTTGGCCTTGTGGGCGGTCAGTCTAACAGTAAAAACTAAACTTAAACGTATCCCACGACAACAAAGCGCGTGCGAGAGTTCTGAAAACAAATCACGACTCACTTTAGTGATGATGAGCGGTTCTCCGTGCTCAAGACCTCCTTTCAGCGTGAACCCCCAAGGCGTGCCTCCGTTTAACTGGACTGGGATATGGTTAAACGACACGAGTTGCTCAACAGTCTCCATTCTAGATATCTTTTAACGTTATTATACTCGCGGTAACCGACCGAGCGGAGTGGAAATGAGTCACTTTTCTACCTGCGCTGTTTTAGAACTCGGTCTCCATCACTACTAGCCAATGGGTCCTACCATTCCATTGCAATAAAGCAACAAATCGAACAGAGACATTAGTGATACATACAGATTGGGGGAGGGCTAAAAAAAAAAGTTCAGGCAGTAGCGTTAGTGTTCCACTCTCCGCCGGGGTGGTGAAAACGGATGTTTCCGGTTCTCAGGGCTACAGCAGTTTCCCCTGAAAAAAACAGTTGTGAGTACTCTGCTCAGGCGTCTTTTTACGCCTCGCTACGTTAGTATTCTTCCAAAACCAAAACTTCTGACGCGGTAGGAAGAAGTTTTCCCAGTCCCCCAATTTCAAAACTAGTTTGAAATTCATTGATAGTCACGGTAGAATTTAAACTGTGATTGTCCAATGAGAGCGCCCAGGGGGAGGAAAGAGTACACACTACACAATTTAGCATGTGTGGTAACAGATAAAATCTTCATCTAATTTTATTCCTCCATACACATTTTCCAGATGTTCAAATCAAATTTTATTGGTCACATAGATGTGTTTAAGTGAGTGCGAGTGTAGCAAAATGCTGTGTTTCAGCTCCAACAGTGCAGTAATATCTAACAATTTCACAACAAACACACACACACATCTAAGTAAAGGAATGGAATTAAGAATATAGAAATATGGACAAGCAATATCACAGCGACATAGACTAAGATACAGTATAATAGAATACGGTATATACATATGACATGAGAAATGCAAAATATGTAAACATTATTAAAGTGGCCAGTGATTTCAAGTCTGTATATAGGCAGCAGCCTCTAATGTGCTAGTGATGGCTATTTAACAGTCTGATGGCACCTGTTCTGACCTCGCCTTTTGGATGATAGAACAGGCAGTGGCTCGGGTGGTTGTTTCCTTGATGATCTTTTTGGCCTTCCTGTGACATCGGGTGCTGTAGGTGTCCTGGAGGTAGTTTGCCCCCTGGTAATGCATTGGGCAGACCGCACCACCCTCTGGAGAGCCCTGCGGGTGCGAGCGGTGCAGTTGACGTACCAGGCGGTGATACAATCCGACAGGATGCTCTCAATTGTGCATCTGTAGAAGTTTGTGAGGGTTTTAGGTGCCAAGATAAGGTGCTGTTGGCTGTTGCGCCTTCTTCACCACACTGTCTGTGTGGGAGGACCATTTCAGTTTGTCAGTGATGTGTATGCCGAGGAACTTTCCACCTTCTCCACTGCGGTCCCGTCGATGTGGATAGGGGGGTGCTCCCTCTGCTGTTTCCTGAAGTCCACAATCAGCTCCTTTGTTTTCTTTACATTAAGTGAGAGGTTATTTTCCTGGCACCACACTCCGAGTGCTCACCACCTCCCTGTAGGCTGTCTCATCATTGTTGGTCATCAGGCCTACTACTGTTGTGTGGTCTGCAAACCTGATTGAGTTGCAGGCATGCATGGCCACGCAGTCATGGCTGAACAATGAGTACAAGGAGGGGGCTGAGCACGCACCCAAGTGTTGGGGATCAACAAAATGGAGGTGTTGTTTCCTACCTTGACCACCTGGGGCCGGCCCGTCAGGAAGTCCAGGAACCAGTTTTACAGGGCGGGGGTCAGACCCAGGGCCTCGAGCTTAATGATGAACTTGGAGGGTACCATGGTATTGAATTCTGAGCTATAGTCAATGAACAGCATTACTATATAGGTGTTCCTCTTGTCCAGATGGGATAGGGTTAGGTCTATGGCATCGTCTGTGGATCTATCAGGTAAGGTAGAGGTGATATGATCCCTGACCCGTCTCTTAATTTGATTGCTTTTCTGATTTGTGACCAAGCTACTTGATGCTAAGTGTACATAATGTTTTGTCGAGCGATCAATAAAACGCTTGGATTGCTTTCGCTGTAAAGCATATTTTCAAAATCTGACACGACAGGTGGATTAACAAAAGGCTAAGCTGTGTTTTCCTATATTGCACTTATGATTTCATGAATATAAATATTTTTAGTAATATTGTTTGAATGTGGCGCTATGCAATTCAGCAGTTGTTGATGACAATTATCCCATTAACGGCATTGCAGCCATAAGTGTTCAATGACACTTTTTCTAAGTTTGTTAATTTTATCCAGGATTGTTTACCTCTGTATATAGATTTTGAAACTGCACTATGAATTTTATCCCAATAGCCAGAAGGGGGAACAATGGGAAGCATTGGCAATATATTCATTTTGACAATAGATATTCTGCTGGTTAAAGCAACTGGGATATTATTATTAAGATAAAACATAATATTCAATATCGGCAAGTTAGACTAAAATATTAGTTCTACATAATCTGGTGGGTGATAACCTTCAATCTGGATAATAACACAAAACAAATCTTAAGACTAGAGACATTTATCGACAAATATTACGAAAACAAGCAACACCCAAACATGACGGAGAGTAAGACAGGGGAACCGATTTCAAAACGAAAACATGACTGTTCTACAGACAGACGATTTAATATTTTCACCACCGGGAATGGTAAAGGTCGAAACCGATCTGTTAAAATCAATAACTGACAAACTGTGTATACTTTAATTAGTAAGGATATAAAAGAGTTGAAGGCAAGCTTCGAGATGACTGATGAAAAAGCTGCGACATTGGAGAAGGAAACACACAAGCAAAAAGGGACAGTCAATAAGATTGAAACTCAAGTGAATGAAATTAAAAAGGAGAACACCGTTCTGAGGGAAGCCTTACTGGACATACAAATCCATGAGAGAGAATCTGGTGCTTACAGGAATCCAGGAGAAAGAAGGGGAAGTTCCTGAATCTGTAGTTAGAGAGTTCCTCCTTACAGCGCTTCAGATCCCACGCGAAGCTATAGACAAAATCCAACTTTAACGTGTACACCGCTTCGGACAGAGAGGACAAAGGTACGAACGCCCAATCGTTGCCAAATTTGCTTAATTTAAAGATAAAATAATGGTGAAAGGCCTGGGTGGCGCAGTGGTTAAGGGCGCTGTACTGCAGCGTCAGCTGTGCCACCAGAGACTCTGGGTTCGCGCCCAGAATCTGTCGTAACCGGCCGCGACCGGGAGGTCCGTGGGGCGACGCACAATTGGCCTAGCGTCGCCCGGGTTAGGGAGGGGTTGGCCGGTAGGGATATCCTTGTCTCATCGCGCACCAGTGACTCCTGTGGCAGGCCGGGCGCAGTGCGCGCTAACCAAGGTTGCCAGGTGCACGGTGTTTCCTCCGACACATTGGTGCGGCTGGCTTCCGGGTTGGATGCGCGCTGTGTTAAGAAGCAGCGCGGCTTGGTTGGGTTGTGTATCGGAGGACGCATGACTTTCAAACTTCGTCTCTCCCGAGCCCGTACGGTAGTTGTAGCGATGAGACAAGATAGTAGCTACTAAACAATTGGATACCACGAAATTGGGGAGAAAACAGGGTAAAATTTAAAGCCTGGTTAAAAGACTTGCTGGGACCAAAATTGGCATGAATGAGCAGTTTCCGAAGGAAATTGCAAAACGGTGTTAAGTTCTGTATCCAATTTTCAAAGAAAATAGATTCAAAGCGAAACGAGTAGCTCTCTTCGTTGATAAACTATATATTGATAACCAGTTGTTCAGAGACACAAAGACTAATCCATGGTTTTAAAAAAAATTAGAGTTCTCACAGATGAGGAAAATAAACACAATTCTAGATTGTAACAATACAATAAAAAATATAGCTTTTCTATATGTCTTCACATATAACTCATTGAACACACAAGCACTAATTCAACATAGTTGTAACGGCCGTTGTTGGTGGAAGAAGGTGAGGACCAATGCGCAGCGTGGTAAGTGTCCATATTTTTTATAAAGAAATTGAACACTGAACAAAAACAACAAAGTGAACAACTGAAACTGTTCTGTCTGGTGCAGAATACAAACACGCAACAGAAAATAATCACTCACAACTCAAGGGTGAAAACAGGCTGCCTAAGTATGGTTCTCAATCAGGGACAACGATTGACAGCTGCCTCTGAAACCATACCAGGCCAAACACAGAAATACCAAATCATAGAAAAACGAACATAGACAACCCACCCGACTAACGCCCTGACCATACTAAAACAAAGACATAACAAAAGAACTAAGGTCAGAACGTGACAAGAGTGAAGATAAAAACTAAGTAAACCGAAGGCACAGTATGTGTGGATGGTGTGGTGTGTGTTAATGTTTTATTTTATTTGTTATGTTTGGGAAAGTTGAGTGAGTGAGTAATGAAATGGTTGCATTTCCCAGAACCAATGTATTGCTGTGAGCCGGGGTATGAGAGGGCTTTCAATGTTGTTCAGATGATGGATATACTTTTATAATTAATTATATGTCTTATTTATTTATTTATTGTTATTGTTATTATTGACCAAAAGCAGCACTGCCCCCTCAAGATTCTGAGCCTGCTTGGCAGGGTTGGTCCTGCAAAGCCAAAGCCCCCTAAAGGGAGAGCATACTACACAAGGAAATTCTCAAAGCTGCTAATGAGAACCTTGACGACCTTGTACCTAGCCGGTGGGGATTCCGGTGGGGTGCCCCCACCCAGGCAGGGGCAGTGCTGGCAACACTAGCTGCAGTAACCCATGGGGAGGGGGTCACACTCGGACATTCAGAGAGGGGGTATATTATTGTGACCCTGGTGGCACAAAATCAAAGTTTGACTGCATGGAGATGCTTGGGAATATGGTCAATACAGGAAAAGGTGTACATTTGACCTCCATCATCTAGGATGTGACAATGGTTAATAAAATCTCTCAATTTCTGCCCATTTTTTGAGTGGTCTTGTATGCCTTCTCATGCAGCTGCAACTGTAAGTGCATTTGTAAATCAAGACCTTTCTTGAGTTGGGCTCTCGGATGGTGCAATTGTTGAGAATGTGAGCTTATGGTTGTGTGGAGGGAAAGGGTTGAGTGTGTGTGGGTGTATGTGTGTGTGTATCCCACAACTGTTGCAAAGGAGTAAAATATGATAGGGACAATAGAGGATGATCCACAGCTATAAATAATACAAATTGAGGTGAAGGTGATGGAAATGCATTTGATTTGGCAGTTGATCTACTTCAATTTGGTAAATGGCACTGTGTGCTCTTTTCAAAGGATGGATCCCAGCCGGTTCAGGGCTATGGGATACAGGGGGTCGAGGGTGGTCTGCCGGGCATTGGGATGACAACCCAACTCGGGAAGAGGAGGGCTTTTAGCGGGTGGAATAGTAGGGACCAATTGGAGGTTTAGTTAGTAGCAATGCAAATATCATGGTACAGCTATATAGACAGTCAATCATCATGCTACTTTTTAATGGAACGTTTACAAACATATATTTTGAAAACAAGAATTGAAAGTTGTGTCTCATTATAGTAAGTGGTGAAATAAGTATAGCCAGTTGCAATTGTAATGGCCTAGCTGTAACGATCGTCGTCCTCCTCATCTGAGGAGGAGTAGGAAATATCGGACCAATGCGCGGTGTGGTATGTGTTCATGATGTTTATTTGCCTGAACACTGAAAAACAAAATAACAACGTGAATAAACGAAACGAACGAAACAGTCCCGTGTGGAACAAACACTGACGCGGAAAAATAATCACCCACAAAACACAGGTGGGAAAAGGCTACCTAAGTATGATTCTCAAATCAGAGACAACGAACGACACCTGCCTCTGATTGAGAAGCATACCAGGCCAAACACATAACCATAACATAGAAAAAGGAACATAGACTACCCACCCCAACTCACGCCCTGACCCTACTAAAACAAAGACATAACAAAAGAACTAAGGTCAGAACGTGACAGGACCACCCCCAAAGATGCGGACTCCGGCCGCAAAACCTGAATCTATAGGGGAGGGTCTGGGTGGGCTGGCGGCTCTGGCACGGGAGGTGGACACCACCCCACCATAGTCTTTGCCCGCTTCTTTACTCGCCTCCGTGGTGCCTTTAGAGCGGCGACACTCGCCGCCAACCTCGGACTGGGGACCCTAGCAGCGGGCCCCGAATGGACGGGAGATTCCGGCAGCACCGGACAGGTGGGAGACTCCGGCAGCGCCGGAGTGAAGGGTGATTCCGGCAGCGCCGGAGTGAAGGGTGATTCCGGCAGCGCAGGAGTGAAGGGCGGCTCCGGCAGCTCCTGACTGACGGGCGGCTCTGGCAGCTCCGGACAGGCGGGCGACTCTGGCAGCGCTGGACAGGCGGGCGACTCTGGCAGCGCTGGACAGGCGGGCGACTCTGGCAGCGCTGGACAGGCGGGCGACTCTGGCAGCGCTGGACAGGCGGGCGACTCTGGCAGCGCTGGACAGGCGGGCGACTCTGGCAACATCAGTATTGCTCTTATGGCTGAATGGAAGCAAGTCCCTGCAGCAATGTTACAACATCTAGTGGAAATCCTTCCCAGAAGAGTGGAGACTGTTATGGCATCAAAGGGGAGACCTACTCAATATTAATGGCTATCATTTTGAAATTAGATGTTCAACGAGCAGGTGTCCACGTACTTTTGGTTATGTTGTGTATTTTAGAAGCTTTTCACTGACAGCCGCAACTCAATCCGCTAGACGTATTGCCATGCACACACTACCCAAATTGCGGACTTTCCAAACATACTTGTGATTTGATCCAATCTACAGATATTTTTTAAGTAAGCTAATGATCCTCTGTGGCTATGTCATGCTACCGGTTGAAGTATTTTGAATGATTTGATTTAGACAGGAGTAATTATATACTTTTTGGCTAATCAATTTACTGCCAACTATATGTAGCCCATGTATCTGATGCTGTCTGCACAAAAATAGTATGACAAGCCATAATCTTTTGGTCCATACACCATCAGAAACATGGTCTACACATACTGAGACAGAGGTGCGGTCTCGGTCAAACAAATTATCAATATTTCAATATTTTCTTCGAACAGGCAAAGAGGTAAGGTAGGGCAGGCCAGGCCCCATAAGACCCGCCCATAACACCACACACACACCTCTGGGGTCTGGGAAACTCCTTTCATGGCTAGGCATTCAGTCAACCATTCAGACCTTCAGTCAGCAAACCAGTCAGGGATATTGATGAGCTTGTTGCTTGTTGTGCTTTCATTGAGGCAGTGATTTCTGAAGCTATCACAATTCTGTCAGTGGCAGTGAACTCAGCATGGTTGGTGGAGGCTAGGGTGGGAGGGAGGGTGGGAAGGAAGGAGGGAGAGAGGAGAGAGAGAGAGAGGGTGGTGCCTCCTCAGAGAAGATCATAGTGCAGAGAGTAACAACACGAGCAGGGTGAGACTCGCACTTGGAAGAGAACGGAGAATACCAACCTTCGCCTCTCTGAAAGGAACAGCTGGGTTTGATTTATGAAACGGAAACAAACAGATTCAATGATTGAAGGAGTCACATCATAAAAAACAATCGCTATTTGCTGTCAAGGAGATATACCTAGATATAAGCTACCGAGAGAGGTTGGCTATTGGTGAGCAGGGTTGTTGGTTAACGGTAGGTTTATAGAGCACGAGCGCTGAAATAAGCCGAAGACGGAGCGTTTTCAGAACCTTGGATAGAGCACGCGAGCGGGACCATGGCTCCAATGGTGACGAAAGAAATGCAGATTGGTAAGTAGCTGGGATGGGAAAAAGGTCTTATTTGAGTGGGAGCAGCCAATAGTTGGTGGGAGAACTCGGGAAGCCCCTGTGTCTGTTATTTTGGTTGGTAATATTCAGTTGCGTCACAAATGGTACCCTACTCACTATTTATTAAATGTATTTATCCTTTATTTATTTAGTAGATCATATTGAAAATATCCTGTCATGTCCTAATGCACTGGGATTGCCTACCCAGTTTGTGCTCTGACACTAAGCTAAGAATATCTATTTGTGTTGCTAACTAACCAAGCACCCCAGTCACTCATCTGATTAGATTACTATTTGAGATTAGTGATAGTTAATTAATCATTAATCAGTTAGATAAATCAATAAGCAAGTGAATCACTGTCTTCAAATCGCCATGACATCTAAATGTTTATGTCAAAAAGGCATTTTCTCTATTCATATTCAGTACATGTCATGACTCTATATGGGCCTTGATCATGTATTGATCATGTATTGGAGGAGTCACAGATTGTACTGTTATTATATGACAGTGTGATGTCTCTGGCACTCTATTCCCTATATAGTGCAATACTTTTGACCAGTGTCCGTATGGAATAAGGTGCCATTTGTGACACGTCCCGAGATTGTGTTGTTATGCTGTCTCTGACTCAGACAGTGTATCAGTCAGTCAGCCAGTCAGTCATTCAGTCTATTAGTAATTAGTATTAAGCAGTGGGATTCTGACGCAGCTTGTCATTACATTCATCTACAGACCTAGTAAGACAAAGGAAGCTTCCGCACATTCACACACACACAGAGAGACACACACTCAACAGACAGACAATAGATCAACAGGAGGGAGGGACAGTTACAAAAACATGACAAAATTATTAATTTATCTTTCTCTCACTCCCTCCTCCTCCCCTACTCTCTCTGCCCCCCCCCCCCCCCCCTCTTCTCCATAGCAGAGGTGCCGGTGAGTGTTGCCGTGGTGAGTGTGTTTGGCCTAGTGTCCTGCGTCTCCATCTTCGCCTGGATCTGCTGCCAACGTAAGAACACCAAGTCCCAGGGGACAACACCCTACAAGTTCATGCACATGCTCAAAGGCATCGACATCTACCCAGAGAGCCTCAGCAACAAGAAGTTAGACAGCAAGATCGACGTCAACGGAAACTGTAATGTCACCAGCACCAATGGTAAACAACAACAACAAGTGGCCTCCAGCCCAGCAGAGGGCAGAACGGCCCTCCACCTCGACCTGGAAAAACAACAAGACCTGAACGACAACTTCACCAAACCTCCACACCCCAAAGTCCAGATCCACACCAAGGTCCGCAGCTCCCCAGACTTGGACCTCCC
Source organism: Oncorhynchus mykiss (assembly GCF_013265735.2). Taxonomy (NCBI): domain Eukaryota; kingdom Metazoa; phylum Chordata; class Actinopteri; order Salmoniformes; family Salmonidae; genus Oncorhynchus; species Oncorhynchus mykiss. Next base: position 36,658,008 of record NC_048585.1, on the reverse strand, counting down.
CATGCCCCACCCAGGGTTCACCCAAACTGGAGTTAGAGACCTGGCCCTGGTCTCCCCCACCAGTGGCAGTCTCTCCAGCCAGGCCACCACCCACACCCAAGGGGACGCGGACCACAACAAACCCCAGGACGGAGGCCCCGATGTCGGCCTTGGGACCCTCCACTTCTCCCTGGAGTACAACTCAGAGAAGAAGGCCTTCGTGGTTCACATTAAGGAGGCCCACGGGCTGACTCCAACCGACGATCAGTCCCTGACTTCTGACCCCTACATCAAGCTGACCCTGCTGCCTGAGAAGAAGCACCGGGTCAAGACCCGCGTCCTGAGGAAGACTCTGGACCCGGTGTTCGACGAGACCTTCAGCTTCTATGGGATCCCAATGGTCCGCGTGCAGGAGCTGTCGCTCCACTTCATGGTGCTCAGCTTTGATAGGTTCTCCCGTGATGAGGTTATTGGCGAGATGCTCATCCCATTGGCCGGGATCGACCTGACGGAGGGGCGTGTCCTGATGAGCCGCGAGATTATCAAGAAGAATGTCAGGGTAAGTGATAGTTACTTGGTTCATCATCATCATTATTATAATAGTCATCATTATAGTAATTATCATAGTAAGTCATCATCATCCCCATCATCATATTCATCATTCTCAACTTTTACACCTTCACTACTATAGAGTACAGTAAAACAACCGCTCTCCATTCTAGCTCTGAGGGAATCATGATTACAATGACGGTGCACTATTAGTGTCTAATGGAAATTCTGCTTGGCATAATAACCCTTAGCATAATATGAATTAAATCCTCTTTGTAGTGAGAGTTTATACCTACAGTAATATGTAATATGATAATACAGCCTCCTGTAGTTAAATGTTGCAGGGTACTAATGGAATAATACAGGGAGAGTCCCAAATGGCACCCTATTCCCTATAGTGTACTACTTTTGAGAGGACCTATATGGCTCTTGTCAAAAGTGGTGTACTATATAGGGAATAGGGTGCCATTTTGGACGCATCCCAGAGTTTATGAATGTTATAAGATTGCAGATACCATTGTGTCTTTAGAATCTCTAGATCATTCTAGAATAGATTATTCTAGAATTGATACTGATATTCTATCCTCTATGCAGCGCTGGGCTGGGCTGTTGCTGTCTTTTCCATATGATAGGTGAGGAGTAGTACTACGGTGAAGGGAGAGAGTTATAGGATCTATTGAATTGTATTGTACTGTGTACTGTGTACATTGGCGAGGGAGCGAGAGAGTGAGGCATATGTCTTGTGTAGTGTTGTGTGCCAAGCTTCTAGACTCTTCTACGCTGCTGGTAAACCTGACTTCTCTCTCTGCTGCTCCTCTGCTGCTTAGTAAAGGGACTGAGAAAAGGGCTTGGTTGTATTGTTGTTTCTTGGTTTTATGTTCTTCCTCTTTTCTAATGTTTACAAATGCATGAAGAGTTTATGTCCAAAATGCTATATCCACCAATTTTTAACATTAACATTGTGTTTTTTTCATCATAATTGTTTGTTTATGGGTACCTTCATGATTGTAAAATATTACTGTTCTCAGATTTCTTTTATAATAGATTTTAGATGTGTATGAAAATGTTTTTTTTTTTTGTTGCTAAATGCTATATAACCTTGTTTAGCTGTAATGGAATGTTTGTATCCTGTATAGTTGACTGTGATATGTGATTTTCTCACATTTATATCTAAAGATGAATGCACTCACTGTAAGCCACTTGTCACGTCCTGACCATAGACCATAGCCTGTATTTTCTATGGTAGAGTAGGTCAGGGGTGTTTAGTCTAGTTTATTATTTCTATGTGGGGTTCTAGGTTTATTTTTCTATGTTGGTGTTTGTGTATGATTCCCAATTAGAGGCAGCTGGTAATCATTGTCTCTAATTGGGGATCATACTTAAGTTAAATTTTTTCCACCTGTGGGTTATGGGATATTGTTTATGTTTAGTTGCTGGTTAGCACTGCATTGTCATCACGGTTCGTTTATTATTTATTTTGTTTTGTATTTGCTTAAAGTTTCACTTTCATTAAAATATGTGGAACTCAACGTATGCTGCGCCTTGGTCCGACCACTATTATTACGAACATCGTGACAGAATATCCCATCAACAACGGACCAAGCCGCGTGCCCGTTAGGTAATGGCATCCTGGTCTTTGGACGAGATAAGGGAGAGAACATCCTGGACTTGGGACGACATAGTGGCAGGAGAGAAGAGCCTGCCGTGGAAGCAGGCCGAGGCAGCGAAGGAGGATCAACGACGACTCCGGGGTTCACAACCACGACGCAAGCACAAGAGGCAGCCCCCCCAAAAACATTTTGGGGGGCAAACGGTGTGGTTGGCAGATCCAGGATTCAGACCAGAGCCAACTCCACGCACTTGCTTCAAGGAGTTTGTGACCATTCAGGCACCATGTTATGCGGTGATACGCACTGTGTCTTCAGTGCGCATTCACAGCCCGGTGCGCTCGGTGCCAGCTCCCCGCACTTGCCGTGCGAAAGTGAGCATCCAGCCAGGATGGGTTGTGCCGGCTCAGCGCTCCTGGTCTCCAGTACGCCTCCTCGGACCATGATATCCTGTGCCGGTTCTACGCACAGTGTTTCCAGTGCGCCTTCACAGCCCAGTACCTCCTGTGCCTCCTCCCTGCACTCGCTCTGAGATGCATGTCATCAGCCCGGTGCCAACTGTACCGGTCCCACGCATCAGGCCTCCAGTGTACCTCCACAGTCCAGTACGTTCTGTGCCTCCTCCCTGCACTCGCCCTGAGGTGCGTGTCACCAGCCCGGTACCACCAGTGCCGGCCCCACGCACCAGGCTGCCTGCGACAAGCCCCAGTCCAGAGCTTCCGGCAACAGTTCCCAGTCCAGAGCTGCCGGCGACAGTTCCCAGTCCGGAGCCTCCTGAGACGTTTCACAGTCCGGAGCCTCCTGAGACGTTTCACAGTCCGGAGCCTCCTGGGACGTTTCACAGTCCGGAGCCTCCTGAGACGTTTCACGGTCCGGAACCTCCTGCGAGGGTCCACGGTCCGGAACCTCCTGCGACGGTCCACGGTCCGGAACCTCCTGCGACGGTCAACGGTTCGAAACCTCCAGCTCCATGGCCGAACCCTTCCCCTGCGCCGATGCCCAGTCTAAGCACGGCGTACAGTCCAGCTCCAAGGCCGGAGTCTTCTTCTGCATTGGGGCCCAGTCCAGGCACAGCGTCGAGTCCCGCTCCATGGCGGGAGCCTTCCCCTGCGCCGATGCCCATTCCAGACAAAGTGTTCAGCCTGGGTCCATGGCTGGATCCGCAGGATGAGCGGGTACTTCGCCCCGCACCAGAGCCGCCACCGACACTAGACACCCCCCCTAACCCTCCCTTTTTGTTTCAGATTTTGCGGTCGGAGTCCTCACCTTTGGTGGGGAGTACTGTCACATCCTGACCATAGAAAGCCTGTAATTTCTATGGTAGAGTAGGTCAGGGCGTGACTAGGGGTGTTTAGTCTAGTTTATTATTTCTATGTGGGGTTCTAGGTTTATTTTTCTATGTTGGTGTTTGTGTATGATTCCCAATTAGAGGCAAGCTGGTAATCGTTGTCTCTATTTGGGGATCATACTTAAGTTGCATTTTTTCCACCTGTGGGTTATGGAATATTGTTTATGTTTAGTTGCTGGTTAGCACTGCATTGTCGTCACGGTTCGTTTATTCTTTATTTTGTTTTGTATTTGCTTAAAGTTTCACTTTCATTAAAATATGTGGAACTCAACATGGTTGACCATTATTATTACGAACATCGTGACACCGCTCTGGATGAGAGCATCTGCTAAATAATTAAAATGCCAAATGTAAATGTTTTACTTTCAAATCTCATGTTACTGTATTGCTTTATTTAAAACATATTTAAAACAAACATATTGATGCCACAAATGTATCATTTCCAAAAAATAAAATGCATAAAATATATAGTTATTTGTTACATTTGACTGTGTGTAACCTAGTATTACTAATTTCTCTGAAAGTGAGGCTTTACAGTGACTTCAGAAAGTATTCAGACCCCTTTACTTTTTCTACATTTTGTTACTTTACAGCCTTATTCTAAAATTGATTAAAATATACAGTACCAGTCAAGTTTAGACACACCTACTCATTCCAGGGTTTTTCTTTATTTTTTTATATTTTCCACATTGCTATGAAATAGCACATATGGAATCATGTAGTAACCAAAAAAAGTGTTAAACAAATCAAAACATATTTGAGATTCTTCAAAGTAGCCACACTTCGCCTTGATGACAGATTTGCAATCTCTTGGCATTCACTCAACCAGCTTCATGAGGTAGTCACCTAGAATGCTGTCTTACCAACAACGGCAACGATGAGACAGCCTATAGGGAGGAGGTCAGAGACCTGGTCATGTGGTGCAAGGACAACAACCTCTTCTTCAACGTGATCAAGACAAAAGAGATGATTGTGGACTACAGGAAAATGAGGACCGAGCACGCCCCCGTTCTCATCGACGGGGCTGTAGTGGAACAGGTTGAGAGATTCAAGTTCCTTGGTGTCCACATCACCAACAAACTACCATGGTCCAAACACACTAAGACAGTTGTGAAGAGGGCACGACAAAGCCTATTCCCCCTCAGGAGACTGAAAAGATTTGGCATGGGTCCTCAGAACCTTAAAAGCTTCTACAGCTGCACCATCGAGAGCACTGGTTGCATCAATGCCTGGTATGGCAATTATTCGGCCTCCGACCACAAGGCACTACACAGGGTAGTGTGTACGGCCCAGTACATCACTGGAGCCAAGCTTCCTGCCATCCAGGATGGATGTCAGGAGAAGGCCCAAAAAATTGTCAAAGACTCCAGCCACCGAGTCATAGAGTGTTCTCTCTGCTACCGCATGGCGAGAGGTACCAGAGAGGTAAATCGAGGTCCACCCCCAAGCCATAACACTCCTGAACAGCTAATCAAAGGGCTACCCAGACCCCTCTTTTACACTGCTGCTACGCTCTGTTTATAATCTATGCATTGTCACTTTAACTCTACCTACATGTACTGCTGCGGTTTAATTATTTGTTACTTTTATTTTCTATTTTTACTTATCTATTTTTTTCTTAACACTCAAGCATTCACTGTAATGTCTAAAACTTGTATTTGGCGCATGTGACAAATAACATTTTATTTCATTTTAATTAACAGGTTTGCCTTGTTAAAAGTTAAGTAGTGGAATTTCTTTCCTTCTTAATGCGTTTGAGCCAATCAGTTGTGTTGTGACAAGGTGGGGTGGTATACAGAAGATAGCCCTATTTGATAAAGACCAAGTCCATATTATGGCAAGAACAGCTCAAATAAGCAAAGAGAAACGACAGCCCATCATTACTTCACGACATGAAGGTCAGTGAATCTGGAACATTTTAAGATCTTTGAAAGTTTCTTCAAGTGCAGTCGCAAAAATCATCAAGCGCTATGATTGCAAACTGGCTCTGATGAGGACCGCCACAGGAAACGAAGACCCAGAGTCACCTCTGCTGCAGAGGTGAGTTAACAGCCTCTGAAATTGGCAATTAACTGCACCTCAAATTGCACCTCACAGAGTTCAAGTAACAGACACATCTCAACATCAACTGTTCAGAGTAGACTGCGTGAATCAGACCTTCATGGTCGAATTGCTGCAAAGAAACCACTACTAAAGGACAACAATAATAAGAATAGACTTGCCTGCACCAAGCAAAGGCAATTAGACCGGTGGAAATCTGTCCTTTGGTCTGATATGTCCAAATATGAGATTTTGGTTCCAACCGCTGTGTCTTTGTGAGTCGCAGAGTAGGTGAATGGATAATCTGCCATTTGTGGTTCCCACCATGAAGCATGGCACTGTCTGTAATTAATTTAGAATTCAAGGTACACTTAATCAGCATGGCTACCACAGCATCCTGCAGCGATAAGCCATCCCATCTGGTTTGTGCTGAATGGGTCTATCATTTGTTTTTCAACAGGACAATAACCCAAAACACACCTCCAGTCTGTGTACGGGATATTTGACCAAGGAGAGTGATGGAGTGGTGCATCAAATGACCGGGTCTCCACAATCACCCTACAGTACCTCAACCCAATTGAGATGGTTTGGGATACGTTGGACCGCAGAGGGAAGGAAAAGCAGCCAACAAGTGCTCAGCATATGTGTGAACTCTTTCAAGACTGTTTGAAAAACATTCATCATGAAGCTGGTTGAGAGAATGCCAAGAGTGTGCAAAGCTGTCATCAAGGCAAAAGGTGGATACTTTGAAGAATCTAAAATATATTTTGATTTCTTTGACACTTTTTTCGTTACGACATGATTCCATATGTGTTATTTCATTGTTTTGATGTCTTCACTATAATTCTACAATGTAGAAAATAATGACAATTCAGAAAAACCCTTGAATGAGTAGGTGTGTCCAAACATTTGATTGGTACTGTGTATTTTTTCTCAGCAATCTACACACGATACCCCATAATGACAAAGCGAAACAAGTTTTTATTTATTTTTGCTAATTTATTAAATATAAAAAAACGAAATACCTTATTTACATAAGTATTCAGAACCTTTGCTTTGTGATTCGAAATTGAGTTCAGGTGCATCCTGTTTCTATTGATCATCCTAGAGATGTTAGTACATCTTGACTACATGATTTGGAAAGGCACATACAGTATCACTCCAGTGTTAATGCTAAATTGAATTTTTTCGCCTCTATGGCCTATTTATTGCCTTACCTCCCTAATCTTCTACATTTGCACACACTGTACATATATTTTTCTATGTGTTATTGACTGTACGTTTGTTTATGTGTAACTCTGTGTTGTTGTTTTTGTAGCACTGCTTTGCTTTATCTTGGCCAGGTCGCAGTTGTAAATGAGAACTCGTTCTCAACTGGCCTACCTGGTTAAATAAAGTTGGAATAAAATAAATAAAAAGTCTGGAGACTGAGATGGCGATTGCAAAATGTTGATTCCTTTTTAAAATGACCTGATCAGTATCTTTTGAAAAAAATATTTTAAAAGGAATCAACATTTTGCAATGGCCATCTCAGTCTCCGGACTTGAACCAATTTGAACATCTGTGGTCTGAATTGAAGCACAGATGAAGGATATCAATGATCTGGAAAGATTTGCTAAAGAGGAATGGTCTAAGATACCTCCCAATGTTTTCTTCTCATAAAACATTTTAGAACAAGGCTCAGTGCCATTATCCTCGCAAGGTAACATATTGAAAACAGGGGTGCCAATAATTTTGACCCCTTATCTTTTTTAGAAAAAGGTTTTACTTGTCACTTTTTCTCTGAGAAATTGTATTGGTATAAAATAATACAATTTTCCCTTTTTTGCCATATAATATAGCTCAGTAATTGTATTTTTTTTGCTTATCTTTATCAAGGGTGCCAATCATTTTGGAACTGACTGCATATATCTCTACTTTATAACTTGGTGTAAATATCACAGTTCATCATCATAATGTCAGTGAAAACGCAATCTTCCTCGTCACTAGTCAGTACCTTGCTCGGGTCTCGAAGTTTTGATATTATGGTGGGGAATTTCTCTCTCCATCTGTCCTCCTTCCACCTCTCTCTCTCCCCCTCCCTCTCTCCATCTCTGTTTATAGAGGAGTGCAGGTCGAGGGGAGCTGCTGTTGTCTCTGTGTTACCAGTCTACCACCAGTACTCTAACAGTCGTGGTGCTGAAGGCTCGCCACCTGCTGAAGACCGACAACCACAGGCCCTCAGGTACATACAGACCCCCCTCCCCCACACAAACATGCAAATGTAAGTATGTACACAAGCATGCACACACGCGCACGCACACACACACACACACACAAATCATGTATACAAACGTCCTCATTGAAATAATGCTTAATTCCTCCTGAAAAGTGATGAAATTAAAAGCTATTTTATCATGTACACTTGTATGCCTTTGGTATGTCATAGAATAAAACAAATAAGCTGTGAAAAGAGATTAATTGTTGCTTATTCTACAAAGATATTCTAAAATGGCGCAACACATTTGTTGGTACCCCTTAGAAAAGATAATAAATAATTGGATTATAGTGATATTTCAAACTAATTTGTTTCTTTAGTCAGTATCACACATGTCTATAATCTTGTAATCAATCATTCAGCCTATTTAAATGGAGAAAAGCAGTCGTTGTGCTGTTTGGTATCATTATGTGAGCCACACTGAACATGGACCAGAGAAAGCAAAGTAGAGATTTGTCTGGGGAGATCAGAAAGAAAATAATAGACAAGCATGGGAAAGGTAAAGGCTACAAGACCATATCCAAGCAGCTTGATGTTCCTGTGACAACAGTTGCAAATATTATTAAGAAGTTTAGGTCCCAACCTCTCTGGGCACGGCCCCAAGAGGAAAATCGACCCCAGATTGAACAGAAGGATTTTGGGAATGGTAGAAAATTAACCAAGGATAACTGCCCAATAGATACAAGCTGAACTCCAAGGTGAAGGTACGTCAGTTCCTGACTGCACCATCCGTCACTTTTTGAGTGAAAGTGGGCTCCATGGAAGAAGACCCAGGAGGACTCCACTTTTGAAAGAAAAACATAAAAAAGCCAGACTGGAATTTGCTAAAATGCATATTGACAAGCCACAATCCTTCTGGGAGAATGTCCTTTGGACCAATGAGTCAAAACTGGAGCTTTTTGGCAAGTCACATCAGCTCTATGGTCACAGATGAAAAAATGAAGCTTTCAAAGAAAAGAACACCATATCTACAGTGAAACATGGAGGAGGCTCGGTTCTGTTTTGGGTATATTTTGCTGCGCCTTGCACAGGGTGCCTTGAATTTGTGCTGGGCACAATGAACTCTCAAGACTATCAAGGCATTCTGGAGCGAAGCGTACTGCCCAGTGTCAGAAAGCTCGGTCTCAGGCGCAGGTCATGGGTCCTCCAACAGGATAATGACCCAAAACACACAGCTAAAAGTACCCAAGAATGGATATCAACAAAACATAGGACTATTCTGAAGTGGCCTTCTATGAGTTCTGATCTGAATCCTATCGAACATCTATGGAAAGAGCTGAAACTCCAGAACATTTTTGATTGCAGTGATTGCCTCTAAAGGTTGTGGCAAGAAAATATTAGGTTAAGAGTCCCATAATTTTTGTCCATGCCATTTTCATTTGTTTTATTATTTACAATATTATGTTGGATAAAAAAAAATCTAAAGCAAAGTCTGATTTCTATTAAATATGGATTCAACAATGGTGGATGCCAATTATTTTGTCAGTTTCAAGTTATTCCATAGATAAATGTGCATTCTTAATTTTTTTTGTGGAGGGGTACCAACAAATTTGAGCACATCTGTAAAACTTGTATTGCTGATGTATTGGCCATTGAGAGGCTTTGAAGTCACCGGTTAGTCATATTGGCACTCCCCAACAAGAGCAGTCCTCCAGATGAACAAATGGAATTCTGCAGTATTTTAATTAAATGTTTCAAGGACAAAATCATACATGTATTACAGTATATACAGTACCAGTTAAAAGTTTGGGCACACCTACTCATTCAAGGATATTTCTTTATTTTTACTATTTTCTACATTGTAGAACAATTGTGAAGACATCAAAACTATGAAATAACATATATGGAATCCTGTTGTAAGCCAAAAAAGTAAAAAAATATATTTTATATTTGAGATTCTTCAAAGTAGCCACACTTTGCCTTGATGACAGCTTTGCACACTCTTGGCATTCTCTCAACCAGCTTCATGAGGATGCTTTTCCAATAGTCTTGAAGGAGTTCCCACATATGCTGAAGACTTGTTGGCTGCTTTTCCTTCACTCTTCGGTCCAACTCATCCCAAACCATTACAATTGGGTTGAGATTGGGTGATTGTGGAGGCCAGGTCATCTGATGCAGCACTTCGTCAGTCTCCTTGGTCAAATATCCTTTACACAGTCTGGAGGTGTGTTTTGGGTCATTGTCCTTTTGAAAAACAAGTGATCGTCCCACTAAGTGCAAACCAGATGGGATGGCATATCGCTGCAAAATGTTGTGGTAGCCATACTGATTATGTGTGCCTTGAATTCTAAATAAATCACAGACAGTGTCACCAGCAAAGCACCCCCGCACCATCACACCTCTTCCTCCAAGCTTCACGGTGGGAACCACACATGTGGAGATCATCCGTTCACCGACTCTGCATCACACAAAGACACGGCGGTTGGAACCAAAAATCTCAAATTTGGATTTATCAGACCAAAGGACAGATTTTCCACTGATGTTTTGTCCATTGCTCATATTTCTTAGTCCAAGCAAGACTCTTCTTATTATTTGTGTCCTTTAGTAGTGGTTTCTTTGCAGCAATCCGACCATGAAGGCCTGATTTACGCAGTCTCCTCTGAACAGTTGATGTTGAGATGTGTCTGCTACTTGAACTCTATGAAGCATTTATTTGGGCTGCAATCTAAGGTGTAGTTAACTCTAATCAACTTATTCTTTGCAGCAGAGGTAACTCTGGATCTTCCTTTCCTGTGGCGGTTCTCATGAGAGCCATGGTTTTTGAGAGTGCACTTGAAGAAGCTTTAAAAGTTATTGAAATTTTCCAGATTGACAGACCTTCATTTCTCTTTGCTTATTTGAGCTGTTCTTGCCATAATATGGACTTGGGTCTTTTACCAAATAGGGCTATCTTCTGTATACCACCCCTACCTTGTCACAACACAACATATTTTCTCAAACACATTAAGATGGCAAGAAATTCCACAAATGAACTTTTAACAATGCACACCTGTTAATTGAAAAGCATTTCAGGTGAATACCTCATGAAGCTGGTTGAGAGAAGGCCAAAGTTGTTCAAAGCTATCATCAAGGCAAAGCTTGGCTACTATGAAGAATCTCAAATATATTTGGATTTGTTTAACACTTTTTGGTTACTACATGATTTCATATGTGTTATTTCCTAGTTTTGATGTCTTCACTATTATTATACAATGTAGAAAATAGTAAAAATAAAGAAAAACCTTCAATAAGTAGATGTTTCCAAACTTTTGACTGGCACTTGACTGGTTTTTGTAGTGGGGACAGTAACATAATTAATATATTTTTTTTTAAAAATGTTATGTTTATCTCACATAATATAATTAGAAAGTATGCATTAAGGTGTCTGTAATATAATACATGTGCCAAGATGGAGGCATGGACTCTTCAACAGAACACCCCCCCCCATCAGTCATCTAGCGTATATATAAAGAATTGACACATATATATGAATAGACAAAACCATTGATCACGTGACACCATTCATTCCTATGTGTAGAATCAATAGCGCATTTGAAGCCAAGAAAGTCAGTTTTAGCATTCTAAAATGTTATCTCATTGGGGAGATGTATGTAGGCATCAGAGGAAGCTGGTGGGAGCTTTAGGAGGACGGACTCATTGTAATGGCTGGAATGGAATAAATGGAACGGTATCAAACACAAACATATATAAACTACATGTTTGACTGCATTCCATTAATTCCATTACAATGAGCCCTTCCTCCAATAGCTCATCCCACCAGCCCCCTCTGGTAGACATAAAATGTGCAGTATGAGCTACTCCAGGAAGTGACGTTATAGGCTCAGTGCTGACCCCTCTCATTGAGTAGCTCAAGTTGAAGCCTGACCGGGGTACTACAGGCTGCCATTGGCAACTAAATGATCCTTATAACTTCTGTGTGTGATAATAGATTCTAATTATTATTTACACGGAAACTGACCACGAAGATTGCCATTATAGTGAATAGTGAATCCTGTTTTCTGCAAACAATGCCTGCAGTACGGCAGTCAGTCTTGAACTTTGTGGCTTCAATAAGAGGGCGCAGTCATTCTCACCTGACACACACATACAAAAATATAAGTATGCACACACGTAAGAACATACTCATACACACAAGAATGTGCACACACAGATACGTACGCGCACACAGAGACATGCACACACAGACCCAGGATACTAGGAACAAAATGATTATCTCAGTAATGAGACACTCAGCCTCTTCAGGAGTACTTATGGGCGCAGTTTCCAAATGGCACCCTATTCCCTACATAGTGCACTACTTTTGACCAGAGCCAGTGGGCCCTCGTCAAAATGAGTGCGCTATTTAGGGAGTAGGTTGTCATTTGGGACACATGCCAAATACTCTTATACAAGTTGTAATGACAGAGACTGAGGTAATGTAATCTTGTAATCTTGTAATAAAAACACTTTACATAAAACAGAGTCTTAGCCATACCACAGTGTTTGGTCACACTTTCTTTGGATAGTCCGGATAGCACAACCAACAAACTGAGCCAGTCAATGCCACACACACGCATGTACAGTGCCTTGCGAAAGTATTCGGCCCCCTTGAACTTTGCGACCTTTTGCCACATTTCAGGCTTCAAACATAAAGATATAAAACTGTATTTTTTTGTGAAGAATCAACAACAAGTGGGACACAATCATGAAGTGGAACGACATTTATTGGATATTTCAAACTTTTTTAACAAATCAAAAACTGAAAAATTGGGCGTGCAAAATTATTCAGCCCCCTTAAGTTAATACTTTGTAGCGCCACCTTTTGCTGCGATTACAGCTGTAAGTCGCTTGGGGTATGTCTCTATCAGTTTTGCACATCGAGAGACTGACATTTTTTCCCATTCCTCCTTGCAAAACAGCTCGAGCTCAGTGTGGTTGGATTGGAGCATTTGTGAACAGCAGTTTTCAGTTCTTTCCACAGATTCTCGATTGGATTCAGGTCTGGACTTTGACTTAGCCATTCTAACACCTGGATATGTTTATTTTTGAACCATTCCATTGTAGATTTTGCTTTATGTTTTGGATCATTGTCTTGTTGGAAGACAAATCTCCGTCCCAGTCTCAGGTCTTTTGCAGACTTCTTCCAGAATGGTCCTGTATTTGGCTCCATCCATCTTCCCATCAATTTTAACCATCTTCCCTGTCTCTGCTGAAGAAAAGCAGGCCCAAACCATGATGCTGCCACCACCATGTTTGACAGTGGGGATGGTGTGTTCAGCTGTGTTGCTTTTACGCCAAACATAACGTTTTGCATTGTTGCCAAAAAAGTTCAATTTTGGTTTCATCTGACCAGAGCACCTTCTTCCACATGTTTGGTGTGTCTCCCAGGTGGCTTGTGGCAAACTTTAAACAACACTTTTTATGGATATCTTTAAGAAATGGCTTTCTTCTTGCCACTCTTCCATAAAGGCCAGATTTGTGTAATATACGACTGATTGTTGTCCTATGGACAGAGTCTCCCACCTCAACTGTAGATCTCTGCAGTTCATCCAGAGTGATCATGGGCCTTTTGGCTGCATCTCTGATCAGTCTTCTCCTTGTATGAGCTGAAAGTTTAGAGGGACGGCCAGGTCTTGGTAGATTTGCAGTGGTCTGATACTCCTTCCATTTCAATATTATCGCTTGCACAGTGCTCCTTGGGATGTTTAAAGCTTGGGAAATATTTTTGTATCCAAATCCGGCTTTAAACATCTTCACAACAGTATCTCGGACCTGCCTGGTGTGTTCCTTGTTCTTCATGATGCTCTCTGCGCTTTTAACGGACCTCTGAGACTATCACAGTGCAGGTGCATTTATACGGAGACTTGATTACACACAGGTGGATTGTATTTATCATCATTAGTCATTTAGGTCAACATTGGATCATTCAGAGATCCTCACTGAACTTCTGGAGAGAGTTTGCTGCACTGAAAGTAAAGGGGCTGAATAATTTTGCACGCCCAATTTTTCAGTTTTTGATTTGTTAAAAAAGTTTGAAATATCCAATAAATGTCGTTCCACTTCATGATTGTGTCCCACTTGTTGTTGATTCTTCACAAAAAAATACAGTTTTATATCTTTATGTTTGAAGCCTGAAATGTGGCAAAAGGTCGCAAAGTTCAAGGGGGCCGAATACTTTCGCAAGGCACTGTACATGTATACCACCGTATTGATCCATTGTGCCATTTTCAGAGCTGTGCTATGAATTCTATTCACTCTGCCTCTCTCTCTCTCCTTCATCTCATCCCTTCCTTACATCCCTCCTTCCTTCCCACTCTCCTTCCCTCCAGACCCATATGTGAAAGTCAACCTCTTCAAAGGGAAGAAGCGTGTCAGTAAAAAGAAGACCCATGTGAAAAAGTGTTCCCCCAACCCTGTGTTCAATGAGCTGTTTGTGTTCGACATGGCCTCTCAGGAGGGGCTGAAGGAGACCAGCATAGAGCTCCTGCTCATGGACTCTGAGTCTCCACCAACCAGGCGGGGGGACTCCTCCCATTCCCCCAATCCCATCTTGGGGCGCCTGATCCTGGGTACGGCTTCTGCCGGCACCCCCGGGGAGCACTGGAGGGAGATCTGCGACCACCCGCGCCGGCAGATTGCCAAGTGGCACATCTTGTCCGAAGACTAGGGTTTTTGTTGAGGCTTCGCCGTCAAGGTTACAGCGAAGCTACGGTTATTTGGGGGGAGGGGGTAGGGTGTGTCGACAGCGACGGGCATTGCCTAACAACAGGTAGATTATAACGTGACCAACACCCAAGGAACTATTGATAAGTGAAAGGGGGGAGGGGTGTTCATTCTAAATGATGTAATTAATCAATCAATCAGTTATTCCATCAATTTATCGATCATTGAAATTGTTTGGTTATGGTGACCGAGAAACCCAATCATTCGTCTATGATCCCATAGACTGTCACCACAACGACCCCCGGCAATGCAGCTCTCTATCTCCATGGCAACATCATCTGATCGTCACGGCAACCTTGTGCAGTGCAGAATGTCCTAGTAACTGTCGCTAACTTCTACTATTACTACTATAAACATTACTCCTTTGTACGACAAAAAAACATTTTATTATTACTACTGATGTATAAAGATGTGGATTGTCAAAACATTATTTTATAAATATGCTATCTTTTATTTATCAAATGTTATATTTATTTATTTTTTCGTTTTTGTACTCTTCTGAGTGAGTTCCTGAGTATGCTTTGTAAGTAAAAGTGGTATTTCATATCATTGCATCCCAGAGGGGCGAGACAAGCCTAAATTAGGTGACAGAAACGAAGCTTGGATTGCATAAAGGACATTGTGCTTGTGTATTTAGGTCAGAAGGGATGAGAGGCATTGTGTATTCTGTCTTTACTGTGAGCACAAAGACAGCTTGAAATGTACATGTACCTTAATATAAAACATGGCAAGTTCTGAGAAAAGCACCTCAATCGGTTGTGTTTTATTTCAATGTTTCACAAAAACATCCTTAAAATACACTAAGTTTAACATCCTGTACACAAACCATGCACCCTTAACTCCAATTCCCAGTTTGCCTGTGCAGAAAATTATAACGTTTCAGAATCTAATGAATGTTCTAGAATTAAATAAACATTCTAGAATCTAATGAACGTTCTTGAATCTAATGAACATTCTATATAATCTAGTCAATATATTCCCTTCAATTCCACTGGCCTGTCCTTAGAAAACCTTGAAGATGACATCACTCCCTCCCTGAGAGGATGATGTAATCAGTGAGAAGGTAGCTACTCTCAGATGATATCATGGCACTGTAGAATTTAATATCAGCTAAGTGCTGCACGATGAGGTACAGTTGGCACAGCGCCCACACTTGTTCCCTTCCTCCCTCACTCTCTCTCTCATGCTCTGTCTCTATTTTTGACTCTTTGCTATCCATCCTTGCTCTCCTTATCTCACTCTCTTTTTCTCTCTCACTCTCCAATTAGCGTCATTAGCATCAAGACTATACCATATCTAATACTTTTATTACTGTACATTGCATTTTAGTTACTGTTTATACACACTGAATGTTTATTTAAATACTGGATTCTTGACATAGCTCACTCTAATGCACTATATATACACAATAGTATGTGGACACCCATTCAAATTAGTCGATTTGGCTATTTCAGCCACACCAGTTGCTTACAGGTGAACAAATCAAGCACACAGCCATGCAATCCCCATAGACAAACATTAGCAGTAGAATGGCTTTACTGAAGAGCTCAGTGACTTTCAACGTGGCACCATCATAGGATGGCATTTTTCCAACAAGGTAGTTTGTCAAATTTCTGCACTGCTAGAGCATCCCCGGTCAACTGTAAGTGCTGTTATTGTGAAGTGGAAATGTTTAGGAGCAACAACGGCTCAGCCACGAAGTGGTAGGCTACACAAGCTCACAGAACAGAGCTCACAAATCGTCTGTCCTCAGTTGGAGAACGCACTACAGAGTTCTAAAATGCCTTTGGAAGCAACCTCGGCACAAGAACTGTTCCCCAGGAGCTTCATGAAATGGGTTTCCATGTCCGAGCAGCCGCACAGAAACCTAAGATCACCATGCCAAGTGTAAGCATGAGTGGTGTAAAGCTCACCTCCATTGGACTGAGTGGAAACACATTTTCAGGAGTTATGAATCACGTTTCACCATCTGGCAGTCCAACAGATCAATCTGGGTTTGTCAGTTGCTAGAAGAACACTACCTGCCTGAATGTATAGTTCCAACTGTAAAGTGTGGTGGAGGAGGAATAATGATCTGGGGCTGTTTTTCATGGTTTGGGCTAGTCCCCTTAGTTCCAGGGAAGGGAAGTCAACACTACAGCATACAATGACATTCTAGACAATTCTATGCTTCCAACTTTGTGGGAACAGTTTGGGGAAGGCGACAACTTGCTGTTTCAGCATGACAACAGACTTGGTTTGTCGAGATCGGTGTGGAATAACTTGACTGGCCTGCACAGAGCCCTGATCTTAACCCCATCAATGAATTGGAACGCCGACTGCGAGCCAGGCCTAACCGCCCAACACCAGTGCCCGATCCTCACTAATGCGTGAGGCTGAATGGAAGCAAGTCCCCGCAGCAATGTTTACACAGGTAAGCTTTCCCAGAAGAGTGGAAACTGTTATAGCAGCAAAGGGGGGGACCAACTCCATATTAATGCCCATGATTTTGGAATGAGATGTTTGACGAGCAGGTGTCCACATACTTTTTTCATGTAGTGTATATACTGAACTGCTGTACATACATATCTTAGTATACAGAGCCTTCAGAAAGTATTCCCATCAATTGACTTTTTGCATTATAGTCTGAATTTAAAATGGATTAAATTGAGATTTTGTGTCACTGGTCTACACACAATAACTTGCTTTCCAATAGACACTAGGAGACAAATTCACTTTCAGCAGGACATTAACCTAAAACACAAGGCCAAATGTACACTGGAGCTGCTTACCAAGACACCATTGAATAACAAGCAAATATTTTACAATCCAAGTCCAAGCTATTAGAGACTTATTCAGAAAGACTCTGTAATCACTGCCAAAGGTGATTCTAACATGTTTTGACTCAGGTGTGTGAATCCTTATGTATATTAGATTTCTGTATTTCATTTGTAATAAATTAGCCAAAAATAAAATAAACATGGATTCACTTTGTCATTATGGGGTATTGTGTGTAGAATTGTTTTATTATCCATTTTGAATTCAGGCTGTAACAACATGTGGAATAGGTCAAGGGGTATGAATACTTTCTGAAAATTCATCATTAGATTAGTTGTTTCCCGACATTTCTTGATTTCTTGATTATTTTATTGTTTATTATTGTTTGACATTTCACTGCATTGTTAGGAGCTGTGTATGTGCCCAATACACTTTGATTTGATTTACCTGATGCCAAGATACAGATAAAATATATAATATAAAAAACATTTCCCCAACCTTTATTTAACTTGGCAAGTCAGTTAAGAACAAATTCTTATTTACTGTGACGGCCTACCCCGTGCCAATTGTGCGCCGCCCTAAGGGACTCCCAATCACAGCCAGGTGTGATACAGCCTGGGTTCAAACCAGGGACTGTAGTGATGCCTCTTGCACTGAGAAGCAGTCCCTTAGACCGCAGCGCCACTCAGGAGCCCAAGTGATAGACACAGTCATACTTTTTGTTCACAGCCTGAAGCTCACAAATACTTCTCCGCTTAGCTGTGTAGAGAGCTCTTTATCTTATTCACTAATGGGCCTGTTCAGATGTATGCCTTTCCTATGCATGCTTTTCCTAAGCACTTCTCAGAATTTGGTATTCAGACTTACCTTATTCAGTCACGTAAATGTGCTCTGTTGGTGAGGCTCGACTCTTAAGAACCCGCACCCTTTTTCCAATTTTGGCCTAAAATGACATACCCAAATCTAACTCCCTGTAGCTCAGGCCCTGAAGCAAGGATATGCTTATTCTTGGTACCGTTTGAAAGGAAACACTTTAAACTTTGTGGAGGTGAAAGGAAAGTAGCAGAATATAACACAGTAGATCTGGTAAAAGATAAATTAAAAAGCAACCGTTCTTTTGAATTGTTTTTGTACCATCATCTTTGAATGCAAGAGAAAGGCCATAATGTATTATTCCAGACCAGGTGCAATTTAGATTTTGGCTACTAGATGGCAACAGTGTATGTGAAAAGTTTTAGACTGATCCAATGAACCATTGGATTTCTGTTCAAAATGTTCTATCACCACTGACCAAATATGTCTAATTTAATTAATAACTTCAAACAATAGCATTGTATTAATTTCACTGTAGAAACTAAAAGAAACAAATAATTAAACAGCAACAGTAAAATAACAACACAGAGGCTATATACAGGGGGTACCAGTACAGGGTCAATGTGCGGGGGCACCGGTGAGGTAATATGTACATGTAGGTAGATTTAAAATGACCAAGCTGTAAAGAAGCCTTTTGGACCTAGACTTGGCGCTCCAGTACTGCTTGCCGTGTGGTAGCAGCGAGAACAGTCTATGACTAGGGTCACTGGGATCTTTGACAATTATTAGGGCCTTCCTCTGACACCGCCTGGCACAGAGGTCCTGGATTGTGGGAAGCTTGGCCGCAGTGATGTACTGGATCGTACGCACTACTCTCTGTAGTGTGTAAGGAAACAAGATGGCGCCGACAGAGATGTTTGCCTGCTTCGAATCCTAAGGAAACAATGCAATTTTTTGTTTTCTTGTGTATTATTTCTTACATTGTTACCTCAGAAAATCTTAAGTGTTATTACATACAGCCGGGAAGAACTATTGGATATAAGAGTGACATCCACTTACCAACATTACGACCAGGACTTTCCCAAAGCGGATCCTTTGTTCGGACCACCACCCAGGACATTGGATCTAATCCCAGAGGCCGACCCAAAACAACATCGCCACAGAAGAGGTAGATGGAGCGACCTCCTGGTCGGACTTCGAAGGCATGCACATCACCCACCACTTTCAAGAACTTCCCACAATAAACGGACCAAGCAGCGTGGTAAGGAAGAATGGATGTGGGAGGACATTTTGAATGGCAAGGGATCCTGGACGTGGGAGGAGATCCTGGCCGGGAAGGATCGCCTGTCCTGGGAGCAGGTAGAAGCAGAGAGGAAGGCATAAGCAGTATCTAAAGCAGAGCGGCAGAGTAATGAGGGAACACGGCTAGCAAGGGAGCCCGAGAGGCAGCCACAAAATTTTGGGAGGGGGAGGCACACGGGGAGTGTGGCAGAGTCAGAATTCAGACCTGAGCTAACTCCCCGTGCTTACCGCGGCGAGCATATGACTGGTCAGGCACCGTGTTATGGGGTGATGCGCACAGTGTCTCGGTTGAGCATTCACAGGCCGGTGTACTCTGTGCCAGCGTCCCGCATTTGCCGGGTGGAAGAGGGCATCCAGACAGAACGGGTTGTGCCAGCTCTGCGCTTGAGACTGCCAGTGCGCCTCCACGGCCCAGTGTATCCGGTGCCTCTGCCAAGAACTAAGCCTCCTGTATGTCTAACTTTGTTTGTGGCACATAGCCCTTAAGCTTCTCAGTTGTTTTGTATTGTTTTGTATTGGATATCCTGGGCCGAAGAGACGCACTGGAGACCAGGCGCGGCACCAGCCGGCAACATCCATCCTGGCTGGATGCTCACCCTAGCCCGGCAGATGCGGGGAGCTGGGATGTAGTGCATCAGGCTTTGAACAAGCACTGGAGACACCGTGCGCTCCTCCGCATAACACGGTGCCTGACCAGTACGACGCTCGCCACGGTAAGCACGGGGAGTTGGCTCAGGTCTCCAACCTGACTCAGGCAAACTCCCCGTTTCCATCCCCCCAAAACATTTTTGGGGGCTGCCTCTCGGGCTTCCTTGCTAACCATGTTCCCTCATAACGCTGGGCTCCTTTACCAGCTGCCTTTGCCTTCCTCTCTGCTTCTACCTGCTCCCACAGCATGTCCAGGATCCCTTGCCATTCAAAATGTCCTCCCACGTCCATTCCTCCTTACCATGCTGCTTGGTCCGTTTGTGGTGGAAAGTTCTGTCTAAGGTCAGGGAGTGACAAGGTCTTGGTAAATAGTTTGGTCTACAGCTTTTCATGGGATACTCTACCTCAGGTGAGCAAAACCTCGAGGCTTCCTTAACTTCTTATGGCTGCAGGGGCACTATTGAGTAGCTTGGATGAAAGGTGCCCTGAGGTGCACAGAGTAAACGGCCTGCTCCTCAGTCTCAGTTGCTAATACTGTATATGCATATTATTATTAGTATTGGATAGAAAACACTCTGAAGTTTCTGAAACTGTTTGAATGATGTCTGTGAGTATAACAGAACTCATATGGCAGGCAAAAACCTGAGAAGGAATCCAAACAGGAAGTGAGGTTGGTATATTTTCAAACCATTCCCGTTTGAAATCCCTGTTAGATATGAATGAAGATTCACTTCCTATGGCTTCCACTAGATGTCAACCGTCTCCAGAATTTGAATGAAGCTTCTACTGTGTTGTGGGGCTGAATAAGAACAGAATGCATCAGACTACTGGTAGAGAGCCAGTTCCAGGTCATGTGCAAAGCACATGATATCTTCCTGCGTTCTGTTCCTCCTCAAGACGCAAAGGAATTCTCCGGTTGGAACTTTATTGAAGATATATGTTAAAAACATCCTAATGATTGAATCTGTACTTAGTTTGAAAAGTTTCTTCAACCTGTAATATAACTTTTTGAAGTTTTTGTCCGAAGAAACAGTCGACCAGCTCCAGCGTTTGGATAGGTGTACCAAACGCACTAACAAAAGTAGCTAATTGGACATAAATAACAGACATTATCGAACAAATCAAGCATTTATTGTGGACCTGGGATTCCTGGGAGTGCATTCTGATGAAGATCATCAAAGGTAAGGGAATATTTATCATGCAATTTGAGGTTTATTTTGACTCCAAAATGGCGGCTAATTTGACTATTGTTCTGAGCGCCGTCTCAGATTATTGCATGGTTTGCTTTTTCCGTAAAGTTTTTTTGAAATCTGATACAGCGGTTGCATTAAGGAGAGGTATATCTATAATTCCATGTGTATATTATTTGTAAATGTGTATATTATTATCATCTTCAATTATGATGAGTATTTCTGTTGTATCGATGTGGCTATGCAAAATCACTGGATGTTTTTGGAACTAGTGAATGTAACGCGCCAATGTAAACTCAGATTTTTTTATATAAATATGAACTTCATCAAACAAAACATATATGTATTGTGTAACATGAAGTCCTATGAGTGTCATCTTATGAACATCATCAAAGTTTAGTGATTCATTTTATCTCTATTACTGCTTTTTGTGACTCCTGTCTTTGGCTGGGAAAATGGCTGCGTTTTATTGTGGTTTGGTGGTGACCTAACATAATCATTTGTGGTGCTTTTGCTGAAAAGCATATTTGAAATCGGACACTGTGGTAGGATTAACAACAAGGCTACTTTTAAAACGGTATAAGATAATTGTATGTTTGAGGAATTTTAATTATGAGATTTCTGTTGTTTTGAATTTGGCGCCTTGCACTTTCACTGGCTGTTGTCATATCATCCCGTTAACAGGATTGCAGCCCAAAGTGGTGCTTTTTCTGCAGGATAGAACAGAGGCCTCTGGTAAGACAAGGGGTGGCGGTCTATGTATATTTGTAAACAACACCTGGTGCACGAAATTGAACCTTTACGGGATGGGTGTCCCTAAACCGGGGCGGTTGTTGCTAATGTGCGCTAACAATCCCGTAACCAATTGTGCTATTGTGTATGGTTTTTTTGTGTTATTTTTACGTTATTTTGTACATATATTTTATGTCTGTCCTATGACCGAAAAGAGCTTATTGATATCACTACAGCGATTACTCACCCCATATTGGTGGAATACTTTTACTTCAACAAGTCGGATTGGAATGATTTACGTCAGACACCCAAGAAGGATCTCATCCCCGTCAGTCGCAGGAGGATCGTGGACGAAGATCCGGGTGCCTTGTTAGGATCCATCACAGTGAGGGTAATCTACCTTTACCATCAGTCCTATTTGCCAATGTACAATTAATCGATAATAAATAGACTACGATCACGTATATCCTACCAAGGGGACATTAAAAACTGTAATATCTTGTGTTTCACCGAGTCATGGCTGAACGATGACATGAATAACATACAGCTGGCGGGTTTTAAATCCTATTACTGGGCTGCGCAACGTAATCACGTTGCATCATAGATTCAACAACCAAAGGATTTGTGATGGCTTGAAATTGAGAGTCAATATTGTGATATGCCATTACATTGTCTTCTCTTTATATCAAAGCCTATTTCTATTGACAGGACTAAACAAAACCCAATTATTACTCTTACATTAAAGACATGGAGGGAGGTTCAAAGCCAAAATAAACTGAGTAATGATATTTCTAGACACTCACCTATATTCCACAACTCAGCCTTTCTTGCTGCTACTACAGTGGGGCAAAAAAGTATTTAGTCAGCCACCAATTGTGCAAGTTCTCCCACTTAAAAAGATGAGAGTGGCCGGTAATTTTCATCATAGGTACACTTCAACTATGACAGACAAAATGAGGAAAGAAAATCCAGAAAATCACATTGTAGGATTTGTAATGAATTTATTTGCAAATTATGGTAGAAAATCAGTATTTGGTCACCTACAAACAAGCAAGATTTCTGGCTCTCACAGACCTGTAACTTCTTCTTTAAGAGGCTCCTCTGTCTTCCACTCGTTACCTGTATTAATGGCACCTGTTTGAACTTGTTATCAGTATAAAAGACACCTGTCCACAACCTCAAACAGTCACACTTCAAACTCCACTGTGGCAAAGACCAAAGAGCTGTCAAAGGACACCAGAAACAAAATTGTAGACCTGCACCAGGCTGGGAAGACTGAATCTGCAATAGGTAAGCGGCTTGGTTTGAAGAAATCAACTGTGGGAGCAATTATTAGGAAATGGAAGACATACAAGACCCCTGGTAATCTCCCTCGATCTGGGGCTCCACACAAGATCTCACCTCGTGGGGTCAAAATGATCACAAGAACAGTGAGCAAAAATCCCAGAACCACACGGGGGGACCTAGTGAATGACCTGCAGAGAGCTGGGACCAAAGTAACAAAGCCTACCATCAGTAACACACTACGCCGCCAGGGACTCAAATCCTGCAGTGCCAGACGTGTCCCCCTGCTTAAGCAAGTACATGTCCAGGCCCGTCTGAAGTTTGCTAGAGAGCATTTGGATGATCCAGAAGAAGATTGGGAGAATGTCATATGGTCAGATGAAACCAAAATATAACTTTTTGGTTAAAACTCAACTCGTCGTGTTTGGAGGACAAAGAATGCTGAGTTGCATCCAAAGAACACCATACCTACTGTGAAGCATGGGGGTGGAAACATCATGCTTTGGGGCTGTTTTTCTGCAAAGGGACCAGGACGACTGATCCGTGTAAAGGAAAGAATGAATTGGGCTATGTATCGTGAGATTTTGAGTGAAAATCTCCTTCCATCATTAAGGGCATTGAATATGAAACGTGGCTGGGTCTTTCAGCATGACAATGATCCCAAACACACCGCCCGGGCAACGAAGGAGTGGCTTCGTGAGAAGCATTTCAAGGTCCTGGAGTGGCCTAGCCAGTCTCCAGATCTCAACCCCATAGAAAATCTTTGGAGGGAGTTGAAAGTCCGTGTTGCCCAGCAACAGCCCCAAAACATCACTGTTCTAGAGGAGATCTGCTTGGAGGAATGAGCCGAAAATACCAGCAACAGTGTGTGAAAACCTTGTGAAGATTTACAGAAAACGTTTGACCTCTATCATTGCCAACAAGGGTATATAACAAAGTATTGAGATAAACTTTTGTTATTGACCAAATACTTATTTTCCACCATAATTTGCAAATAAATTAATTAAAAATGTGATTTTCTGGATTTTCTTTCCTCATTTTGTCTGTCATAATTGAAGTGTACCTATGATGAAAATTACAGGCCTCTCTCATCTTTTTAAGTGGGAGAACTTGCACAATTGGTGGCTGACTAAATATTTTTTTGCCCCACTGTATGTCCCAAGGATTTAGGGAATGTGAAGAGAGAGGGCTTTGTAGAGGCTCATCTATTCAAAGGCTCATTTTTTTAAGAAATCCAGGAGGAATTCATTATCTCCTAAACACATTTTTATAGGTACCTTCAAGTAAAGGCATTTCATTGTTTAAAAAGGATTGTTACAAAAAATGACTTAGCCGATTACTTCTATTGACGAAATGATTGAATTACTTTATCAAGGGGAAAACATTGAAATGTTTAAATGTTTTTATCAATATATGGAAAAAACTATATAAAGCCACTACATGTAACCCAACAAGGGAGTTTCAACTCAAAGTACTACCTAATTTTTTTATGAGCCGTAATAAACTTAATAAAATGAAAAAAAGGAATATCTGCTACGTGTTGGAGGTAGTGTAGACAAATAGGTAAAGTGGTTGCTCAACTAAAATTTGAGATTATGCTGCAGGATTTAGAGGTAATTTGTGGTTTAGTACGGTACCCTGCGTCACTGCTTCATTGCTCCAGACCAGTGCAAGGGGGAGTTAGAGCACTGATTATGCTTTTGGGTCCCAAGGCGCTACTGTGTCTCTAACTGACAATGAATGGGCAACATAAACCAAATAAAAACTGATAATTGTGCACGACTTCAAATTTTAATTTCAATGAACTGAATGATGAGGATGAAGGTGATTGAATTTAGAGCAATAGTGTAATAATTGCTATTCCTCTGTCCTGCAGTGCCACTTGGAATTTGTTTTGTCACTACTTGTCAGTATTACTTACTAAAACTGTTGTTACACTAAGGTTTTTATTCTAAGAGAAACTTAGACTACAATTAGGGTGTGGAAATGTTAGGATTATTTTGATTTTACTGTAGTACTGCCTACTCCTGACCAATCATGCTGTACAGCGTCTGAGTGGCGCAGTAGTCTAAGAAACTGCATCGCAGTGCAAACTGCATTGCTACAGTACAGATGCTGGTTCAATACCTGTGTAGGCCATGACTGAGAGACCCATGAGGTGATGGTAGGCTTTTGATTTCTCTCCTTCTAAAAACAGAAATAAATCATTTCTAAATAACAAACTGGCTTGATTTACAAATTAGTAACAATGTCTCACTCCATGTTCAGGAATGGCCTTTTTCCTCGCTCACTTTACATTATTCGAAAACGAAATCATCTCCAAAATATTGTTATTTTTAAAACAAAGCCATTGTCATTATTATTAATAATTAATTAATAATTATATAAAATCCCCTTAAATATTTTCACAGATTTATGATTAAACCTGTTTTTCACAAGCGCAGCAGGCTGTGAATTCTGCTAACAACCATTTCCAGTAGGACAATATATATTGGTCATATTGGTCATGGCTCCCGGGTGGAGCACAATAGGATTGCCTTGCATTTCTCCAGTTTTATCCACTGAGATAGCAGTAGGCACACAAGGTTCAAGGCATGAGGGCAGGAGGCAAGGGACAGGCCGCAGAGCAGCGCACAGAAGACGGACCTAGCCCATGGGGATGGGAGGAGGAGGAAGAGGGAGGGGGGTTGGACCCCCACCCCACCGGGTTGCACAGAGCAACACTTTAAGGGTCATTGCATTAATAATGAAGCTGACTAGGGAAACATTCCCACTGTTCTTAGTGCCTGTCTGCATGTTCAAACTAATAATGGTGCAAAAAATGCCCCTTAGATATGTCACGTTCTGACCATCGTTCGTGTGTGTTTTCCTTGTTTTAGTGTTGGTCAGGACGTGAGCTGGGTGGGCATGCTATGTTGGATGTCTTGTTTGTCTATTTCTATGTCTGGCCTGATATTTTTATAGCCACTCTTTATAGCCCGACTACCATGGGTGTGAACATCCCCCAACTTGCAACGTATTCGATGACATTGCGACCAAAGAGAACAGACGAAAGGGAAATAGTTTTCATCAAGCCAGCTTCTTTCTATGGTGCTACCTGTTCCAGGGTTAGGATTTTCAATAGGACTTGAAATGTGTTAGAGCTGAGAGGATCACCAAAACTAAAGGTATTTTGGTTTCAGTGCATTTTCTTTAAAAAAAATTATATAGCCTATCAATGTGTAGGCATACTGTGTAATAAAATCGCTAATTAAATAAAGGTTAAATAAAAATATATATAAATAATTGTGGACTTAAAACGTGAATGTGTTTTGAGAGCATACAACCATGTTGACAACCATTATGGAGATCAGTGGACAAAGGGCTGGACAACGGGCCGCACCGAAAAAACAAATGGTTGCCAAGAAAGCAGTTTGTTTTGCTAGATTCTTATGTGTGTTGGAGTCACCTTTAATTCTTACTTGATCTACCATTTCTATCATAAGCCACTGTAATCGATGGGGACTCAGGGTGGTACCATTCTGCTCATCTGATGAAGGTGCACATGGATCAGATTCAAACTTTGAGGACCGAGATCGAGTCATTGAAGGCAGACCAGCAGAAAGAGAAACGTTATCTGAGGGCAGAGATACGGGCGACAGCCGATGCATTGGTCCAGAGCCAGGCGGTATTGGCGGAGAGTCACTGTCATTGGCAGAGAGTCAGGCGGCATTGGCGGAGAGTCAGGTGGAGAATGACGCGTTGAGGAGGGCGAGGAATGAGACGGAGTCACAATCCATGCCAGGCACACCTGTGAGCTCTGGAACTCCACCTCCAACAGGCAGAGTCAACATACCTGGCGGGTTTGTCAGGTCGTCGGTTCACCCTGATATTTACATTCCTCTTCTGACAACAGAACTTGACCAACTGCTCACCAGGCACAGCAAGGGCCGTCCGGACCGTTATGCTGTTCTGCTATTCCAAGGATGTGTAACCGAAGAGAGATACCTTCTAGTGGACACAGAACACCAACTGGGATGGATCCCGAGGCAAATGTGGCTTAGCAGTGAACCTCCGGGTGCTCATTGTTAAAACTGTGTCTCAGAAGTTTCTGTCCATGACTGATGCAACCCGAAAAAGCATTAAAGACAGAATTAATGAGTACTTGAGGTCACCGAGAAAGTCTGGGGATGGCCTGCTCTCCGTTATGTAAGGAATTAGGTACTTATGTGAGGAACTAGGCTTTGTTTACTTGTCAGACTGCACAGTAGCCTAATGAACAAATGCAGGCGGCTTCTATCTTCAAAATGCTTTGAATGCTTTATTATCCAAATATTTAAAGTGTGTGTGGGCGACCTCTTGCAACATCAAAATGTCAGAAAAAGCATATACTGTACAGTACTGTATTTCTTCATCAGCATCTTTATGCTTTCGTTAATAAAATAATGATAAAAATATTGTTTCAAAATGCAGATAATTTAGTTCTGGATCCATAAAGAATTACTATGGGAATAAATATCACTGAATGACAGAAATATTGGAACAAAGTAGGCTAATGAAGGTAAACAAATGGTTGCTTACTGGAAAATGCTCTTTCAAATGCTCACAGCCACTTGCCTAGAAGGAGGGCAGGGAGAGAATTTATCGTCAATGTATTTCTTAGTTAGGTTGGCTGTATCACAACCGGCCGTGATTGATTGCAATTTCAGTTTAATCCACCAGAAAAGACAGAACAAATTATACAACAAATATTGAGGTTAAACTCAAATATACTAATTGATTTAAAAAAAACATTATCAATTGGAACCTTTAACTTGTGGAAGGGTATTATTAAAAGTATTATTATTATTGTTATTAACCCTGTTTTTCACAATTTTAGCAGGCTGTGAATTCTGCAAACATTTCTAGGATGGCCTATCAGCAGGACAATATATATTGGTCATATTGGTCATGGCTCCCGAGTGGTGCAGTGGTCTAAGGTACTGCATCTCAGTTCCTGGTTTGAATCCAGGCTGTATCATATCTGGATGTGATTGGGAGTCTCATAGGGTAGCACACAATTGGCCCAGAGTAATCCGGGTTATGGGAGGGTTTGGCTGGCTGGGATGTCCTTGTTTTTCCATGTATGAATCCGTTATTCAATGCATTTCTATGGGCTAATAGCAGTAAGCTTCAGGCTTAGACTCTTAAGTGTATCCTTGATGTTGTGTTATTTTTCTGATGTCTGTGATCTGAAAGTCACACTTTTGATTAGCTAGCCAGTTACTTCACTTCATACTAGTGGCATGGAATAGCCATGATCATTGGAAGAATTGTAAATCCATTGTGAAAGGCCATGGAGTTCGTTGTGAATTATTCGGATGAAATGTGTCCATATATTGTTGTCCACCTGTAAGTTGTAACTGGATGCTACATCGGTCTACTATGGCAGAGTTGAGCAGTGTGTCATTTTGTCGGATGACAGCTATGAAATATGCTGCCATCAGAAGCGTGTGTCTCTCTCACTCTCAACTGAGGATTTAGCCCTGAGCCCCACTGTCATTTACGTATGTGTATAGTGTTCCACTTTTATGTGGACCCCAGGAAGAGTAGTGGCTGCATGTGCAAGAGATAATGGGGATCCTTTGTGTACGTATAATGTTCCAGTGTGTGTTTGTCTCTGTACGCATGTATGTACAGTACGAGTCAAAAGTTTGGACACACCTAATCATTTCAGGGTTTTTCTTAACTTTATTCTATTTTCTACATTGTAGAATAATAGTGAAGACATCAAAACTAAGAAATCATGTAGTAACCTAAAGTGTACAACAAATCAAAATATATTTGAAAATCTTCAAAGTAGCCACCCTTTGCCTTGACAGTTTTGCATTCTCTCGACCAGCTTCATGAGGTAGTCACCTGTAATGCATTTCAATTAACATGTGTGCCTTGTTAAAAGTTAATATGTTGAAATTTATTTTCTTCTTAATGCGTTTGAGACAATCAGTTGTGTTGTGACAAGGTAGTGGTAGTATACAGAAGAGAGCCCTATTTAGTTAAAAGCCAAGTCCATATTATGGCATGAACAGCTCAAAAAAGCAAAGAGAAACGAACTTTGAAAGTTTCTTCAAGTGCAGCCGCAAAAATCAAGCGCTATGATGAAATTAGCTCTCATTAGGACCGCCACAGGAAAGGAAGACCCAGAGTTAACTACAACTCAGATTGCAGCCCAAATAAATGCTTCAGAGTTCAAGTAACAAAAACATGTCAACATCAACTGTTCAGAGGAGATCGCGTGAATCAGGCCTTAATGGTCGAATTGCTGCAAAGAAACCACTACTAAAGGACACAAAAAAGATGAGGCTTGGCTCAAGAAATACAAGCAATGGATATTAGACCAGTGGATTTCTGTCCTTTGGTCTGATGAGTCCAAATTTGAGATTTTTGGTTCCAACCGCTGTGTCTTTGTGAGACGCAGAGTAGGTGAATGGATGATCTGCCATTTGTGGTTCCCATCATGAAGCTTGGAGGAGGAGGTGTGATGGTGTGGGGGTGCTTTGCTAGTGACACTGTCAGTGATTTATTTAGAATTCAAGGCACAATTAACCAGCATGTCTACCACAGCATTCTGCAGCAATACTCCATCCCATCTGGTTTGCGCTTAGCGGGACTATTGATTGTTTTTCAACAGGACACCTCCAGGCTGTGTTAGTGTTATTTGACCAAGAAGGAGAGTGATTGAGTGCTGCATCAGATGAACTGGCCCCCACAATCACCCGACCTCAACCCAATTGAGATGGTTTGGGATGAGTTGGACCGCAGAGTGAAGGAAACGCAGCCAACAAGTGCTCAGCATATGTGGGAACTCCAAGACTGTTGGAAAAGTATTCCAGGTAAAGATGGTTGAGAGAATGCCAAGAGTGTGCAAAGCTGTCATCCAAGTTAAAGGTTGTCCACTTTGAAGAATCGCAAATATAAAATATATTTTGATTGGTTTAACCCTTGTGTTGTCTCAAGGGTAAAAAAAAAAAAACCTGCCACTATGTTTAACAGCAGAGAAAACCCCCTAAATTATATTTTCAATTTTCACACACACACACACAGAGAGAGAGAGAGATTGTGTGCTTCTGATTGAACTCAGACAAAACGAAAATATTCTTGTGCATGTGCAGCATCTCCTCTCCACGACCCCACACATTACTCAAGTTCACAGAAAAAATTAAAACAATTTCAGACTAAAAATGTCTTGAAAGCTTTGTTTACTAATGGGGAATGCAGTCAGAGTTTATAAAGGTGCTTCAGATTTACCCCCCCCCCCCCCCCAGTTCTCTTTGCTGAAGCCATGAGTGGACGTTTCAGTGCCCAACAGGTCGTAGATCTGTTTTTTTTTCAGATATCCAGGAGGAACAAGAGAATAATGATTTAGAGGAGGAGGTATCAGAAGAAGATGGATAAGAATACAACCTTGAGCACCATGCATCATCTACAGATGAAGAAGAAATCTTCCAAGCTGAAAGAGCATTTTTGTCAAAGAACAGCAAAATAACATGGTCCTCATCACCATATTACAACCAAGGCAGGAAGGCAGCACAATGTCATAAGGATGACCCCAGGGCCCACAAGACATGCGGTTGCTCAACATTCTACATGTTCATCACACCAGGCATCAAAAATCATCTTGGAGATGACAAATTTGGAGGGTTTTTGTAAATATGGAGACAACTGGAAAAGGATGGATGAGATTGACCTGCGTGCCTACATAGGGCTGCCTATCTTAGCGGGGGTGTATAGGTCCCGAGACGAGGCTACATGCAGTCTCTGGGATGCAGAGAGTGGAAGGGCAATTTTCTCAAGTCTCTCACAGTTTCTCAAGAATGCAACAATGTGATAACCGTGAGTCAAGACCTGCCAGACATGTGAGAGACAAACTGGAGGCTCTAAGGGAAGTCTGGGAGAAGTGGGTGGAGCGTCTTCCATACCTCTACAACCCTGGGCCTGAAGTAACAGTGGATGAGCAACTGGTTCCATTCAGAGATACATTTTCATATCTGTAATGTAAGTGATTTTAACTGTTAATTTTATTATGTATTGCTGTAATATTATTGATTTGTTTTCTGTGACACTGATAGATTACTGATAGTAATCTCTTTTGTCAAAAGGTTGCTGTCCTTTCCGGCAGTATATGCCCAGCAAGCCAACAAAGTATGGCATCAAGATATGGGTGGCCTGTGACGCACAATCCAGCGGCGCTTGGAAGATGCAAATCTACACAGGGAAGCCGACCAGTAGAGGCCTAGAGAAGAACCAGGGGATGCGAGTTGTGCTTGATGTGACAGATGAACTGAGGGGGGCACAATGTCACGTGACAATTTCTTAACCTCTTATGAACTCAGCAGCAGCTCCTGAAGAGGAAGATCACCATGGTTGGCACAGTTAGAAAGAACAACCCTGAGCTCCCCCCTGCAATCCTCACAACAAGTGGGAGAGAGGCCTTCTCATCAAAGTTCTCTTTCACCCCTGCCACCACTCTAGTTTCTTACCTCCCAAAGAGAAACATGAATGTGGTCCTCCTGAGCACACTGCACAAAATAGCTGAGATCAGTGATCGTGAGGACAAGAAGCCAGCCATCATCCTGGACTACAACAAAGGAGGTGAGGACTACCTGGACAAGGTGATTGGGACAGCTGCAGGTAGATGACAGCCCGTTGGCCCCTGGTCATCTTCCATAACAACATTGTGTCCTCATACAATGCCTTCGTGATATGGAACAAGATCAACCCTACCTTGATGCCTGATAAGAACAAGAGGGTGTTCCTGGAGCAGCTGGGAAAGGCACTTGTGACCCCACACATTCAAAGGGAGCGACTCCCCCGCAAAGCAGCCTCTGCAGCGCTTGGGAAAACTATTCAGGGGCTGAATCTTATCCTGATCCACCTGAGGCTGCAGCAGGCAAGAGCTGATGCCACTTCTGCCACCCAAAGGACTGTAAAACAAATACTATGAGCTGCACATGTAAGAGATACATCTGCAAAGTCCATGCGCACACACACTTGCATACTGTCCTACATGTGCATATATATCTATCTATCATCCTATAGAGTTGATTGATTTTGTTCTTCACGTTTTTGTTTTGTATCTATTATCTTGTTCATTGTTGATGTTTATACACCTTGTGGGTGGGGGCAATGGTTCAAAAAAATGGGAGAAGACTAGCATTTTGTAGTTGAATTCCTCATTGTACAGTATATAAGAATATCAACGTGTTGCCCAAAAAGTTCAAGACTGCTAATTGTTTCTCTTCAAAACGATTTTCTGCACATTTCTGCTACTTTCTTAGGCTATACAAGTGCTATCTCTTGCTAATAAAATGATGTTTACACCTATGCAGTACCTTTAGCAATAATAATAAATCTCTCTCAATTATGACAGGTGTGTTGTAATAAAAACAAGTGGTGTCCACTGATTTAAATGCAGTCTTTTTGCATTGTGAAGAGGGAAAATCCATATATTCACAATGTTTGTGATGACTGACAGGTTGTGTCTTCATGCAAAATAGATTTGGGGTTTAAAATTCAATTAAGCTGCTTTATTTTAGGGGTTTGGTGAAGGCGTGCCATTTTTTACCCTTAGGACAAGAGGAGTACACAGAATGTTAAGACTGCACAAAGGTTAACAATGTTGGTTAATACATGATTCCATATGTGTTATTTCATAGCTTTGATGTATTTACTATTATTCTACAATGTAGTAAAAATAAAGAAAAACCCTTGACTGAGTAGGTGTGTCCAAACTCTTGACAGGTACTGTCAAGGTGTATCTATTCTATGATCATGACAGCAGTGAGGGTAGAGGCCAGGATTCCCAGGGTGTGTGTACACATTTTACTAAAGTTGTGAGTAGTAGAAGTCCTCACAAGTATATTAAGACGTGTGTGTGTGTGTGTGTGTGGTTGAAAATATGTACAGTTCCTCTGATCTGTTACCTTGAGACTCCTGTTTCCATGGATACCCAGCAACCTGAACCTCATCAGATGGAGAGAATGAGGGGATGAAATGGAATGAGGTAGGAAGAGATGATGGGGGAAGGAGGCAGGAGAGGATGGAGAGACAGCAACGGAAGAGGGTGGGAGGAGGGGATGGAGAAGAAGGGAGGGAGGGAGCGGACGTGACAGTCAGCTTTCTAGAGTTCTCCTCTCACTCTGCTTCCAAAATGGCACCCTATTCCATATGTAGTGCATTACTTTCAACCATGGCCCACGGGGCACTATGTAGGGAATAGGGTACTATTTAGGATGCAGAGGTTCTCCAGATGACATGACACAACACATGCACACTGTAAGATCTTCAGTTGGTCCAGAAACCTATACACCACCCTGTAAGATATTCCATTTAAGTGCTATTGATACATAGATCTGTCCCTAATCAATGATCTTAAAAGGGTAGGTTTCTAAGAGGGAGAGAGAGATGATACACACCATGAGGAGATGGATGAGGAGAACTAAGGAAACTACACAATGGAGGGGAATAACTTTCTCTCCCTCCATCCATCTCAGCATTCACTCCTGTGCATCTACTTTTACAATTCCCCTCTTTTACCACATCCCTCTCCTCCAACACATCTCTGGTTACAACCATGCATCTCTCCCCCCCATTGCTCCTCTCTGATGCCATGTCGACAGTGTTCCCAGTGGAGCTGCAACCTCTCGCCGAACACCCATTAGTCATCAGTTTTGGGGAAGTTACTTTTAAAAGTAACTTGTTACGTTACTGACTATGGAAATTAACTTGCTACATCATTTTTTTTATGGGGGTAGATCAGCGTTAATATTGCAGATGGTGTCTTCTATCAATGTAATTGTCTGCATCCTTTCTAATTTTTCATACATTTTTGGGTAAATATATTTTTTGTACATTTTCTCCTAAGCCTATCATCCCTAATTGGAGTAAACTAATGGACAACAACACTTAGGCTTCTAATTCCAGCTTATTTATATATACTTTTAACGGACACACAAGTGATGTAATGATTCTGTGTAACGATGTGCGCCGACAGTCGGGAAGCAAGCACATGGAGTGAGTGTTTTAATAAATAAACAAAACAAACACAAAACACAAACAACACACCGACATGAAACAGAGTCAATAACACCTGAGGAAAGAACCAAGGGGAGTGACAGATATAGGGAAGATAATGAAGGAGGCACTGGTGTGCTTGATGATGGTGATAGGTGTGCAGGATAACCAGCAGACTGATGATCTAGAGGCCGGAGAGGGAGTATACATGACATTCTGTCTCGTCGTAGCAAAATCTGTAGAAGTTGGATGGTTGTATCCCCCGTATATACAACATTTTATTGGTTGCAAGAATTTTGAATAATCATTTAAATTGAAAAACTAAGTTTTGAATCCGGAGTCATTTTTTATATCAGTTCATAAACCATGCGTCATGTCATCGCAAATTTCATCCCAGCTATTTTGCAACCTGTATGGCGCAGCTGTCAAATGTATGGTTCTTAAATTTAAAAAAGTATACCAGTTTCATTTATCACAATTTTATTTAGCCAATTTTGGTCTTTAATGTAGGGTCAAAAGACAAGTTGTTTACCTTTTCCCCTTTCCTCCTCCATTTTTGCAGTAATGGCTCAATCAGTTGCTTGCAATTTTGGATAGAGCAGACATTTCCATAGATTTTGTAAACTACATGTAACAACTCCACCAGTCCTATTTATGATATAATTTACAAAGATTATACTGTTTTTAAACACTTCCCCACCCAAAAACATTTGTGTTTGGGTATTATTTAGTATATTTTTGCCATAATATTTGTTCTGTCTTTTCTGGTGTATTAAACTGAAATAGCAACAAAAAAATCTACTTCTGTTTTAAAAATAGCAACGTTTTGGAGATTATTTCATTTTCAAATAACCTAAAATTAGGTTGTAATCTGGATAAATGTAAAAAGGCCATTCTTGAACATGGGGTGAGCCAATCTTACTAACCAGTTCAGATTTAAGTATAGTTTTTATATGACTGAAACACTCATTCAAGAGTTTTACTTTATATTTACTATTTTAGAATAGAATAATAGTGAAGACATCAAAACTATGAAATCATGTAGTAACAAAAAAAAAGTGTTCAAATCAAAATATATTATAGATTCTTAAAAGTAGCCACCTTATGCCTTGATGACAGCTTTACAAACTCTTGGCATTCCCTCGACCAGCTTCACGAGGTACTTACCTGGAAAGCATTTCAATTAACAGGTGTGCGTTGTTAAAAATTAAATAGTGGAATTTTATTCCTTCTTAAATGTGATTGAGCCAATCAGTAGTGTTGTGACAAGGTAGGGGTGGTGTACAGAAGATAGCCCTATTTGGCAAAATACCAAGTCCATATTATGGCAAGAACAGCTCAAATAAACAAAGAGAAACGACAGTCATCATTACATTAAGATATGAAGGTCAGTCAATACAGATAATTTCAAGAACTTTGACATTTCCTTCAAGTGCAGTCGCAAAAACCACCGAGCGCTATGATGAAACTGGCTCTCACGAGGCCCGCCACAGGAAAGGAAGACCCAGAGTCACTTCTGCTGCAGAGCATAAGTTCATTAGAGTTACCAGCTTCAGAAATTGCAGCCTCTGCTTCACAGAGTTCAAGTAACAGACAAATCTCAACATCACTTTTCAGAGGGGACTGCGTAGATCAGGCATTCATGGTTGAATTGCTGCAAAGAAACCACTACAAAAGGACACCAATAATAATAAGAAGAGACTTGCTTGGGCCAAGAAACATGAACAATGGACCTTAGACTGGTGAAAATCTGTCCTTTGGTCTGTCCAAATTTGAGATTTTTGGTTCCAACTGCTGTGTCTTTGTGAGACTGGTCTTTGTGAGACGCAGAGTGGGTGAACGGATGATCTCTGCATGTGTGGTTCCCACCGTGAAGCATAGAGGAGGTGTGATGGTATGGGGTGTTTTGCTGGTGACATTGTCAGTGATTTATTTAGAATTCAAGGCACACTTAACCTGCATGGATACCAAAGCATTCTGCAGCGATAAGCCATCATATCTGGTTTGCGCTTAGTGGGAATATCATTTGTTTTTCAACAGCAAAATGACCCAACAGGCTGTGTAAGGGCTATTTGATCAAGAAGGAGAGTGATGGAGTGCTGAATCAGATGACCTGGCCCCCACAATCACCTGACCTCAACCCAATTGAGATGGTTTGGGATGAGTTGGACTGCAGAGTGAAGGAAAAGCAGTCAACGTGCTAGGCCTATGTGGGAACTCCTTCAAGACTGTTGGAAAAGCATTCCATGTGATGCTGGTTGAGAGAATGCAAGAGTGTGCAAAGCTGTCATCAAGGCAAAGGTTGGCTACTTTGAAGAATCTCAAATATAAATATATTTTTGGATTTGTTTTTTGGTTAGTACATGATTCCATAAGTATTATTTCATAGTTTTGATGTCTTCACTATTATTCGTCAATGTAGAAAATAGAAAACCCTGGAATGAGTAAGTGTTTCCAAACTTTCGACTGGTACTGTATATAAAACCAACTGGGCACAGTAAAAGGAGGGAGCTCACATACATGGACAAGTGGCTACCAATCTGCTTTACTCACAAAGATACGAACTGGGCAGATATAGTTTTACATAGAATCTATGGTCACATTGTGTAATTGTAGTGCTATTTCCTTTATGTTTTTATGAAGACAGAGCTGGAGAAATGTAAATTCTTATCAACTGAGCCCACAGTGGTTCCTCCTTTAAAAGTTGCATCATACTGTAGCACACCTTGAGGGCTGCCACAGAATCCTATGGCATGTTATTTTAATTGTCACCCATTGTTACCATTAACGCTAGTTAGTGCTAGTTTGACCCCCAGAGGGTATCTTGGAGAAGCATTTGACTTTTTGTAATATTGGCTGTACTAGATAATGTAAAACCTTTTTTTGTAAGAACATAGTATATGGGATTGATTTTAAGAAATGTAGCTTTATTAATTTGATTAATATTAGTGTTTCTATTCCAAGAAAAATTATAGGAAAATATGGCGCTGTACAACGTGACTGTTGGGAGTAGGCTACAGTACTAAGACCATAACATGTCCACACTCTAATAGTAGTCTAACAAATACCCAAATGGACATTCAGTGAAAATAAAATCTTGTTGATTTATCAAGACCAGTCCCCATGCTTGTCTCAGAACAGTGCTGTCTTGAACTCTGAATTTCAATAATTCCATAAAATTCCATTAATTTTTAAAGAGCATTTTCCAATAAGCAACAATTTGTTTACCTTCATTAGCCTACTTTGTTTCAATATTTTTGTCATTCAGTGATATTTATTCCCATAATAATTTGTTACAGATCCATAACTACATAAACATCTGCATTTTGAAAGAGTATTTTTATCATTGTTATATTAACAAAAGCCTAAAGATGCTGATAAAGAAATACAGTACTGTACAGTATATACTTTATCTGACATTTTGCAGATGCATGAGATCGCACACAAGCAATTTAAATATTTGGATAATAAAGCATTTAAAGCATTTTGAAGATAGAAACCGCCTGCATTTCACCCCGTGCACAAAGCGAGGTCCATACAGAACTGGTTTTTCGAGATCAGTGTGGAAGAACTTGACTGGCCTGCACAGAGCCCTGATCTCAACCCCATCGAACACCTTTGGGATGAATTGGAAAGCCGACTGCGAGCCAGGCCTAATCGCCCAACATCCGTGCCCGACCTTACTAATGCTCTTGTGGCTGAATGGAAGCAAGTCCCTGCTGCAATGTTCCAACCAACATCTAGTGCAAATCCTTCCTTGGAGGCTGTTATAGCAGCAAAGGGGGGAACGACTCCATATTAATGCCCATGATTTTGGAATGAGATGTTCGACGTACAGCTGTCGGCATACCTCTGGTTATGTAGTGTAGTTAGCTTACATTGACTGGACTAAATTTGTTTTTGGTATCTTTAAATTGTCACTGTAATAGACCAGCGTGGGTGATTTGACTATATGGAAATGTTGAAATGGTGCTGGAACAGTGAACGCAGCTCCTGTTTTCTTTGCGACTTTACACATTAACTTCAAGATTAACTTGCTTACCAAGCTGTCGGTTATTAAAACAAATTTGTGGTTGAATTTATACTGCCACTGTTGTCTTCTTTTTCTCTATGATTTATATATCACAGTGGCATATGAACATACAGGTTATAGAGCAAACAATGCAATTGTCACAACACAGGCTGTAATATGTTTTCTTTCCTGGGTTCCCCAGTGATTTTACTCATGCACTGCTGCTGGTTATATCTGACAAACAGTGAACATTTCAAGACTTCCAAAATAATCTGACATGCTGAGCTTGAAATAAAACAAATTTGTCTGTGTATATGTGTGTCTCAGTGGAGGCTGCTAAGGGGAGAACAGCTCATGATAATAGCCCGAACGGAGCAAATGGAATGGCATCAAACACCTGGAAACCATGTGTTTGATACCATTCCACTGATTCCGCTCGAGTCATTACCACAAGCCCGTTCTCCCCAATTAAGGTGCCACCAACCTCCTGTGGTGTGTCTGTGTGTTATTGTGAGGAGGTATCTGGAGGTCTCCATGGGTTCAATGGTATGCTGGTGGCTCTGTTGATGGGGGTGTTCAGCTTTGAAGGAGACTGGTACTGGTGGCTTCTACTGCCTGTCTGTCTCAGGGAAGCTACCTGGTGAGAAACACATGCACGCACACACGAGAGCATGCACATGCAAGCACACACGCACACACATTCTAATTTATAACAGATTTGCCTATATCCTCGGTATGTGTTAATGTTTCTCATCCTACTCCATCCTCTCCAACTTTCCTTCTCCAATCTTTTCTTTCCCTCTCTACCGCATCAGTCTGTTCTATTTTTTCTTCATCCATTAATTTCTCTTTTCCCCTCTGTTGTTTAACTCTATCGCTTTCTCCATCTCCACCTCTCCCTCTCTCCTTCCTCCACCCCTATCCCCTCGGTGGCTTTCTCAAGTCTCCATCCGCCTCTCTCTTTTTCTCTCTCTCTTTATGGAGGTGACGTGAATCCTATTTATATTTTGTGTCTACATCTGATTCTGCTGAACGAGTCTGGTGCACTGGGAGCTTGACGTGCTTAATCTTATTATAGGCGCGCATGCACACTCAGTGAGAGAGAAAGAGAGAGACACAGCCCGCAGCAGTGGTATCATTAAGAGAAGTTGATGGCAGACACATTTATGACATCGCCACAGAAACAGCTTTTATCTCGCTGTCGGGGTGTGTGTGCCTGCCTATCTGTGTGTGTGTGCGCGTTGCTGGCACTCTATTCCCTATATAGGGTAAGTAGTTCCCCATGTTCCCTGGTCAAAAGTAGAGTACTAAACAGGGGATTAGGGTGCCATTTGGGATGCTGACAGAATATTAATAAGATCGACATCATCATCCTGTCATCGCCTGGAGGAGAAGAGAGAAAATGAGAGGAGGGAAAATGGGAGGAGAGGAGGATAGGAGGAGGGAGAGGCTGATGAGGAAACAAGAGGAGAGGAGAGAATAGGGATGATAAGATAAGAGAGGAGTGGAGCAGAGTAGGAGAAGGAGAGGTTGTGGATCAGATCTGTGTTTAGGAGCGTGTATGTGTGTTTCACTGTAGCACCTTTAGAGGGTACTGTTGGGTGTGGGTCAGATCTATGACTGTGGGGACCTGGGCCCCTTTATGCCCATCCTGGGGGCCACACTTTGCTGGGTTCTGGGGCCAGGACTCTCACTGGTGAGTTGGCTAGTATGTGTGTGTGTGTGCGCGTGTGTGTGTGTGTGCACCCCCTCGTCCCCGTCCCCCTAATATACAGAGAGAGGAGGGTATGGCAGGGAGGACACTGGTAGAGAGTGATTAAAGGAACAGTTAAAACCAGCTGTCATGTGGCTGATGGAGTAGAGCAGCTAGCGTGGGCTCTCTCTCTCTTTCTATCTCTGTTTCTCTTTTTATGAGCAACAAGCACCTCAGAGGGAGGGAGAGAGATTTGTCTCCAGCCCTCAGCTTCTCTCTCTTCCTCCCTCCCTTCCTTCCTCCCTCTGTCCCTCTTCCCTCCCTCCATCTGTCCCTCCTCTACCTCCTCTCTCTCCCGCCTCTCTTTTCCACCCATTTGTTTGCCCATCAAATCATACAGACGGATATGGAGACCCCAAATATGTGAAGGCCTTCAGAAGAGACGGGCTGGAAGGCGGATGGACAGACAGAGAGTCTATCTCAGCCTTGGTGGATCTGATGAGATTCTAAACATTCAGAGATCTGGTGAAACAAACACACAACTGTCTGACAACTTTATTGAGAGACTGGTCGCCATCTCTTTACTACAAGGTCTTATTCACAGCCTAACTCAGAGAGAGTGAGTGAGTGAATCGTACTGGGCGACTTCAACCTCCTGACGTATGCCTTCGAGAAGCCCTTTCCTGCAGTCAAATGACCTAGTGGCCTCATGGGTGGAATCTTATTAATATTTTTAATAATTTAACAATGAACAAAAAATATGTTTTCACAGCTGAAAATTCGGTGTTTGTATGTCAAACAGTTTTTTTATATTTCAGTCTCTGCACATAAAGTCTAATATTGGGATGCAAACTCCAAATTAAATACATTTCAACTCTTTATCTGACATGGTACAGGTGTCTTCTTTTTTGTAAGCCCAATGTGTGTGATGTGTATACTTATGTTTCATAGTGGATTTGTTTAAGACTACCAAGACATACTCTGACTCTTATTTAGCCCACTGCAGTAAAAGTAAAAATTATTCACACCTCTTTCTTTACACTCCTTTCCTGAGGTGGAGGAAAGGAAGGATATGAATACACAGAGGAATCTGCATTAGCTCCTACCAAGCTAGCACATTTGGTTCCTTGGAAGTGGTTGGAACTACAAAGCCATACGTTTCCTGACTGTTAAACTGAAAGAAAATTCAAACGCCCTGCGAACAGAAGTGAAAATGTTGCTTGTTCTGGGAACGTATATTTTTAGGTTGCATGGAGGTTCTGAAAACATTTTACTTTGGTTCCCTGAAAGTTTTCTTGGGAGATTTTATCAATGCTCTGCGAACAGAAATTAAAGGTTATTTTAAGGTAATTAAATAATATTAAGAGAATATTCTATAAATGTTGTGAAAGATTTGTTATGGTTATTTTTGAATGTTTTCTTATCACTTAATGAACAACATTTAAAGGTTATTTAAAAGTAACTTTCACTGACTTCCTGTAAAAGTTATCATACTGCAGTAGTCATACGGCTGCCGCAGGATTCTATGGCAAGTTATTTAAGTGTCAGCCATTGTTGCCATTAATGCTAGTTAGTGCTAGTTTGACCACCAGAGGGCATCTTTGAGAAGCATTTTACTTTTTGTAATATTGGCTGTACTAGAGAACTTAAAAAAAATAAAATGTAAGAGCATAGCATATGGGTTTGATTTTAAGAAATGTAGCTTAACCTTTTGTGACTAGGGGGCAGTATTTTCATTTTTGGAAAAATAACATTCCCGTAGTAAATGGGATATTTTGTCAGGACAAGATGCTAGAATATGCATATAATTGACAGCTTAGGATAGAAAACACTCTAAAGTTTCCAAAATTGTAAAAATATTGTCTGTGAGTATAACAGAACTGAAGTTGCAAGCGAAAGCCTGAGAAAAATCCAATCCGGAAGTGCCTCATGTTTTGAAAGTGCTGCGTTCCAATGCGTCCTATTGAGCAGTGAATGGGCTATCAACCAGATTACTCTTTCTCCGTATTCCCGAAGGTGTCTACAGCATTGTGACGTAGTTTTACACATTTATGTTGAAGAATACCCGTAAGCGGCTACATTGCGCAAGTGGTCACCTGGTGGCTCCCAGAGTGACTCTCGCGTAAAATACAGGAGGTAGCCATTATTCCAATCGGTCCTACTGAAAAACGAATTGTCCCGACGGTTATATTATCGAATATATATTTGAAAAACACCTTGAGGATTGATTATAAACAACGTTTGCCATGTTTCTGTCGATATTATGGAGCTAATTTGGAATATTTTTCGGCGTTTTCATGACTGCAATTACCGGGCGATTTCTCAGCGAAACGTGAAGAACAAACTGAGCTATTTCGCCTACAAAAATAATATTTTGGGAAAAAAGGAACATTTGCTATCTAACTGGGAGTCTCGTGAGTGAAAACATCCGAAGCTCAAAGGTAAACAATTTAATTTGATTGCTTTTCTGATTTCCGTGACCAAGTTACCTGCTGCTAGCTGGACTATCGATAAACTTACACAGATGCTTGTATAGCTTTGGCTGTAAAGCATATTTTGAAAATCTGAGATGACAGGGTGATTAACAAAAGGCTAAGTTGTGTCTCAATATATTTCATTTTTGAGTTTCATGAATAGGAATATTTTCTAGCAATATTTATGTCCGTTGCATTATGCTAATTAGTGTCAGTCGATGATTCCCTCCCTCATGCGGGATGGGGAGTCGCTAGAGGTTTTAAATAAGTGTGGCCACTTGCTCAACGTGGTCCCTTACGGCTATTCTTCAACATAAATGCGTAAAAAGACGTCACAATGCTGTAGACACCTTGGGGAATACGTAGAAAACGTAAGCTCATTCGTAGCTCATTCAAAGCCATAGTCATTGGCATAAATTGTTTTTCAAAAAATGCGGCACTTCCTGATTGGATTTTTATCTGGGTTTCGCCTGTAACATCAGTTCTGTTGCACTCACAGACAATATATTTGCAGTTTTGGAACCATCAGAGTGTTTTCTATCCAAAGCTGTCAATTATATGCATAGTCAAGCATTTTTTCGTGACAAAATATCTTGTTTAAAACGGGAACGTTTTTTATCCAAAAATGAAAATACTGCCCCTAGAGTCGCAACAGGTTAACCAGGTAGGCTAGTTGAGAACAAGTTCTCATTTACAACTGTGACCTGGCCAAGATAAAGCATAGCAGTGTGAACAGACAACAAAGAGTTACACATGGAGTAAACAATTAACAAGTCAATAACACAGTAGAAAAAAAAGAGAGTCTACATACATTGTGTGCAAAAGGCATGAGGAGGTAGGCGAATAATTACAATATTGCAGATTAACACTGGAGTGATAAATGATCAGGTAGAGGTACTGGTTTGCAAAAGAGCAGAAAAGTAAATAAATATAAACAGTATGGGGATGAGGTAGGTAAATTGGGTGGTCTATTTACTGATAGACTATGTACAGCTGCAGCGATCGGTTAGCTGCTCAGATAGCAGATGTTTGAAGTTGGTGAGGGAAATAAAAGTCTCCAACTCCAGCGATTTTTGCAATTCGTTCCAGTCAC
Organism: Oncorhynchus mykiss; assembly: GCF_013265735.2. NCBI lineage: Eukaryota > Metazoa > Chordata > Actinopteri > Salmoniformes > Salmonidae > Oncorhynchus > Oncorhynchus mykiss. The sequence continues at coordinate 36,614,497 of NC_048585.1, read as the reverse complement.
AGGCAGCAGAGAACTGGAACGAAAGGCGGCCAAATGAGGTGTTGGCTTTAGGGATGATCAGTGAGATACACCTGCTGGAGCGCGTGCTACGGGTGGGTGTTGCCATCATGACCAGAGAACTGAGATAAGGCAGAGCTTTGCCTAGCATGGACTTGTAGATGACCTGGAGCCAGTTGGTCTGGCGACGAATATGTAGCGAGGGCCAGTCGACTAGAGCATACAGGTCGCAGTGGTGGGTGGTATAAGGTGCTTTAGTAACAAAACGGATGGCACTGTGATAAACTGCATCCAGTTTGCTGAGTAGAGTATTGGAAGCTATTTTGTAGATGACATCGCCAAAGTCGAGGATTGGTAGGATAGTCAGTTTTTCTAGGGTAAGTTTGGCGGCGTGAGTGAAGGAGGCTTTGTTGCGGAATAGAAAGCCGACTCTAGATTTGATTTTAGATTGGAGATGTTTGATATGAGTCAGGAAGGAGAGTTTACAGTCTAGCCAGACACCTAGGTACTTATAGATGTCCACATATTCTAGGTCAGAAACATCCAAGGTGGTGATGCTAGTCGGGCGTGCGGGTGCAGGCAGCGGACGGTTGAAGAGCATGCATTTGGTTTTACTAGTGTTTAAGAGCAGTTGGAGGCCACGGAAGGAGTGTTGTATGGCGTTGAAGCTCGTTTGGAGGTTAGATAGCACAGTGTCCAAGGAAGGGCCGCAAGTATACAGAATGGTGTCGTCTGCGTAGAGGTGGATCAGGGAATCGCCCGCAGCAAGAGCAACATCATTGATATATACAGAGAAAAGAGTCGGCCCGAGAATTGAGCCCTGTGGCATCCCCATAGAGACTGCCAGAGGACCGGACAACATGCCCTCCGATTTGACACACTGAACTCTGTCTGAAAAGTAGTTGGTGAACCAGGCAAGGCAGTCATTAGAAAAACCGAGGCTACTGAGTCTGCCGATAAGAATATGGTGATTGACAGAGTCGAAAGCCTTGGCCAGGTCGATGAAGACGGCTGCACAGCACTGTCTTTTATCGATGGCGGTTATGATATCGTTTAGTACCTTGAGCGTGGCTGAGGTGCACCCGTGACCGGCTCGGAAACCAGATTGCACAGCGTAGAAGGTACGGTGGGATTCGAGATGGTCAGTGACCTGTTTGTTGACTTGGCTTTCGAAGACCTTAGATAGGCAGGGCAGGATGGATATAGGTCTGTAACAGTTTGGGTCAAGGGTGTCTCCCCCTTTGAAGAGGGGGATGACTGCGGCATCTTTCCAATCCTTAGGGATCTCAGACGATATGAAAGAGAGGTTGAACAGGCTGGTAATAGGGGTTGCGACAATGGCGGCGGATAGTTTCAGAAATAGAGGGTCCAGATTGTCAAGCCCAGCTGATTTGTACGGGTCCAGGTTTTGCAGCTCTTTCAGAACATCTGCTATCTGGATTTGGGTAAAGGAGAACCTGGAGAGGCTTGGGTGAGTAGCTGCGCGGGGGGGGCGGAGCTGTTGGCCGAGGTTGGAGTAGCCAGGAGGAAGGCATGGCCAGCCGTTGAGAAATGCTTTTTGAAGTTTTCGATAATCATGGATTATCGGCTCTCTGCAGTAGACTGCAACTCCTCCCTCTTTGGCAGTTCTATCTTGACGGAAAATGTTATAGTTGGGTGACCGTGTTACCTAGCCTCAGTGCAGTGGTCAGCTGGGAGGAGGTGCTCTTGTTCTCCATGGACTTTACAGTGTCCCAGAACTTTTTGGAGTTAGAGCTACAGGATGCAAATTTCTGACTGAAGAAGCTGGCCTTGGCTTTCCTGACTGACTGCGTGTATTGGTTCCTGACTTCCCCGAACAGTTGCATATTGCGGGGACTATTCGATGCTATTGCAGTCCGCCACAGGATGTTTTTGTGCTGGTCGAGGGCAGTCAGGTCTGGAGTGAACCAAGGCCTATATCTGTTCTTAGTTCTGCATTTTTTGAACAGAGCATGCTTATCTAAAATGGTGAGGAAGTTACTTTTAAAGAATGACCAGGCATCCTCAACTGACGGGATGAGGTCAATATCCTTCCAGGATACCCGGGCCAGGTCGATTAGAAAGGCCTGCTCGCAGAAGTGTTTTAAGGAGCGTTTGACAGTGATGAGGGGTGGTCGTTTGACTGCGGATCCATAGCGGATACAGGCAATGAGGCAGTGATCGCTGAGATCCTGGTTGAAGACAGCGGAGGTGTATTTGGAGGGCCAGTTGGTCAGGATGACGTCTATGAGTGTGCCCTTGTTTACAGATTTAGGGTTGTACCTGGTGGGTTCCTTGGTGATTTGTGTGAGATTGAGGGCATCTAGCTTAGATTGTAGGACTGCCGGGGTGTTAAGCATATCCCAGTTTAGGTCACCTAACAGAACAAACTTTGAAGCTAGATGGGGGGCGATCAATTCACAAATGGTGTCCAGGGCACAGCTGGGAGCTGAGGGGGGTCGGTAGCAGGCGGCAACAGTGAGAGACTTATTTCTGGAGAGAGTAATTTTTAAAATTAGTAGTTCGAACTGTTTGGGTATGGACCTGGAAAGTATGACATTACTTTGCAGGCTCTCTGCAGTAGACTGCAACTCCTCCCTCTTTGGCAGTTCTATCTTGACGGAAAATGTTATAGTTGGGTATGGAAATTTCTGAATTTTTGGTGGCCTTCCTAAGCCAGGATTCAGACACGGCAAGGACATCAGGGTTAGCAGAGTGTGCTAAAGCAGTGAGTGTCTGCATGTCTGATGTTGACATGCATGAAACCAAGGCTTTTTCGATCACAGAAGTCAACGAACGAGGGTGCCTGGGGACATGCAGGGCCTGGGTTTACCTCCACATCACCCACGGAACAGAGGAGGAGTAGTATGAGGGTGCGGCTAAAGTCTATCAAAACTGGTCGCTTAGGAGCACGTGATGCCGCGGAGCTGAGCAGACGTTGACAAACCGAGCTCTTCAAAATTGTTCTATTTTTACCTAAATAACAACGTTGAAACAATATTCTAACATCGGCTGATAAATTGTCAAGTACTTACCATCCCAAAGAGCCATGGACCTCCGACCGAGAGGCAAGAAAGAAGACCAAAACGTTGTTGATTCCCAAGATAACGATAATGCTACAGCTAGCAAGATTAGCATTAGCCCTCATAACTCAGACGACAGTTCCAGACTGATGCTCTCAGCAGCTCTTGCGAGCCTGCCGACATGCTGGCTACTCTCCTCCGGGTAATTCAGGATGGTAACAGAGGTCTTTCTATGGAAATTGATAAGAAATAGGCTGAACTCCATTCTTCCATTGAGGACCTGAAATCCTCCATGAATGATCTCCTTTTGAGAACGACTGAGGCAGAGTTGCGCATTAGCACAGTTGAACATACCATCGCTAGACATGACCAGGTCTTGATACAACTGCAAAAGGACAATGCCTACCTAAAAAAACAAGGTAGAACAGATGGAGAGAGTAGACGTAGTAATATCGGTGTGGTGGAATTGAAAGAGGACAGCGAGGGCCGTGACCCGGTCTGTTTCTTCACTCAATGGATCCCGGAGGTCCTAGGCATAATCCACTTCACCAAGCCGCTGGGAATCAAACGCGCCCACAGAACATCAGCGCCGAAACCCTGGCCAGATGAGCCCCCACGAGCCGTCCTGATGAGGTTCCTCCGTTTCCAAGACAGAGAGAAGATACTGCAACTCGCAAGAGCCAAAGGGGACATCACCATCGATGGAAAGAGGGTCAGCCTTTTCCCAGATATGAGCGCGGATCTCGCCAGACGTCGCAAGCAGTTCAGACCTGCCGCCAAAGCACTGAAGGAGAAGAACATCACCGGCTACCTCATCCACCCTGCGCGGATGAAAGTTCAGTACAAAGGCCGAAGCCATCTCTTCAACACACGGGGAGAAGTGCACACGTTTCTCAAAGAACTGAGCAACGTCTGAGCCAGGAAGGTCTCTCTGGGGGATAAAATGCAGTTCGCTTGTTTTCTCTTATCCGGACTGAACTGCTGGTATCTCCCGGTCACTATAATTGATTTGTACATTTTCAACTAACCGTATCTTTCCGGGGTGAGTTCTATTACATTTACAGGAGAGTATATTTTGGTTTAGTCCATATCCACTGGGCGAAGCAATAAGTGGGCTTAGGCCCACTGCTTTCCCCCTCATTTATGTTAATCTTTCGAAAAGAGACTCAAGCAGCCCTTACCGTGGGCAGTAAATATTCAGCCATAAATATCTATTCACAACGTTTGTTTTCAACTTAGAGCTCGCAGGTTTTAGTTTACGCCAAGGTTTAGCTAGTAAGAGCAAGATGGAAAGCGAGCAGCAACGTATCTCTACAAGTGTATTCATGTTTGATTGTTGGGATTGTTGTTTTAGTCTGATGGGATTTTTATAATTTTTTTCTTCCTTTTGTCTATGTTTATTGTTTCCTTCCTAAAGAGACACATAGGTCACTTTTGTGCTCAAACCAAAGTTGAAACATTTCCTAATTATCTGCATATGATAGATTTCTATTCAATTACATATTTGAAACCCAACCTATGCTTAATCCACTAAAATATGTCACATTCAACGTAAAAGGTCTTAACAGCCCGATTAAAAGGAAAAGAGTCTATACATACCTTAAGAAATTAAAGGCTGACATTGTGTTTTTACAAGAAACACATCTTACAGCCAGTGAACACAAGAAATTGAAGAGGGAATGGGTAGGACAAGTTTTTGCATCCTCTTTTAACTCCAAAGCAAAAGGACCTGCAATTTTGATAAGTAGACACATCCCCTTCTGCGTCAACAACACCATCTCTGATCCCTCTGGCAGGTTTGTTTTGGTGCAGGGGCATATGTTTTCAGAGGCTTGGACCCTATTGAATATTTATGCTCCTAACTTCGATGACCATATGTTTATTCAGAATATCTTCCTTCAGGTCGCTCAAGCACCACCAGGATGGCTACTGGTTGGTGGAGATTTTAATTTTTGCTTAGATGCAGTTCTTGATAGGTCTTCTGATAAACCCTCACTTCTTACCAAAGCTGGCAAGCTCACCATGTCATTCATGAAAGATCTCAATTTACTAGACATCTGGAGACAGTTGCACCCACAGGATAGGGACTACTCTTTTTATTCACACCCACACAAGACACACACACGCATAGATAACTTTTTACTTTCAACACAACTGTTTCATAGAGTGTTAGATGTCGAGTATCTCCCCAGATTGCTTAGTGACCATTCTCCTCTGGTATTATCAATCTCCATTCCTACCAAGGTAAATGGAGCATATAGATGGAGACTAAATTCTACACTCCTAAAGCAACCTGAATTTTGTGCATTCATCAAAGAGCAGATCAACATTTTTACTTTGACAAACAAACCCTCTGCTCCTGACAGCTTCATTCTTTGGGACACATTGAAGGCCTATCTGAGGGAACATATAACATTCTGAACACATATCAAGCTGAGAGGGCCATCACTAAATCAAAACAGCGTTATTACGAGCTTGGAGAGAAAGCTCACAAAATCTTGGCATGGCAACTGAAAGCAGAGGAAAGTAAGAGGACAATTAATGCCATAGAAACTCTTACTAATGAGATATCTTTTGACCCTACTGAAATGAATCATTCTTTTAAGAAATACTATGAAGACCTCTACACTTCCCAATCAAGTGACGATCTATCAGAGATCGACTCCTTTCTCTCCTCTCTCAACCTCCCATGCCTGTCAGGGGAAGACAGCGAGCGCCTGAGTGAACACTTCTCAGTTCCTGAATTGTTGGAGGCCATTAAATCCTTACCTTCTAGTAAATCTCCTGGGGAGGATGGCTTCCCTACAGGCTTATATAAAGAATTTAGGAAGCTGTTGGTCCCCTACCTTATGGAGGTACTTAAAAAAGCCAGAGAAGATAACTGCTTTCCAGAGTCCTTCTCTCAAGCAGTGATTACTGTAATCCACAAGAAAGGGAAAAACCCACTAAAGTGCGCCTCCTATAGACCAATCTCTCTCCTTAACACAGATTGTAAACTGGTCACCAAGATGCTATCTAAGAGACTGGAGTCATGTCTTCCCCTGTTGGTCAACACAGATCAGACTGGCTTCATAATTAATAGATTGTCCTCCAATAATCTCAGAAGATTCTTTGATATAATTCACCTTGCTAACAAAAACAAAATACCTAGTGTCGCAGTCTCCCTCGACGCTGAAAAGGCCTTTGATAGGGTTGAATGGCCATACCTCTTTCGTATCTTGGAAAAGTTTGGTTTAAGTACCGTGTTTGTAAATTTGATAAAAATCACTCTACAAATCTCCTAAAACTAGGATTGCTACCAATGGGATGACTTCCTCCTCTTTCCCTCTTTATGGGGGAACAGACAAGGTTGCCCAATTAGCCCCCACCTCTTTGCCCTCGCCATCGAACCGTTGGCTGAGGCTATTAGAACGTGCCCTGACATACATGGCTTTGAGGTGGGCCCCCATACCCATAAATTATCACTCTTTGCAGACGACCTTATCTTATTTCTAACAAACCCAGAACACTCCCTCTCTCACTTGTAGATCCTACTACAGTGTTATAGTTCTTTCTCTGGATATAAGGTCAATTTTGATAAAAGCGAAATCTTACCGTTGTCTGTCTTTGACCATCATACCATCAAGCACAAGTTTCCTTTTAGATGGTCGCCTATGGGCTTCAGATATTTGGGCATAATGGTGGATGGTAATCTGAACAACCTCTATCAACTCAATCTGGCCAGTTTGTTGCAAAAGGTGGAGGTTGACCTTTGTAAATGGATGGATTTACCTCTCACTCTACTGGGTAGAATCAATGTAATTAAAATGAATGTCCTGCCCAGATTTCTATATCTGTTTCAATCTCTCCCTATCCCTGTTCTCGCAGCATTTTTTTCCTCTCTCGACAAGCTGACCAGACGGTTTATCTGGCACGGCAAAACCCCTAGGGTTGGCCTGGATAAACTGACCCTTGATTACAGTCAAGGGGGCTTAAACCTCCCCAATTTTAGAATGTACTACTGGGCTGCACAGTCTAGGTTTCTGGCTCAGAGGTTTGACAATGGTCCCTCTCCCTCATGGTTGAACATTGAAAAGCTTGAGGTAAATGACGACACTGGGGCAGAATTGTTTTACAAATGGGACAGAAAATCTATAAAAACCATCACAGACAGCCCTTTAATCATACATTCTGTCCTGGCATGGTGCAAACTGCATGAGCTGTTCGGACGAGAGGGATTCCTTTCCCCTAAAACCCCTTTATGGAACAATAGATTGATCCCTATGTTTTTCCAGAATAGTAACTTTAGACCATGGTCTGATAAGGGGATCACTCTTCTGGAACATTGTTACGAGGAGGGAGTTCTTATGTCTTTTGATCAGCTGAAACAGAAATACCACTTGCCTAACAGGGACTTCTTTAGCTACCTACAACTACAAAACTTTATTAGGGTGACTCTCAAGGGACAATGGAACCTACCTAAGATGTCACCTATTGAACAACTCTGCCACGCAGACCAACCACTGTTCAAGACCTTTTCCCGTGTATACGATGCTCTTATGTCAGGACTAACACTGCCTGGGCTAGATAAACCCCGACTGAGATGGGAAAAAGATCTGGGTATTGATCTTAATGAGGATCTATGGAGTGACCTATGCAGGGATGGTGTTACATCCACATTGAACTCCAGATACAGACTGATCTAGTTTAATTTCCTCCATCAGCTCTATATCACCCCATCTAGACTGCACAAGTTCAACCCAGATATCTCCTCCCTATGTTTTAGATGTGGCTCAGATGAAGGAACATTCCTCCATTCCACTTGGCAGTGTTCAAAACTACACGGTTTCTGGCAGGGGGTATGCGATACCATATCCTCAATTCACGGGGTTGCATTCCCTTTAGACCCGGAGGTCTGTCTACTGGGTAACTTTACTAACACCAATCTTAGGCAAAGCCATACTATAAAGCTAACAGAAATATTGCTAGCGATTGCCAAGAAATGTATTGCCTTGAAATGGAAATTGGATTCCTTCCTGCCAGTTGCAATGTGGCTATCGGAAGTTAATAGTTGTATCCCTTTGGAGAAAATCACTTACTGCTTGAGGAATAAGTTAAATACATTTTACAGAATTTGGCAACCTTTTATTGGCTATATGTAGAATCTCCCCCCACATCTCATTGATTGAATCTATATATAATCCTCACATAATGTTTCACACGTAATGTATAATATGTAGCCTACGGCAGGTGATCCAATGTCTCGTTATAATTTTTTTTATTATTGTATGTTTGTATATATAATTATAATAAATTTTTTTGTTAGGCTCGTCTGTTACTGTCACTTTGTCCCATCGTTGTCTAATATCTTTTCACGTTTGTTTTGAATGTTCTTAATTGGAAAATGCAAAAATAAAATATTTAAAAAAAATTAACAATAAACTGGTCGCCTAGAGCGTTGGGGACAAAGAATAAAAGGAGCAGATTTCTGGGCATGGTAGAATATATTCAGGGCATAATGCGCAGACAGGGGTATGGTGGGGTGCGGGTACGGCGGAGGTAAGCCCAGACACTGGGTGATGATAAGAGAGGTTGTATCTCTGGACATGCTGGTTGTAATGGGTGAGGTCACTGCATGTGTGGGAGGTGGGACAAAGGAGGTATCAGCGGTATGAAGAGTGGAACTAGGGGCTCCATTGTAAACTAAAACAATGATAACTAACCTGAACAACAGTATACAAGGCATATTGACATTTGAGAGAGACATACAGCGAGGTATACAGTAAACGCAAGTGTTGATTGGGAGAGCTAGCTAAAACAGCAGGTTAGACAACAGCTAATCAGCTAGCACAACAACAGCAGGTAAAATGGCGTTGACTAGGCAGAGAGGGTCGGATTAAATACACACAGAGTCTGAGTGCGGCTGGGGCCAACAGATAAAAACATAAACAGAATGGAGTACCGTGATTAATGGACAGTCCAGCAGGCATCAGCTATGTAGCCAAGTGATCACAGTGTCCAGCAGGCATCAGCTATGTAGCCAAGTTTACAGCAAGGATTTGGTGGAGTATTGGGCTCTAGCCGTGTATGAGTGTGGTTTGGGTGAACAGCTGAGTAGGCCGGGAAGTGGGCCTCAGGGATAGCTTCGGTAATGCATGCAAGCTAGCTGTGAAGATCAGAAGTAGTGGTCTAGGGATTTACGGCAGGAATCCGGCGTTGTTGTGGAGAGACAGTTATCCAGACTAAAAGAAAACTGGCTGGCTGTGCAGAAGGTAAAAGCCGCTAGCAGTGGCTAACAATGACTAAATAGCTCGTAGCTGGTTAGCTTCTGGAGGTTCTTGAATGTGTTCTAAAAATTAAAAATAATAGCGATTCCGTATCACATTGGGTGAGGCAGGTTACTGGAAGGTATAATCGAATTAAAAATCAAAAAGAGATTGAAAATAAATATGGGTCCGGTGAGTGGTTGGGCTAGCTGGGGACATGGCGATTCAGACAGTTAGCAGGCCTGTGCTAACAAGCTAACAGGTAGTAGACCGGGGCTAAACAAGCTAGCAGTTAGCAGACCGGGGCAGGCTATCAGTTAGCAGGCCGAATTCGCAAGCAAGCAGATAGCAAGGGCTAGAAAGTTAGCCTTTGGGGCACGTCGCGATGGGGTTAAGTCTGTTCATGCCTCTTCATGTGGTGACATCGATAGACCGGTCGTGGGTCCGGATATTGTAGCCCAGGAGTATGCTTCGGTGGTAAAACAGGAGCTCTGGCCGGGCTAGCTTCAAGCTAAGTGGATGGAAACACTAGCCAGGAGTAGTCATCCGGGGTTGCGGTTAGCTAGTTGTGAAAATCCAGATGAAAATGTTCCGTTTGCGGTGGGAATCCGGGGATAAAAATAATAGGTCCGTAATGCTCTGGTTAGAGTCGCGTTGTTCGACTGGCGAGAGCTTTCCGAGCTAAAGGTTAGCTGATGACCGCTAGCAATTGTTTGCTGACTGATAGATTCAGTGAAAATAAAAACCTCATTGATTTATCAAGACCAGTCCCCATGCTTGTCTCAGAGCAGCGTGAAATGGTGCTGAAATAGGCTATTGTTTCAAATCATATTATAACAATTGGATGACTGCGGGCCAAAACATAATAAGTATATAATATTAGCACAATTAAAATCGGCCTACACTACAAATGTAACAGGTTTAACACATATGATTAGTATATAATAAATTCAGTGACAATAAATTAATAATTTGTTCTGATTATGCGCATAAAATCACTCTCGTCAATTATTATTTTCATATATTTCTTTGTGCTTTGATTGGTGGGGAAAAACAGGTTTATGTAGCCTACTGTAGGCTACACTACTTTTTTTACATTAACATTTGTTCAGAACAATTTGCTTGATAGCAATATAAAATGTAATCTTTCCATCTTTTCCATATTTGACAAGCCAGTGTGTCTTATATGCAAAGAAAATATCGCAGTTTGAAAATAATTCAATCTCAGACTGTGCATGACACAAGTAATTTGAATCCAAGATTCGAACTTTGAGACCTTCCCTCCCCATATAGAGGCTCCGAAGAAATATACTCCAATTAAACCCTCTTGTTGTTTGTAAAGTCAAATTAAAATTGTTGAAATGAATTATTCGATTGGGGTAGGTCTTCTCTATCTGTTGGTGTGCAACACTTGCATAACAAGTGAGCAATACTTTTCATTTAGGTACGGTGACTTCCTTCTTGGGACATTTGGGAGTACATTTGAAGTCGCAAGTTTACATACACTTGGGTTGGAGTCATTAATACTAATTTTTTAACCACTCCACACATTTCTTATTAAACAAACTATTGGTTAAGACATCGACTGTGCATGACACAAGTAATTTTTCAAACAATCGTTTACAAATGATTTGATGGTTTCCTAACAGCAAGTGTTTTACTGAGTCCTCACTATCACAATTCCAGTGGGTCAGAAGATTACATACACTTAATTGACTGTGCCTTTAAAAAGCTTGGAAAATTCTAGAAAATAATGTCATGGCTTTAGAAGCTTCTGATAGGCTAATTGACATAAATTGAGTCAATTTAAAAGGTGTACCTGTGGATGTATTTTAAGGCCTACCTTCAAATACAGTGCCTCTTTGCTTGACATCATGGGAAAAATCAAAAGAAATCAGCCAAGACCTCAGAAAAGAAATTGTCAACCTCCAAGTCTGGTTCATCCTTGGGAGCAATTTCCAAACACCTGAAGGTACCACGTTCATCTGTCCAAACAATAGTACGCAAGTATAAACACCATGGGACCAAGCAGCCGTCATACTGCTCAGGAAGGAGACACGTTCTGTCTCCTAGAGATGAACGTACTTTGGTGCGGAAAGGGCAAATCAATCCCAGAACAGCAGCAAAGGACCTTGTGAAGATGGAGGAAACAGGTACAAAGTATCTATATCCACAGTAAAATTAGTCCTATATCGACATAACCTGAAAGGCCAATCAGCAAGGAAGAAGGAAGGAAGACACTGCTCCAAAACCACCATAAAAAAGGCAGACTATGGTTTGCAACTGCACATTGGGGACAAAGAAAGTCCTCTGGTCTGATGAAAAAAAGATCATCGTTATGTTTGGAGGAAAAAGGGGAAAGCTTGCAAGCCGAAGAACACCATCCCAACCATGAAGCACGGGGGTGGCAGCATCATGTTGTGGGGGTGCTTTGCTACAGGGGGGAACAGTGCACTTCACAAAATAGATGGCATCATTATGGAGGAAGATTTTGTGAATATATTGAAGCAACATCAAGACATCAGTCAGGAAGTTAAAGCTTGGTCGCAAATGGGTTTTCCAAATGGACAACGACCCCAAGCATACTTCCAAAGTTGTGGCAAAATGGCTAAAGGACAACAAAGTCAAGGTATGGTTGGCCATCACAAAGCCCTGACATCAATCCTATAGAACATTTATGGGCAGAACTGAAAAAGCGTGTGCGAGCAAGGAGGCCTACATCCTGTTTAAGTGTATTTGGCTAAGGTGTACGTAAACTTCAACTGTAGCTAACAAATTGTCAGCCAACATCACGTGTAAGGTAACTTATTTGAAAAGTCTACTTTGTTACATTTTTAAGCTACCGCGAGGATGCGCTCTATCAACTCTGCGGCTTGAGCATGCTTTTGGTACACTGTCGATAGTGCGCTGTACTTGGGGCAAGAAGGTTGAGGGTTTGAAACATGGTCCCTATTGTTTCATTTGAAGTGGTGCACAATTATCAGTTTATTATTTGGTTTATATTTCCCATTCATTGTCAGTTGGTCCCAATGCACTACTGTGTCTCAAAAGCATAATCAGTGCTCTAAATCCCCCTTGGTCGTTAGGGCAATTCTGGTCTCTGATAGGACAGGTTCACACCTAGCTCGGCTATTAGACTATTCTATAGTAAAGGTTGAATAGTCTATTGTTCAGCTATTAGCCCCTCTCTTGCAACAAATGGATGTCTATTTGTCAAGAGCAAAACTTTATTTTCAATAAAAAAATAATTGTTCTGAAAGCAAAAGAGGCTTCAAAGTAAAACATTTGCAATCAACTATTTTGTAATAGAGCACAAAACTTAATGCATTTTATTACCCAAAAATGTATATGAAAACAAAACAATTTAATTTTGCCATCAACCACCCTCCATTTTGGCTGTTTTTTAAGTGTCAGTTTGGCCAAATTGGTGAAGGTATACATTTTGAATGGCATAACTATACAAAATACCAAAATGGTGGGGACCACAGACCACTTCTCAGTTCCTATGCTTCCTGGCTGATGTTTTGGTCACTTTTGAATGCTGGCGGTGCTTTCACTCTAGTGGTAGCATGAGACGGAGTCTACAACCCACACAAGTGGCTCAGGTAGTGCAGCTCATCCAGGATGGCACATCAATGCGAGCTGTGGCAAGAAGGTTTGGTGTGTCTGTCAGCCTAGTGTCCAGAGCATGGAGGCGCTACCAGGAGAAAGGCCAGTACATCAGGAGACGTGGAGTAGGCCGTAGGAGGGCAACAACCAGCAGCAGGACTGCTACCTCCGCCTTTGTGCAAGGAGGAGCACTGCCAGAGCCCTGCAAAATGACCTCCAGCAGGCCACAAATGTGTCTACTCAAACGGTCAGAAACAGACTCCATGAGGGTGGTAATGAGGGCCCGACGTCCACAGGTGGGGGTTGTGCTTACAGCCCAACACCGTGCAGGACATTTGGCATTTGCCAGAGAACACCAAGATTGGCAAATTCGCCACTGGTGCCCTGTGCTCTTCACAGATGAACGCAGGTTCACACTGAGCACGTGACAGACGTGAAAGAGTCTCGAGATGCCGTGGAGAACGTTCTGCTGCCTGCAACATCCTCCAGCATGACCGGTTTGGCGGTGGGTCGGTCATGGTGTGGGGTGGCATTTCTTTGGGCGGCCGCACAGCCCTCCATGTGCTCGCCAGACGTAGCCTGACTGCCATTAGGTACAGAGATGAGATCCTCAGACCCCTTGTGAGACCATATGCTGGTGCGGTTGGCCCTGGGTTCCTCCTAATGCAAGACGATGCTAGACCTCATGTGGCTGGAGTGTGTCAGCAGTTCCTGCAAGAGGAAGGCATTGATGCTATGGACTGGCCCGCCCGTTCCCCAGACCTGAATCCAATTGAGCACATCGGGGACATCTTGTCTCGCTCCATCCACCAACGCCACGTTGCACCACAGACTGTCCAGGAGTTGGCGGATGCTTTAGTCCAGGTCTGGGAGGAGATCCCTCAGGAGACCATTCGCCACCTCATCAGGAGCATTCCCAGGTGTTGTAGGGAGGTCATACAGGCACTTGGAGGCCACACACTACTGAGCCTCATTTTGACTTGTTTTAAGGACATCACATCAAAGTTGGATCCGCCTGTAGTGTGGTTTTCCACTTTAATTTTGAGTGTGACTCCAAATCCAGACCTCCATGGGTTGATAAATTTGATTTCCATTGATAATTTGTGTGATTTTGTCGTCAGCACATTCAACTATGTAATGAAAAAAGTATTCAATAAGAGTATTTCATTCATTCAGATCTAGGATGTGTTATTTTAGTGTTCCCTTTATTATTTTGAGCAGTGTATATCAATCAGTATGGCGAGGGAAAGTCAGGGAAAGCTAAATCTAAGTGTAGATACAGTGCCTTGCGAAAGTATTCGGCCCCCTTGAACTTTGCGACCTTTTGCCACATTTCAGGCGTCAAACATAAAGATATAAAACTGTATTTTTTTGTGAAGAATCAACAACAAGTGGGACACAATCATGAAGTGGAACGACATTTATTGGATATTTCAAACTTTTTTAACAAATCAAAAACTGAAAAATTGGGCGTGCAAAATTATTCAGCCCCTTTACTTTCAGTGCAGCAAACTCTCTCCAGAAGTTCAGTGAGGATCTCTGAATGATCCAATGTTGACCTAAATGACTAATGATGATAAATACAATCCACCTGTGTGTAATCAAGTCTCCGTATAAATGCACCTGCACTGTGATAGTCTCAGAGGTCCGTTAAAAGCGCAGAGAGCATCATGAAGAACAAGGAACACACCAGGCAGGTCCGAGATACTGTTGTGAAGAAGTTTAAAGCCGGATTTGGATACAAAAAGATTTCCCAAGCTTTAAACATCCCAAGGAGCACTGTGCAAGCGATAATATTGAAATGGAAGGAGTATCAGACCACTGCAAATCTACCAAGACCTGGCCGTCCCTCTAAACTTTCAGCTCATACAAGGAGAAGACTGATCAGAGATGCAGCCAAGAGGCCCATGATCACTCTGGATGAACTGCAGAGATCTACAGCTGAGGTGGGAGACTCTGTCCATAGGACAACAATCAGTTGTATATTGCACAAATCTGGCCTTTATGGAAGAGTGGCAAGAAGAAAGCCATTTCTTAAAGATATCCATAAAAAGTGTTGTTTAAAGTTTGCCACAAGCCACCTGGGAGACACACCAAACATGTGGAAGAAGGTGCTCTGGTCAGATGAAACCAAAATTGAACTTTTTGGCAACAATGCAAAACGTTATGTTTGGCGTAAAAGCAACACAGCTGAACACACCATCCCCACTGTCAAACATGGTGGTGGCAGCATCATGGTTTGGGCCTGCTTTTCTTCAGCAAGGACAGGGAAGATGGTTAAAATTGATGGGAAGATGGATGGAGCCAAATACAGGATCATTCTGGAAGAAGACCTGAGACTGGGACGGAGATTTGTCTTCCAACAAGACAATGATCCAAAGCATAAAGCAAAATCTACAATGGAATGGTTCAAAAATAAACATATCCAGGTGATAGAATGGCCAAGTCAAAGTCCAGACCTGAATCCAATCGAGAATCTGTGGAAAGAACTGAAAACTGCTGTTCACAAATGTTCTCCATCCAACCTCACTGAGCTCGAGCTGTTTTGCAAGGAGGAATGGGAAAAAATGTCAGTCTCTCGATGTGCAAAACTGATAGAGACATACCCCAAGCGACTTACAGCTGTAATCGCAGCAAAAGGTGGCGCTACAAAGTATTAACTTAAGGGGGCTGAATAATTTTGCACGCCCAATTTTTCAGTTTTTGATTTGTTAAAAAAAGTTTGAAATATCCAATAAATGTCGTTCCACTTCATGATTGTGTCCCACTTGTTGTTGATTCTTCACAAAAAAATATAGTTTTATATCTTTATGTTTGAAGCCTGAAATGTGGCAAAAGGTTGCAAAGTTCAAGGGGGCCGAATACTTTCGCAAGGCACTGTATCTACACTTAGATTTAGCTTTCCCTGACTTTCCCTCGCCATACTGATTGATATACACTGCTCAAAAAAATAAAGGGAACACTAAAATAACACATCCTAGATCTGAATGAATGAAATACTCTTATTGAATACTTTTTTCATTACATAGTTGAATGTGCTGACGACAAAATCACACAAATTATCAATGGAAATCAAATTTATCAACCCATAGAGGTCTGGATTTGGAGTCACACTCAAAATTAAAGTGGAAAACCACACTACAGGCGGATCCAACTTTGATGTGATGTCCTTAAAACAAGTCAAAATGAGGCTCAGTAGTGTGTGGCCTCCAAGTGCCTGTATGACCTCCCTACAACACCTGGGAATGCTCCTGATGAGGTGGCGAATGGTCTCCTGAGGGATCTCCTCCCAGACCTGGACTAAAGCATCCGCCAACTCCTGGACAGTCTGTGGTGCAACGTGGCGTTGGTGGATGGAGCGAGACAAGATGTCCCCGATGTGCTCAATTGGATTCAGGTCTGGGGAACGGGCGAGCTAGTCCATAGCATCAATGCCTTCCTCTTGCAGGAACTGCTGACACACTCCAGCCACATGAGGTCTAGCATCGTCTTGCATTAGGAGGAACCCAGGGCCAACCGCACCAGCATATGGTCTCACAAGGGGTCTGAGGATCTCATCTCTGTACCTAATGGCAGTCAGGCTACGTCTGGCGAGCACATGGAGGGCTGTGCGGCCGCCCAAAGAAATGCCACCCCACACCATGACCGACCCACCGCCAAACCGGTCATGCTGGAGGATGTTGCAGGCAGCAGAACGTTCTCCACGGCATCTCGAGACTCTTTCACGTCTGTCACGTGCTCAGTGTGAACCTGCGTTCATCTGTGAAGAGCACAGGGCACCAGTGGCGAATTTGCCAATCTTGGTGTTCTCTGGCAAATGCCAAATGTCCTGCACGGTGTTGGGCTGTAAGCACAACCCCCACCTGTGGACGTCGGGCCCTCATTACCACCCTCATGGAGTCTGTTTCTGACCGTTTGAGCAGACACATTTGTGGCCTGCTGGAGGTCATTTTGCAGGGCTCTGGCAGTGCTCCTCCTTGCACAAAGGCGGAGGTAGCGGTCCTGCTGCTGGTTGTTGCCCTCCTACGGCCTACTCCACGTCTCCTGATGTACTGGCCTTTCTCCTGGTAGCGCCTCCATGCTCTGGACACTAGGCTGACAGACACACCAAACCTTCTTGCCACAGCTCGCATTGATGTGCCATCCTGGATGAGCTGCACTACCTGAGCCACTTGTGTGGGTTGTAGACTCCGTCTCATGCTACCACTAGAGTGAAAGCACCGCCAGCATTCAAAAGTGACCAAAACATCAGCCAGGAAGCATAGGAACTGAGAAGTGGTCTGTGGTCCCCACCTGCAGAACCACTCCTTTATTGGAGGTGTCTTGCTAATTGCCTATAATTTCCACCTGCTGTCTATTCCATTTGCACAACAGCATGTGACATTTATTGTCAATCAGTTTTGCTTCCTAAGTGGACAGTTTGATTTCACAGAAGTGTGATTGACTTGGAGTTACATTGTGTTGTTTAAGTGTTCCCTTTATTTTTTTGAGCAGTGTATAAACAGCTGAAGATGCGCTTTACCAAAACAATGCTGTGCGAAACATGCGTGGCTCCTTCCGGTATGAATCTTCAATGGTGAATGAACCTCTTTACGCCAGAGTTTACTACATGGGTTAGTCTTCCAACACATAAACATTACATATTGTCGTTTACCTCAGCTCATTGGCTATCTACCCAGCTAGATTTCAAGATGATCAGTGGTCATTGGGTTAAAATAAAGTCAATCAACGAAACAGCGGTCATATCTTTGGTGCACAATGATATCATTACTTAGTCTTCAAATTGGTTTCTTTCAGTCAATACGTCCCGCGAAATGACCCATCGGGTATGGTTGTGTTACAAACAAACCAGTTGATTGCAATGAAACCAAACATGACTGGAAAAGTCACGTTTAGTGTGTGTATTTACATCGAATGTGTCGTCGAAAATGGAATGAGACGGAATTCACGACACAAGCTGTTCACAAAATGTTTCGTGTTAGGCTATAAAAATGAATTTTATCAAACAAAAGACCATTCATTGTGTAACAATGAGCTTTGGGATTGCAAACAGAGGAAGATCGTCAAAGGTAAACAATTTATTTTATTGCAATTTGTCATGTTACGCCTGTTCTGGTTGAAATAGTTTTTATTTATGGGGCTTTGTTCTCAGATAATCGCATCGTATTCTTTCGCAGTAAATCCTTTTTTAAATCTGATAAAGCAGTTGGATTAGCAAGATTCTAGGCTTTCAACCCATGTGAGACACTTGTATTTTCATGAATGTTTAATATGACTATTTATGTAGCGATCACCGTATGACATCACACTTGCTCAGATCCACGTGTTCCCACCGTATCCCCCTCCAATGGCTTAGACTTGCAGGGGTTAACAAAAAGCTTCCTTTCCAGACCCGTGTGGTCATAGCTCTCCATGCGCAACAAATTCAAGTCTAATGTTTAGGTAAAAAAATGTAACCACCATGCCTGGAGTATCCAGCAGACACGGATACTCTCGGACTATCTCGACCCCATTCTGTCTGGTAGACTGAGCCCTCTGGATCGCGGTCACCTTCATGTACTCCGCAACCTGGTTTGCCTGCCAGATGTTCAGCTACTTGGTCATCTGGGCTGCCCAATCACATTTGACACTGTTGTGTGCACAAAGTGTTCAATTAATTATGAATTCCTTTAAAACAATCAGTTTTCAAAATACACAACTCTTTCAACATGTACCTGGCAAGACAGCTACTGCTCATGCTTGGTGTCCACATTCCTATGTATATCCTGAGGACCTTCCCACGTGTATAAAAAAGGTTGCATTTACAGAATACTCACTAAATGTAAGGCTTTTACGTTCTTCATTAACTTCCGACTATAGTTGAGTTGTCCAAAAGCAAGAGAATTTTCTGGTCCATCTCTTCCCTTCTACCCTCTATTTTGCAGCAGAAAAGCTAATCAGTTGCACAAGTGAATGCATTAAACTGAAATGTGTCTTCCACATTTAACCCAAACCATATGAATCAGAGAGGTGCAGGTGGCTGCCTTAAAACAAAATACACATCTTCGAGGTGTGGGAACAGTTGCTGTTGGGGGTTAACGGCCTTTAAGGGTAGAAAGGCAGATTGCTGATTAGAATCCCCGAAGCAGCAAGATGGAACAAACTACACTATCTATATACAAAAGAATGTGGACACTCATTCAAATTAGTGGATTTGGACATTTCAGCCACAACCGTTGCTGACATCTGTATAAAATCGAGCACACAGCCATGCAATCTCCAGACAAACACTGGCAGTAGAATGGCCTTACTGAAGAGCTCAGTGACTTTCAACATGTCACAGTCATAGCATACCACCTTTCCAACAAGTCCTTTTGTCAAATTTCTGCCCTTCTAGACGTGCCCCGGTCAACTGTAAGTGTTGTTATTGTGTAGTGGAAACGTCTTGGAGCAACAACGGCTCAGCCACACAAGCTCACAGAACTGGACTCAAGAGTGCAGAAGCACAGTGTGTAAAAATTGCCTCTCTTTGGTGGCAGCACTCACTACAGAGTTCCAAACTGCCTCTGGAACAACGTCAGCACAAGAACTGTTCGTCGGGAGCGTCATGAAATGGGTTTCCAAGGCCGAGCTGCCGCACACAGGCCTATGATCACCATGCGCAATGCCAACCCTCGGCTGGAGTGGTGTAAAGCTCGCCGCCATTGGACTGGAGCAGTGGAAACGTGGTCTCTGGACTGGTGAATCACACTTCACCATCTGGCAGTACAAGGGACAAATCTGAGTTTGGCAGATGCCAGGAGAACACTAACTGCCCGAATGCATAGTGCCATCTGTATAGTTTGGTGGAGGAGGAATAATGGTCTGGGTCTGTTTTTCATGGCTTGGGCTTGGCACCTTAGTTCCAGTGAATGGAAGTCTTAACTCTACAGCATAAATTGACCTTCTAGAGGATGTTTTGCTTCCAACTTTGTGGAAAGCCCTTACCTGTTTCAGCATGACAATGCCCCATGCACCGCAAGGTCCATACAGAAATGGGCCATTCAGAAATAGTTTGTAGAGATCAGTGTGGAAGAACTTGCCTGGCCTGCACAGAGCCCTGACCTCAACCCCATCATACAACTTTGCGATGAATATGAATGCTGACTGCGAGCCAGGCCTAAAAACCCTGCATCAGTGCCCGACCTCACTAATGCTTTTGTGGCTGAAAGGAAGCAAGTCCCAACAGCAATGTAAAGCCTTCCCAGAAGAATGGAGGCTGTTATAGCAGCAAAGGGGGGCAACTCCATATTAATGCCCGTGATTTTAGAATGAGATGTTCGACTAGCAGGTGTACACATACTTTTGGTCAATTTGTGTATCAGTTACTGGCACAACAATCTTAACCACGAAGCTTAGAAGGAATATTTTAAAGGGATAGTGTCACCCACATTTCTAAGCCTTGTCAAATGGTTGAACAAATACAAGGGAGTGAGAAAATAGTACCACCTACTGCTGTTGTGCCCTTGAGCAAGGCCCTTTACCCCTAAATGCCCATGAGCTGCTCCCATCATGTCACTTTAACAGAATCTGTGAAAATGACCAATAAAGAAAGAATGGTAAAATTAAGGCCAGACTATGGTAGCTGTGTATGTAATTTATCTAGTACCAAAGTGGCCGCATGGTTCTAATAGTCTGTGGTGAAGTTTAAGGTCAACTCTAACGTTAGCTAGCTAACAGAATTAGCATCCATCCTTCGCAACTTCACAAGTCCGACTAAAGCTGCCACTGCCTGCCAGAAACCTTTGAATACCAGTACAGTAATGCAAGCTAACTCAATCAATCACCATTCAAGCATGAGATAAGCCTGCATAATTGCTTGGTTAAATTAACCCAGATGGAGAATAAATATAAACTAAGGTAACTTAGCTAGCAGGCTAACAAGTGAAGCGGTGTCAGAGACAGTCCAGAAGAAGTGTCAGACTTAGCTAAGGTAGTTACCATTATAGATACTGACAGTTAGCCAACTAGCTAAAACCGTACATTTAGTTATATTCCGCAACAACACTTCAGTAACCTAGCTAACATTACCACAGCCAGAGATAATACCTCAGAAAACAGTTAGTCCGCTAACGGTCATTAGCTATCTAATATTAGCGACCCATCTAATTATGATAGGACTATCTACTTAACCTGAATGACCATCACATTCGTAATTAGTACTTAACGTTTTCAGTCAGCCAAAAAACCCTGAACACGGATCCCAAACCGGCTGCGCGCATGCGCCATTGTGCATATATTAATTTTGTCCCCCCACACCAAATGCGATCATGACATGCAGGTTAAAATATCAAAACAAAATCTGAACCAATTACATTAATTTGGGGACAGGTTGAAAAGCATTAAAACATTAATGGCAATTTAGCTAGCTAGCTTGCACTTGCTTGCTAATTTGTCATATTTAGCTAGCTTGGTGTTGGTTTGGGTTCCGTGTTAGTCTGTCGAAATAACGTTAGCCATTTTCCACTCGTCAGTCACTGTCGCACTAGAACGTTTGCAAGCATCCTTGTGGACTTCACACTGATGGCGGGATAACTAACCCACTGGCTGGGTCAAATATCCATAACTCAACCTTAATAACCCAGCACCAATAACTCAACCTTGCTGTATTTACAACACACACAACAACAACAAAAACAACCCAACTACTGACCCACTTGACCTGCAACCCAGCAATTGGGTCATCCCAACAACCCAACACTTTTTGTGTGTGTAATTTACATCTCGAAGCCATGCACGCAAGAAGCCTTGACCTGTCTGGCACACGTTTCTCTGTCCTCAGTTTGATTGAAGGACTCAAACTGTATTTTTCCCTTGTAACCAATTGCTTCTAGAAAGAGAATTAACACATGATCAATATGAGCTAGCTGCTAGTTAAAGGGCAAGGAAAATATCTAGCTAATTATTTGAAATAATGAATGTATGAGATCTCAACATTTGAGAATACATGCATTTACTTACCTTATCACTCAAATAGTGTTATGAGTGAGTGCACCAAACATATTTCCAGGGTGTTGATGCATCCTCCCAAAACAGCCTCTTCCAACACCAAAAGTGAAGTTTTGCTTTGATGTCAAATTAACTTATATATTTGCTAGCTACCTACAAACCTTAGCTCTTGTGCTAGCTAACGTGCTACTGAACCGTGTTTAGGCAAGGCATGAGTTAGCTAGCTACCTATCACATGAATTGTACAAAAATATGCTAGCTAAGCCCCAGCAAGTCAGTCAGTGGCGCTGACAGATTGAAACTGGTATCAACTAGATGTTTCAAATTTATCAGGAAGTTAGACACACACCAGACAACTGTGATTGGTGTAGACCCGACCAAATCAGAACCAATTATTGACGTCTATGTATGGTGCAGATTTGGTTCATGCCAGACTTTGGAAGGGCATCACTGGGAGGCTACTATTGTTTACTATCATCTAAACACCCACTCCCTTAATATCAAAATGTAAATGTATGATATCTCACCGGACTCACCCTAGGTTAGGGTCAATTCAAATTCAATTCAGGAACAAAGAGAAATTGTGATGGAATTGACCCTAACCCGTATCTCTCCCAAATAGACTCCCTCAATCCATACCTGTCTCCCTCCTCTGTAGCTAAGTGAAGTCCTCTAATTCAGTTGGTAGAGCATGGTGCTTACATTACCAAGATAGTGAGTTTGATTCCCAGGACCACCCATATGTAAAACGTATGACTGAAAGGCACTTTGGATAAAAGCATCTGCTAAATGGCATCTATTATTATGTTTTCCTGTCCCCTCCCCTCCATCCCTTTAAACTGTATTAGGATATTCCTCCCCATGCCTCGTGTCTTCAGGCTGGTTGTTTTGACTCGCTCATTCTCCCTGGCTCTCCTGCTCCTCTACATGTGGGTGATACACAAGTGGAAGGGATGACTTAAATCGCACAATGTAAAGCATTAAGTTATATTTACATCTACCAGATACAATAATCTACCAGACTAACACTTCAATATTTTTCCCACACAGCCAACACAGAATTTATGTCACTTCGTAGCGTGGTAAAGAGGGGTGGAAGGGATGACTTAAATCACACAATGTAAAGCATTGTTATATTTAAATCTACCAGATACAATCATCTACCAGACTAATTCTTCAATTTTTTCCCCACACAGCCAACACAGAATTTATATCACTTCGTAGCTTTAGAAGACAGACACAGACCGACTGACTCTATCAATCAGCCAGACAGCCAGACACAGTTATAGCCACAGACCGACAGATATAATGTAAATAATGACTTCTTAATCATTTCTTCTTCTTCTTCCAGCTCTCTGCTGAGTCCCCACAGCCCCTCTGGGCTACACCAGATGTTCTTCCAGTTCCACCATGTCCACTCCTACCCCCTCCTCAGACAGCCATGCTGATACCTCCACACACACAAACCTCTCTCCCCTGGACCCAGCCTTGGAGCCAGTCCTAGCTCCTGGCCAAGCGACTGCCCCAGCCCCCCAGGGATGTTTTTCAATGCCTCACAAAGGGCACAAATTGGAAGATGTTTAAAATGTTAAAAGCAGACGTTGAATATTCCTTTAAGAATAGGGAAGTTATTGGTCTTTGGAAGGTGTGTCAATACACTCAGTCACTACAAAGATACAGGCGTCTTTCTTAACTCAGTTGACAGAGAGGAAAGAAACTACTCAGAGATTTCACAATGAGGTCTATGGTGATTTTAAAACAGTTACAGTTTAATGGTTGTGATATGATAAAACTGAGGATGGATCAACAATATTGTAGTTACTCCACAATACTAACCTGAATGACAGAGTGAAAAGAAAGCCTGCACTTAATGAAAAATATTCCAAAACATGCATCCTGTTTGCAACAAGTCACTTACGTAATACTGCTAAAAATGTGGCAAAGAAATCACATTTTGTCCTGAATACAAAGCGTTATGTTTGGGGAAAATCCAACACTACACATCACTGAACACCACTTCATATTTTCAAGCATGGAGGTGGCTGCATCATGTTATGGGTATGCTTGGGACTTGGGAGTCCTTGCCGAAAATGTGCAATAAGGGGTATGAAGAATTTGTGAAGGAACTGTAGATGTGGAAAAAATAAATGACTAAAAAATAAATTTCTTAGAGATATAACCTCATGACATGATGGAAGACAAAAAGGCACAAGGAGAGGAAAAAATATTTTAATTAGTGTCAACACATAAAATATTTTTATAAAATGTTACATTTTAAAACATTGGTATTACTGCAGTAATTTGTAAACACAGACTTCTTTCTACACAGTAACATGATAGTTTAACCCTCACACACCCTGAATGAACAGTCAGGCCGGGATTCAGTCCAAAACTGCGTTGTAGTACGTTTGACATTTAAAGGTAATTTCTCATTGAACCAACCTCTGCAGCTTTTACCGTGAATGTGATCTCTGGGACCATTGCCTTTAAATGGAATTAACACTGGCTATACACATCTAACAACAGACCTCATTACAAAACAACCATTGTTCACTGAAGCAAAGACAAAAGCTCCGTCCCAATGGCCCCCTATTCCCTATATAGTACACTACTTTTGACCATAGTGCACTAAATATGGAATAGGTTGTCATTTGGGACAGAGACAGTGATACAAGGACAATGAATAGTAAGCGCTGCTGTTCTAGAAAAGTAGTCACACAGATAGGAGACGAATGGTTAGGAAGTGATCGAGAGAAAAAAAACCTGACATGTTTGTAGTGTTCTCAAGCACTCACCTAGCCAAAGATTTTGATAACTAAATCCCTTCCATCTGTGACCTAACTCTATAAATAAAGTGTATTATTCTCATTAAATTGAATAAAGGTAAAAGACATAGACCGATGACAGTCTTCTCAACCAAGGCCGGATTCAATCCGAAACTTGTTGCAGCGTGGTTGTTGTTTAAAAGTAATTTCCATGTTGCAGCTTTTTCCTCAAGTTAGTAGTACTATTAAAAAAAAGTCAAGTAGAACAAAAACACACAAGAAAGTAATAAAGCTACATATACAGTGCCTTGCGAAGGTATTCGGCCCCCTTGAACTTTGCGACCTTTTGCCACATTTCAGGCGTCAAACATAAAGATATAAAACTGTATTTTTTTGTGAAGAATCAACAACAAGTGGGACACAATCATGAAGTGGAACGACATTTATTGGATATTTCAAACTTTTTTAACAAATCAAAAACTGAAAAATTGGGCGTGCAAAATTATTCAGCCCCTTTACTTTCAGTGCAGCAAACTCTCTCCAGAAGTTCAGTGAGGATCTCTGAATGATCCAATGTTGACCTAAATGACTAATGATGATAAATACAATCCACCTGTGTGTAATCAAGTCTCCGTATAAATGCACCTGCACTGTGATAGTCTCAGAGGTCCGTTAAAAGCGCAGAGAGCATCATGAAGAACAAGGAACACACCAGGCAGGTCCGAGATACTGTTGTGAAGAAGTTTAAAGCCGGATTTGGATACAAAAAGATTTCCCAAGCTTTAAACATCCCAAGGAGCACTGTGCAAGCGATAATATTGAAATGGAAGGAGTATCAGACCACTGCAAATCTACCAAGACCTGGCCGTCCCTCTAAACTTTCAGCTCATACAAGGAGAAGACTGATCAGAGATGCAGCCAAGAGGCCCATGATCACTCTGGATGAACTGCAGAGATCTACAGCTGAGGTGGGAGACTCTGTCCATAGGACAACAATCAGTTGTATATTGCACAAATCTGGCCTTTATGGAAGAGTGGCAAGAAGAAAGCCATTTCTTAAAGATATCCATAAAAAGTGTTGTTTAAAGTTTGCCACAAGCCACCTGGGAGACACACCAAACATGTGGAAGAAGGTGCTCTGGTCAGATGAAACCAAAATTGAACTTTTTGGCAACAATGCAAAACGTTATGTTTGGCGTAAAAGCAACACAGCTGAACACACCATCCCCACTGTCAAACATGGTGGTGGCAGCATCATGGTTTGGGCCTGCTTTTCTTCAGCAGGGACAGGGAAGATGGTTAAAATTGATGGGAAGATGGATGGAGCCAAATACAGGACCATTCTGGAAGAAAACCTGATGGAGTCTGCAAAAGACCTGAGACTGGGACGGAGATTTGTCTTCCAACAAGACAATGATCCAAAACATAAAGCAAAATCTACAATGGAATGGTTCAAAAATAAACATATCCAGGTGTTAGAATGGCCAAGTCAAAGTCCAGACCTGAATCCAATCGAGAATCTGTGGAAAGAACTGAAAACTGCTGTTCACAAATGCTCTCCATCCAACCTCACTGAGCTCGAGCTGTTTTGCAAGGAGGAATGGGAAAAAATGTCAGTCTCTCAATGTGCAAAACTGATAGAGACATACCCCAAGCGACTTACAGCTGTAATCGCAGCAAAAGGTGGCGCTACAAAGTATTAACTTAAGGGGCTGAATAATTTTGCACGCCCAATTTTTCAGTTTTTGATTTGTTAAAAAAGTTTGAAATATCCAATAAATGTCATTCCACTTCATGATTGTGCCCCACTTGTTGTTGATTCTTCACAAAAAAATACAGTTTTATATCTTTATGTTTGAAGCCTGAAATGTGGCAAAAGGTCGCAAAGTTCAAGGGGGCCGAATACTTTCGCAAGGCACTGTATGATCAGTTCCAGGGTCCGTGCTAATCCCTTGAATGCGATCTCCGCAAACGTGGGGATATTGCCTTTAAAAGCTGCATTGTCTACAAGCAGGATCAGATTGAATCCCAGCCCAAGTCTCCTCAATAGAAAAGGACATTCTTGGTTTCTAGTGAAGACATGTCTCAGGTATAAAACGTTTAAAGGATGCGTTGTTGTTCTTGTGCTTCTAGAAAATAGAAATAAAAGGACGTGATGAATGATGCTATATGTCCTACGCTGAGTAAGATTTATCAGTGTGTATGTTTGCGTGTGTGCCATCTGATGCACATATTGGTTTTGTGCCTGTCTTCATCATCCACATAACCCTCAGCCTTGTGTGTGTTCATATCTGTGTTCGCATATGTGTTTGTGTGTTCGTGTGAATGTTTGCCCTCTGTCTTTTCATGTGTTTTCGTGTGTGTAAAGACAGCACTGTGTAATCCATTACCCTGTATCACCTGTGTGTGATTAAGCTTACAGTAGTTATATTGTTTCTTTTGCACTCCACAGTGTTTATATGAGTATATGTGTGTTTTTGAGCATGTGCTGGGTGTGTGTGTGCGTGCATGCATGCAAATGAATGGGTGAGCGCGTGCATGTATGGGTGTGTATTGGGGTGTAACGGTGGCAGTACAGGGACCTTGGGTCGTACTGTGAACTTTAATGAATACATTTTTTAAATATATGCTATGACTATGCTGCGATGTATGCCTCTAGTAATTCTGTACTGAAAAAAAAAACAATTTCTGGCTATTCCCTTAAAACAACGACAGCCTATGCGCACTTTGTAATCAAAATTGTGATCTTAATTGGTGCACTTAAAAACTGTCATTTTGTGAGGCGCAGCCGGGAACTAGTTCTGTACAATGGCGGGTGGTGAGGTCGACAAATTAATTTGCCAATTCACACTCTGTTATGCTTACCACAGATGAATGGACCTCCAGGTATACAGAGCTACTTAACAGTGACAGCCCATCACATTACCTCGGAGTGGGAGATGAGAAGTACTGTGCTACAGACATGCTCTCTTTATGAGAGTCACACAAGTGAACATCTTTTTCTCTTTGTAAGAAAAAGATTATTAGCATAGACCTATACAATGTCTGAGCCATTTTTACACATTGATTTCACACGCATATTGCACTTTATTTTAAATTTACTTTTGATGAGTAATCATGTGCATAACGAACCGTGGGTTTGGTAAACCATTACACCTCTTGTGTGTACATTTCTGTGTGTGTGTGTGTGTGTGTGTGTGTGTTCAGAGCAGCCTGCCCAGTACCACTCCCTCTCTGTGTCGTGCCTCTCCTCTGATGATCTCCAGGAAGCCTAGTTTAGTCAGGAAGTCCAGCCTCATGCGATCTGTAGGCTGCATCTCACAGAACACACCATGAGAACCTGTAACACACACACACACACACACACACACACACACACACCACACGTGCACACACACACAGAGAGAGACAAAGAGTGAATAAGATGATCGTTGATAGAAATATGAGAGCGAGCAGAGAAGAGAAAAGTAGAACATGTGTCAAACTCATTCCATGAAGGAAAACAAAAAATCTCAGCCATCCGTGGAATGAGTTTGACACCCCTGAACTAGAACAACCATAACGACAAAGGTTACCTCCCAAATGGCACCATATTCCATACATAGTGCACCTACTTTTAACCAGTGTGCTTACATTTGTCCTGTTTCACACATTGTACGAGTGTGTAACCTGTACAAGTCTGTAGTGTGAAATGGAAATCTGAAATGGAAATCTGCCAGGAATCAGCCATTATTGACGCCGACCCTGGAGCAATTAGGGTTATGTGCCTTGCTCAAGGGCAGATCTATATATTTTTCACCTAGTCTGCTCTGGGATTCAAAGTAGCAATCTTACGGTTACTGTCCAACGGTCTAACCACTAGGCTACACTCTAGGTTTTTCGGTTTGTCCCCATAGGGGAACCTTTTTTGGTGCTAGGTAGAACCTTTTGAAGAGTTCTTCCAGAACCCTCTATAAAACGATTCTACCAGGAACCATTTTATCATCTTACGTTTCTTCCTAGAACCTTCTATGAAGGGTTCTACATACGACAGTGAACTATAGTATAAATATAGTAGTAAAATAAAACTGTAGTATATACTATAGTAATTAATGTAGTGTTTTTGCAGATTGTAGTATACTGTAGTATTTACTATAGTATTTTTGATGTATTATCTCTGACATAGAAGTGAAGGCTTTCTACTTGAGGAAACCTACTGGAGAAATACTAAAAAAGAGCTTATTTCCATAACTTGTAGGTAGGTAGGACTGGGGTCAATGCAGATAGTCCGGGTAGCTATTTGGTTAACTATTTAACTAAATATTTATCAGACTTATGGCTTGGGGGTAGAAGCTGTTGGGTCCTGTTGGTTCCTGACTTGGTGCATCGGTAACGCTTACCATGCAGTAACAGAGAAAACAGTCTATGACTGCAGTCGGTCAATTTTTAAGCCCTTATATTTTTATCTGTTTAACACTTTTTTGGTTACTATATGATTCCATATGTGTTATTTCATAGTTATATGTCTTCACTAATATTCTACATTTCTACAATGTAGAAAATAGTACAAATAAAGAAAAACTCTTGAATGAGTAGGTGTGTCCAAACGTTTGACTGGTACTGTAGGTCAGATTAAAAATCTATTTAATCCAATTTGAATTCAGGTTTTAACAAAACAAAATGTGTAATAAGTTTTTATTTTTTTAATTTCACCTTTATTTAACCAGGTAGGCTAGTTGAGAACAATTTCTCATTTGCAACTGCGACCTGGCCAAGATAAAGCGTAGTAATTCGACACATACAACAACATAGAATGATGGATGATGAGGATGGAATAAACAAAACATACAGTCAATAATACAGTAGAACAAAAGAAAACAACAAGTCTATGTGCAAATGAGGTAAGTTGAGGAAATAAATAGGCCATGGTGGCGAAGTAGTTACAATATAGCAATTAAACACTGGAATGGTAGATTGGCAGAAGATGAATGTGCAGGTAGAGATACTGGGGTGCAAAGGAGCAAAATAAATAAATACCAGTATGGGGATGAGGTAGGTAGATAGATAGACAGTTTACAGATAGGCTATGTACCGGTGCAGGTGCAGTGATCTGTAAGCTGGTCTGACAGCTGGTGCTTAAAGCTAGTGAGGGAGATGTGAGTCTCCAGCTTCAGAGATTTTTGTAATTCGTTCCAGTCACGGGGAGCAGAGAACTGGAAGGAAAGACGACCAAATTAGGAATTGGCTTTGGGGGTGACCAGTGAGATATACCTGCTGGAGCGTGTCGTGGAAATTTCCTCTATTTACCAAATCATGGGAGAAAACCACAACACATGTCAGAGTTAGTTATCAAAGTCCATCTTTAATTATATGAGCTCTATCACAACCCTGTGACTCTCAGATCAATTCAGTGTCTATCAATGAATTCTCTGAGAGCCCCCTTACACATTGCAGCTGAGATCCTTTAATAGCAAAAAACACACATAGACAGCATAGACATAATAAATCGTTCAGCTTTGTCTCCTTACTCAAACCCAGAACCATAAACCAATCCTCCATATCAACAGGCATATATATCAAATTGTCATTTAGATACAACCAATTCTAAATACAACCAATCCTGGACAAGCTCACGGGGAGCATAGAATGATTCTAGACACTGCCATCCTCCTCTCCCCGATGGGAAAAGTAGGGAGTGACTGGCACACAGACACAGTGGAGCAAAATATATGTTTACACATGATGACACCTTGACCTCTCCCCGGACCATGCAACTTAGTCTTGACATAGAACAGATAACTGCCAATGGCCACCACTATAGTACAACAAAATACATTCTTATGAGAAATAACTCATAAGCATATGATGAATATAAAACATCTTATCTATGTTACCAACCAATTCTGATTATTCCCCAACAAGCGTGTGCTACGAGTGGGTGCTGCTATGGTGACCAGTGAGCTGAGATAAGGCGGGGCTTTACCTAGCAGAGACTTGTAGATAACTTAAGGGGGCTGAATAATTTTGCACGCCCAATTTTTCAGTTTTTGATTTGTTAAAAAAGTTTGAAATATCCAATAAATGTTGTTCCACTTCATGATTGTGTCCGACTTGTTGTTGATTCTTCACAAAAAAAAATACAATTTTATATCTTTATGTTTGAAGCCTGAAATGTGGCAAAAGTTCGCAAAGTTCAAGGGGGCCGAATACTTTCGCATGGCACTGTAGGTCTGTAGCAGTTTGGGTCTAGAGTGTCACCCCCTTTGAAGAGGGGATGACCGCGGCAGCTTTCCAATATTTGGGAATCTCAGACGATACGAAAGAGCGGTTGAACAGGCTAGTAATAGGAGTTGCAACAATTGACAGATAATTTTAGAAAGAGAGGGTCCAGATTGTCTAGCCCGGCTGATTTGTTGGGGTCCAGATTTTGCAGCTCTTTCAGAACATCAGCTATCTGGATTTGGGTGGGGGTTTTGGCGGGTTGCTGTGGAGGGTGCCAGGCAGTTGACCGGGGTAGGGGTAGCCATGTGGAAAGCATTGCCAGCCGTAGAGAAATGCTTATTGAAATTCTCAATTATAGTGGATTTATCGTGGTGACAGTGTTTCCTAGCCTCAGAGCAGTGGGCAGCTAGGAGTAGGTGCTCTTAGTCTCCATGGACTTTAGTGTCCCAGAACTATTTTGAGTTAGTACTACAGGATGCAAATTTCTGTTTTAAAAATCTTGCCTTAGCTTTTCTAACTGCCTGTGTATATTTGTTCCTAACTTCCCTGAAAAGTTGCATATCACGGGGGCTACTCGATGCTAATGCAGAACGCCACAGCATGTTTTTGTACTGGTCAAGGGCAGACAGGTCTGGCGTGAACCAAGGACTATATCAATTCCTAGGACTACATTTGTTGAGAGGGGTATGCTTATTTAATAACCTCTAGTGACACCCCATCCCGTGAACGGGACCGTTATCATCATCTGACACTAATTAGCATAACGGAGGTTAGAAACGGAAATCAGAAAAGCAATCAAATTAAATCGTTTACCTATGATGAACTTTAGATGTTTTCACTCACGAGACTCCCAGGTAGACAGCCAAAGTACATTTTTTCCCAAAATATTATTTTTGTAGGCAAAATAGCTCCGTTTGTTCTTCACGTTTGGCTGAGAAATCACCCGGAAATTGTGGTCACCACAACGCAGAAAAATATTCAAAATTAGCTCCATAATATCGACAGAAACATGGCAAACGTTGTTTAGAATCCATCCTCAAGGTGTTTTTCTAATATCTATTCGATAATATCGGGAAAATTCATTTTTCACTCGGACCGATTGGAGTAATGGCTACCTCTGTATTTTATGCGAGAATCTCTCTCGGAGCAACCATGTGACCACTTACGCAATGTGGCTGCCTACAGCTATTCTTCAACAGAAATGCGTAAAACTACGTCACAATGCTATAGACACCTTGGGGAATACGTAGAAAGCGTAAGCTCGTTGATGGTACATTCACAGCTGAATAGGGAGTCATTGGAACGCAGCACTTTCAAAACCTGGGGCACTTCCGGATTGGATTTTTCTCAGGCTTTCGCCAGCAACATCAGTTCTGTTATACTCACAGACAATATCTTTACAGTTTTGGAAACGTTAGAGTGTTTTCTATCCAAAGTTGTCAATTACATGCATATTCTAGCATCTTTTCCTGACAAAATATCCCGTTTCAAACGGGAATGTTTTTTTTCTCCCAAAAATGAAAATACTGCCCCCTAACACCAACAGGTTAAGAGGTGAGGAAGGCACTTTTAAAGAATAGCCAGGCATCATCTACTGACGGGATGAGGTCAATGTCATTCCAGGATACCCCGGCCACGTCGATTAGAAAGGTCTGCTCGCAGAAGTGTTGCAGGGAGTGTTTGACAGTGATGAGGGGTGGTCGTTTGGTTGCAGACCCATTACGGATGCTGGCAATGAGGCAGTGATCGCTGAGATCTTGATTGAAAACAGCAGAGGTGTATTTGGAGGGCGAATTAGTTAGGATGACATCTATGAGGGTGCCCGTGTTTACTGATTTGGGGTTGTACCTGGTAGGTTAATTGATCATTTGTGTGAGATTGAGGGCATCAAGCTCATGTTTGTAGGATGGCCGGGGTGTTAAGCATGTCCCAGTTTAGGTCACCTAGTAGCACGAGCTCAGAAGATAGATGGGGGGCAATCAGTTCACATATGGTACCGAGGGCATAGCTGGGGGCAGAGGGAGGTCTATAGCAAGCGGCAACAGTGAGAGACTTGTTTCTGGAAAGGTGAAATTTTAGGGGTAGAAGCTCAAATTGTTTGGGTACAGACTTAGATAGTAATACAGAACCCTGCAGGGTATCTTTGCAGTAGATCTCAACACGCCCCCTTTGGCAGTTCTATCTTGGCGGAAAATGTTTTCAGGGTTTTTGGTGGTTTTCCTAAGCCATGATTCAGACATGGCTAAGACATATGGGTTGGCAGAGTGTGCTAAAGCAATGAGTAAAACAAACTTAGGGAGTAGGCTTCTAATGTTAACATGCATGAAACCAAGGTTTTTACGTTTACAGAAGTCAACAAATGAGAGCACCTGGGGGGTGGGAGTGGAGCTAGGCACTGCAGGACCTGGATTAACGTCCACGTCACCAGAGGAACAGAGGAGAAGTAGGATAAGGGTAAAGACTATACGAACTGGCTGTCTAGCACATTCAGAACAGAGAGTAAAAGGAGCAGGTTTCTGGGCATGATAGCATAGATTCAAGGCATAGTGTACAGACAAAGGTAAGGTGAGTACATTGGAGGTAAACCTAGGCATTGAATAATGAAGAGAGAGATATAGTCTCTAGAGATGTTTAAACCAGATGATGTCATCGCATATGTTGGAGGTGGAACAACATGGTTGGTTAAGGCATATTGAGCAGGGCTAGAGGCTCTACAGTGAAATAAGACAGTAATCACTAACCATGACAGTAATGGACAAGGCATATTGATATTAGAGAGGCATGCGCAGCCATGTGAACATATGGGTCCAGTGAGTGGTTGGGCTGGCTGGGGTCATGGCGATTCAGACAGTTAGTAGGCCGGGTTAGCAAGCAAGCAGTTAGCATGGGCTAGCAGTTAGTAGACCAGGGAAAGTTAAGGAGTATGAATACTTTCTGAAGTCACTGTACCTAAAAGTAGGCAGATAGTAAAGTTAAAACACTTGAGAGCTTTCAACAAAAAAACAGAAAATAATATTTTAAATGTGATCCATGTCCTAGGACACAGAGGGGTTAAAATATCAAAGTTAAAGTCCATCCAGTGAAGATAGGAGAACTAGCTAGCATCCGTCAATGAGAGGGCCAAGCATTCCATGGAATTTAACAGGTGGAAGAAACAACTGGAGAGGTCCATTTGTGCCGAGCTGTAACTTTTAGGACTGCTGGCAGCCGGTGATGAAGTGGTAAGACGCTGCTGGTAGAGTAGCTAGCTAGCTAACATTAGCTAGCTGTACAGACAAGCTTGACTAGCAAATCCAGTGAACCACAAAATTAAAAGAATAGCGAGCGAAAAGGAGCTGGCTACACTCATACTACCCCTGACTATTAAACAAAAGCTAATTGAACAATAAACTTCAGTGTCTCAACACTCTTAGTGAACTCGTTGTTCCACAAGATCACCTCAACCCAACCTACATGTACCCTGCCAATATCCTTGCAGCCACACTACACGTGGATGCAGACAGTCCTGTACGGGGACGCGGGCAGTTCCAGAACACGGACATGAGCATTGCCACACATAATAAACTACACCAAGTCTTTACAGGGTGTTACATTCATCCCTCACTAGGAAAACCTGATGTCTGGGAAGTTATACATAAGATTAAGCATCACAATGAATTAAAACGCATAACACAGTTTACAACACACCTTGAGCTATAAGCTCACTTAACACTATGCAACAGTAAAGCACAGGCATATAAAAACACCCTCAAACCAAAAAAACTCTCAGAAATATGAGATGTGTGGTGCAAGAAAACACTCTGTAATGAGGTGAAATTTGCAGCAAGAGAGACTCCTCTGTGTATGACTGATAGCTGAGTGTATTAAGGCATTCTTAGCTGGTCATAAGTGAGTCTAACCATTGGTTTAGTCTCTCTCTTCTCTGAGGGAACTGGGACTAAAAACTAATCTGAACTGGGGCCAAGGGATTGCAAGATTTCTGAACTGGGGCCAGGGACTACTGACTCGTCAGAGCTAGGGCTTGGGGTTAGTGACTCCTCTAAACTAGGGCTTGATTACAAGAGACTGTTGCACACTAGGGCCATTTAATTATCCTCCAGAGGTCACTTCACTTTCATCTTCAGAGGGGCACTCCGGTTCAACTTGCTGAGAGGGAAGGACTTGTGTACTGGCATTGCTCCAGGGAAAATCCAACACTGGAGCTTCAGAGGATCCCATTTCCTCGTCCGAGCTTCCTTCATCTTCATTTATTCCTTCACCTTCATCCTCTCCAATAGCGAGGCCCAGAACTGCCTCCTCATCTTCATCAAATGCCAGGGCAGAAACTGAGACATGCGATTTATGCTGTTGATGACATATCTCCATCCTCTATTTATGTTCTATGGTCTCACCACTCAGCAGGCTAATGGAAAGCAAGTGGTCTCGGTGGAGCGTCCTCATAGGTCCTCCTCTCTTGGGATGTACTTGATATGTGAGTAGCCACTGCACTATCACGAGGTTCAGACTTCAACCTGTTGGCAATTTTGTGCTTTCCTGGGAGTCTCAAGTTCTGTACAAGGACACAACCACCAGGTTGTAGCTCTTGACGTCTCACCCTCTTGTCGTACCTTGTTTTGTTCATCTTGTTCCTGCTTGAAGCTGCCATGGAGGCTAGTTGATAGGCCTCCTTTAGCTGTTCCCTTCATTTGGAGGTGTTCCCTTCATTTGGAGGTGTTCTTCAGATAGTCTTGGTCAGAGCTGCCATCCGGGGTGACTCCTAAGCACAGATTAATGGGCAGTCTAGCCTCCCTCCCGAACATCTGGTAGTAAGGGGAGAATCCAGTAGTAATTTTGGGTGCAGTTGTAGGCATGGACTAGGTACACCAACTGCTGAATCCATGTGGACTTTTGTTTGGATCCAAGAGTTCCTATTGGTGGGCCTCCCGGGTGGCGCAGTGGTTAAGGCCGCACCAGAATCTCTGGTGGCACAGCTGGCGCTGTCCTGCAGCGCGAACCCAGAGACTCTGCCAATAACCCAAGCTCTGTCGTAACCGGCTGCGACCGGGAGGTCCGTGGGGCGACGCACAATTGGCCTAGCCTCGTCTGGGTTAGGGAGGGTTTGGCCGGTAGGGATATCCTTGTCTCATCGCGCACCAGCGACACCTGTGGCGGGCCGGGCGCAGCACGCGCTAACCAAGGTTGCCAGGTGCACAGTGTTTCCTCCGACACATTGGTGCGGCTGGCTTCCGGGTTGGATGCGCGCTGTGTTAAGAAGCAGTGCTGTTTGGTTGGGTTGTGCATCGGAGGACGCATTACTTTCAACCTTCGTCTCTCCCGAGCCCGTACGGGAGTTGTAGCGATGAGACAAGATAGTAGCTACTAAAACAATTGGATACCACGAAATTGGGGAGAAAAAGAGGTAACATTCAACAACAACAAAAAATATATATAATTTTTTTTTAAAATTGTTCCTATAGAGCAGTGCGCGATTGAATCTCTCTGGCTGCGGGTTTTCTTGAGGATGGTATGGCGATGTGAATGACTTCTTCATCCCAGCCAGCTGAAGGACCTCCCGGATGAGTCTACTTTCAAAGTCCCTGATCAGAGTTGATGCAGGAATTCAGGCCATAATGGACATTTAACAAAGCACCTTGGCCACAGGGCTGGCTTTCTGGTCTTTAGTGGGCATAGGGAGTGAAGTGATCTGTCATTAGAGTGATGTTACTAATGTTCTTCATGTCATTCTTCAGAGAGAGGAAGTCTATACACTCCAACTCTAGTGGGGCACATTGGTCATTTCCTGTTTTCACAGCTCCCATGACATGAGATATCACAGGATCACTCTGCTCGGCTCTCTCAAGCTCTGCAACATCCAGTTGAGGCAGGTAAGGACTATGAGGTTCACGTAGGCATTAGGCAATGCTTCTGGGGTGACTCCTAACATCACGGCTGCACAGTTTTGGATGTCAGACGGTGTCACCTCCATAGCAATGGTCCGACAGTTGGCTTTGACACCAAGACCTGAAACTTCAATCCAGTCATCCTCTTGATTGCTGCAGGGGTGCGGTCTTCTAGACAGTGCATCTGCATCAATGTTGACTCAACCAGGATAGTACTCGAGCTTGAAATAGTTGACCAAAGCCACCAGCCATTTTTGTTATCTAGGCCGTCATTGAAAATAAGAATTTGTTCTTAACTGACTTGCCTGGTTAGATAAAAGGTACAATAAATAAAATTAAAAAAACGTATTGAGGCTACAAAATTCTCAACAGTTGCACTTGGTTATATTCTCCTAAAAGAAGAATAGTACCTTTAGGGACAACTCTAACAACAATTTGGTACTCCTCAGGAGTGAATTTAACATTGTGTGTTCTCATAAATTCTTGATAATCATATAGTTGGCCATCATTATTCAATAATTGTTTAACCCAAATAATGTTGTCAAATGTTGTCTTTATTATTCCATATTGTATACCTATGTGGGGAAAAATTGTGTTTGTACATGAGGTTCCAAGTTAGAAGTACTTGTTAATGAAACTTAGGAAGATTAATAGGGATTTTACCCATATTAAAGTTGCATTTGAGTAATAATTCTAGACCACCAATCTGGTGGAATATTGGAATATTAAATTAGGGATTATATTCCAAATGCAATCCTTATTTCTTAAATAGTTCTGTATCCAATTGATCTTAAATATTATATTAGAGGTTTTAAAATCCAGAGCATTCAACCCTCCCTCACTTTGGGTGCTACATATTACTGCTTTTCAGAAATAATGAGGTTTATTCCTCCATATGAAGTTAAATAATTGAGTATCAACCATTTTAGTTACTGACAGAGGAACATCCAAGGCAAGGGAGGTATAAACTCATCTGGACAGACCTTCAGATTGTGATAAAAGTGCACGTCCAGATAAAGAAAGATCTCTTAACCTTTCTGATCTCCCCATCCCGGATCCGGGATTGTCAATACAGACTCAAGCTCATTACCATAACGCAACGTTAACTATTCATGAAAATCGCAAATGAAATGAAATAAATATGCTAGCTCTCAAGCTTAGCCTTTTGTTAACAACACTGTCATCTCAGATTTTCAAAATATGCTTCTCAACCATTGCAAAACAAGCATTTGTGTAAGAGTATTGATGGCTAACGTAGCATTTAGCATTAGCATTCAGCTGGCAACATTTACACAAAAAAACAGAAAAGCATTCAAATAAAATAATTTACCTTTGAAGAACTTCAGATGTTTTCAATGAGGAGACTCTCAGATAGCAAATGTTCAGTTTTTCCTGAAAGATTATTTGTTTAGGACAAATCGCTCCGTTTTCTGCGTCACGTTTAGCTATGAAAAAACCCCTGTATCCAGGATTGTGTAAATCTATCAGCAAGCTCATTAGCATAACACAACGTTAACTATTTATGAAAATCGCAAATGAAATGAAATAAATATGCCATCTCTCAAGCTTAGCCTTTTGTAAACAACACTGTCATCTCAGATTTTCAAAATATGCTTCTCAACCATAGGAAAACAATCATTTGTGTAAAAGTAGCTAGCTAGCGTTAGCATTTAGCATTAGCATTTAGCGTTAGCATTAGCGTTAGCATCCAGCACGCAACATTAACAAAAACATAAAAGCCTTCAAATAAAATCATTTACCTTTGAAGAACTTCTGATGTTTTCAATTAGGATACTCTCAGTTAGATAGCAGATGCTCAGTTTTTCCAAAAAGATTCCTTGTGTATTAGAAATAGCTCCGTTTTATACATCACATTTGGCTACCAAAAAAAATCCGAAAATTCAGTCCTCAAAACGCGAACTTTTTTCCAAATTAACTCCATAATATCGACTGAAAACATGGCAAACGTTGTTTAGAATCAATCATCAAGGTGTTTTTCACATTTCTCTTCATTGATACATCGTTCTTGGACACATGCTTTCTCCCCTGAATCAAATGGTAAAGTAGAAGCATCTGGCAATTGCGCACCGAATTCGACGCAGGACACCAGGCGGACACTTGGAAAATGTAGTCTCTTATGGTCAATCTTCCAATGATATGCCTACAAATACGTCACAATGCTGCTAAGACCTTGGGCGAACGACAGAAAGTGTAGGCTCATTCCTTGCGCAATCACAGCCATATAAGGAGACAATGGAAAACAGAGCTTCAGAAATTCTGCTAATTCCTGGTTGATGCATCATCTTGGTTTCGCCTGTAGAATGAGTTCTGGGGCACTTACAGACAAAATCTTTGCAGATTCTGAAACTTCAGAGTGTTTTCTTTCCAAAACTGTCAAGAATATGCATAGTCGAGCATCTTTTCGTGACAAAATATCGCGCTTAAAACGGGAACGTTTTTTTATCCAAAAATGAAATAGCGCCCCTAGAGATCTAACAGGTTAATAACCAGGAGTTAAATCTTTTCCCAATAGGAGAGACATTTAAGTTGGCCCTTTCTTTCTGATCTTTGCTAACTTTAATACCAAGATATGTGATCACATCTTTTACAGGGATATTACATACTGAGTTTAAGTCACATCTTTTCAACGCAAATAATTCACATTTCCAAATATTCAGAAATAAACCAGATACATGCGAGAAGGCATTAACACACAATATCTTTCCTGACTTCATTATGATCTTTCAAAAAGATGTTGTCAGACAATTGTGAACATTTTCTCTTTGTCTTGTATCTGAATACTCCTAAAACTATCCTTATTTATATGAAGTGCCATAACTTGTGTGACTAATAAAAATAAGAAAGGAGAAATTGGGCATCCTTGTTTATTTCCATGTCTAATATCTGTGAAGTTCCATGGGATAATTGAACCTTTCTGATCTCCCCATCCCGGATCCGGGATCGTGAATACAGACTCAAGCTCATTACCATAACGCAACGTTAACTATTCATGAAAATCGCAAATGAAATTAAATAAATATGCCATCTCTCAAGCTTAGCCTTTTGTAAACAACACTGTCATCTCAGATTTTCAAAATATGCTTCTCAACCATAGGAAAACAATCATTTGTGTAAAAGTAGCTAGCTAGCGTAGCATTTAGCATTAGCATTAGCGTTAGCATCCAGCACGCAACATTTCAACAAAAACATAAAAGCCTTCAAATAAAATCATTTACCTTTGAAGAACTTCAGATGTTTTCAATGAGGAGACTCTCAGTTAGATAGCAGATGCTCAGTTTTTCCAAAAAGATTCTTTGTGTATTAGAAATAGCTCAGTTTTCTACATCACATTTGGCTACCATAAAAAAACGAAAATTCAGTCCTCAAAACGCGAACTTTTTTCCAAATTAACTCCATAATATCGACTGAAAACATGGCAAACGTTGTTTAGAATCAATCCTCAAGGTGTTTTTCACATATCTCTTCGATGATATATCGTTCGTGGAAGCATGGTTTCCCCTCTCAATCAAATGGAAAAATACTTGCACATGGCTTTGCGCACCAGTTTCGACGCAGGACACCAGGCGGACACTTGGAAAATGTAGTCTCTTATGGTCAATCTTCCAATGATATGCCTACAAATACGTCACAATGCTGCTGACATCTTGGGGAAACGGCAGAAGGTCTAAGCTTATTCCTGTCGCATTCACAGCCATATAAGGAGACATTAGAAAACAGAGCTTCAGAAATTCTGCTCATTTCCTGTTTGACGTATCATCTTGGTTTCGCCTGTAGAATGAGTTCTGGGGCACTTACAGACAAAATCTTTGCAGATTCTGAAACTTCAGAGTGTTTTCTTTCCAAAACTGTCAAGAATATGCATAGTCGAGCATCTTTTCGTGACAAAATATCGCGCTTAAAACGGGAACGTTTTTTATCCAAAAATGAAATAGCGCCCCTAGAGATGCAACTGGTTTTAACAGAGCTGTTACTATTATTGTAAAGTGTCTTAATTACACTTTGAAAATATTGACCAAAACCCCAAAATCGAAGTCTCAAAAAGAGAATTACGTTAAACTGTATAAAATGCCTTTTAAAAGTGTACAAATAAAATAAAGCTATCTTCCATAATGTGCTCATTGTAGTCTAACAAGTCCAAAACTACTCGAATATTATTACATATATGTCTGCTCTTCATAAAACCAGACTGGGTATCATCAATGATTTGGTCAAGGTATCCATCTTTCTGCAAAGATAGATGCAAGTAGCTTTCCATCATTGTTCATTAATGTGATTGGTCTCCAATTTTCTAACATCATAGAATCTCTGTTTGGTTTGGGTATTACAGAAATGAGGCCTTGTGTCAAGGAAACAGGCAGGACCCCAAAATCAATTGCCTCCTTAAAAACATGAAATATAAATTCCACAATATCCTCCTGAACATTTTAAAGAATTCCCTGGAGATTTGTTCTCTTTTAACTTGCTGATACATTTTTTATATTTCATTGATAGAAATAATTTCATCAAGACTTTTGGAAGTCTTTAGCTATGAATTTTGCATAGTCTTTGACAGAGTCTAGAAAGGCAGATATGTCACTAGTAAGACAGGCATTACTGGTATAAAGGTTACCATAGAATTCTGAAACATATTTTGAAATATCTTTGGGGGTTTTCATTTCCTTGGCCATCTATATTAAGCTTGTGAATAATGTAAATCCAGATTTAAAAAAATCTCTAAATTGTAAAAGTATTTTGTATTTTTTTCCACCTTCCTCCAACCATCTCCTTCTTGATCTTACAAATGTCCCTTTTGCTCTCTCTTCATACATTCAGTCCATTTCTAATTGTAAAGAGAATAACTGACTCTTTCCTTCTTCATCAAGGTCCTCCATAGAGATTAGGGAAAGTATTTCCTTAAGTTTATCTTCCCTCAATATTTTAAGTTAAGCAATTTCTTTACCTCTCTTCATGGCTGTTTGTCTTATTTCATACTTCAATATTTCCCATAAGACTTAAATAGTTGGGCTTTCCTCCAATTGTCTTGTATATTATCTTTGGCATTCATCTTGAAATTATCATCTTCCAACAGTCTACTATTGAGTTTCCAATAACTCCGATTCGGTTTAGCTTCAGATCCATTCATATTTAAAGATAAGAATATAACTTTATGATCAGTAAGAATTGATTGTTCAATTGATTCCTTAACTACAGTATTATCTAATGAATTAGAAATCAACCAGAAGTCAATTCTTGACTGTCTGCACATGTCCTTGTTACTCCAAGTGAAGTCCTTTCTATCAGGATATTTAGATATGCAAATATCGACTAATCCAAGACTGAGACATAGATTATTAAACTCAGGATTAACAATGCTGGATCTGTTAGGAGGGGGATATCTGTCAGTCAATCACATTAGATACAGAATTAAAATCTCCACCTAAGATCATTTTGATATCCAATAAGGCTTCTTCAAATTCTTGAAATAATATCCTGTTGTTTTGTTTGTTGTTGGATGCATAAATATTCCCTAGTAAAAAAGTTTCATTGTTGAAATTCACTGTCAAAATTAACCAACATCCAGAGGGGTGAGTCTTACTACTGATGACCTTCCCTTTAAAAGCACCTCTTAAAACTGCTATACCTGCAGAGTGGTTGTTGCCATATGATAGCCAGATATCGTTACCCCATTGATTTTTCCAAAAAGACAGATCGGAAGAACACGCATGAGTCTCTTGTAGAATGTAAAAGTCTGCATTAAACCATTTGCAATACAGGAACATAGTCTTACGTTTGAGTATATTACAAATACCCCTGACATTAATTGAACAAAGAGATAAAGACCAAATTCAACCAATAACATTGTTATGCTAACATAAGCTTTTCCTAAGGATATGTAACTCAAAAGGATTTCCATCCCATTTTAATCCTCTCCAACAAAAACAAACAAATATAGGTCATAAAGTTACCAAATAATTCTTACTCCCACAAGGGGGAGACATTGTGTATACTTTACAATAAGCAGTTATTCAACTATAGTTAGTGTTCAGTTTACCAGTTCTCAGTCAGGTCAGCCTTTTCTTTCTCATTCAAGTGTTTGTGTACATTTTGTGTAATAAAGGCAGCTTTTCACCTGGTAATTAGGCAGTTTTTTGGCCTGCCAGTTCTTTCCGAGTTAGACTGGCTCTCTCTCAAATGTTCAGATTTGGACGCATTTCTTTCCCATCGATGATCACTCTTGCACCGATAAAAAAAAGTAGTTTTCCCTGCCTTTTGAGCTGCAGCCACAGTTTCTCTCTTGTCACTTTGTCCGCTGAGGTCAGATCCTCATGAACCTCAAATTTTGCTTGATGAGGAACTCAAATTTTGCTTGATGAGGAACTGTTGGTGAGCTGGATGGTTGTCCTCGGTCTCTTGTCTTGATCTTTACACATAACCATAAACTTCTGGTGTAGAAACCAGAGTGTGGCACTTCTGATTTCCATAGGATCCTTGAGGATTAACAATATTTCTAGTTTCGAAGTCAGAACCCATCACACAGCATTGTTGAAAACTTGTTTCTGATTTCTAGAATGCATTCTAGAATGGACATTAAAACCAGATAATGGGAAAGTTGGAAAAGATATCGGGACACCTTGCAATCATGATGCAATATGCGCCTACTCATGCAGACTGCACTTGCTGTAAAGTTACAGAGCTTCTAACCAACAACTGCACAAATGCAGGTCCTATGAGGAAACCCGATTTGTGGCCTACGTGAGAAAAACATTTAAACGCGTTAACCCTCGCAAGGCTGTCGGCCCACGTCCTCAGAGCATGCGCAGACCAGCTGGCTGGTGTGTTTACGGACACATTCAATCAACTCCTATCCCAGTCCCCACATGCTTCAAGATGGCCACCATTGTCCCTGTTTTCAATAAAGCTAAGGTAACTGAACTAAACGACTATCACTCACTTCTGTCACCATGAAGTGCTTTGAGAGACTAAATCAAATCAAATCAAATCAAATTTGATTTGTCACATACACATGGTTAGCAGATGTTAGTGCGAGTGTAGCGAAATGCTTGTGCTTCTAGTTCCGACAATGCAGTAATAACAAGTAATCTAACTAACAATTCCAAAACTACTGTCTTGTACACAGTGTAAGGGGATAAAGAATATGTACATAAGGATATATGAATGAGTGATGGTACAGAGCAGCATAGGCAAGATACAGTAGATGGTATCGAGTACAGTATGTACAAATGAGATGAGTATGTAAACAAAGTGGCATAGTATAGTATAAAGTGGCTAGTGATACATGTATTACATAAGGATACCGTCGATGATATAGAGTACAGTATATACGTATGCATATGAGATGAATAATGTAGGGTAAGTAACATTTATATAAGGTAGCATTGTTTAAAGTGGCTAGTGATATATTTACGTCATTTCCCATCAATTCCCATTATTAAAGTGGCTG
This sequence comes from Oncorhynchus mykiss, assembly GCF_013265735.2. Lineage (NCBI taxonomy): Eukaryota > Metazoa > Chordata > Actinopteri > Salmoniformes > Salmonidae > Oncorhynchus > Oncorhynchus mykiss. The sequence goes on along the minus strand of NC_048585.1, from coordinate 36,570,349 downwards.
GAGTTGAGTCAGTGTCAGTGTTAGTGGTGGCTGTTTAACAGTCTGATGGCCTTGAGATAGAAGCTGTTTTTCAGTCTCTCGGTCCCAGCTTTGATGCACCTGTACTGACCTCGCCTACTGGATGATAGCGGGGTGAACAGGCAGTGGCTCGGGTGGTTGATGTCCTTGATGATCTTTATGGCCTTCCTGTGACATCGGGTGGTGTAGGTGTCCTGGAGGGCAGGTAGTTTGCCCCCGGTGATGCGTTGTGCAGACCTCACTACCCTCTGGAGAGCCTTACGGTTGAGGGCGGTGCAGTTGCCATACCAGGCGGTGATACAGCCCGCCAGGATGCTCTCGATTGTGCATCTGTAGAAGTTTGTGAGTGCTTTTGGTGACAAGCCGAATTTCTTCAGCCTCCTGAGGTTGAAGAGGCGCTGCTGCGCCTTCTTCACGATGCTGTCTGTGTGAGTGGACCAATTCAGTTTGTCTGTGATGTGTATGCCGAGGAACTTAAAACTTGCTACCCTCTCCACTACTGTTCCATCGATGTGGATAGGGGGGTGTTCCCTCTGCTGTTTCCTGAAGTCCACAATCATCTCCTTAGTTTTGTTGACGTTGAGTGTGAGGTTATTTTCCTGACACCACACTCTGAGGGCCCTCACCTCCTCCCTGTAGGCCGTCTCATCGTTGTTGGTAATCAATCGTACCACTGTTGTGTCGTCCGCAAACTTGATGATTGAGTTGGAGGCGTGCGTGGCCACGCAGTCGTGGGTGAACAGGGAGTACAGGAGAGGGCTCAGAACGCACCCTTGTGGGGCCCCAGTGTTGAGGATCAGCGGGGAGGAGATGTTGTTGCCTACCCTCACCACCTGGGGGCGGCCCGTCAGGAAGTCCAGTACCCAGTTGCACAGGGCGGGGTCGAGACCCAGGGTCTCGAGCTTGATGACGAGCTTGGAGGGTACTATGGTGTTGAATGCCGAGCTGTAGTCGATGAACAGCATTCTCACATAGGTATTCCTCTTGTCCAGATGGGTTAGGGCAGTGTGCAGTGTGGTTGAGATTGCATCGTCTGTGGACCTATTTGGGCGGTAAGCAAATTGGAGTGGGTCTAGGGTGTCAGGTAGGGTGGAGGTGATATGGTCCTTGACTAGTCTCTCAAAGCACTTCATGATGACGGATGTGAGTGCTACGGGGCGGTAGTCGTTTAGCTCAGTTACCTTAGCTTTCTTGGGAACAGGAACAATGGTGGCCCTCTTGAAGCATGTGGGAACAGCAGACTGGTATAGGGATTGATTGAATATGTCCGTAAACACACCGGCCAGCTGGTCTGCGCATGCTCTGAGGGCGCGGCTGGGGATGTCGTCTGGGCCTGCAGCCTTGCGAGGGTTAACACGTTTAAATGTCTTACTCACCTCGGCTGCAGTGAAGGAGAGACCGCATGTTTTCGTTGCAGGCCGTGTCAGTGGCACTGTATTGTCCTCAAAGCGGGCAAAAAAGTTATTTAGTCTGCCTGGGAGCAAGACATCCTGGTCCGTGACTGGGCTGGATTTCTTCCTGTAGTCCGTGATTGACTGTAGACCCTGCCACATGCCTCTTGTGTCTGAGCCGTTGAATTGAGATTCTACTTTGTCTCTGTACTGGCGCTTAGCTTGTTTGATAGCCTTGCGGAGGGAATAGCTGCACTGTTTGTATTCGGTCATGTTACCAGACACCTTGCCCTGATTAAAAGCAGTGGTTCGCGCTTTCAGTTTCACACGAATGCTGCCATCAATCCACGGTTTCTGGTTAGGGAATGTTTTAATCGTTGCTATGGGAACGACATCTTCAACGCAAGTTCTAATGAACTCGCACACCGAATCAGCGTATTCGTCAATGTTGTTATCTGACGCAATACGAAACATCTCCCAGTCCACGTGATGGAAGCAGTCTTGGAGTGTGGAGTCAGCTTGGTCGGACCAGCGTTGGACAGACCTCAGCGTGGGAGCCTCTTGTTTTAGTTTCTGTCTGTAGGCAGGGATCAACAAAATGGAGTCGTGGTCAGCTTTTCCGAAAGGGGGGCGGGGCAGGGCCTTATATGCGTCGCGGAAGTTAGAGTAACAATGATCCAAGGTCTTTCCTCCCCTGGTTGCGCAATCGATATGCTGATAAAATTTGGGGAGTCTTGTTTTCAGATTAGCCTTGTTAAAATCCCCAGCTACAATGAATGCAGCCTCCGGATAAATTGTTTCCAGTTTGCAAAGAGTTAAATAAAGTTCGTTCAGAGCCATCGATGTGTCTGCTTGGGGGGGGATATATACGGCTGTGATTATAATCGAAGAGAATTCTCTTGGTAGATAATTGCTAGTCAAGGATCATATCACCTCCATCCTACCTGTCACCCCAGACCCACTCCAATTTGCTTACCGCCCCATTAGGTCCACATACAATGCAATCGTCATCACACTGCACACTGCCCTATCCCATCTGGACAAGAAGAATACCTATATAAGAATGCTGTTTATTGACTACAGCTCAGCATTCAATACCATAGTACCCTCCAAACTCATCATTAAGCTTGAGACCCTGGGTCTCAACCCCACCCTGTGCAACTGGGTCCTGGACTTCCTGATGGGCCACTCCCAGGCGGTGAAGGTAGGAAACAACATCTACACTCCGTTGATCCTCAACACTGGGGCCCCACAAGGGTGCGTTCTCAGCTCCCACCTGTACTCCCTGTTCACCCACGACTGCGTGGCCATGCACGTCTCCAACTCAATCATCAAGTTCGCAGACGACACAACAGTGGTAGGCTTGATTACCAACAACGACGAGACAGCCTATAGGAAGGAGGTGAGGAAAATAACCTTTCACTCAATGTCAGCAAAACAAAAGAGATGATCGTGGACTTCAGGAAACAGCAAAGGGGGCACCCCCCTATCCACATTGATGCGACAGCAGTGGAGAAGGTGGAAAGTTTTAAGTTCCTCGGTATACATATCACAGACAAACTGAACTAGTCCACGCACACAGACAGTGTGGTGAAGAAGGACAAAAAATGTGGCATGTCACTGAAAACCCTCACTAACTTTTATAGGTGCACAACTGAGAGCATCCTGTCGGGCTGTATCACCACCTGGCACGGTAACGGCAAAGCCCACAACCACAGTGCTCTTCAGAGGGTGGTGCGGTCTGCACAACGCATCACTGGGGGCAAACTACCTGCCCTCCAAGACATCTACAAAACCAGATGTCACAGGAAGGCAAAAACAATAATAAAGGACAATAACCACCTGAGCCACTACCTGTTCACCCCGCTTCCATCCAGAAGGCGAGGTCAGTACAGGTGCATCAAAGCTGGGACAGAGAGATAGAAGCTGTTTTTCAAACTCAAGGCCATCAGATTGTTAAACAGCCACCACTAGCACAGAGAGGCGGCTGCCTACCTACAGACTTGATATCATTGGCCACTTTAATAAATGGAACACATGCCACTTTAATTATACCACTTTAAGAATGTTTACATATCTCACATTACTCATGCCATATGTACAGTTGAAGACGGAAGTTTACATACACTTAGGTTGGAGTCATTACAACTCATTTTTCAACCACTCCACACATTACTTGTTAACAAACTATAGTTTTGGCAAGTCGGTTAGGACATCTACTTTGTGCATGACAAGTAATTTTCCAACAATTGTTTACAGACAGATTATTTCACTTATAATTCACTGTATCACAATTCCAGTGGGTCAGAAGTTTACATACACTAAGTTGACTGTGCCTTTAAACAACTTGGAAAATTCCAGAAAATTATGTCATGGCTTTAGAAGCTTCTGATAGGCTAAGGAGGTGTAGCTGTGGATGCATTTCAAGGCCTACCTTCAAACTCAGTGCCTTTGCTTGACATCATGAGATAATCAAAAGAAATCAGCCAAGACCTCTGAAAAAACATTGTACAGGTTCAAAAGTATCTATAGCCACAGTAAAACGAGTCATATATATATATATATATTTATGGCGATATATCAATATATCGCCATAAAAAAGCCATAAAAAAGCCAGACTACGGTTTGCAACTGCACATGGGGATAAAGATTGTACTTTTGGAGAAATGTCCTCTGGTCTGATGAAACAAAAATAGAACTGTTTGGCCATAATGACCATAATTATGTTTGGAGGAAAAAGGGGGAGGCTTGCAAGCCGAAGAACACCATCCCAACCGTGAAGAACGGGGGTGTCAGTATCATGTTGTGGGGGTGCTTTGCTGCAGGAGGGTGCACTTCACAAAATAGATAGTAACATGAGGGAGGAAAAGTATGTGGATATATTGAAGCAACATCTCAAGACATCAGTCAGGAAGTTAAAGCTTGGTCGCAAATGGGTCTTCCAAATGGACAATGACCACCAAGTACTTCCATACTTCCAAGTTGTGGAAAAATGGCTTAAGGACAACAAAGTCAATGTATTGGAGTGGCCATCACAAAGCCCTGACCTCAATCCCATAGAAAATTTGCAGGCAGAACTGAAAAAGCGTGTGCAAGCAAGGAGGCCTACACAAGCTCTGTCAGGAGGAATGGGCCAAAATTCACCCAACTTATTGTGGGAAGCTTGTGGAAGGCTACCCAAAACGTGTGACCCAAGTTAAACAATTTAAAGGCAATGCTACCAAATACTAATTGAGTATTTGTAAACTTCTGACCCACTGGGAATGTGATGAAAGAAATAAAAGCTGAAATAAATCAATCATTCTCTCTACTATTATTCTGACATTTCACATTCTTAAAATAAAGTGGTGATCCTAACTGACCTAAAACAGGGAATCTTTACTAGGATTAAATACCAGGAATTGTGAAAAACTGAGTTTAAATGTATTTGGCTAAGGTGTACGTAAACTTCCGACTTCAACTGTATATACTGTATCCTTTAGCCGCTCTGTCACTGCTCATCCATATATTTTATACTTATATATTCTTATCCCATTCCTTTACTAAATTGTGTGTATTAGGTTTTGTTGCGTTATTTGTTAGATATTAGGTATTGTTGTGAAATTGTTAGATATTACCTGTTAGATACTGCTGCACTGTCAGATCTAGAAGCATAAGCATTTTCGCTACACTCAATAACATCTGCTAACCATGTGTATGTGACCAATAAAATTTGATTTGATTTGAAAAACATAGATAGCCAGCAGCATTTATTTGTTTTTGAGCATCTGATGATCTAAGATGGTGAGTGATGAACATGAATTTCTCTGGTCCCTACTGTTGCAGTCATGACGCAAGTGGCAGTTTGCTGTCAAATATTCCCAAATGTTTCTAGTTTGACCAGCTGTTGTCAGCAACTAGTATTTTTTAATTTGGCAGTCATATTGGCAGGTTTGCTAGCAACAAACTATTTAGCTAGCTTCTAGCCTAGAGTTTGATATGCAATGCGATCTCCTCATAATGAACAGTGCTGAGTGTCCTGACGAGAAGAAACACTTTTCTAGCTATGCCAGGCAAAATCAAGCATCATCAGCTCATTGATATGGATGTATCCAAATGAATGTCAATAGAAAACAGCTTAAACAAACTCAAATGCGGCTACTTCGCTGTAATTCTGGTTGCAGAGGTGACTGTGTTAGCCGTAGCTAGTTGGCTAGCTAGGAAGCAAGGGACTATAACGTTTCCACCAAGCATGGCAACAGAACATATAGAACAAACAACTGGGCTGCGACCATAAATATCAAAATACTGGGTCGCTTCTCTAGCAACCAAAATATGAAGAAGTATGAATTATCTTTTAAAAATGTAAATATCAACACAAAATATTTATTTCTACCCCTAAATGTGTGCTTCATTATTATTTTATTTGCCAACTGTGGTATAAGCGGGCCAAACGCCTCCGTTATGCACATTACCTTGGAAAAATTTACTCCGCAAAGGGACTCGGCTCCGACCTTGTGCCGCTACGTCGTCCATTATTTCCAAGGTAATGTACAGAATGTCTGCGTTTTTCCCTTACATAAGTGAATTTGAACTGATGACACCTTCAAATAGAGGGACTAGATACATAAAGTGCTTTCATTTCTAAATAGTAAAACAGATTTGCATGAAAATATCCTAAAATAAAAAGGTGTTAATATGAAACATTTGATCTCAAATCCAAAATGCTGGAGTATAGAGCAAAATTATACGTTTTAGCTTCACTGTCCAAATATATACGCAGGGGAGTCTATAACCAATAAATAATTTGATAAATCATTGTAACTTTTTATACCTGGGCCTAAACCATCGAGGACAGACAGTTATCCTCAAAAGGCAATGTCTGCATGTACCACACACACAGTGGGCTTTCAGTGCAGTAAATAAAGCTGTCAGCAGGTTCACACTGACGTCCACTTACACACACACACACACACACACACACACACACACACACACACACACACACACACACACACACACACACAGTGGGCTTTCAGTGGAGTAAATAAAGCTGTCAGCAGGCAGCGGGTTCACACTGACGTCCACTTACACACACACACACACACTCTCACCATTGGCTTTAAGGGCAGTGAGGAGTGCGGTTAGCAGGCAGCGGGTCACACTGATGTCCACCAGGTCAGGCAAAGCATCCAGACGGAGCTGGGAGGGAAAGTGGTAGAGAAGAGAGTCTGGGTATTCCCCTTGGTCCTCCTCCATCTGCTGCAACACCTCCTACAGGACAGGAGGGGAACTGGAGTTAGATAATACATAAGAAAGAGGGATGGGGATGGGGTGGAGAGCGGGTTGGAGAGAGAGATGGAGAGAGGGAAGGGGAGAGGGATAGAGAGCGGGATGGGGGAGAGAATGAGTGTGTGTGTTATGTGTGTGTTCTTACCTGCGTGTGTGTGTTTGTTTGTTCTAACCTGTGAGTTGGCATGTCCGGTGCGTGGAGGGTATTTATCTCTCATGGCGGGCATCCAGCAAGTCTGGCAGCGCTTGGCGAAGGAACGAACATCTACGACACCCAACACACACCCACACACACCTAGCTCATCCTCCAGCACCATGCTGTACTCAGGACACAAAGCCAGGCAGGGCCCCAGACACCTGCAGGGACACACACATGCATATAAATACACAGGCACACAAACTGTTGATCATTTGTCCTCAAGCTTGCACGCTCAGAGACACATACCATTTTGACACTATTCTGCCGACCTGAACCATGCATAACAAAGCCAGCTCAGTACAGCTTGGCTCGACTCATAGCATAGGAACAGACACACACACACCTGTCTCCGATGAGGTCAGGATGTGCTGGGCTGGAATCAGGGCTCCCCTGGGCTCCCTGTTGAAGCTGGCGCACCATACAATACAGCTCCGCCTAGGGGACAGGAGGTATAATATGAGTGGTGTTTAACCTTTTCCCCATCCCTAGCAAACACAGCTGATTTAAACTAATTGCATTCTAAACTGAAGATCATGATTAGTTGATTATTGGAGTCAGGTGTGTTAGCTGGGGCTGGGGCAAAAGTGTGACACCAATCAGGCCCTGAGAACTGGAGTTGCAAGTCCCTGGTCTAGGGTATTGGCAGCTCTCAACCATAGAACCGTCATGGGCTTAATATATAACATAATAATATATAACAAAAATAATGTATACACACAGAAAGTCACCATACAATACAGAGTCAGTCAGCTGACAGAACGACGCGCGTGTGTGTGTGTGTGTGTGTGTGTGTAAATGTCCTCTCACCTTGTCCTTGTTGTGGTAGGGTCGTATGTTGTAGAGTCGTGAGGTGGGGAAGAGAGGAGGAGGGTGGCTGAACAGTTCACTGTTACTGCCTATAGGTAGAAGCATCTGTAGGACAGACATAAAATGTCAAACAAGCTCGTGAAAGTAAGCAAGACACAATACATGGAAAATTAATGTATTTTAAATTAAATGAATATATTATCTTATACATGCGCTTACATTAAACAACATAATACACACAGACTGGACTTTTTGCAAACTGGAAACCACATATCCTGAGGCCAAATTTATTGTAGTTGGGATTTTTAGAAAGCAAATTTGAGAAAAACTTTACTGAAGTTCTATCAACACATTGACTGTAGTACTCGTGCTGCTAAAACACTCAACTACTGCTACTCCAACTTCCGGGATATCTACAAGGCCCTCCCCCGCCCTCCCTTTGGCATATCTGATCACGACTCCATTTTGCTCCTCCCTTCCTATAGGCAGAAACTCAAACAGGAAGTACCCGTGTTAAGGACTATTCAACGCTGGTCTGACCAATCGGAATAAGAATGCTGTTCATTGACTATAGCTCAGCATTCAACACCATAGTACCCTCCAAGCTCATCATTAAGCTCAAGGCCCTGGATCTGAACCCCGCCCTGTGCAACTAGGTCCTGGACATCCTGACGGGCCACCCCCAGGTGGTGAAGGTAGGAAACAACACCTCCACTGTGCTGATCCTCAAGACTGGGGCCCCACAAGGATGTGTGCTCAGCCCCCTCCTGTACTCCCTGTTCACTCATGACTGCGTGGCCACACACGCCTCCAACTCAATCATCAAGTTTGCAGACGACACAACAGTAGTAGCCCTGATTACCAAAAATGACGAGACCTGGGAGTGTGGTGCCAGGAAAATAACCTCTCTGGGGGGGAGCACCCCCCATCCACATCAACGGGACCATAGTGTAGAAGGTGGAAAGTTTCAAGTTTCTCAGCATACACATCACTGACAAACTGAAATGGTCCACACACACAGACAGTGTGGTGAAGAAGGCTGTATCACAACCAGCTGTGATTGGGAGTCCCATAGGGCGGCGCACAATTGGCCCAGCGTCATCCGGGTTTTGCCGGTGTAGGCCTGATTGTAAATATGAATTTGTTCTTACCTGATTTGCCTACTTAAATAAAGGTTTAAAAAATGAATAAAATAAAACAGGAGGCTGAAGAATTTGGCTTGAAACCTAAAACCCTCAAACTTTTACAGATGCACAATTGAGAGCATCCTGGCAGGCTGTATCACCGCCTGGTACGGCAAAAGCAGCGCACGCAACCGCAGGGCTCTCCAGAGGGTGGTGCGGTCTGCCCAACACATCACCGGGGCAAGGTACCTGCCCTCCAGGACACCTACAGCATCCGATGTCACAGGAAGGCCAAAAAGATCATAAAGGACAAAAAACACCCGAGCCACTGCCTGTTCAACTTGCTATCATCCAGAAGGCGAGGTCAGTACAGGAGCATCAAAATGGGACCGAGAGACTGAAGAACAGCTTCTATCTCAAGGCCATCAGGCTGTTAAATAGCCATCACTAGCACATTAGAGGATGCTGTCCTATATACATTGACTTGAAATCACTGGCCACTTTAATAATGTTAACATATTTTGCATCAGTCATCTCATATGTATATACTGTATCCTATTTCACTATATCTTAGTCTATGCCGCTCTGACATTGCTCATTCAAATATTTATATATTCTTAATTCCATTCCTTGTGTGTATTGTTAGATATTACTGCACTGTTGGAGCTAGAAACACAAGCATTTTGCACACCCACAATAACATCTGCTAAACACGTTCATGTGACAAGATTTGTTTGACACATACACATACAGACACACATGGTCCTACCTGCAACTCTCCGGACACTCCCCCTTTGAACACCCAGGGTTCTGACTCCACCCCCAGTAACTCTGCCCCCGTGGTCGTCCCGCACCCTATCATAGATGAGAACCCACCTGTCAATCACACAGCATTTAAGGAAGACCATGCCCAATTCCATAACGACCCAATGAGGGTTCAGGGTTGAAGGATCAGGGGTCAAAGACAGTGGAGGGGTCAGGGGTTGGGGTTGAGGGATCAGGGTTGAGGGGTCAGGAGTCACCTCTACTCACAGTGGAAGCAGTTCCTCCAGGAACCCAACGGAGAGCTGTCACTCAACACACGCCCATCTTAGACAGAAAGAGAGAGAGGGGGAGGACAGATAAAGGGAGAAGTGGAGAGAAAGAGAGTATAGTAAATGTTACAGTGTCTACTTTATCCAAGTTTAAAATGTTTTTTCTGTCCTTAGCCCCTCTCTCGCTCTCCCTCCCTCCCCCCTCTACTCACCGAGCCAGCAGATGAAGGCCTTGGCCACCAGTGCAGTGTTTCTGAGGTCCCATACGTAAGGGTAAAGGTCATACAGCACGGCCTTGCTCACTCCACTCACTACACTACTGTGCAGCGCTGCAATCTCCTCACACACACCTAGGAACCCAGCCGCTCGGCCACGCCACTCCTCCGCCTGCAACACACACAAGCATGAAGGCACACACACACAAGCATGCAGACACACACACACACAGGCGCACACACATTACCTAGTACCCTTGCACATCGACTCGGTACTGGTCTACCGTGTATATAGCCATGTTATCGTTACTCATTGTGTATTTATTCCCAGTGTTATTATCTTTCTATTCTTTTCTATTTTTCTCTCTGCATTGTTGGGAACGCCCCATCAGTAAGCACCACTGTTAGTCTACACCTGTTGTTTGCGATGCATGTGACCAATTATTATTTATTTTTTTATCCTTTATTTAACTAGGCAAGTCAGTTAAGAAGTTAGTTCTTATTTACAACGATGCTGGGCCAATTGTGCGCCGCCCTATGGGACTCCCAATTACAGACAGTTGTGATACAGCCTGGATTTGAACCAGGGTGTCTGTAGTAAGGCACTGAGATGCAGTGCCTTAGACCGCTGTGCCACAAATACAATGTTATTTTTTTACATAGTGTGTCAATTCTACACACACATACAGTTGAGATGCCATCAGATTCAGTAAATGGGCACAAACACACACACACACAGACCTTCTGCGGCGGTCCCTTCTTGTCATTGGCGCTGACCAGATGGCAGTGTTCTTTGAGCCAGGTGAGGTCTTGTAACAATCTCTGGGCTGATGGGCCGTGCTCATGGGGAAGGTAGTGGAGACCTACCAGCAGACGGATTTGGGACTCGCTTAGAGGAGCCTTCTCAACACACAGCACCCCCCCTGGACTCCTTGGCTGGCCTGGCCCTTGTTGGAACTGGTTGTTGTGGAGTTTCTTCTCTCTCTCCTCTCCGTCTCCTCCCTCACTCCTTCCTTCTTTCTCCCCCCTCCTCACCCCTTCCTCTCCCTCAGGGCTGGAGGGGGGAGGGCTGTCCCCCTGCGGAGGTTCTCTAGGGGGTTTAGGGCGACCTTCTCTGGTGGTGGGGAGACAGTTTTCACTCTCTAGGGTCCCCAACTTTTGACCCGATGACCTCTGGTCTGCCTGTCTGCTCTGGCGACCTGTGGAGAAGTCACACATATAGAACTAGAATGAGTAGAATTATAGAATTTGAATGATTCAAATTATAAAACTAGAATGAGTAGAATTATAGAATTACAAGAATAACATTTGAATGAGTAGATTTAAAATGAGAATTATAGAATTAGAATGAGTAGATTGGTAGAATTAGAATTGGCACAGATCTGAATCCACATCAGGATGAACAGTTGAGATCAAGCTGAGTTGAGATCTTTTGAGTACCACACACACACAACCTGGCTGCAGTGGTTGGCTGAGCTCTTCCATCCAGTCGTGCAGTGCAGTAGACAGCGCCATCTCTGGACAGTACTGGTGCTCCTCATCTACACACACCATGGTTAGGAACACACAAAACAAGATGAAGAATACACATTCACTCACACACACATCATTGTTAGAAACACATACACACACACACACACTATGGTGAGAAATACACATTCACTCACACACACAAAAAAACAAACACTAATGGATCACTAGTCACTTTCATAATGCCACTTTAATAATGTTTACATATCTTGCATTACTCATCTCATATGTATATACTGTATTTTATACCATCGATTTCATCTTGCCTATGCTGCTCGGTCATTGTGCATCCATATATGATGATACAGACAAATAATTTACTTAGATTTGTGTGTATTAGGTAGTTGTTGTGGAATTGTTAGATTACTTGTTAGATATTGCTGCACTGTCGGAACTAGAATCACAAGCATTTCGCTACGCTGCTAACCATTTTGATTTGATATGACACACATGGTTTGTCAAAATGTATGTGAAAAGTAGTTCAGTCAGAACTTGAGTAAAATGTATACATTTTTTGCAAAGCAAATATAATGAGCCAGTCTGATCATGTATCACACTGGCCTGATCCCCAACATTCTATCGTAACCCTGGTGATAGCGGTTACCCCTAGGGGTGTGGAGGCACTGAGTGTTCTGATTCTCAGCCCACTCACACGCTCCAGTCCTCTCGTTATCTCTCTCACTCCTTCTTTCTCACTCACCCCCTCTCACACTCACCCCCTCTCACACTCACCTCTCACACTCACCCCCTCAATTGTCTCTTTATCCTTCTCTTTCTCCTTTACTGTCCATCGCTCTTCCATCCTTCCTTTCTAACCTCACTCACTTCATGTCTTCTTTTCTTCACCCCTCACTTTTCTTTTTGATCTCATGCTTTTGAGCTTAAATTCTCTTTCCCCTCTTGAATGCATCCCTCTTTCCTTCTCTCTCCCTTCTCCTTTCCCTCTCTCTCCCTAATCCCTCTATGATGTTGTCACTGTGGATAACGTCAGTCTAAGGGTCTACTGCTCTGATAGTGTCAGTGGACCCAGTGTGTGTTTATCTATAACACCATGTCGCTTATCTGTCCAAAAATATTTAGTTGACATCAACCTTCCTCCTCTCTCGCATCTATCCTTCCTCCCTGCCTCCCCATCCCTCTCCCTCTTTCCCCCTCCTCTCACCCCCCTTCCTTCCTCCCCCCAATCCCTCTATGATGTTGTCACCGTGGGTAGCGCTAGTCTAAGGGTCTGCTGCTCTGATAGAGTCAGTGTACCCAGTGTGTGTGTGTTTTTCTCTAACACCATGTCACGTATCTGTCCAAAATGTTCCTTGCCTCCTCCCTGCCTCCTCCCTCCCTCACCCACTATCATCCCTCTGCCTCCTTCCCCCTCCTCTCTTCCCTCTCCCTCCCTTCCTCCCCCATCCCTCATCCACTCCCCCCCTTCCTCCCTCACCCCTTTTCTTACCCTTCTTCTCCTTCCTCCCAGTGCGGTACCAAGTCCCCAGCGTGTGCAGGGGTATGTAGTTGGCCTCGAACTCACAGTTGGGGTTAAGTAGCAAGCCCCTGAGTTGGGTGGCAAGCTGGGGGTAGCGACCCTTGAAGGGACCCAGGAAGAGACGTCTGGAATCAGAATCACAATAAGAGTTAACCTCATTCACCAAGTACATTTGCATGTACCAATAATTTGACCTGGTGAAATGGTGCTGACAATGTCTTACAATAAACAAAATATACAGACAAAGTATAGAAGACCTTATATTATCTTCTCATCTCATTTAATCTTATCCTACCTGGAGTCGTAGTCATTTGCATGCAGGTTGTCCCACACCAGAGGTGGGCGCTGTAGGACAGACTGTACTTCAGACAGACCCTCTACACTCAGCTCTCTAGAGATTACCTTACTACCTGGGGGGAGAGAAGCAAAATAAAATATATTATATTTATAAAATACACTGCTCCAAAAAAATAAAGGGAGCACTTAAACAACACAATGTAACTCCGAGTCAATAACACTTCTGTGAAATCAAACTGTCCACTTAGGAAGCAACACTGCTTGACAATAAATTTCACATGCTGTTGTGCAAATGGAATAGACAACAGGTGGAAATTATAGGCAATTAGCAAGACACCCCCAATAAAGGAGTGGTTCTGCAGGTGATAACCACAGACCACTTCTCAGTTCCTATGCTTCATGGCTGATGTTTTGGTCACTTTTGAATGCTGGCGGTCCTTTCACTCTAGTGGTAGCATGAGACGGAGTCTACAACCCACACAAGTGGCTCAGGTAGTGCAGCTCATCCAGGATGGCACATCAATGCGAGCTGTGGCAAGAAGGTTTGCTGTGTCTGTCAGCCTAGTGTCCAGAGCATGGAGGCGCTACCAGGAGACAGGCCAGTACATCAGTAGGAGGGCAACAACCCAGCAGCAGGACCGCTACCTCCGCCTTTGTGCAAGGAGGAGCAGGAGGAGCACTGCCAGAGCCCTGCAAAATGACCTCCAGCAGGCCACAAATGTGTATGTGTCTGCTCAAACGGTCAGAAACAGACTCCATGAGGGTGGTATGAGGGCCCGACATCCACAGGTGGGGGTTGTGCTTACAGCCCAACACCGTGCAGGACGTTTGGCATTTGCCAGAGAACACCAAGATTGGCAAATTCGCCACTGGCGCCCTGTGCTCTTCACAGATGAAAGCAGGTTCACACTGAGCACAGACGTGACAGTCTGGAGACACCGTGGAGAAAGTTCTGCTGCCTGCAACATCAACCAGCATGACCGGTTTGGCGGTCGGTCAGTCATGGTGTGGGGTGGCATTTCTTTGGGGGGCCGCACAGCCCTCCATGTGCTCGCCATAGGTTGCCTGACTGCCATTAGGTACCGAGATGAGATCCTCAGACCCCTTGAGAGACCATATGCTGGTGCGGTTGGCCCTGGGTTCCTCCTAATGCAAGACAATGCTAGACCTCATGTGGCTGGCGTGTGTCAGCAGTTCTTGCAAGAGGAAGGCATTGATGATGCTATGCCCGTTCCCCAGACCTGAATCCAATTGAGCACATCTGGGACATCTTGTCTCGCTCCATCCACCAACGCCACGTTGCACCACAGACTGTCCAGAAGTTGGCGGATGCTTTAGTCCAGGTCTGGGAGGAGATCCCTCAGGAGACCATCCGCCACCTCATCAGGAGCATGCCCAGGCGTTGTAGAGAGGTCATACAGGCATGTGGAGGCCACACACACTACTGAGCCTCATTTTGACTTGTTTTAAGGACATTACATCAAAGTTGGATCAGCCTGTAGTGTGGTTTTCCACTTTAATTTTGAGTGTGACTCCAAATCCAGACCTCCATGGGTTGAGAAATTAGATTTTCATTTATCATTTTTGTGTGATTTTGTTGTCAGCACATTCAACTATGTAAAGAAAAAAGTATTTAATAAGAATATTTCATTTATTCAGATCTAGGATTTGTTATTTTAGTGTTCCCTTTATTTTTTTGAGCAGTGTATATTACATATACAGCCAGGTCCATAATCAGTGGCACCCTTCAAATATATTAGCAAAAAATATAAAATAAATAATACAAATACTGAGCTATATTGTATGCCCCCCAAAATTTGTAAACAATAAAAAGTTATACATTTTTATAAAAAAAGATGTGTCAATACTTTTGACCTCTCAGTTTCAATACCTTTCAATACCCCACCTTGCGAGGCTAATGGCACTTTCTCTAAAATGTTTTTTTGAGATTGGAGAACACTGTGAGCAATCTAAGATTGAAAAATCTCACTGCTGATAGGTACTTAGCACAGTAGGAGGCCGTTCCTTCTCTTGCTAGAACAAAAGACGTATTGTGCTGCGTGCCAACCTGGTACCGACGAACCTGTCGTTTCTACTTGCAGAATCGCAATGCTCGTTAGTGGCGGATAAATTGACTGAGCCAAAAACCTCCACGAGAGCCGACAGGAGTGATAACAAAAAGGGGAAAAGAAAGGAACTTTTCTCAGTGTAATCCCACCCATTTCATCAGAAGGATAGGTAGTTAATGAACTCCCCCAAAGTATAGATATACTGTAGAACAGCTAAGGTAATGAAGCAGAGCCAGATGGAATACCTGCCTAGCGCAGGGATGCGAGTGCATCATTGCACCTAATTGAGTGGTTTTGCACGCCCGTGACACATTATTTGCTCTTATGATTCAGAGGCATATGAAAACACTGAAACTGGAAATAGATCTCTCTCAGTAACATATTCAAACAACAAAGAAAATCTTTCTATTTCAAGCCCAGATTGAAGTAGAATTCATTTAACTGTGATCAATCCATGATAAGGACATGCACATGAATAAACTGGCAGGAGGGAACACATTATTGTTGAGGGAATACATTTTTAAATTGAGAGCATGGTTTTTATGTTGGGGGAATATATTTTTATATTGAGAAAAAAAAGGGAATGGAAGAAAAATAACGAGGGAATGGATTAGCCTGGCCTGTTTTTTTTTTCTTCTCACTGATGGGGCTCCGTACAATTGCTAAAACAATAAAGCTACATAATACATGTATTTTTTCTAGAGCCAGTCTTTACATCTAGCTAAGGAGTTTTGAAGAAGGTTTTTTTTGTCAGGTTTGATGAATGTGCACTAGTTAGTTAGCTAGCAAGCTACATTTCACATGAAACAAATGGGGTGGCAAATCCAGCTCAATGCACACAACCAGTTTGCTTGCTAGCTAATGTTAGCGTCGCCATTTGCCAGTTGGCACAACATTGCTAGCTAGAACAGACAGCTGCTTCATTCAAAAACAAATGATCGTCCCTGTATATATCCCCTCAAGCAGACACCGTGATGGCTCTCAAGGAACTACACTGGAAATGCTAACTGAAAAATGTATATCCCGAGGCTGCATTTATTGCAGCTGGAGACTTTAATAAAGAAAATCTGAAGGAAAAAAATTATACCAAAATTGTATCAACATCTCCTGTGCTAATCGCTCATCAAGCACTCTTGACCATTGCTACACCCCCTTCTGGGACAGCTACAAGGCAAATCAGATCATGCCTCCCCTTTCCTCCTCCCCTCCTATGAGCAGAAGCTTAACCTTTTCACATGTGAATTCCAAATATCTCTCTGTGGCAGAGAGTTCCATGTAGTCATGGCTCTATTTAATACTGTGCTTTTTCCAGCCTCTGTTCTGGACCTGGGGACTGTGAAGATACCTCTGGTTGCAAGACATGTGTGGTACTGATGAGTGTCCGTGTGCCAACTGCTTGAACAGACAGTTTGGTACCTTTAACCTATCAACACCTCACCCATAAGACCAATAGTGATGCAGTCAATCTCTCCTCAACTTTGAGCCAGGAGAGATTGACATGCATACCACTGACATTAGCCCTCCGTGTACATCTAAGTGCAATACGTGATGCTCTGTTTTGGACCAACAGCAATTTTACTATGTCCTTCTTTGCCCTCACATGACCGCACAACTGGACAGTAGTCCATGTGTGCCAAAACTAGGTCCTGTAGGACATGCCTGGTTGATTTAGATGTTTAGAAAGCAGAGCAATGCCTTATCATGGACAGACCTCTTCCCATTTTAGCAACCATTGTGTCTATATATGTTTTGACCATGGTAGCTTGCTATCTAGGGTTACACTCAGGAGTTTTGTCTCCTCAACTTGCTCAATAGCCACGGGTCAGTGGAAGGTCATTAGTAGAAACAGAAAACAATAATGGGCAAAGCCGGCTGCACTGCGGTACACCCCACTCAACCAAATTTGCAATAATAGAGAAGCTTTTTTCGAAAAGTTTTCCAAGTACCGGCAAGAGGCTGTTTGAACTATTAAAAAGGGTGCTTTGCTATTCTTGGGCAGCGTAATGACCTTTGCCTTCCCCCAGGCCTGAGGTCACACACCGTATTCCAGGCTTAAATTGAAGATGTGGCAAAAAGGAGTCGCAATGTATTCCACTACCAACTTCAGAAATGTACTAGGTGGCTTGTCCTTATTTATAGATAACAACAATTTCTTCACCTCTTCCACACCAACTTCGCAGAACTCAAAACTACAGTGCTTGTATTTAATTATTTAGTTTGTTATGCATAAATATGAAGGCTCAGCTTTTTTTGCTTGCATGTCATGCTTAAGTCCGCATATCTTGTCAACAAATAAAGTTATTAAAGTGGTCGGCAATATCAAAGGGTTTTGTTATGAACAAGTCTGCCTCAACGGAGCCAAGTTCGCTTATTTGCCTAGAATTTCATTTAAGGTACTCCAAATCTTTTTACTATCATTCTTTATATAATTTCTTTGTTCCATATAATACTTTCTTCTTCTTTTTGTTTAGTTACAATGCCATCAGAAACTATTCACACCCTTTGATTTACAGCGCATGCGGAAACTATTGAGACCCCTTCCCCTTTTCCACATTTTGTTGTGTTACAGCCTTTTTTCAACGTGAAAACATGTTTGTAGAAATTTTTGCATATGGCCTCCCGAGTGGTGCAGCTGTCTAAGTCATTGCGTCGCAGTGCTTGAGGCGTCGCTACAGACTCCTGGTTCGATCCCAGGCTGTGTCACAACTGGCAGTGACCAGGAGTCCCATAGGCGTCGTGAGGGTTTGGTCGTCAGTTGAATGGTGTTTCTTCCGACACATTGGTGCAGCTGGCTTCCGGGTTAAGTGGGCGGGTGTTAAGAAGCGCAGTTTGGCGGGTGATGTTTTGTAGGACGCATGACTCAACCTTCGCCTCTCCCAAGCCTGTTGGGGAGTTGCAGCGATGAGACAGGATTGCAATTGGATATCACAAAATTGGGTAAAAAAACTAAATAAAAAACATTTTATTAAATACAATTTTTTTGCCACGTTTATGAAAAATGAAATACAGAAATCAAATTTACATAAGTATTCACACCTGAGTCAATACTTTGCAGAAGCACCTTTGGAATCGATTACAGCTGTGATTCTTTCTGGTTAAATCTCAAAGAGCTTTCCACACTTGGTTTGTGCAACATTTGCCAATTATTATTTAAAAAATGATTCAAGCTCTGTCAAATTGAGTTGTTAACCATTGCTAGACAACCATTTTTAGGGTTTTGCCATAGATTTATAAGTAGATTTAAGTCAAAACTGTAACTCGGTCACACAGGAACATTCACCGTCTTCTTGGTATGCAACTCCAGTGTATATTTGGCCTTGTGTTTTAGGTTATTGTCCTGCTGAAAGGTGAATTAATCTCTTCCTCTAGGATTTTGCCTGTACTTAGTTCCGTTTCTTTTTTTATCCTGAAAAACTCCCCAGTCCTTAACGATTACAAGCATACCCATAACATGATGCAGCCACTACTATGCTTGAAAATATGGAGTGGTAGTCAGTAACGTGTTGTATTGGATTAGCCCCAAACATAACACTTTGTATTCACAACAAAAAGTTAATTGCTTTGTCACATTTTTTTGCACTTTTACTTTAAAGCCTTGTTGCAAATAGGAAGCATGTTTTGGAATAATTGTATCTTCAACAGGCTTCCTTCTTTTCACTCAATTAGGTTATTATTGTGGACTAACTACAATGTTGTTGATCCATCCTCAGTTTTCTCCTATCACAGCCATTAAACCTGATGGTGAAATCCCTGAGAGGTTTCCTTCCTCTCTGGCAACTGAGTTAGGAGAGTGGACACCTGTATCGACACCTGAGAGTATTGATACACCATCCAATGTGTAATTAATAACCACCATGCTCAAAGGGATATTCAATATCTGCTTTTTTATTTTTACCCATCTACCAATAGGTGCCCTTCTTTGCACACAGTCCAAATACTGACGTTTAGCATTCAGTGGTCTATAGCAACTTCCTATGCGAATAGGCTTTAGGGGAGGCAGATTAACCTGTAGACATCTGACATGAGATCCTCTAACGCGGAACCTAAACCAGCTGCGCGCGTGAGCCATCGTGCATACATTTATTTTGTTCCCCCACACCAAACACAATCACAACACGCAGGTTAAAATATCAAAAACTCTGAACCAATTATATTAATTTGGGGACAGGTCGAAAAGCATTAAACATGTATGGCAATTCAGCTATCTAGCTTGCACTTGCTAGCTAATTTGTCCTATTTAGCTAGCTTGCGGTTGCTAGCTAATTTGTCCTGGGATATAAACATTGAGTTGTTATTTTACCTGAAATGCACAAAATAGTTTAATCTTGGCTTCATCAGACCAGAAAATCTTGAGCAGGCTGTCATGTGCCTTTCACTGTGGAGTGGCTCCATCTGGCCACTCTACCATTAAGGCCTGATTGGTGGAGTGCTGCAGAGATGGTTGTCCTTTTGGAAGGTTCTCCCATCTCCACAGAGGAACTCTGGAGCCCTGTCAGAGTGACCATCGGGTTCTTGGTCACCTCCCTGACCAAGGCCCTTCTCCCCCGACTGTTCAATTTCTTTAACCGCATGGCTTGGTGCAGACATGCACTGTCAACTGTGGGATATTATATAGACAGGTGTATGCTTTTCCAAATCATGTCCAATCAATTGAAATTACCACAGGTGGGCTCCAATCAAGTTGTAGAAACATGTAAAGGATGATAAATTGAAACAGGATGAACCTGAGCTCAATTTCATAGTCTCATAGCAAAGGGTCTGAATACCTCTGTAAATAAGGTTCTGTACTTTTTCTAAATTTACAAAATACAGTGCCTTGCGAAAGTATTCGGCCCCCTTGAACTTTGCGACCTTTTGCCACATTTCAGGCTTCAAACATAAAGATATAAAACTGTATTTGTTTGTGAAGAATAAACAACAAGTGGGACACAATCATGAAGTGGAACGACATTTATTGGATATTTCAAACTTTTTTAACAAATCAAAAACTGAAAAATTGGGCGTGCAAAATTATTCAGCCCCTTTACTTTCAGTGCAGCAAACTCTCTCCAGAAGTTCAGTGAGGATCTCTGAATGATCCAATGTTGACCTAAATGACTAATGATGATAAATACAATCCATCTGTGTGTAATCAAGTCTCCATATAAATGCACCTGCACTGTGATAGTCTCAGAGGTCCGTTAAAAGCGCAGAGAGCATCATGAAGAACAAGGAACACACCAGGCAGGTCCGAGATACTGTTGTGAAGAAGTCTAAAGCCGGATTTGGATACAAAAAGATTTCCCAAGCTTTAAACATCCCAAGGAGCACTGTGCAAGCGATAATATTGAAATGGAAGGAGTATCAGACCACTGCAAATCTACCAAGACCTGGCCGTCCCTCTAAACTTTCAGCTCATACAAGGAGAAGACTGATCAGAGATGCAGCCAAGAGGACCATGATCACTCTGGATGAACTGCAGAGATCTACAGCTGAGGTGGGAGACTCTGTCCATAGGACAACAATCAGTCGTATATTGCACAAATCTGGCCTTTATGGAAGAGTGGCAAGAAGAAAGCCATTTCTTAAAGATATCCATAAAAAGTGTTGTTTAAAGTTTGCCACAAGCCACCTGGGAGACACACCAAACATGTGGAAGAAGGTGCTCTGGTCAGATGAAACCCAAATTGAACTTTTTGGCAACAATGCAAAACGTTATGTTTGGCGTAAAAGCAACACAGCTGAACACACCATCCCCACTGTCAAACATGGTGGTGGCAGCATCATGGTTTGGGCCTGCTTTTCTTCAGCAGGGACAGGGAAGATGGTTAAAATTGATGGGAAGATGGATGGAGCCAAATACAGGACCATTCTGGAAGAAAACCTGATGGAGTCTGCAAAAGACCTGAGACTGGGACGGAGATTTGTCTTCCAACAAAACATAAAGCAAAATCTACAATGGAATGGTTCAAAAATAAACATATCCAGGTGTTAGAATGGCCAAGTCAAAGTCCAGACCTGAATCCAATCGAGAATCTGTGGAAAGAACTGAAAACTGCTGTTCACAAATGCTCTCCATCCAACCTCACTGAGCTCGAGCTGTTTTGCAAGGAGGAATGGGAAAAAATGTCAGTCTCTCGATGTGCAAAACTGATAGAGACATACCCCAAGCGACTTACAGCTGTAATCGCAGCAAAAGGTGGCGCTACAAAGTATTAACTTAAGGAGGCTGAATAATTTTGTACGCCCAATTTTTCAGTTTTTGATTTGTTAAAAATGTTTGAAATATCCAATAAATGTCGTTCCACTTCATGATTGTGTCCCACTTGTTGTTGATTCTTCACAAAAAAAATACAGTTTTATATCTTTATGTTTGAAGCCTGAAATGTGGCAAAAGGTCGCAAAGTTCAAGGGGGCCGAATACTTTCGCAAGGCACTGTATATATATTTTTAACTATTTGCTTTGTCATTATGGGGTATTGTGTGTAGATTGATGGGGAACATTTTTTATTGAATCCATTTTAGAATAAGGCTGTAACGTAACACAATGTGGAAAAAGTTGTGGGGTCTGAATACACTATGTTAATATGGGCAATTTTTTTGGATATTTCTGGATTCTTGTTTGTTTTTAGTACCATTCGGAGAGGCAGAATTTACAAGTACCTGTCTTTTCCATTTGAATCTGTCTCAATCTGTTTATCGTTCTCTCTCTTAAGTAGAAGTAGTAATGTAATAATGTAAACATTTATGGCAATTTAGCTATTAGCTATCTAGCAATTTAGCAATTTAGCTATCTAGCTTGCAGTTGCTAGCTAATTTGTCCTATTTAGCTAGCTTGCTGTTACCCGACACACGAGCCTAGACCCACTAAAATTTGAGGTGGGTCTGATCCTCAACATATGGGCCCCACAACGATGTGTGCTCAGCCCCCCTGTACTCCCTGTTCACCCATGAATGCATGGCAACACATGTCTCCAACTCAATCCTCAAGTTTGCAGACGACACAAAAGTGGTAGGCCTGATTACGAAAAACAATGAGACAGTCTACAGGGAGGAGGTGAGGGCCCTGGCAAAATGGTGCCAGGAAAATAACCTCTCCTACAACGTCAACAAAACGAAAGAACTGATTGTGGACCTCTGGAGAGAGCAAAGAGAGCACGCTCCACCCACACTGATGAAGCTGCAGTGGAGAAGGTGAAATGCTTCAAGTTCCTTGGTGTGCATATCACTGACAACCTGAAATGGTCCATCCACACAGTGTGGTGAAGAAGGTGCAACAGTGCCTCTTCAACCTCAAGAGGCAGAAGAAATTTGGCTTGACCCCTAAGACCCTCACAAAGTTCTACTTATCCACCATTGAGAGCATTCTGTCGGGCTTTATCACGCCTGGTACAGAGGGTGGTGCGGTCAGCCCAATGAATCACCAGGGGTACAATGCCTGCCCTCCACGACATCTACAGCACCCGGTGTCACAGGAAGGCCAAGAAGATGATCAAGGACCTCAGTCACCCAAGCCACAGCCTATTCACCCTGCTACCATCTAGAAAGCGGAGACAGTACAGGTGCATAGAAACTGGGAACAAGAGACTGAAAAACATGTACAGTACATAATCATTGAACACTGGTAACTTCAGTAATGTTTATATACTGTTTTACCCACTTTATATGTATATTCTGTATTCTAGTCAAGGCTCATCCTAGACAACTACGCTGTACACACCTTTTCTATTCATATGCTGTCCATACACACAATCGTATTGAAATCAGGAGGTTTACATACAGCTTAGCCAAATACATTTAAACTCAGTTTCACAATTCCTGACATTTAATTCTAGTAAAAATGCCCTGTTTTAGGTCAGTTAGCATCACCCCTTCATTTGAAGAATGTGAAATGTCAGAATAATAGTAGAGAGAATTATTTATTTCAGCTTTTATTTCTTTCATCACATTCCCAGTGGGTCAGAAGTATGTATGTATGTATGTATGAATGAATGTCACATACACTCAATTGGAATTTGGTAGCATTGCCTTTAAATTGTTTAACTTGGGTCACACGTTTTGGGAAGCCTTCCACAAGCTTCCCATAATAAGTTGGGTTAATTTTGTCCCATTCCTCTTGACAGAGCTGGGGTAACTGAGTCAGGTTTGTAGGCCTCCCTGCTAGCAAACGCTTTTTCAGTTCTGCCCACACATTTTTTATGGGATTGAGGTCCGTGCTTTGTGATGGCCACTCCAATACCTTGACTTTGTTGTCCTTAAGCCATTTTGCCACAACGTTGGAAGTATTCTTGGGGTCATTGTCCATTTGGAAGACCCATTTGCGACCAAGATTTAACTTCCTGACTGATGTCTTGAGATGTTGCTTCAATATATCCACATAATTGTCCTTCCTCATGATGCGCCATCTATTTTGTGAAGTGCACCAGTCCCTCCTGGAGCAAAGCACCCGCACAACATGATGCTGCCACCCCCGTTCTTCACAATTGGGATGGTGTTCTTCGGCTTGCAAGCCTCCCCTTTATCCTCTAAACAGAACGATGGTCATTATGGCTAAACAGTTCTATTTTTGTTTCATCAGACCAGAGGACATTTCTCAAAAAAGTACAATCTTTGTCCCCATGTGCAGTTGCAAACCATAGTCTGGCTTTATGGCGTTTTTGGAGCAGTGGCTTCTTCCTTGCTGAGCGGTCTTTCAGGATGTTGATATAGGACTCGTTTTACTGTGGACATAGATACTTTTGTACCGGTATCCTCCAGCATCTTCACAAAGTCCTTTGCTGTTGTTCTGGGATTGATTTACTTTTTTAACCAAAGTACGTTCATCTCTAGGAGACAGAACGCGTCTCTCTCCTGAGCAGTATGATGGCTGAGTGGTCCCATGGTGTTTATACTTGCGTACTATTGTTTGTAAAGATGAACGTGGTACCTTCAGGCGTTTGGAAATTGCTCCCAATGATGAACCAGACTTGTGGACGTCTAAAAAAAAATTCTGAGGTCTTGGCTGATTTCTTAAGAGGCACTGAGTTTGAAGGCAGGCCTTGAAATACATCCACAGGTAGACCTCCAATTGACTCAAATGATGTCAATTATCCAATCAGAAGCGTCTAAAGCCATGACATAATTTTCTGGAATTTTCCAAGCTGTTTAAAGGCACAGTCAACTTAGTGTATGTAAACTTCTGACCCACTGGAATTGTGATAGTGAAATAATCTGTCTGTAAACAATTGTTGTAGAAATGACTTGTGTCATGCTCAAAGTAGATGTCCTAACCGACTTGCCAAAACTATAGTTTGTTATCAAGAAATTTGTGGAGTGGTTGAAAATCTAGTTTAATGACTCCAACCTAAGTGTATGTAAACTTCCGACTTCAGCTGTTTGTGATGAGTCAAAAAAAGTTTCAAAAAGGGTTAACGCAGACAGTAAAAAAGTTAACCAAATAGCTACCGACCAACTATTTAGCAGGCTTATGACTTGGGGGTAGAAGCTTTTCTGGGTCCTGTTGGTTCCAGACTTTGTGCATCAGTACCACTTGCTGTGTGGCAGCAGAGAGAACAGTCTATGACTTGGGTGGCTGGAGTCTGACAATTTTTATGGCCTTCGTCTGACAGCGCCTTTGTATAGACGTCTTGAATGGCAGGGAGCTCGGCCAAGTACGCACTACCCTCTGTAACACCTTGAAGTCGGATACCAAGCGGTTGCCATACCGAGCGGTGAAGCATCCAGTCAAGATGCTCTCAATTGTGCAGTTGTAGAACTTTGAGGATATGAGGACCCATGACAAATATTTTCAGCCTCATAAAGGGGAAAGAGGAATTGCCATGCCCTCTTCACAACTGCGTTGGCGTGTATGGGACATGATAGATCCTTAGTGATGTAGACACCGAAGATCTTGAAGCTCTCGACCCGCTCAACTTCAGCTCCGTCAATGGAGATTGGGGCGTGCTTGGGCCTCCGTTATCTGTAGTCCATGATCAGCTCCTTTGTCTTGCTGACGTTGAGGGTGAAGTTGTTTTTTGGCACCACACTGCCAGGCCTCCTCCCTATAGGCTGTCCATCGTAGTCGATGATCAGGTCTAGCATCGTCGTGTATTCGGCAAACTTAATGATGGTGTTGGAGTCATGCTCGGCCACGCAGTCATGGGTGAACAGGAAGTACAGGAGTGGACTAAGTATCGAGGGTCAGCGTGGTGAATGTGTTGTTGCCTGCCCTCACAACCTGGGATGTCGCATCAGGAATTACAGGATCCTGTTGCAGAGGGAGGTGTTCAGTCCCAGGGTCCTTAGCTTAGTGATGAGCTGGGAGGGCACTATGGTGTTAAAAGCTGAGCTGTAATCAATGAACAGCATTCTTACATAGGTGTTCCTTTTGTCCAAGTGGGAAAGGACAGTGTGGAATGCAATAGAGATTGTTATCTGTGGTTCTGTAGGGGCAGTATGCGAATTGGAGTGGGTCTAGGGTATCCGGGAGGATACTGCTGATGTGAGCCATGACAAGCCTTTCAAAGCCCTTCATGGCTACCGATGTGAGTGCTACGGGGCGGTAATCATTTAGGCAGGTTACCTTCGCTTCCTTGGGCACAGGGACTATGGTGGTCTGCTTGAAACATGTCGGTATTAAACATTTGGTCAGAAAGAGGTTGAAAATGACAGTGAAGACATTTGCCAGTTTGTCCGCGTATGCTTTGAGTACACGTCTTGGTAATCTGTCTGGCTTTGTGAATGTTGACCTGTTTAAAGGTCTTGCTCACATCGGCTACAGAAAGCGTTATCACACAGTCATCCAGAACAGCTGGTGCTCTCGTGTATGCTTCAGTGGTGCTTGCCTTGAAGCGAGCATAAAAGGCATTTAGCTCGTCTGGTAGGCTTGCGTCACTGGGCAGCTTGTGGCTGGGTTTCCCTTTGTAGCCCGTAATAGTTTTCAAGCCCTGCCACATCCGACGAGCGTCAGAGCCGGCGTAGTAGGAGTCAATCTTAATCCTGTATTGACGCTTTGTTTGTTTGATGGTTCGTCTGAGGGCACAGCAGGATTTCTTATAAGTGTCTGGATTAGTGTCCTGCTCCTTGAAAAAGAGGCAGCTCTAGCCTCGATGCGGATGTTGCCTGTAATCTATGGCTTCTGGTTGTGATATGTACGTACGGTCACTGTGGGGATGATGACGTCAATGCACTTATTGATGAAGCCGGTGACTGAGATGGTATACTCCTCAATGCCATTGGATGAATCCCGGAACATATTCCAGTCTGTGCTAGCAAAACAGTCCTGTAGCATAGCATCCGCGTCATCTGACCAATTCCGTATAGAGCGAGTCACTGGTACTTCCTGTTTTAGATTTTGCTTGTAAGCAGGAATCAGGAGGATAGCATTATGGTCAGATTTGCCATGGAGGGCAGGGTAGAGACTTGTATGCATCTCTGTGTGTGGAGTAAGGGTGGTCTCAAGTTTGTTTTCCTCCTCTGGTTTCACATGTGACATGCTGGTAGAAATGAGGTCAAACGGATTTAAATTTGCCTACATTAAAGTCCCCGGCCACTAGGAGTGACGCTTTTGGATGAGCATTTTCTTGTTTGCTTATGGCCTTATACAGCTCGTTGAGTGCGGTCTTAGTGCCATTATCGGTTTGTGGTGGTAACTATAGATGGACTCGGACTCATGGACTCGTTAAAGGAAAAAGCTTCTTCCAGTTTGAGGTGAGTAGTCACTGTTCTGATGTACAGAAGTTATTTTCGGTCATAAGACACGGTAGCAGCAACATGATGTACAAAATAAGTTAAAAAAATAAGTTACAAACAACGCAAAAAAACCAAACAAAATAGCACAGTTGGTTAGGAGCATGTGAAACGTCATCCATCCTCTCCGGTGCGATTTTGCTGCTATCTTACAGCTGAAGCAATCATCAATTCACTACCCTGGGCTACACAATTCACTACCCAGTAATGACGTCATTACTCATTAAAGAGACAGCGCACACTGTGCAGTCATGTGAATAGGCCAAGGCTACATCTTGATTTACCCACTTTATCAGTAGAGATTTATCATTACATTTGAGTCATATAGCAAACACTTATCTAGAGCGACTTCCAGTGAGTGCATTCATCTGAAGACAGCTAGGTGAAACAACCACCTACCACAGTCATAGTACGTAAATTGTTACTCAATAAAAAGGTAGCTATCAGCAAAGTCAGAGCTAGCAAGAAGGAAAAGACTCAAGTGCGAGTGTTAGTTCACGAAAGGCTTTTATTTAAGAAAAATCATAAATGATTACCATTATGTTGTTATATAGTTAGATTTTTTGTTTTATTATACCAAAGTCTGATTATATTATTGATTCATTAACCTCTCTGGGATATGTGGGACGGTAGTGTCCCACCTCAACAACAGTGAAATTGCAGGGCGCCAAATTCCAAAACAACAGAAATCCCATAATTAAACTTCCTCAAACATACAAGTATTTTACACCATTTTAAAGATAAACTTGTTGTAAATCCAGCCACAGTGTCCGATTTCAAAAAGGCTTTACGACGAAAGCAAACCAAACGATTATGTTAGGTCAGTACCTAGTCACAGAAAAATCATTTTTCCAGCCAAAAGAGTCACAAAAAGCACAAATAGAGATAAAATGAATCACTAACCTTTGATGATCTTCAGCAGATGACACTCATAGGACTTCATGTTACACAATACATTTATGTTTTGTTTGATAAAGGTCATATTTATATAAAAAAAATCTCAGTTTACATTGGTTCAGTAATGTTTTGCTTCCAAAACATCTGGTGATTTTGCAGAGAGCCACATCAATTTACAGAAATACTCATCATAAATGTTGATGAAAATACAAGTGTTATGCATGGACCTTTTAGATAAACTTCTCCTTAATGCAACCGCTGTCAGATTTCAAAAAAGCTTTACAGGAAAAAGCACACCATGCAATAATCGTAGTACAGCGCTCAGACAACAAAACAAGCCATACAGATATCCGCCATGTTGTAGAGTCAACAGAAGTCAGAAATATCATTATAAATATTCACTTACCTTTGATGATCTTCATCAGAATGCACTCCCAGGAATCCCAGTTCCACAATAAATGTTTGATTTGTTCGATAAAGTCCATCATTAATGTCCAAATACCTCCTTTTTGTTTGCGCGTTTAGTACACAATCCAAACTCACGAGGCGCGGGCAAGTCCAGGCAAAAGTTCAGACAAAAAGTCATACTACAGTTCGTAGAAACATGTCAAATGAAGTATAGAATCAATCTTTGGGATATTTTTATCATAAATCTTCAATAATGTTCCAACCGGATAATTATTTTGTCTGTAGAAATGCAATGGTATGCAAGCTAACTCTCGGGTGCGCACGCATGATCAGCTCATGGCACTCGGCCAGACCCCTGACTCAATCAGCTCTCATTCCCCCCTCCTTCACAGTAGAAGCCTCAAACAACGTTCTACAGACTGTTGACATCTAGTGGACGCCTTAGGAAGAGCAATATGACCCCATAGACACTGTATATTCGATAGGCAATGACTTGAAAAACTACAAAGCTCAGATTTCCCACTTCCTGGTTGGATTTCTTCTCAGGTTTTTGCCTTCCATACGAGTTATGTTATACTCACAGACATCATTCAAACAGTTTTAGAAACTTCAGAGTGTTTTCTATCCAAATCTACTAATAATATGCATATATTAGCAACTGGGCCTGAGTAGCAGGCAGTTTACTCTGGGCACCTTATTCATCCAAGCTACTAAATACTGCCCCCCAGTCCCAAAGAAGTGAATGCATACATGGCTGTCTCTGAAAAATGTTGATGGAAAAAATGTCAAATGTAATGATAATGAACTCATTAGCTGCCCAACGATTGAACAGAGCCGTAGCTGAGTTCCTGTTTGGATCAAGTCCCATTCTGTGACTTTGGTTAATGTGCCTTCTTGCAGTGGTACCATTTTGGTATCATTTTGGTATTGAGTATCGTTATGGTAACGAGAATCACGATACTAATCCTGGTATTGGTATCCAAGTCTAAATTCTGGTATCGTGACAATACTACATCTAAGTACCTCTCGGTATTCAGTATCATTGGTATGTCTGATCCTTTAGATCATTCCTCCATAAAGATTATTTCCTGCCCACGACTGGAGTTTGCTAAATGGCATTGGCACTTGAATTTTAACCGGTGCTATGGTCAGATTACATGAATATAGAGCTCTTTGGCCACACAAACCAGTGGTAGGTTTAGCGTTGAAATAAGGAT
Source organism: Oncorhynchus mykiss (assembly GCF_013265735.2). Lineage (NCBI taxonomy): Eukaryota > Metazoa > Chordata > Actinopteri > Salmoniformes > Salmonidae > Oncorhynchus > Oncorhynchus mykiss. The sequence continues at coordinate 36,540,689 of NC_048585.1, read as the reverse complement.
GCATAAGAAGAGAGGAAGCCCATTTTTACTGTCAAATATGGTGGAGGATCTTTTATGTTATGCAGCCTTTTTGCTTCCACTGATCCTGTGGCTTTTTGTAAAATGTGTAGAGCACGTTGTGAGGGATCTTAAACTATTCCTCCATACAGAATCTTTCCAGATCCTTGATATCCTTTGTCTGCTCTTATGCGATTCAAAACACAGGTTTTCAATGGGGTTCATGTATGGAGACTGAGTGGTCAATTAACAATTTCTTTGCGGATTTTGATTAATGCTTGGGGTTATCGTCTTGCTGGAAGATACAACTGCAGCCAAGTGCCAGCCACATGGAAGAGGAAACCAGGCTTTTTGGCTAAAATGTCCTGCTACTTGGTAAAGTTAATGACACCGTTGACCTTAGCAAGCGCCCCAGGACCAGTGGAAGCAAAATAGCCCCATAACATCAAAGATCCACCACCATATTTTACCATAGGTATGAGGTACATTTCTGCATATGCTTCTGTCTTTCAACGCCAGACCCACCACTGGTGTGCATGGCCAAAGCCCTATTTTCATGTCATCTGACAATAGAGGGAGGGAGAGCGAGAGAGGGAAGGTAGTGGGAGAGAGAAAGAGGGAGATCGAGATTGGGAATTATCATGCCATATCATTGTAATTTACAGAATATAAACTTTTTTTTTATCTCACCGGTCCATATGATAGAGATGTTAGGCAGCAGGTCCTCTCCAACAGTCATCAAATATGGAGACTTAGATACACTGGGAGAACATAGAGAGCCACAGTACTCTAGAGAGAGGAGTGGAGAGAGGGAGGGAGGAGGGAGGGTGAGCGAGGGAAAGAGGAGAGTAACATAATATCAGTATGCAATTACTTAATTAGAAGAGAAGCAGTGGAGACTCTTCAGAGGAGGTACATCATCCTCAGTGATTTTCAGAATGTTTTAAATGGTAAAATATTTTAAAGTTTTTCATTTTTAGATTAAACTATACTTAATATATTCATGTCAGCAAATAATTGATTAAAAACTTCTTTGGGATAGGGGGCGGTATTTTGACGTCCGGATGAAAAGCGTGCCCAAAGTAAACTGCCTGCTACTCAGGCCCAGAAGCAAAGTTATGTATATAATTGGTAGATATGAATAGAAAACGCTCTAAAGTTTCTAAAACTGTTAAGATAATGTCTGTGACTATAACAGAACTGAAATGGCAGGCGAAACCCCGAGGACAAACAACCCCCCCCCCCCCCCCCGAAAAAATCATCCTACCACTGATTTCAATGGCTGGCACTTTTATAATAGGGCGAAATCATGCCCGATTGCAGTTCCTAGGGCTTTCACTAGATGTCAACATTCTATAGAAAGAGTTTCAGGCTGGTTTTGGAAAAATGAGCCAGGAATTGTAGTTTTTCTAGGTGGCTTCTATTTTGGCTGTAGTGTTTCCAAGCGTGTGAATGGGAGCGCATTCTTTGGTATTTTTCTACGGTGAAGACAATAACAATTCTCCGTCTTAAATTGTATTGTTTATTTGCGTATTAGGGTACCTAAGGTTTGATTATACATTTTGATTGACTTGTTTGTATAAGTTAATTGGTAACGTTTGGGATTAATTTTGTATGCATTTTGAAGGAGGGAAACCGAGTGGATTATTGACTGAAGCGCGCCAGCTAAACTGAGTTTTTATGGATATAGAGGACTATCGAACAAAATTACCATTTGTAATGTAACTGGGACCTTTTGGAGTGCCAACAGAAGATCTTCAAAGGAAAGGCATATATTATATCGCTATTTCTGACATTCGTGTCGCAACTCCCTGGTTGAAAATGTTTTGTTATGCATTTGTGTGCTGGGCGCTGTCCTCAGATAATTGTATGGTTTGCTTTCGCCGTAAAGCCCTTTTGAAATCTGACACGGCGGCTGGATTAACAACAAGTTAAGCTTTATTTTGATGTATTGCACTTGTGATTTCATGGAAGTTTAAGATTTATAGTAATTAAATTTGAATTTGTCACTCTGCCATTTCACCGGATGTTGGCCAGGTGGGAACGCTACCGTCTCACGTATCTGGAAGAAATGAAAACACTATGTTTTGCAATGAAGGTCTACAGTTGCCTCAACAGCACTCTGTAGGGTAGCACCATGGTGTATCCTCCTCAGGGTACATTGACTTCAATACAAAACCTAGGAGGCTCATGGTTCTCACCCACTTCCATAGACTTACATAGTAATTATGATAACATCCTGAGGACGTCCTCCAATCTATCAGAGCTCTTGCAGCATGAACTGAGATGTTGTCCAAACAATCAAAGGTTCAGAGAATTAATCTAGTACTGAAAGAAGAATTTCATTCAAAATGAAGGAAAAGCAAAAGAGAGTCATTTTTTTCACTTTCAGTTTCACTTACTTAGCTAGCAAATGCAGCAAGCTAGTTTAGCCTACTCAGACACCCTGATCAAACAGAGGGATGCTATGTTAGCTAGCTGGCTATGACTATCCAACACAACACTGGAACTCTTCCAAGTCAAGGTATCCTTTTGGTTTTACTAACTTATTGCCAAGGGGCCCCGCCGGTGTAAGTGTTAAACTGCTTACTGACTGTACACTGACGTTACTGCATGATTATAGCGGGTTTACTAACATGTTAGTTCTATTAGCTATGTTGACTATGATGTTACTCCAGCTAATGTGGTGACAATGATGTAGGCTGTGTGTAGCGGTTATGTGTAGCGGTCTGTCTTGGAAAGTTTTGTTTCGCCTGATCAGCATTCGACTACAGGTTCAAAATAGCCAGAAACAAAGTACTTTCTTCTGAAACTAGTCAGTCTATTCTTGTTCTGAGAAATTAAGGCTATTCCATGTGAGAAATTGCCAAGAAACTGAACATCTTGTACAACGCTGTGTAGTACTCCCTTCACAGAACAGAGCAAACTGGCCCTAACCAGATTAGAACGAGGAGTGGGAGGCACCGGTGCACAAGAGGACAAGTACACTAGATTGTCTAGTTTGAGAAACAGACGCCTCACAAGTCCTCAACTGGCAGCTTCATTAAATAGTACCCGCAAAACACCAGTCTCAATGTCAACAGTAAAGAGGCCACAGATGCGGGCCAGTTTCTTGGCAATTTCTTGCTTGGAATAGCCTTCATTTCTCAGAACGAGAATAGACTGATGAGTTTCAGAAGAAAGGTCTTTGTTTCTGCCCATTTTGAGCCTGTAATCGAACCCACAAATGCTGATGCTCCAGATAGTCAACTAGTCTAAAGGCCAGTTCTATTATTCTTTAATCAGGGCAACAGTTTTCAGCTGTGCTAACATAATTGCAAAAGAGTTTTCTAATGATCAATTAGCCTTTTCAAATTATAAACTTGGATTAGCTAACACAACATATCATTGGAACACAGGAGTGATGATTGCTGATAAATGGGCCTCTGCGCGCCTAAGATATTCAAAATATATATATTTTTTTTAATCAGCCATGTCCAGCTACAATAGTCATTTACAACATGAACAATGTCTACACTGTATTTCTGATCAATTTGATGTTATTTTAATGGACAAAAAATAAAGTGCTTTTCTTTCAAAAACATGGACATTTCTAAGTCACCCCAAACTTTTGAATGGTTAGCCTACCAAAAGGCCTCTTGCGGGGATGGGGGCTGGTATGGATATATAAATATCCATCCCAGCCCCCATCCCCGCAGGAGGCCTTTTGCCTTTTGGTAGGCTGCCATTGTAAATAAGAATTTGTTCTTAACTGACTTGCCTGGTTAAATAAATGACAAATAAAATAAATACATTAAAAATGTGGCTGCTGTGAACGTTAAGTGTGTTTACTTGTTATCAGGGGTGTACTTCTTGCACATCATTACAACACTGTATATGGCCATAATATGACATTTGCAATGTCTCTATTTCTTTTGGAACTTTTTTGTTTTTGTTGTTGGTGTGTGTGTGTGTGTGTGTGTGTGTGTGTGTGTGTGTGTGTGTGTGTGTGTGTGAGAAAGGACACTACACACATCTCAACTACACACCTGTTGGACAAAACAGGAAGACGGGCGGCTCTCCCAGGAATCGGTAGATCTCATTGGCAACTGAAACCTGGGCGTGAGCGAATGAGGAGAAGGCTTGACTGTCAGCCTGACACAGGGAGTGGTCTATGTCATCAAAAAGGATCGCAAATGCCTGGCAACCCAACTTTGACACCTACAGAGAGGAGAGATAGTAAGGCAGGGGTGTAGGTATGCGTGTGCATGCCTGTGTGCACATGCAAGTGTGTGTAGGTGCATGTATGTACCTGTCGTAGCTTGCGTTTAAGCAGGGAGAGGTCGCAGGAAGAAGAGAAGACAATGTCTTGACCAGGAGAGAGAGAGTACACAAACCTCAGACCTCTCTTCTCTGACTCTACTATCAAAGTATGCAACTGACCTGCAAGAGAGGAGCGAGGAGGAGTGGAGAAAACAAGGACAGCACCAGGAGAGATACATTTAGTTTAAAGCAAAAGTGAGAGATGGAGGGAAAAGGACAGAGTGAGGAGAGAAGGTGAGATGAGGGTATGGGGAGATGGAGGGGTGGGAAGGTGGACTAAAAGAGAGATGTTAACAAATAAATGAAGGGATGAAGAGATGGATGAGTGATGGATGGGGAGATCCCTTACCCTCCTCTTCAGGGGAGTAGACCTCTCTCCAGAGTAGTCTGTGTTTCAGATCATCTTTAGGACCGTACAGATAGGTGTTCAACTCCCACCTCTGCATCCTAACAGAGAGAAAGGGAGAGAGTTCTTTACAGTGATATTGACCCAGTGTCAGTTTCTGGAAATAATTTTGATATCATGGACGGTCAAGTCCTTGCACCAATAGCTCTGTCTATACATTTGAGAGTTGATACATTTCTCCAGGCCCATCCCTCAGCTTTTTACCAAAACAAAGTCAACCACCGCTTTGTTTTTGTTTCAACTGCAGATCATACTCACTCCCTCCTTATCCCTTTCCATGTCCTCCTATGTCAACCATACAGATTTAGGATCTTAATTTGAGCCAGTTTGCTACAGAAGGAAAATAAACCTGCAGCAACCGGAAATGTTAACTATGTAGATAAAATTAAAATAGACATTTTTGTATAGATTGATAAAAGTCTGACATTACAATCTTCAGAAGCCTTTTTAAACATCTAGTACACAGCATGTTTAAAATGTCATGCATTGCAGGAAAGTTATCCTGCAACAGGGTGATCAAATTAAGATCCTACATCTGTATGTTACCTTTCTGTTTGTCACCAAGTACTCACCACTGGAAAAGGACCTTCCTCTGCTCCATAGACCAGGGCCTCCCATAGAACCCTGAGACACAGACAAGCACACGAAAGAGAGAGACATTAATGCTAGTGTACAATTAAGCAGTGTTGCCATTCATACCTACAGTGCCTTGCGAAAGTATTCGGCCCCCTTGAACTTTGCGACCTTTTGCCACATTTCAGGCTTCAAACATAAAGATATAAAACTGTATTTTTTTGTGAAGAATCAACAACAAGTGGGACACAATCATGAAGTGGAACGACATTTATTGGATATTTCAAACTTTTTTAACAAATCAAAAACTGAAAAATTGGGAGTGCAAAATTATTCAGCCCCTTTACTTTCAGTGCAGCAAACTCTCTCCAGAAGTTCAGTGAGGATCTCTGAATGATCCAATGTTGACCTAAATGACTAATGATGATAAATACAATCCATATGTGTGTAATCAAGTCTCCATATAAATGCACCTGCACTGTGATAGTCTCAGAGGTCCGTTAAAAGCGCAGAGAGCATCATGAAGAACAAGGAACACACCAGGCAGGTCCGAGATACTGTTGTGAAGAAGTTTAAAGCCGGATTTGGATACAAAAAGATTTCCCAAGCTTTAAACATCCCAAGGAGCACTGTGCAAGCAATAATATTGAAATGGAAGGAGTATCAGACCACTGCAAATCTACCAAGACCTGGCCGTCCCTCTAAACTTTCAGCTCATACAAGGAGAAGACTGATCAGAGATGCAGCCAAGAGGCCCATGATCACTCTGGATGAACTGCAGAGATCTACAGCTGAGGTGGGAGACTCTGTCCATAGGACAACAATCAGTCGTATATTGCACAAATCTGGCCTTTATGGAAGAGTGGCAAGAAGAAAGCCATTTCTTAAAGATATTTAAAAAAAGTGTTGTTTAAAGTTTGCTACAAGCCACCTGGGAGACACACCAAACATGTGGAAGAAGGTGCTCTGGTCAGATGAAACCAAAATTGAACTTTTTGGCAACAATGCAAAACATTATGTTTGGCGTAAAAGCAACACAGCTGAACACACCATCCCCACTGTCAAACATGGTGGTGGCAGCATAATGGTTTGGGCCTGCTTTTCTTCAGCAGGGACAGGGAAGATGGTTAAAATTGATGGGAAGATGGATGGAGCCAAATACAGGACCATTCTGGAAGAAAACCTGATGGAGTCTGCAAAAGACCTGAGACTGGGACGGAGATTTGTCTTCCAACAAGACATAAACATAAAGCAAAATCTACAATGGAATGGTTCAAAAATAAACATATCCAGGTGTTAGAATGGCCAAGTCAAAGTCCAGACCTGAATCCAATCGAGAATCTGTGGAAAGAACTGAAAACTGCTGTTCACAAATGCTCTCCATCCAACCTCACTGAGCTCGAGCTGTTTTGCAAGGAGGAATGGGAAAAAATGTCAGTCTCTCGATGTGCAAAACTGATAGAGACATACCCCAAGCGACTTACAGCTGTAATCGCAGCAAAAGGTGGCGCTACAAAGTATTAACTTAAGGGGGCTGAATAATTTTTCACGCCCAATTTTTCCGTTTTTGATTTGTTAAAAAAGTTTGAAATATCCAATAAATGTCGTTCCACTTCATGATTGTGTCCCACTTGTTGTTGATTCTTCACAAAAAAATACAGTTTTATATCTTTATGTTTGAAGCCTGAAATGTGGCAAAAGGTCGCAAAGTTCAAGGGGGCCGAATACTTTCGCAAGGCACTGTATATTCATGTTAGTACATGCACAGTATTTGTTCATGGACACGCATTGGTGAAGTGGCCATACCCTGGTGGAACCAGCCTGATCTCTGCATTCACCATTCTATTTCACTTGGCGTATCTGTATGACCTTTCCCCAATAGATGGGTTTTGGAATAAGTTAGAAAAGGACCGGTCCAATCAGCATCCTCAGAAACAATGGGTTTAGGACAAAATCCCACATGGCCAATCACTGTGCTTTGAATTAGGTTATTCATCCTGTGATTGGTTCCGATTGCAGATAAGTTCGTTTTGAATAGTGTCCCTCATTACAGACCGTTTCAATGAGGAGGAATGCCAGACTGGTGAAGTGAAATGGAATGGTGAACACAGTGTTCAGGCCAGTTCCACCACACTAACAAATTCCTGCCTATGAGGCAACCCCTCATCTGCAAATACAGCAGAGCATGCCATACAATTGTTCAAATAGAAATGGGAGCATCGCCATTGTCCATAGCCAGCTAGCACATAACATTCTGAGAACCTCCAGTGTCAACTAATACAGTTGCTTTTTAAGGCGAGTGGGAGTAAATTATCGTCGTCACATAAACCACCAAAGTAACACACATTTCTGTTTCAAAATTGAGAAAGAGGCGGAGTTTGACCGTTTTTCATGCCTAAAGTTGCCCTTTAACAAATAACTTAATCTCATTACTTTAACAGAAAGTTTCCTAAAAGTTCAAACATGGATACATTTAATTTCTATTTTGGTCATGTTCTAAGAATGTTCTCCAACTGGATTGACATGGGAATGTTCTCAAATAGTTCAGAGAATGTTAAGAAACAACATTCTTCTCTGGGATTTTCAGTACTTCATGATAAAAAGGTTCCTACTGGTTCGTCATGGTTCTGATTACGGTTATGTTCTCAAATTGTTCAGAGAACATTAAAACCTCGAAGCTAGGGGGCAGAATTTTCACTATTGGATAAATAGCATGCCCAATTTCAACTTCCTGCTACTCATGCCAAGAATATAAGATATGCATATTATTCATAGATTTTGATAGAAAACACTCTGAAGTTGATAAAACTGTTTGAATTATGTCTGTGATTATAACATAACTTATGTAGCATGCAAAAGCCCGAGGACTAACTGTTCAGAATTCTTTTTTTTTCTTCTTCCCCTCTCTGTTCCCTGTATTGTCTTTGCCAAGGGATATTTCATAGGAACCTATTTTCAGTTCCTACCGCTTCCACTGGATGTCGCCAGTTTTTGAAATTTGGTTGAGGTTATTCCTTTGTGCAATGAAGAAGTAGGCCAACTCGGAACTAGGGACACTTTTGTGAGTTGCGCAAGACGTGAAAAGCAGCGCTGGTTTGTTTTCTTTCCTGTATTGAATACAGATTGCCCCGTCTACAATTTGATCGACTATTAATGTTTAAAAATACCTAACGTTACATTACAAAAGTAGTTTGAAATATTTTGGCAAAGTTTATAGGCAACTTTTGAAATATTTTTTAGTGACGTTGCGTTTTTGTAAGCTGTTTTTTTCTGGATCAAACGCGCTTTATAAATGGACATTTTGGATGTATATGGATGGAATTAATCAAACAAAAAGACCAATTGTGATTATTATGGGACATATTGGAGTGCCAACAAAAGAAGCTCGTCAAAGGTAATGCATGTTTTACATTTTATTTCAGCGTTTTGTGTAGCGCCTGCAGGGTTGTAATATGCTAGCTCCTTTGTTCACTGCTGGTGCAGGCTATCAGATAATAGCTTCTTATGCTTTCGGCGAAAAGTATTTTTTAAATCGGACATGTTGGCTGGATTCACAACGAGTGTAGCTTGAATTTAGTATCTTACATGTGTGATTTAATGAAAGTTTGAATTTTATAGCATTTTATTTGAATCTGGCGCTCTGCATTTCCCCTGGCAATTGGCCAGTTGAGACATTTGCGTCCCGCCTATCCTTAAGATGTTTTAAGAAACAACATTCTTCTGTGGGAATTTCAGTACTTCCACAAGTTCCCATGTGGTTCTTATTTAATGTCACATTTTTATTAGATTCTGGAAACATTCTAAAAAAAAATGTGACTTGATCGATGTTCTCAGAATGTATGGTTCTGTTTAATATTCTGTGAATAAAAAAAAACAGATTGTACACATTACATCAATAAGCTCTAAATTACATTCTAATAACATGAAGAAAGAATGTTCATGGAAAGTTAAGACTGTGACGTATACATTCCGTTCTCAGCGTCAACAAAACTCTGTCTATCCTCTGTCTTGTTAAAATGAAAAACTCACAAGAAGCGGGCAGGCGGAGCAAGCAGAGTGAGGCAGGTGGAAAGGACCAGCCAGGCGGAGCAGTAACTTTTTGCTAGCAGGATAGTCCATATCTCCAATCATTTTTGCTGATTGCGATGTTGTGTTTCCATAAGTGAATGAATTGGTTCATTTTAGCATGTATGTAAAGCCTCAACCCTTAGCTACCTCTTCCAATTCAAATGAGCTAGAAATAAAAAAAAATGACAACATTTAGATTATTTTGTGTGACTACAGCGCCAGCAGTAAAACGCAAAAATAGAAACATGTTCTAATTGAATGATAGGTCAAAGCAGACAACCCTCCGCCCAGCTTCGGTTGGGTCATTATAATTCAAAACAATGTATTCTAAAATAAAATCACTTGCACGCTCGACTATGGTGAGTTTAGGCCATAAGTGTGTTTATGTGTGTTGGCCACGCCCACTAATTAGCCATACCTGATCTTAATGAGTGCTTGTTTCTTTGAAATGGGGTCTTTGAGTAGACTACAATTAGCAGCTTTGTATGCATGAAAACCTGGTGGCGCAGTGGACTAATTCCATGGATAGTGAACAGAAGATCAGGGGCTCGAATCTCACTGATGCCGTGTCAAAATAAAAAATAAATGTGTTCGAATGTTTCCCATCTGTGCTTGGAGTTTAAAAAAGTTAACCATATTAAGATAGTAACATGCTAAACGTCTTACTGAAACATTCAGTTAAAGTTAAGTAGGTCAGTCATAAAAAGTAACCTATAATTTCCGTTCTCAGAGTGTTAATAAAACCTCCCAGGAAAACTTAAGGAACCGGAGTAAAACAGTCTCAGAACCTCCCTGCAACCTAAAAATAAAAGTTTCCTGAACAGACAAAGTTTCCACTTCTGTTCTTGTAACGTTTTTAAAAAGTTACGTTTTACAGGTCAGGAAACCTATGACTTCGTTCTCACAACCAATGTGAAACCAAAAACATAGCTTCCCATAACTTCAAAAGAACCACGTTTTAGTTGGGTAGTGTGATTAAAAGAGCCAATTTATGCTTGATCCAAAATTGTGGTCGGAGGCGCCATATGGATGGTGTGACGCAATTGTGGAGCCTCCGGAGGCATGCAGAGGCCAAATTGAGCTCAGTAATGCATTGCTATGCGCCTCTAAAATATTGTAACAATGCTGAGGGAGCCGTATAGCTCAGCATTAACATGATTGGTTGATGGTAGGTGAGGGCGGGAAGTCCTGTATAAACACAAACTCACCTCCTTGACAAGTTTCTTCACAACAGCTATGCGCAAGAAGTAGGAATGCCCTGACTTCTGCAGAGGCCATGTCACAGTAAATGCTGCAAGGACAATGCAGATGGCGGATTGACAATGCAGCACCTTTAACTTTGACTGAGTGCATGCTTGCGTGTAAGAAGGTAAGTGGGTCAGAAGTGTGTATGCATGAATAACAAGGGAAGCCAGGCTTCCCCCAAAACATTACCAAGAAGATTTAGAAAGAAAAAAAAACGTATCTTTCATCGCTCTGTGTTTCAGAATTATCATTAAATTCGCAAGAGGCTGAATGTATCTCACAGGGGAAAGCATCCAAGCGAGCGAAATAGCGCCCCTCTGTCTCTCTACGTGTAAGCCATCTATCTGAAGCTGTCTGGTCCAAACGAGTATGTTACCACCGGTTGTTTTGAAGGGAAGCTAGCGAGCATCTGGACTCCATTGACAACTTATTATAATTTTTTTGCCAATCAGCGTTGAGTTCAACTGTGAATAGTCCTGGTGCACCAAAAAATTGTGTCAAGGGAAGCCAGCTTGGATTTGGCATCACTCCTATCAAATTCCATTGAGAGCATACTTCATTGACAGGAAAAATTGAATTGTAGCATCTCATTATGTTGTTGTCTTCCGGTGGCTAGCTAGCTAGCTAAAATTAGCCCGTTCCTAAATTAGTCATGGACGGATATAGGGATTTGGACTTATCAGTACTGGCCAATGATTATAACAGAGATTCTGATCCAACCATTAATTCATACATTGTTGTGATGCTGGCCTGAGAGGATGGACGTACAATATGTAGCTAGCTATATGTAGAAGGCCAATGTTAACTAGCTAATGTTGCCCATGAATGGAAGTTGGCTTAGCAAGCAATTTAGCCAGGTAGCCTAGGACAGCAAAATGTAAGCTTGTACTGTATGACAGAGTGATAGACCGTTTGGTCAAAATGAAAGAGCGGAGGATGGCATTGGTGTTTCCCTACAAGTAGGGTGAGTCAACATGTTTTTCTACTTGCACGCACACAGAAATCAGAACCATGGACAGCCACATCATATTTAGCTTACATTGATTGGACTAAATTGTTTTTGGTATATTTTAGCTATCACTGTATTAGACTAATCAAAATCCAAGATGACGTAGCAGTCAGGCGTCTTTGTCGTGTATATATCTTTTTATATTTTTTTTCTTCACATTTTTCTTAACCTCAACATACTCTCCTGAAAGCCGCCTAACCCAATGTGGTGTGGATCTGCTATTTTCTTTACTTTAGAACCGGAACCCCCAAAAGAAGCTAGCCGCTACAAGCTAGTAGTCAGCTAGCCACTGCTAGCGGTCATCAGCTAACCTTTAGCCCGGACAACTCCTGCCAGTCTGCACAGTGCGATTCAACCCATAGGACTTCTTCTCCATATCTCCGGATTCCTACCGCAAGCTCTGAACCTTTCCACCTGGATCATCGCAGCTAGCTAGCTGCTATCCGATTGGCTACTTCTGGCTAACATCTCTGTTCCGAAGCAAGCAACAATTAGCCTGGATCTAGCCTATGCTAGGCCCATCTCCCGGCTAGCTGAAGAGGTCCATCAGCCACTCCTTGGGCCACAATACCTATTTTGCCAATTGGCCTGGACCCCTTTCATTGCTGAAATGGAGTCCCGCCGATTCATCACGACTGGACTACCGACGTAATCCGCCCAATTTTTTTTTTTCAATAGCCTTCCTCCATCGCAACCTCCCCTGAATGCCCATCTGCTAACTGCGGCTCGCTAGCTGCCTAGAGCATATCGAACTGTTAGCTGAAGAGGTCCATCGGCCAATTTCTTGGGCTACTATACCTATTTTGCCAATTGGCCTGGACCCTTTTACTACACGGAGCCCTGCTGATCCATCACGACTGGTCTACCGAAGTAACCGCACGAGAGGGCTACAACAGACTTCTGAACCACTGTATCAGCAAAACATTTACATAATGTACTGACAAATCATATTAAAAAAATTATCACTCTAAATTGGTTAAAAATCAGATCAAACAAGATAATATAAATCATAAGTCAGTTATGTATATTCTTTTGTATATCAAATGATATATACATGAACTTCATTTCCTTTAAAGCTTTTCTGCTAGCTGTCCGAATCACTGTGCCTCTAGGTCACCTAGCTACTCACTGGACCCTATGATAACTTGGCTACGCATGCCACTCCCTAATGTCAATTTGCCTTGTACATTGCTGTTTTGGTTAGTGATTATTGTCTTATTTCACTGTAGAGCCTCCTGCCCTGCTCAATATGCCTTAGCTAACCCTTTTGTTCCACCTCCCACACATGCGGTGACCTCACCTGGTTCAAATGGTGTCTCTAGAGACAATACCTCTCTCATCGTCACTCAATGCCTAGGTTTACCTCTGCTGTATTCACATCCTACCATACCTTTGTCTGTACATTATGCCTTGAATCTATTCTAACACGCCCAGAAACCTTCTCCTTTTACTCTCTGCTCCGAACGTACAAGAAGACGGGTTCTTATAGCCTTTAGCCGTACCCTTATCCTACTCCTCCGTTGATGTAGAGGTTAATCCAGGACCTGCAGTGACTAGCTCCACTCCCATTCCCCAGGCGCTCTCATTTGTTGACTTCTGTAACCGTAAAAGCCTTGGTTTCATGCATGTTAACATTAGAAGCCTCCTCCCTAAGTTTGTTTTATTTACTGCTTTAGCACACTCTGCCAACACGGATGTCCTAGCCGTGTCTGAATCCTGGCTTAGGAAGGCCCAAAAAAAAAGACATTTCCATCCTTAACTATAACATTTTCCGACAAGATAGAACTGCCAAAGGGGGCGGAGTTGCAATCTACTGCAGAGATAGCCTGCAGAGTTCTGTCTTACCATCCAGGTCTGTTCCCAAACAATTTGAGCTTCTACTTTTAAAAATCCACCTTTCCAGAAACAAGTCTCTCACCGTTGCGGCTTGCAATAGACCACCCTCTGCCCTGGACACCATATGTGAATTGATTCCTCTCATATCTATCTTCAGAGCTTGTGACCTAAACTGGGACATGCTTAACACCCCGGCCATCCTACAATCTAAGCTTGATGCCCTCAATCTCACACAAATGATCAGTGAATCTACCAGGTACAACCCCAAATCCGTAAACACGGGCACCCTCATAGATATCATCCTAACCAACCTGCCCTCCAAATACACCTCTGCTGTCTTCAACCAGGATCTCAACAATCACTGCCTCATTGCCTGCGTCCGTAATGGGTCTGCGGTCAAACGACCACCCCTCATCACTGTCAAACGCTCCCTAAATCACTTCAGCGAGCAGGCCTTTCTAATCGACCTGGCCCGGGTATCCTGGAAGGATATTGACCTCATTCCATCAGTAGAGGATGTCTGATTGTTCTTTAAAAAAGTGCTTTCCTCATCATCTTAAAACTTCTTACGTCTGAAATCCCGTTAACGGTATCGATATGACAACAGCCAGTGAAAGTGCAGGGCGCCAAATTCAAACAACCGAAATCTCATGATTAAAATTCCTCAAACATACAAGTATTTTACACTATTTTAAAGATAAACTTGTTGTTAATCCCACCACAGTGTCCGATTTCAAAAAGGCTTTACGACGAAAGCACACCAAACGATTATGATAGGTCAGCACCTAGTCACAGAAAAACACAGCCATTTTTCCAGCCAAAGAGAGGGGTCACAAAAAGCAGAAATAGAGATAAAATGAATCACTAACCTTTGATGATCTTCATCAGATGACACTCATAGGACTTCATGTTACACAATACATGCATGTTTTTTTCCGATAAAGCAGCTAACTCTCACGGTCGTGCACGAGACTGGGCTCATGGCACTGCCAGACCTCTGGTTGAAACAGCACTCATTCTCTCCCCCTTCACAGTAGAAGCCTCAAACAAGGTTCTAAAGACTGTTGACATCTAGTGGAAGCCTTAGGAAGTGCAATCGGACCAAATTTACACTGCATCTTGGATAGGCAAAGAGTTGAAAAACTACAAACCTCAGATTTCCCACTTCCTGGTTGGATTTTTTTTTTCCAGAGTTCTGTTATACTCACAGACATCGTTCAAAACGTTTTAGAAACTTCAGAGTGTTTTCTATCCAAATCTACTAATAATATGCATATCTTATCTTCTGGGCCTGAGTAGCAGGCAGTTAACTCTGGGCACCTTATTCATCCAAGCTACTCAATACTGCCCCCCAGCCATAAGAAGTTAAATAAGCTTGCCCCATTAAAAAAAAGTAGAGCCAGCAACAGATATTGCCCTTGGTTGACTCCAGACCTGACTGCTCTTGCCCAGCACAAACACATCCTGTGGCGTACTGCATTAGCATCGAATAGCTCCCACGATATGCAACTCTTCAGGGATGTTAGGAACCAATATACACAGGCAGTTAGGAAAGCAAAGGCTAGCTTTTTCAAACAGAAATTTGCATCCTGCAGCACAAACTCCAAAAAGTTCTGGGACATTGTAAAGTCCATGGAGAATAAGAGCACCTCCTCCCAGCTGCCCACTGCACTGAGACTAGGAAACACTGTCACCACCGATAAATCCACGATAATTGAGAATTTCAATAAGCATTTTTCTACGGCTGGCCATGCTTTCCACCTGGCTACCCTTACACCGATCAACAGCCCTGTACCCCCCACAGAAAGTTGCCCAAGCCTCCCCCATTTCTCCTCCACTCAAATCCAGAAAGCTGATGTTCTGAAAGAGCTGCAAAACCTGGACCCCTACAAATCAGCCGGGCTAGAGAATCTGGACCCTCTCTTACTAAAATCATCCGCCAAAATTTTTGCAACCCCTATTACTAGCCTGTTCAACCTCACTTTCGTATCGTCTGAGATCCCCAAAGATTGGAAATCTGCCACGGTGATCCCTCTCTTCAAAAGGGGGAGACACTCTAGACCCAAACTGCTACAGACAAAAAAATAATTATTTTTAAATCACTGAAGCTGGAGACTTATATATCTCCCTCACTAACTGTAAGCACCAGCTGTCAGAGCAGCTCACAGATCACTGCACCTAGCCCATCTGTAAATAGCCCATCCAAATACCTCATCCCCATACCCATATTTTATTTTGTGCTCCTTTGCACCCCAGTATCTCTACTTGTACATTTATCTTCTGCACATCTTTCACTCGTGTTTAATTGCTACATTGTAATTATTTCGCCACTATGGCCTATTTATTGCCTTTACCTCCCTTATCTTACCTCATTTGCACACACTGTATATAGACTTTTTCTATTGCGTTTTTGACTGTATGTTTGTTTCTTCCATGTGTAACTGTGTTGTTGTTTGTGTCGCACTATTTTGCTTAATCTTGGCCAGGTCGCAGTTGTAAATGAGAACTTGTTCTCAATTAGCCTACCTGGTTAAATAAAGGTGAAATAAAACAGTTAAAAATCAGAGGTTATATTAATTATTATTATTAATTATATTGATGTTGAAATTTAAATGGTGCTGGAATAGTGGAAGCAGCTCCTGTTTTTCTTTGCGACTTGCAGTAACTCTCTGTGGTTCTAAATATCCGTGGTTCCACAGTGATTTTACCCATGCACCGCTACTGGTCAGTAGTGAGGAGGGGGTATTCTGGATCCAGCTGTGTGCAGTCACATCATTATCTTTTCTATCAATGTTTTTCTCCATGCTCCTTTCAGACTGTCTCGTTATCTCTCACCTTAGAACAAAAGAGAGAGACTGACTGACTAGCTCAGTGGTTCCCAATTCCAGTCCTCAAGTACCCCCAACAGTACACATTTTAACCAGGGACAAGCACACCTGATTCAACTTGTCAAATAATCATTTGGCCCACAAAGAATTGAATCAGGGCTGCGTTCAGTAAGTTTTTAGGTTATGGAACATTCAATTGAATGGAAAAGGTGCTGTACTGAATGATCAATTGAAAATTGTGAAGGGTTGGTTTGTGGGTTGAGGTAGGATGTCAGCATGGCCACTTCCCTTTAAATACGTCACTCGTTGCTTTAAGACACACTCGCCAAACGTACCTCAAAGTCTGTTCAAGAACGTTTTGGATAAACGTGTCTGTCAGTACAAACCGCTCTGTAAGGTAGCAAACGTTGAAGTGAACTGAACGCACCTCAGGTGTTTTTTGTTTTTTTTTGTCAGAGGCTACAACAAAAATGTGTGCTTTTGGTGATACTCGAGGACTGGAGTTGTAAACCACTGGACTAGCAGGCTTGATAGATGGCAAACTAACTGGGACACCAATGATGAGAAAATGAAGATGACGAGAATAAAGATGAATGTGAGGTTATGTCTGATTGATCATAGGGCTACAATAGCTACCACATTTCAAAGCTTTACAAACACTGAAAATATAGTTTTTTTATGCATGGTATTTCATATGAACTTCTCCGTGAACATTAAAAGATCAGATAACCAGACGACCGTTGTCCTTCCTTACCTTCCACAACCCCGCAAAGGAACTCGCTTCTCCCGTCCATCTTTTCTGTCTGTGTCGCCCCTGCTTTCACCGTGCGCTTCGCCTCTCTCCGGCAATCCAACCGAGCGGAGCAGTAGCCTAGCCTACCGAACGTTTCCAAGTACCGTCTCAGGTCAGGCGCCGGAGTAGTTCTCCATTTCCATCCTTTCCATCTGTGCCGCCACGGCTGGCTCTCCCTGCTCAGCTAGCTCAACCCCCGCACAGGCGCACTCACCTCCTGCAAGCAAATGCAAGGTGTGAGGAATGGAGGATACTATTTCCTCGTCTGTGTCGATATGAAAGGTGTAATCTTCAAAATGCCGAGCTATTTGTTATTTATAGGAGATATGTTTTATTTATATAAACGAGCTGTATGTAATACACATTTTGACGTTTATTGCCAAAGTAAACGGCTGTCAGGCAAGGCAAAGCCGCCCGCTGGAGAGATGATAGTAGAGCGATTGTCTGTCCGTTGCCCTTTTGAGCAGATCTTTACGGTAATGCAATGTGAAATCAGATCACCGAACCGTGGTAATGATGGGTCAAGTTCGGCAGCGGGGCAAATGCGGTCAGTGGAACATATGTAACATTGTAACTCCAGGCTCGGACTGATCCGTGTTTTTATATAAATGCGGTCTTTACGACCTTGATTATTTTCATTTTTAGGGAACGTGACTTCCCTGTAGAAATGTGTTGTCTATGTAGTTGTCTTGGCAACAAGGGAGCGTTTTAAACAAACGTGAAGGTAGGACATAACTAGATGTTTACTACTTTTGTAGCTATCAAATTACACTTTATAACTAGAGATGTATTCAAAGCTATATTTACACCCAATGGAAAGTTGATAGAGAGCTGAGCCAACTAATGCGAACAGCACAGCCAGCGTTGAGTGTAGTCTGATCAGTGATCATTACTGATGCTGTTAGCTAGCTAACTATCTTGCAGCGCTTTCGGTGCCCCAGTGCTCTCTTGTAACGGGTTTGTTAACACGCGTGGGCGGCGGTATGGTGGGCTCATGCTTGGCTAACGTTACATAGGCTACTGGTGAGATGTGGTGAGCGGTAAAGCAGCGATATGGAACATGATGATGCCATTCAATCAAATGTCACTGTTTCTGCAAAGAATGATCCCTATAGATGACGCGTGTGTGTGTGTGTGTGTGTGTGTGTGTGTAGGCAACTAGAATGCCCCCTAAGAAGAAAGGAGAGTCTGCCCTTAAGCATGATACAGCTGGACAAGGAGTAGAGGACTCAGAACACCCTGGGTCCGACAGTGAGGCTCTGCTACAGAGAGAGTGAGACATGTCTGTCTGTCTGTCTGCTAGCCTATCTCTCTCTCTCTCTATGCCTACCTGTCTGTCATCATGTGACTCTGTACTTCACTTCCTGTAACCTACAGGTACGACAAGCTAACCGACACCTTGAACAACCTCAAGAGGAAAGTGGAAAAGTTGTATCCTTTAAATCCCAGACTTCACAACAGTGAGAGTGGAACCAGAAATCGGCCCATGCATTTCTAACACATCTGCCAATTCAATTTATACAGGCCCACTGGGCAAATGATAACCAGAACATGTGGCATTTGGCCATAAAGGCAAATGCAGTTCAAGCAGTCTGTTTCTGCCTCACTAGAGCAGGCACTGATGAAGCCACATAATGAACACTATTCCTGGAAGTTGTCCGCACAAGACCACCTGTTCAGAAGGTCTGGCAGATGGCGTCCCAGTCCAGGACGATTCCCAAAGCTTTGACTTTGCACACTGCAGGTAGACAGCAAGGATTTAGTTGTCACAGACACACACAAGTCCGCTAAATTGTAAACTGTTAATTAATCTGCATCCATTTTTGTTTAAGTGAAGGGCCCTTTATTTGGGACAATTCGAATTGAAAGCATTTAAATCAGGAAGAAGTCTGAATTAAAAACTTTTGAAATAAATAGCTTCTACATTTCAGTTATCATTGAAAATAATTGTAAAAATGCCCTTCTTTAATAATGGAATTTGAATTTAATTTTACCTCCTGAATTAACTGCCTTCAATTAGAATTGACCCACCCCTGTTCATGTGATAGCGATAGCTTCTCAAGAATACTTTCCTCACTTCCCTTAACTGCGGCTGCTGTACCAGACGGCGTGAGAATGAGTTCCTACAGAATGAGGCCAACCAGACTCGCATGGAGAGCGTGAGTGACAGTAAAGGCTGACACTCTTTCTCCCCATCTCTCTCTTTCCCATCTCCCTCCCTATAAAATCGAATCAAATTTGATTTGTCACGTGCCGAATGCCACAGGTGTAGACCTTACTGTGAAATTCTTACTTACAAGCCCTTAACCAACAATGCAGTTCAAGAAATAGAGTTAAGAAAATATTTACTAAATAAAATAAACTAAAAATAAAATGACAAACAATAAAATGACAATAACGAGGCTATATACAGGAGGTACCGGTACCGAGTCAATGTGCAGGGGTACAGGTTAGTTGAGGTAATTTGTACATGTAGGTAGGGGTAAAGTGACAATGCATATAATTCCTTATCCCTCTCCTCCTGACCCCATCTCTCGCCTTCTCAGCAAGAGTACATGTCGTACATGTCCAAGCGGACCCAGAAACGTCAGAGTGCCATCGTCACCCTTAGCGACCAAAACCACCAGGCGCTGGAGGCCCTGAAGAGGCAGAGGGAGGAGAATCTAGACAAATACCAGGAACAGGCCAATGGTGAGTCAGCAGGAAGTGCCAGGGGCCAATGAGGAGAGAGCAGGAAGCTAACTCTAATCTAACCTATCCTAACAGACCTGAAGAAGGAGATTCTGGAGAAGGAGAATGAACTGGCGCTGTTAAATATTGAGATTGCTGAGCTCCGAGAATTTAAAGTATGACACTTCCTCACCCTTTCCTCCTACCCCCCACCCGTCTTCTCATTCTCTCCTCTGCCTTCTCATCTCCTCTTACTTCTCCTTTTCTCTCCTCACACACCACCACTTAGTGTACAGAATATATGATCTACTAATATTACACATTTTATTATAATCTTATTTTAGATTAGTACCCTTTGCATGGCTGTATGCATATGTGAGTGTGTGTGTATACTGTATAGACATGGCTATTCATGTGTGTGCTTTAATATTGTGTGTGTGTAACAGAGCTTGCAGCAGCAGCAGCTGGGGCGTATAGCAGAGCTAGAGAGGGAGGTGACCAGTATGCACTGTCGTCACTCTGAATCCCTGCAGGCCCTGAAGGCTGGCTTCCTCAGTGAGAAAGAGAGGTAAATGGGAAAAGTGTGTGTGCATGACTGTAAATTCCTTTGTTTAAATGTATTATTTTTATTATTATAGGTACGAAGCACAGGCCAAACAAAAAATACAGGCCCTGGCCCTCGCCGCTAATAGGGTGAGTAACACACACATGCATAGACATGCACGCATGTGTACGCACATCCACAAGAACATGTGTACACAAACACACACCTCCCTACCCACCTCTACCCACCCCCTCTCCTCCCCCTAGGAGGCATCTCGCTGCCTACTGTCCCACACTAGAGCTGTGTCCCTGGAAAACCAGCATCTGAGGGAAGAGCTGCATCAGCTGATCCAGGTATAGCCAAAAGATGGATGGATGCATTGATTCATTGATGGATTGATCGATTGGTTTGATTCATTGGTTGGTTGGTCTAGAGAGCCCACTCCCTGAGGGGACTTCAGGACCAGCTCCAGGCCCAGAGGCAGCAGCTCCTACTGGAGAGGGAGTACGTCAGGGAGCTGAGGCGCCTCCGAGCCACCCCGGGGCCGACCCCACCAGGGTCCCACACTCGGCCACTGGGGGTGGACAGAGGGAGAGAAGACACAAGACACCACCGCACAGCAGATACCTGAGAGATAATACATATGGAATCATGTAGTAACCAAAAAAGTGTTCAATCAAAATATATTTGAGATTCTTCAAAGTAGCCACCCTTTGCCTTGATGACAGCTTTGCACACTCTCTGCATTCTCTCAACCAGCATCAATAGGTAGTCACCTGGAATGCATTTCAATTAACAGGTGTGCCTTGTTAAAAGTTAATTTGTGGAATTTCTTTCCTTATTACTTTTTAAGGCACACGTGTTAATTGAAATGCATTCCAGGTGAATACCTTGTGATGCTGGCTGAGAGAATACCAAGAGTGCAAAGCTGTCATTGAGGCAAAGTGTGGCTACTTTGAATATATTTTGATTTGTTTAACACATTTTTGGTTACTACATGATTCCACGTGTCTTATTTCATAGTTTTGATGTCTTCACTATTATTCTGCAATGTAGAAAATAGTAAAAATTAAGAAAAACCTTTGAATGAGTAGGTGTGTCCAAACTTTTGACTGGTAATGTATATAGATAGATAAATGTGTGTATGTATGGATGTATGAAGGCAACATGTAAATTGTTGGTTCCATGTTTCATGAGCTGAAATAAAAGATCCCGGAAATTTCCATAAGCACAAAAGCTTATTTCTCTAAAATATTGTGCACAAATTTGTTTATATCCCTGTTAGTAAATATTTCTCCTTTGCCAAGAAAATGCATCCACATGACAGGACCAGACAAACTAAGCAGCTTCTTTGCTCGCTTTGAGGACAATAAAGTGCCACCGACACGGCCCGCTACCAAAACCTGTGGGCTCTCCTTTACCGCAGCCAACGTGAGTAAAACATTTAAATGTGTTAACCTTCGCACGGCTGCCGGCCCAGACGGCATTCCTAGCCGCGTCCTCAGAGCATGCGCAGACCAGCTGGCTGGTGTGTTTACGGACATATTCAATCAATCGCTATCCCAGTCTGCTGTTCCCACATGCTTCAAGAGGGCCACCATTCTTCCTGTTCCCAAGAAAGCTTAGGTATCACCCCACCTCCTCGCCTTACCTCCATCATCACGAAGTGCTTTGAGAGACTAGTCAAGGATCATATGACCGCCGTCTTACCTGACACCCTAGACCCACTAATTTGCTTACCGTCCCAATAGGTCCACAGATGACACAATCGCAATCACACAGCCCTAACCCATCTGGACAAGAGGAATAACTATGTACGAATGCTGTTCATCGACTACAGCTCAGCATTTAACACCATAGTACCCTCCAAACTCGTCATTAAGCTCGAGACCCTGGGTCTTGACCCCGCCCTGTGCAACTGGGTCCAAGACTATCTGACGGGACGCCCCCAGGTGGTGAGGGTAGGAAACAACATCTCCAGTCCGCTGATCCTCAACACTGGGGCCCCACAAGGGTGCATTGTCAGCCCTCTCCTGTACTCCCTGTTCACCCATGACTGCGTGGTCATGCACGCCTCCAACTCAATCATCAAGTTTGCAGACGACACTACAGTGGTAGGCTTGATTACCAACAACGACGAGTCGGCCTACAGGGAGGAGGTGAGGGCCCTCGGAATGTAGCGTCAGGAAAATAACCTCAACAAAACAAAGGAGATGATCGTGGACTTTAGGAAACAGCAGAGGGAGCACCCCCCTATCCACATCGACGGGACAGTAGTGGAGAGGGTAGTAAGTTTTAAGTTCCTCGGCGTACACATCACGGACAAACTGACACGTTCCACCCACACAGACAGCGTGGTGAAGAAGGCGCAACAGCGCCTTTTCAACCTCAGGTGGCTGAAGAAATTTGGCTTGTCACCTAAATCCCTCACAAACTTCTACAGATGCACAATCGAGAGCATCCTCTCGGGCTGTATCACCGCCTGGTATGGCAACTGCTCCGTCCACAACTGTAAGGTTCTCCAGAGGGTAGTGAGGTCTGCACAACGCATCACCGGGGTCAAACAACCTGCCCTCCATGACACCCGATGTCACAGGAAGGCTAAAATGATCATCAAGGACAACAACCACCCGAGCCACTGCTTTTTCACCCCGCTGTCATCCAGAAGGCGAGGTCAGTACAGGTGCATCAAAGCTGGGACCGAGAGATTGAAAAACAGCTTCTATCTCAAGGCCATCAGACTGTTGAACAGCAATCACTAACATTGAGTGGCTGCTGCTGAAGTGATAGAGTATAGCTATGTCAGCACCGACTGGGAATGCTCAACTGAGATGCAAACAATCCAGCTTTGTTCCATCATCCAACAGCTGCTTCTTCCTGGTATTGATACTTTGCCTGAACATGAGGAATTTTGAGATCTCCAGCTGCAAGACCCTGTGATATACAAGGTTATCTCTTTCATCTTCAACAAGAAACGGCCCACTAGACGTGACCTTTATGCTGTTTCTTCAAAAGTATTGTTACTGATGTAGCAGTGGGACCGCTTGATCCTAAGAGAGGGAGCTCTGTACCGTGTCATTAGGGAGAGCCACACAACCGGATATATTTCCAGTACGTCTTACCAGAGGCATTGAGACTCAAAGCAACCTTGCAGAACATCAAGGCCAAGCTAGAACTCTAGCCCAAGCCAGACAGGTGTTTTTCTGGCCTGCAATGGAGAGAGACATCAAGGAGTATGTACAATGCTGCCAGAGATAAGTTCTAACAAAGGCTCCAGAGCCAGCAGCCAGACCCCGTCAGAGATCATTAATACCTGCTCTCCCATGGAGTTGGTGTGTTTGGATTTTTGGACAGTGGAAGACCGTAAGAAGAACTCAGTTTATGTTCTGGTGGTGACTGACCGCGTCACTAAACTTGCCCAGCAGTGGTCAAGGAGGTTATCTCCTGGGGTTATGAAACTCACCAAAATGCATCTTGGACATCATCATTCACCATTCCAACAGCCTCACGCAAAAGTTCTTGGTACGACTCACTCATCAGTCTCTGCGCGGCTCAGAGCATCTGCTACTGTATTCTTGCTGCCTGTGATGCACTTCAGATCAAAGTTTGCTCAAAAGCATCCAGTTTGGGTTTTTTCATCATGATGTATGTTAACGAGTTACTATCTGTCCAGACAGTGAACTCGTTGCCCCTTAAGCCAGCGACGGAATATCTCACACACACTCCATTTCAGTGCTAGAAATTCAAGTCTGTGTACTGGATAACTTCTCTGCTACTTGCTCAGGGTCTGCTTACGAATGGTACTGTATGGGACTTGCTTCTCTGGGAAATTGACAAAGCACAGCTTCGAGACCATCCAAAGAGGTGTCCCTGAAGAGAATGAAGAGCCTCTCAAAGTCAGGGTGAAGCAGCATGACAGTTCAGAAGAGCATCCTTCAGCTTCTGGAATGCAACGACACACTCCTCAGTCCAATCCGATTGTGTTAACTTGCGGAAAATCCCACTGTTGTCCTTCTTCCCATCTCTTCTGCTTTTCTTTTGACCCCCATTAAGTACAAACAAGGGCTTAGCTATGGCAGAACAGTTAGGCATAAAATGCTGGTAATATAATTGTCACGTACGTCAGAATAATGGTTGGACCAAGCTGCACCGCGATATGGTTTCCACATAATTTATTAAAGTGAAAACTTAGTACAAAACAAATATAGAAACAAACAACGAACCGTGACTAACGAGATGCTACGTGCACTAACTCAAAACAATATCCCATAACACACAGGTGGAAAAAGGCTACCTAAATATGATCACCCATTAGAGACAACGACTACCAGCTGCCTCTAATTGGGAATCATACCAATCACCAATATAGAAAACAAAACTAAAACCCCACATAGAAAATATAAAATAGACTAACCCCCCCAGTCATGCCCTGACCTATTCCACCATAGAAAATAAAGGCTCTCTATGGTCAGGGCGTGACAATAATACTATACTCAAGAAGGATTTCAGGCTCCGCACAGAGTGAGTGCATCAGTCCACTTTCATCAGCTGATCTTGGCTCATCTTGGTAATGGCCTCCACCTTTTCAGGGTCCCCTGGCACACTGTTCTCGTTAACGATATGTGCAAGTAAATTCACTGTGGAATTTCTTGGGTGCTAGTTTGAGATTGTTGGCACGTAGACGGCTAAACACAACTTCAAGGTGCTGCAGAGCCATTTCCTCGGTGGGTGCAACGACCAAGTTGTCCAGATAGCAAAGAAGACTTGAGAAATGTAGACACTGAACAAAAATATAGACCTTCAACAGTCAACAATTTCAAAGATTTTGCTGAGTTACAGTTCATAAAAGGAAATCAGTCAGTTTAAATGAATTCATTAGGCCCTAGTCTATGGATTTTACATGACTGGGAATACAGATATGCATCTGTTGGTCACATAACTTTCAAAAAATGTATGGGCGTGGATCAGAAAACCAGTCAGTATATGGTGTGACCACCATTTCCCTTATGCAGCACGACACATCTCCTTTCCATATAGTTGATCAGGCTGTTGATTGTGGCCTGTGGAATGTTGTCCACTCCTCTTCAATGGCTGTGCAAAGTTGCTGTATTTTGGCAGGAATTGGAATACGCTGTCGTACACGTCAATCCAGAGCATCCCAAACATGCTCAACGGGTGGTGACATGTCTGGTGAGTATGCAGGCCATGGAAGGACTGGGACATTTTCAGCTTCCAGGAATTGTGCACAGTCCATCGGTGTGGTAAAGGGTGTGTACCATCCACCTGATGTAAGTGCATGACCTCAAACTCCCATCTTTCTTCCATACAATGACTATACAATGACATACTCACTAACCGACTTGCGTATAAGGCCTACTTCCTCCATATCTGTTAACACCTTCCTCAGCTTCAGGTAATGAGCAGGCAGAAGGAACCCTTCTGTATGGTAGGCGGAAGGGTTTGTTATCTATCAGGTAGATACAGTGAACATAATCCCTGGCTTCGCGGTAGTCCAGATTATGTCTTGAAGATGTCTTCATATTCAGTGATGGCTTTCACTAGCTTCTCCTTCCACTGGTCAGTCACTTGGCATCCATCTATGTCAATTTTTCTAAATCCTAAATCAGTCAGCCTTGTACGTGCTTCTGTTCAATTGGGGTTTTCCTCACCTCATTAAGGCCATGAAAGATTGTTGCATCCTCAACAGCCAAGCATATAGACAACCAGCTTCATGTTACGTCTTAGAGTGAGATGTTTATCTGAACAGTTTACTACCTTCATGGGGACACAGCCATCTCCCCACATAGACGTTATAACTCTACCCACAAGTATGGGTACTTGTGACAATGGCAAAGTTGGGAAGTTTAACACAGACTAAGTGCTCAGTCTTGGGAAGAAGAGTCACAGCTTGAGTGAGCTTCACGGTCCCAATCTTGTCATCAACTTCATGTCCCTTCCATCTTGTGACACTTGAAAATTGCTCATCCTCTGGTGAGGGAGTCTGGCCATCACCAGTTCCAGAATTGGTCAGTGCCCTTTATCTCATGCAGTAGATGCTTAATGACATTTGATCCCAGGATAAAATCATTGTGCCTTCCAGGGACAACTAGGGTGGTCACTTTAACATCAATCCCATAGATTTTCATCTCCAAGTCATCTACAAGAGGCCTTCTTCCCCCCATAACCCACTAACGAGTGGCCTGATAATACTGAGTAAGGGCACCTGCTTCCAAAGGTCTCTGTAACAGTATAGCTTCCGTCCCTCTCCTCGCCCCTACCTGGGCTCGAACCAGGGACCCTCTGCACACATCGACAACAGCCACCCTCGAAGCATCATTACCTATCGCGCCACAAAAGCCACGGCCCTTGCAGAGCAAGGGGAACAACTACTTCAAGGTCTCCGAGCGAGTGATGTCACCGATTGAAATGTTATTAGCGCGCACCCCGCTAACTAGCTAGCCATTTCACATCTGCACAGTGATTTCACTCAATCTACAGTCCATAGATTCAATGTCAAGCATGCCCCTTTAAGCTGCACTTTCCCATGTAAAACCTCAACCTCTTGTCAATCTAACGTAACATTTTTCTGTTTTTTTTTATATTTTTCATCAGTGCACAAACTCACGTTTTCTTTCTTGGCGGCAGACAATTGAACACTCACATTTACCACTTTCACCTGTGGGCGTGTCAGTTTAACGGTTACTGCTGTGGTGGGTTTCTCTGCTACTGTGTAGCCCATTGGGATTGGCATAGATTTCCTCTTGTTTTGAACAATTTGACTTCCAATGATCTGGGGGAAATCACCAGAGGCATAGGTTCCCATGTCACAGTGCATCACAGTGGAGTGATCTGTTGAGCCACAAACCCTGCATTCCCTACGCCTGAAGGGCTGGGCAGGGAAAGATGGCGCCTTGGCTTGTGTCTGTGAAACCATTACAGGTGGTATGCTCTTCTCTAAGGTACGCTCAAGCAGGTGAATGAGCCTCTCGGTACTTGCAGTCTGCCCATCTTGTCTGGCGTCTGATGTGAGATAACTGTCACTGCACGCACCAGCGTCAGCCCAGCCTTCAAATGGAGCTGTACTTACTTGCTTTGCTTGCTTACTTGCTTACTTGCTTACTTGCACGGAGGCTTGTTGTGAGAGGCTCATGTTCATAGGTTCTCTTCTGTACTTCATTCGCAGTCCCAATTCTCGGCTGACTTGTATTGGAATACTGCTGCCAGCTGGGGGTCAGTACACTGTTATGTTCAAATCTCTGTTGGTAAACATGTTTATGTTTGTTAAATATAAACATCCCTCTCAATACATCGTTTAAATGAAATAAATGAAACCAGAAATGAAATGTACTGCAGTTCCACTTTTCGCCACATGGCGATATGAGTAACTCAATAATGTAAACAGTCTCCAGAGCAATAATGCCGCAGTGATTGAGCTGACATTGCTCAGCGATGAATCCAGGTCTAGAAGGCACCAATGTAGCCGGTACTGTACAACTGCACCGCCGTAGCTCTGCGTTGTGTGTGTGATGGATTGGGACCGAAGACGTGGACTTCAGAGATCAGGCTGTTTTAATGTATCAGAATCCATCCAAAAGAAAATAAAACATTTGTAGAGCACAAATATGTTCGGCCAAGTTGTCGCCTCTCTCTACACACAATACAAAGGACAGGGATCAGTCAAGGAGATAGCCATCATTCACACATATAAAAGATTAGCAAGCTTGTTAATATCATCCTGCAAAATACAATTATAACTGAAATCTTGACCACAACCTTGAGTAAACACCAAATATACACCAATATTCATGAACAAAATACTGTGTGTCGTGACGTTTGTGCTTATTGCATACATTTTTTCTGAAGAAAAATATGCCGACCTCTCTTAGTGCATGAAAAGGACTTGAACACGAGCATGCAAGGCCAAACGTAAGTATGCGCTCCCCTATTCCCCAGGATGCAGGCATGCATAAAAACAACTCAACATGCTTTATGAATACAGTGCATTCAGAAAGTGTTCAGACCCCTTGACCTTTTCCACATTTTGTTACGTTACAGCCATATTCTAAAATGGAACAAATCGTTTTTCCATCAATCTACACACACAATACCCCATAATGACAAAAAATGTTGCAAATGTTTAAAAAAAAAATAGTATGTAACTAGGGAAAGGGGCTTACCTAGTCACTTGTACAACTGAAATGTGTCTTCCCCAATTTAACCCAACCCCTCTGAATCAGAGAGGGTGCGGGGGGCTGCCAAATATCACATTTACATAAGTATTCAGACTCTTTACTCAGTACTTTGGTGAATCACCTTTGGCAGCGATTACAGCCTTGAGTCTTCTTGGGTATGATGCTACAAGCTTGGCACACCTATATTTGGTTTCTCCCATTCTTCTCTCCAGATCAGGTTGGATGGGAAGCGTCACTGCACAGCTATTTTCAGGTCTCTCCAGAGATCTTCGATCGGCTTCAAGTCCGGGCTCTGGCTGGGTCACTCAAGGACATTCAGAGACTTGTCCTGAAGAAACTCTTGCGTTGTCTTGGCTGTGTGCTTAGGGTCGTTGTCCTGTTGGGAGGTGAACCTTTGCCCCAGTCTGAGGTCCTGAGTGCTCTGGAGCAGGTTTTCATCAAGGATCTCTCTGTACTTTGCTCCTTTCATCTTTCCCTCAATCCTGACTAGTCTCCCAATCCCTGCTGCTAAAAAACATCCCCACAACATGATGCTGCCAACACCGTAGGGATGGTGCCAGGTTTCCTCCAGACGTGACGATTAGCATTCAGGCCAAAGAGTTCAATCTTGGTTTCATCAGACCAGAGAATCTTGTTGCTCATGGTCTGTCCTTCAGGTGCCTTTTAGCAAACTCCAAGCGGGCTGTCATGTGCCTTTTATTGAGGAGTGGCTTCCGTCTAGCCACTCTACCATAAAAGCCTGATTGGTGGAGTGCTGTAGAGAATGTTGACCTTCTGGAAGATCCTCCCATCTCCACAGAGGAACTCTGGAGCTCTGTCAGAGTGAGCATTGGGTTATTGGTCCCCTCCCTGACCGAGACCCTTCTCCCACGATTGCTCAGTTTGGCTGGGCGGCCAGCTCTAAGAAGAGTCTTGGTGGTTCCAAACTTCTTCCATTTAAGAATGATGGAGGCCACTGTGTTCTTGGGGACCTTCAATGCTACAGAAATGTTTTGGTACCCTTCCCCAGATCTGTGCCGACACAATCCTGTCTCTGAGCTCTACGGTCAATTCCTTCGACCTCATGGCTTGGTTTTTGCTCTGACATGCACTGTCAACTTTGGGACCTTCTATAGCCAGGTGTGTAATTTTTCAAATCTTGTCCAAATCAAGATGAGATGTTTCTACAAGGTTGATCAATGGAAACAGGATGCACCTGAGCTCTATTTCAATTCTCATAGCAAAGGGTCTGAATACTTATGTAAGTAAGGTATTTCTGTTTTTCAAAAAAACTGTTTTACTTTGTCGCTACGGGGTATTGTGTGTAGATTGAGGGGGAAAATAATATAATCCATTTTAGAATAAGGCTGTAATGTAACAAAATGTGGCTAAAGGGCAAAAGGGTCCGAATACTTTCCGAATAAACTGTATATGGTGTGGACAGTACAGCGCCTTCAGAAAGTATTCACACTGCTGACTTTTTGTGTTATACTGAATTTAAAATGGATTACATTTAGATGTAGCATCCTGACTGAATTCTGGGAGTCTTTAGTGGTTCCGGTAGCAAGGCCCTTACCTGGGTATACAGCAACTGTCTCGAAGCCATTCTGTCAACATGTATTGTATGTAACCACTCAAATTCATACAACCTGCTACGGACGCAAGCACTGACTTATATTCACTTTGTCCCATTCTTTAATCTTGTCTGGGATACATATTTAGTTAAGACAACAGTATGACATACATGAATAAAAAAAAAACTAATTTTGGACATGAGACTTGCATTTATTTTAGACCTTTTAAATCATAAGCTCTAAGTGTATTTGTCTGGTTTATGATAACTGCAGTTAGTCCATTATTTAGCCAGCCAAATGTAAAACACAGTGTTTACACTTAGCTAGCTAGCTAACCAACTAGGCAGTTATCAAAGACACTCACTCAGTTACTTACCATACTTTTCTGACCAACCTCGGCTGACTCCTCCTTGCCTACTCCCATCTAAAGGTTTCTAGGTTCAAAACAATATGGCTGTAGTCCAGTGCATTGTCAAAAGAAACACACACACACTGC
This sequence comes from Oncorhynchus mykiss, assembly GCF_013265735.2. Classification (NCBI taxonomy): domain Eukaryota; kingdom Metazoa; phylum Chordata; class Actinopteri; order Salmoniformes; family Salmonidae; genus Oncorhynchus; species Oncorhynchus mykiss. Next base: position 36,510,177 of record NC_048585.1, on the reverse strand, counting down.
TTCGGATGGAGCCAGATAGTCAATGGCTCAGCATTGCAAAAGTACTCACCTGAATCGAAGTCAAGGCTGGACAACTTTCTATAAAATATTTAAGGTGCACGTGCAACCCAGAAGCATATAATAGATTATATCTCCAATTTAAAATGTCGGATTGAAAAATAAAATCATACATACACATGCACTGTTTTTTTTTATTTTTTATAAAACATGGTCAAAATGTACCTATTTCGATTTAGAAAAAATACAATTTAAATGTACTTGATAAAATCTTGAATTTGGCCTTTCCTATTATAGCCCACAGAAACAAAATGAATAACGCATTCATAAATGCCAAAAAAAAGACAGTCCAAAAATAAATCATAAGAAATAAGGTTTTGAAGTGTCTGTCTAATATGCAGGGAATATTTTTGGTCATGTAGTGTATGTGGACACCTGCTCAACGAACATCTCATTCCAAAATCATGGACATTAATATGGAGTTCGTCCCCCCTTCGCGGCTATAACAGCCTCCACTCTTCTGGGAAGGATTTCCACTAGATGTTGGAACATTCCTGCAGGGACTTGCTTCCATTCAGCCAGCAGTGCATTAGTGAGGAAAGGCACTGATTTTGGGGGATTAGGCCTGGCTTACAGTTGGCATTCCAGTTCGTTCCAATGGTGTTCGATGGGGTTGAGGTCAGGGCTGTGCGCAGATCAGTCAAGTTCTTCCACACCGATCTTGACAAACCATTTCTCTATGGACCTCGCTTTGTGCACGGGGGCATTGTGTTAGAGTTGCGTAAATTTGTATCTGGTATCAGGATAAATATAGCAATGAGTCACCGATTGTATACTATGTATTTTTTATTAGCTAAGTAATAAATGGCAAATGCAACTTTCATATATACGGGCTCACTGTAATACCACGCAGGGCAGAACAGGGAACTGACAGGATGTATGTAAACAGTGTTCTTATACAGTGATGGACATAGTTCCAACCCGTCTGTTGGCATATCACAGTAGAGGCTGGGCGTGGTTTAAACATGCTCAGCCTATCGCAGGCGCTCAGGCGGGTCCCCACCTCTTGGCGCTTCTTGGAGTCCTCCCTCCGTCGATGTATAGATTCTTACTGTTCTGGTATCGCAGCCTAGTTATAACAGTTGCTCAGTTCCTGCTATTGTGTTGTTCAGTATTTTTCCATCTCAGTTAAACCTCGTGATGACCACCCCTCCCTATCACAACTTTGTAAGATATAGCAAGTCACACCATGTGCTCAATATTGTTACATACAAACACAAGGATAAAGGATATCCTTACAAACACAAGGATAAAGCATCTGCTGGGCTGTTTTCTACAGTTTTGCAACATGCAGTTCTTGTCACACACACAAACAGGCAAGTAGCAAGCAGTTGTTTAATCTCATAATGATGCTCCAATGCACAAATGCAGATACCTCACACAACCAACATCAGATAATATTTAATCATATATATGGTAATGGCTATAATGTAAAACACAGGATCCCACAATTGTCATGCTGAAACAAGAAAGGGCCATCCCCAAACTGTTGCCATAAAGTTGGAAGCACAGAATCGTCTAGAATGTCATTGAATGCCGTAGCGTTAAGATTTCCCCTCACTGGAACTAAGGTGCCTAGCCCGAACCATGGAAAACAGCCCCAGACCATTATTCCTTCTCCACAAAACTTCACAGTTGGCACTATGCATTCGGGCAGGTAGCGTTCTCCTGGCATCCACCAAATGCAGATCCATCCATCGGACTGCCATATGGTTGAGCGTGAATCATCACTCAAGAGAGTGCATTTCCACTGCTCCAGAGTCCATTTACTGCGAGCTTTACACCACTCCAGCCGACGCTTGGCATCGTACATGGTGATCTTAGGCTTGTGTGTGGCTGCTCGGCCATGGAAACCCATTTAGTGAGGCTCCCGACGAACAAATCTTGTGCTGACGTTGCTTCCAGAGGCAGTTTGGAAGTTGGTAGTAAGTGTTTCAACTGAGGACAGACGCACTTCACTCGGCGATCACGTTCTGTGAGCCTATGTGGCCAACCACTTCGCTGCTGAGCCAATGTTAGTCCTAGACGTTTCCACTTTACAACAACAGCACTTACAGTTGACAGGGGCATCTCTAGCAGGGCAAAAATTTGACTAACTGACTTGCTGGAAAGGTGGCATCCTACTGTATGACTGTGCCATGATGGAAGTCACTGAGCTTGAAACTAATTACTGCCAATGTTTGTCTATGGAGATTGCATGGCTTTGTGTTCAATTTTATACACCTTTCAGCAACGGGTCAATCAATCAATCAAATTTATTTTATATAGCCCTTCGTACATCAGCTGATATCTCAAAGTGCTGTACAGAAACCCAGCCTAAAACCCCAAACAGCAAGCAATGCAGGTGAAGAAGCACGGGTTCAACGGGTGTGGTTGAAATCGCCAAATCCACTAATTTGAAGGGGTGTCCACATACTTGTGTATATAGTTCTACTAAATTTCCATCAACATGTTAAAATGTGCAACGAGAGAGGAAAAAAAAATATTTCTAGATCACCTGTACTCCACACACAGAGCTCTATCACACAGAGTACAAAGCTCTCCCTCCATTCGGTAAATACGACCCCAACTTTATCCTCCTGATTCCTGCTTAAAAGCAAAAATTAAAGCAGGAAGCACTAGTGACTCGGGCTCTAAAACAAGTAGTCAGATGAAGCAGATGCTAAACTACAGGACTGTTTTGCTAACATGTTCCCGGGATTCTTCCGATGGCATTGAGGAGTACACCACATCAGCTTTATCAACAACTGCATCGAGGACGTCATCCCCACAGTGACTGTACGTACATACCCCAACCAGAAGCCATGGATTACAGACAACATTCGCACTGAGCTAAAGGGTAGAGCTGCCACTTTCAAGGTGCGGGACTCTAACCCAGAAGCTTACAAGAAATCCTGCTATGCCCTGCGACGAACCATCAAACAGGCAAAGCGTCAATACAGGGCTAAGATTGAATCAAACTACACCGGCCCCGACGCTCGTCTTATGTGGCAGGGCTTACAAACTATTACAGACTACAAAGGGAAGCACAGCCGCGAGCTGCACAGTAACCTACCATACCATACGAGCTAAATCACTTCTATGCTTGCTTCGAGGCAAGCAACACTGATGCATGCATGAGAGCATCAGCTGTTCCGGACGACTGTGTGATCACGCTCTCCGTAGCCGACGTGAGTAAGACCTTTAAACAGGTCAACATACACAAGGCTGCGGGGCCAGACGGGTTACCAGGAAGTGTGCTCTGGGCATGTGCTGACCAACTGGCAGGTGTCTTCACTGACATTTTCAACATGTCCCTGATTGAGTCTGTAATACCAACATGTTTCAAGCAAGCCACCATAGTCCCTGTGCCCAAGAACACAAAGGCAACATGCCTAAATGACTACAGACCCGTAGCACTCACGTCCGTGGCCATGAAGTGCTTTGAAAGGTCGGTAATGGCTCACAACACCATTATCCCAGAAACACGAGACCCACTCCAATTTGCATACCGTCCAAACAGATCCACAGATGATACAATCTCTATTGCACTCCACACTGCCCTTTCCCAACTGGACAAAAGGAACACTTATGTGAGAATGTTATTAATAGACTACAGCTCAGCATTCAACACCATAGTACCCTCAAAGCTCATCACTACGCTAAGGATCCTGGGACTAAACACCTCCCTCTGCAGCTGGATTCTGGACTTCCTGATGGGCCGCCCCCAGTTGGTGAGGGTAGGTAGCAACACATCTGCCACACTGATCCTCAACACTGGAGCACCGCAGGGGTGCGTGCTCAGTCCCCTCCTTTACTCTCTGTTCACACACGACTGCATGGCCAGGCACAACTCCAACACCATCATTAAGTTTGCAGACAACAGTGGTAGGCCTGATCACAGACAACAGCCTATAGGGAGGTCAGAGTGGCCGGGTGGTGCCAGAATAACAACCTATCCCTCAATGTAACCAAGACTAAGGAGATGATTGTGGACTACAGGAAAAGGAGGACCGAGCATGCCCCCATTCTCATCGACGGGGCTGTAGTGGAGCAGATCGAGAGCTTCAAGTTACTTGGTGTCCACATTAAAAACAAACTAGAATGGTCCAAACACACCAAGACAGTCATGAAAAGAGGGCACAACAAAGCCCATTCCCCGTCAGTAAACTAAAAAGATTTGGCATGGGTCCTGCGATCCTCAGAAGTTTCTACAGCTGCAACATCGAGAGCATCCTGAGTGGTTACATCACTGCCTGGTACGGCAATTGCTCGGCCTCTGACCGCAAGGCACTACAGAAGGTAGTGCGTACGGCCCAGTACATCTCTGGGGCTAAGCTGCCTGCCATCCAGGACCTCTACACCAGGCGGTGTCAGAGGAAGGCCCTAACAATTGTCCAAGACCCCAGCCACCCCAGTCATAGACTGTTCTCTCTCCTACCGCATGGCAAGCGGTACCGGAGTGCAACGTCTAGGACAAAAAGGCTTCTTAACAATTTTTACCCCCAAGCCATAAGACTCCTGAACAGGTAATCAAATGGCTACCCAGACTATTTGCATTGTGAGCCCCCCCAACCCCTCTTTTTACGCTGCTGCTACTCTGTTTATCATATATGCATAGTCACTATAACTATACACTTATTTACATACTACCTCAAATCAGCCTGACTAACCGGTGTCTGTATGTAACCTCGCTACTTTTATAGCCTCGCTACTGTATATAGCCTGTCTTTTTTTACTGTTGTTTCATTTCTTTACCTACCTATTGCTCACCTAATACCTTTTTTGCACTATTGGTTAGAGCCTGTAAGTAAGCATTTCACTGTAAGGTCAACACCTGTTGTACTCGGCGCATGTGACAAGTAAACTTTGATTTGATGCATAAGAAAGCTCAGAAAATATTAAAGTTTTTTTTAATAGATATTTACCCTCTTTTTTGGGGTTAGGCACAAAACGACCTCCATACTTTAACCAGTACTGGTCACCTTCAGATGAGTCCCGTGACACTTGTTGGGTCATAGAGCAAAACGGAGAACACTGCCATGTCCGTGAGAGTCCCCCCTTTCCATAGAGTGGTCATAATAATTAGGCCAAACCGTTCGGACGCTAAAGATGTTCGGACGCTAAAGATGTTTTTGCGAGAAGACCGATTTTCAGGATCTCATGGTCTGACAAACACCGCTGTAGCTTGGATACCTTCCACTGTATATGCGGAAGGCCACCATAGATGGCTGTAGTGGATTGAGATGCAGCCCATGCAAAAAAAACATCCCCAGCTTAAACTGATGCATTTTTATGGTGAACTTTTTTACTATGTTACTTAGATAAATAGAACGAGTCGAGTCAAGTCCAAGTCATGTATTCTAAGATCAAGTCAAATCAAGATTTTTCAAGTCAAGTAAAAAAAAGTAATCTATACAGGCAATGACTTGTTCAACTATAAATCTTTGTCTATTTATTGAGGCTACCTGACAGCCCTTTTCATTATTTTGTCCACAACATGTAATAATGAATTGTTACAAATTCCAAATGCAAGCTTTAAAAATAAATGATACATTTCAAGCAGCAATTTTGACTTATCAAAATACCTATTGCCTTATCTATGCTAGTAATTGTTGCTTGAAACCCCATTGCAGGTGAGCTTGCAAAGTAAACAGTTCATATTCTTGATCACCAAACAATTTGTAGAGCTGCATATTAATTTATGGCAATCCAGATCTCCCTACAATTTGACGTTTGCGCTCGACCTGACCTACGTTGATTGACAGTTTGCTGGTCCAATCAGAGAGCCGAGTGAGCCACAAAACGCTGACAAAACATTACATAACCTGGCCAGATAATTTCAAAGTCAGTCTCAAGTTAGTCGACTCCTGAGTCTTGGGGCTCAAAATCAAGTCTCAAGTTATTTTATTTTCTATCAAGTTGAGTCTCAAGTCATCAGATTTGTGACTCAAGGTCATACTTGAGTCCAAGTCATGTGACTTGAGTCCACTCTTTTGGTGACCAGTGTCCAATGACTATGTACATAGAGCAGCAGTCACTAAGGTGCAGGGTAGAGTACTGGGTGGTAGCCGGATAGTAACAGCGTGTTCAGTGCAGTTTACTGGGCGGAGGCCGGCTAGTGGTGACTGTTTAACGGTCTGATGGTCTGGAGATAAACAGCTTCTATCAGTCTCTTGGTCCCAGCTTTGATGCACCGGTACTGTCTCCACCTTCTAGATGGTAGCGGGGTGAACAGGCCGTGTCTCAGATGGCTGGGATCCTTGATGATCTTCTTGGCCTTCCTGTGACACCGGGTGCTGTTGATGACCTGAAGGGCAAGCAGCATGCCCCTGGTGTTGCGTTGGGTTGACTGCATCACCCTCTGGAGAGCCCTACGGTTGCGGGAGGTGCAGTTGCCGTACCAGGCGCTGATACAACCAGGCCGAATGCTCTCGATGGTGCATCTGTAGAAGTTTGAGGGTCTTAGGGGCCAAGACAAATTTCCTCAGGAGGAAATTGAAGAGGCGCTGTTGCACCTTCTACTTCACGCCGTCAGTTTGAACATACCATTTCAGCTCCTCAGTGATATGCATGCCGAAGAATTTAAAGCTTCTGACCCTCTCCACTGTGGCACCGTCGATGTTAGATGGTGACGTGCTCTCTCTGCTGTGTCCTCTAGCCATGATCAGCTCCTTCATTTTGTTGACGTTGAGAGAGAGGTTTTTTCCTGGCACCACTTGGATAGGGTTCTAACCTCCTTCGTGTAGGCTGTCCCGTCATTGTTGGTAATCAGGCTTACTGTTGTGTCATCCGAAAACTTGATGATTGAATTGGAGATGTGCGTGGCCGCACAGTTAAGGGTGAACAGGGAGTACAGGAGGGGGCTGATTATGCACACCTGTGGAGCCCATGTGTTGAGGATCAGCGTAGCGGAGGTGTTGTTGCCTACCTTCCCCACCTGGGGTTGGCCAGTCAGGAAGTCTAGGACCCAGTTGCACAGGGCTGGGTTCAGATCCAGGGCCCTGAGCTTAGTGATGAGCTTGGAGTGCACGATAGTGTTGAGCTGTAGTCAGTAAACAGCATTCTTACATATGCATTTCTCTTGTCTAGGTGGGATAGGGCAGTGTGGAGTGCAATGGCAATTGCGTCGTCCATGGATTTGTTGGGGCGGTATGCGAATTGTAGTGGGTCTAGGGTGTCTGGTAAGGTGGAGGTGATAGCCTCTCAAAGCAAGCACTTCATGATGACAGACATGCTACATTTAGTTCTATCTGATAGACATTTAGTTCTTTCTCCCTGTCCGTCCGATGGATGTATGCCCTTTAACCTATGCCCTGTTCAGAAACAACCCTTCATTCACAAAAGAGGAAGAGTGAAGAGAGAAGAGTTTGAATGCTTATTTACTGGAGAAAATAAAGAGAATACGAGGAAAGGACAGAGCGAGAAAAGGAGAGTGGCACGGCACGGATGGCCTAAGCCGCCAAACCCAGAGTGGACTGGCTTCAGGAAAACATTTGCACCTAAACACATTGAAACAATGCCATTGTTTGCGGGTTTCAAGTGTTGTGTATTCCACATTAATTTATTTATTTTTTTTATCCCTTGAAAGGGAAATCAAGGTTGCTTGATCAACGGTGCACATGCACAGTGACGCCCTGGGTATTGCAAACTGAGAATTCATTCTACGCTAACACTTTTTTGCACTATTTTTTATTTATTTTTTGTCATGTAGCAGAGCGACTTAGGGTTAAGTGCCTTACTCAAGGGCATATCAGATTTTTCACCTAGCGGGCTAAGGGATTTGAGCCAGCAACCTTTGGGTTACTGGCCCTATGCTCTTAACCGCTAGGCTACCTGCTGCTCCTGCTCCGCCATCACATCGCTTGTTCCCCTGGCCTCAGCGCCAGTATTAAGAAACAGGCAATGTGAGTGGTTCCCTCAAAACATTTCAACATGGAAATAGCTGTTCTAACATTCAGCCTAAAGTAGGAGCAAATGTGGGGTGTTCAATGTAGGCTTGCATTCCATGAGACTTTTAATAAAAAACATTCAGTGCTTGACATTAACCTGCTTGACATTGATGCAAGAAACCACTTTACAAAATAAAAATTATTATTATTCCCATACCATTATTACAGAGAATCAGACAAATTATGCTACCCTCTGCCTATTGGCTACTTAGTTTATTCAAGGACATCTCAAAATACAACACTGTCTCTTGAAGACATACAAAAAGCTCTTTGCCTGACTCGCTTTTCAAAAATGGCTGCTCATGTAGGAAGCAACCACTCCCCATTTTTTACACAAAATGTGCTATAACTGGACTAATAACTCATTAATTAGCAAATAGTATCAACAAATGTGCACAGGTTCCTACATGCAGTTCTAGTTTTGATTTCAAAACAAGCAGATCTACTCAAGACTGCTCATGCTGTGAACGGCACATATCCATATATGGCCATGGCTATTTGCATACAGGTCTACTGCAGCGCTGATTGGTTATGGAAAGTATAGGCCTGGGCGATGCGCTTGGTTCATTGATTGTGCAGGGCGGCTTACAAGAGTCAGCCTAAATTATAGTGAATTTGTATTTGATTTTGAATAGGCTCGTAATAGGGAAATGTTTATATTTGCATTATGAATAGGCTGACACGTTACCTTTTTACCCACAGAATCTCTCACCACTGTGTGTTTCCAACTCTTACTCTTTCCCCTTCAAACCTTTCGAGTGCACAGAGGGGCTGTCAACAGTTTAATTAAATATATTTTGTTGTGAAAACATGTTACTATCGATGTTCCAGAACAGATTTTACTTGGTTTATAAATTAAGCACTGGGAAGCTTCAGCAAAAGGGTTGGAGAGGCCATGAGCGGAATATCACCTATTGCGCAGCAAGAGGCTGCAGGCTCCTCAAACAGTGGTTGATGCATGGAGTTAAATAACCAGAGTAGTCTACCCAGCATGATTGAAAAACGAACTGGCATGAAAACAGCCTCCATTTGCTATTTGAGTGCATACAGGTCTTTTTTCCCCCTGTTCCTGCCCATTTGATAATGGGCCATTCTAAATCAAAAACATTTTCTACAGTACATATTAGTAAAGACAAGATTTAAATTGAGAATAGTCTGATGGGTGAAAATATGATCACTTAATGAGAGACCAGCGTCTGCAGCCTGAGGCAAGGAACAGAGCACAAGCTTTTTTTGAGACTCAAATCATCACTAGCCTATATTCGCATCATGCAACCCATCATGCAGTGCCTTCAGAAAGTATTCACACCCCTTGACTTTTTCCATATTTAGTTGTGTTACAGCCTGAGTTTAAAATGTATACAATTTTGATAGTGTCACTGGCCTACACACAATACACCATAATGTCAAAGTAGAATTTCATTTTTACAAATTAATGAAAAGCTGAAATGTCTTGAGTCAATAAGTATTCAACCCCTTTGTTATGGCAATTAGGCTACTGTGCAGTCTACAATACATACTGTAGTTAACATGGGAAAGTGCCTAACTCATTATAAAAGGGAGAGCAGGCCCGTTGAGAGCAGGCCCGTTGGGGAGGAAGGAGTAGGCTGTCCTTGTAAATAGGAATTTGTTCTTAACTGATTCCATGTGTTATTTCATAGTTGTGATGTCTTCACTATTATTCTACAAATGTAGAAAATAGTAAAAATATAGAAAAATACTGGAATGAGTAGGTGTGTCCAAACATTTCACTGGTACCTGCTGCAACAGAAAATGATGGTCGACAGTACAGTACTGGGCTATTTATGGGGAAAGAGTAGGCTGTCCTTGTAAATAAGAATTTGTTCATAACTGACGTGCCTAGTTAAATAAAGGTTACATTAAGAGCATAACATCTCTGCACCCTAATTTTCTAAATCTTCTCTAACCAACACCCAAATGGAGATTTAAGTGAAATATAAACATCCGCATTTGAATGTCCTTTGTTCTCATTATTTTATTTTATTAACGAAAGCATAAAGATGTTGATGAAGAAATACTGCACTGCTGTTTTGAGTTAAAAATGTAACACTTTAGAGTACTTAAGCATCGAATACATTTCAAGTTGAGGGATTTTCACAACAGTAGCCTGGTTATAAAAAGTCTATTGTCCTGCTAATAGCAAACATTTGCATGACACCTCCTACAGTTGTGATGTCTTTAATATTATTCTACAATGTAGAAAATAGTAAAAATATAGAAATATCTTTGAATGAGTAGGTATCCAAACTTTTGACTGGTACTTCCTTAATTAATTTGATTAATATTACCATGTTTCTATTACATGAAAAACCAAAAACCCTCTGAGTTTCTGCTAGGATGGAACGGAAAATATGGTGCTGTACAATGTGATGTCCGGCAGTACAGTACGGGGCTATTTTGCTAAAGAATCAGTGTCGTGCTTATCTCAGAGCAGCACGAAACAGTACTAAAATAGTTGTAGGCTTTTGCTTCTAACTTCAACATTCTCCTTAAATAAATAAGACCTACACCATTTTTAACAGTATATCTAAAAATAGTTTGATGTGACTCTCCGCCAAAAAATGTAATTTAGAGGATTGGAGGACTCTGTATTAATATCTAAGGGGCATTTTCCGTTAGATATTCTCAGATATTTTCACGGATCCTAAGGGGCTTTTATATCATTCTACATGAATTAATAATAAATCTCTTTGTTCAAAAAGTAACAACATTTTCGAGATTTCGTTTTCATTTAACCTAGAATGAGCGAGAAAAAGGCAATTCCTGAACATGGGGCGAGACATTCTCACTAATTTGTAAATAAAGCCTAGCTCGGCTATTATACAATTCTTTAGTAAAAGTTGACTAGTCTATTGTTCAGCTAAAAGCCCATCCTGCTATGCTTGTGAAAAACTAATAATAATACTTTTCCCTCTTTCCACGTTAAAGATTCCAATAGACAAAGTGTTTTTAGCCATAATTGGCCCCAACCACAATTAATACATTTGGGCACAGTCGATAGCATGCTGGACTTTTGGCTAGAATGTTGAGGGTTTTAAACCTGCTCCCTGCCTGCTATAATGAATGAGTTTGATACACCTGGTATTGGATGTGGCTGAATAAAAACTTGTTAAAACTTCTTATTTCATGAAAGGGGTTGCAGTCTGTGAAGCGTTCATCCATGTATACGGACGGTTAAGAGTATACCGTAATTTCCAGACTATAAACCGCTACTTTATTCCCACGCGGCTAATTTATGGATTTTTCCCACTTTCACAAGATTCATGCCGCCAAAAAACTGAGCACCGTCACATAATGTGATGTAAATGGAGCGCGCTCAAACTTCCCATCATTCTGATTACGGTAGTAATTTTGTCACCTGGCAAAGACACGTAGAAATGCATATGATGCAGCTTTCAAGTTGAAGGCGATCGATCTGGCTGTTGGAAAAGGAAATAGAGCTGCTGCACGGGAGCTTGGCCTTAATGAGTCGATGATAAGACGTTGGAAACAGCAGCGTGAGGAACTGACTCAGTGCAAAAAGACAACAAAAGCTTTGAGGGAAGAAAAGCAGATGGCCCAAAGTATTTGCAGCCACTCGACATCAGTGTAAATCGTGCATTTAAGGTGGCGCTCCTTGTTCAGTGGGAGGCTTGGATAACAAGTGGGGAGAAATCCTTCACTAAAACGGGCCGCATGCGAAGAGCAACTTATGGTCAAGTCTGTCAGTGGGTCCTGACAGCGTGGAGCATTGTCAAAAAATCCACTATCATCAACGGGTTTCGAAAGGCTGGACTGCTGCGTGTTGAAGGGGCAGCATGAGCTCAGCGGGGTATTTGCCTCCGGATGAAAGTGACGAGAGCGACAATGAAAACGATCCAACATCGGATGAAGCAATTCTGAGGCTATTCAACTCCGACACCGAAGGAGATGACTTCAGTGGTTTCAGTGCACAGGAGGAGGAAGATAGTGACCAATGACTTTCTTGGTAGGCTACCGTTTAATTTTTGTTACAAGCCATGTTTCGTTTAAAGGCTGTGTAAAGTTAATTTGTTTCAATGTACCGGTAGGCACCTGCAGCTTATAGACATGTGCGGCTTATTTATGTACAAAATACATATTTTTTAATAATTCAGTGGGTGCGGTTTATATTCAGGTGCACTTAATAGTCCAGCAATTACGATAGCTACAGTTTCAGATATTTAAGGTTTCTAATTTTGCCAAAGTTGTTTTCATTTCAAGTTGAAGCTTGCTGTTATCTAGCTAGCTAAGCAGAGAAACGCAAATTCCATCGCTCCACCATCCCCTTCCTTGGTTACATCATCACTGCAGGGAATGTACAGATGGATTCCGGGAAGGTGAGAGCGGTGGGTAGACTGGCCCCAGCCTATGTCCAGAGTGCAGCTGCAACTTTTCCTGGGATTTGCCAACTTCGATCGCCACTTTACCCTGGCTTCCCCAGTCTGTACTCACCTCTCCCAAGATTCAGTTCACAATGTCCCCAGCGTTCTGCCCTGGACCTCAATTTACATCCCTGCGCCTTCTTCTCCCATCACCTCAATGCCACAGAGAGGAACTAGCGTTGGAGGAGTGGAGACACTGGTTGGAGAGGGCGGAACATCAGTTCATTGTGTGGATGGACCACAAGCACCTGGAATATCTCCTCACCGCCAAGCATCTCAATTCCTGACAAGCTAGATGGGCCCTGCTTTCCACCTAGTTTAATTTCTCCCTCTCCTACCGACCAGGATCCAAGTACATGAAGCCGGATGCGCTGTCAGGCCGCTATATCCCTGCAACTTCACCCTCGGACCCGAGACCATCCTTCCCACCTCATTTCTTGCGACGGCACTCATCTGGGGAATAGGGAAGCAGGACCGTGAGGCACAGCGTTCCCAGCCGAATCCCAAGTGGGGGCCCAGATAACCGGATGTTTGTGCCTGACACTGTCCGCTCCTAGGCCCTGGAGTGGGCCCACTCCTCCAGGCTTGCCTGCCACCCAGGCTCCCCGTCGGACCCTGGCCTTTGTGCGACAACACTTTTGGTGGCTTACCATGGTCCCGGACGTCTCCACATTCGTCACCGCCTGCACGGTCTGTGTGCAGAACAAGAGTCCTTGGCAAGCTCCGGCTGGTCTTCTTCAACCACTGCCTGTCCCTCACTGTCCCTGGTCTCACATATCCCTGGACTTCGTCACTGGTCTTGCCCCGTCTGAGGGCAACACTGCCATCCTGACAATAGTGGACCAGTTTTCCAAAGCCGCCCACCTCATTCCTGTCCCCAAGCTACCCTCCACCAAACTTCCAGCTCATGGTGCACTTGAGTCTTCCGGATCTATGGACACTCGGTGCACATGGTCTCAGACCGGGGCCCTCAGTTCTCGTCCTGGTTCTGGAAGGCATTCTGCACACTCATTTGGTCGTCGGCCAGCTTGTCCCCCGGGTTCCCACCCTCAGTCGGAGCGAGCCAATCAAGACCTGGAGACGACTCTTCGATGCCTTGTCTCCTCCAACCCCACCACCCGGAGCCAGCAACTCACATGGGTTGAATGCACCCGCAACACCTCCCCTGCTCTGCCACTGAGCTCTCGGCTTTTGAGTGTTCCCTGGGTTATCACCCCCTGTTCTACCCGGAGCAAGAGGAAGAGGTCGGAATACCCTCGGCCCAGATTTTTGTCCGCCACTGTCGCAGGACCTGGAAGAGAGCCCGGTCGGCTCTTCTCAAGACCACCTCCAGGTATCGATGACAAACACCAGACCCCGGCTCCCCTGTATCGTCTCGGGCAAAGGGTATGGCAGTTCACTCATGACCTGCCCCTCCCAGTGGAGTCCCGCAAACTTTTCCCCGCTTTATCGGCCCTGTGTTATACCTGTGTTCTCTGTCTGTTGCCAGTTTGTCTTGTCAGATATTATCAGTGTGTTTTCCCGTCTCCCTACTTTCTCAATTTCTGTTTCCCTGGCTCTGACCATTCTGCCTGCCCTGAACCAGAGGCTGCCTGCCATTCTGTACCTGCCTGACTCTGACCATTTACGAACCTCTGCCTGTCCTGAGCCTGCCTGCTGTTCTGTACCTTATTGACTCTGCCCTTGATTACGGACCTCTGTCTGCCTTTGACCTGTCTTTTGCCTGCACCGTTTGGGTCAATAAACATCTATGACTCTAGTTGTCTGCATCTGGGTCTTATCCTGAGTTCTGATATGACCCACCAATTTAAACAAATGTCTGGGTAAACGTCACCTAATAGTTAAACAAATATTTTTAATTTGGACACTTTCTGTTTATCTGGAATTTTTCCTTATTGTAGGCTACTACTTTTGGTCTTAATCTTTACTACACTACTCACTGTTTAGCACATGACCTCAGATGTGAATTCTTAAAGAGATGGGTTGGGATGGCTGAAGAGAGGAGGGGAGAGCTCTCCAGTAGGTACCAAAACATTAAAAGGCCATTTTCTCAAAAATTAGGTTACAAGTTTATAAATTTTCACAGCAGAATTACTTTTCTATTGTTCCCCAGATGCAGTGTATGGCATACCATTTTGTAGCCCTCTGTCTCTGCTTTTATCCAATGTAAAAAACAATTTCAAATTTTGCTAGATAAGACTGAATCAAGGCCGTCAGTCACAAATGTTGCACAATCCAGGTGTGAAAAGCTCTTAGAGACTTACCCAGAAAGGACTCACAGCTTTAATTGCTGCCAAAGGTATTTCTACAAAGTATTGACTTGGGTGGAAATACTTATTTAAAATTACATAATGCTGTATTTCACTTTTTTTTAAAAATAGTTTTCACTTTGTCATTATGAGGTATTCTGTGTAGCTGAGTGAGACAAAAAAATAATATATTTAATAAATGTTTAATCCAGGCTGTAAAGCAACAAAATGTGGAATAAGTCAAAGTAAATTAATACTTTCTGAAGGCACTGTAGAATCGTGAGAATTGCAATATCGTACATATCGTATCGGCACCTAAATATCACAATAATATCATATCGTGAGGTCCCTGGCAATTCTCTGCCCTACTGACAACTGAGAACAGGAGGCACACAGCAGAGAACCAAAAATGGCATTAGCCACCATTGTTGCTGAGTTGGTGGGGGACAGCAGCAAAGTGAGAACCGTCTGGTAGGTAGCAAGGACTGTGTGTCACGAGTCCGACCGAGGGTGTTTCCCTTTCCCGGGCAGGTGGCGCTCGGCGGTCGTCGTCACCGGCCTATTAGCTGCCACTGATTGTTTTTCCTCCCCCTCCTTGTATGTTGAGTGGTAGCACCTGTGGATGTTTTATTAGTTTGTCTTTATTAGACAGCCGGCCCGCCTGGTTGTTGTGCGGGATTATTTCTATGTAACCTTCGGCTCTGTGGTATAGGCACGTGTTGGTGCCCGGTCGGGATTGTTTCCCATTGTACATTTTGATTCCCTGTGTTTTGGGAACGTAACTTTTTGTGAGCACCCTGTGGTGCGTTGGTGCGATTAAAAGACGCGCAGCATTGAACTCTCTGTCTCCTGCATTTGACTCCACACCCACGACACCCGGAGCATTACAGAATCCCGCACCTATCAAATTGAATGGAGTCAGCAGGAGCAGCAGCCAACCCTCTCCCATCGATGGAGGAACGGGTTCTCCACCACACCACCGTCCTTCATCGGATCGGATCCGCGATGGATCAAGTGATGGAGAGAATGGACAGATGGGAGAGGAGTGGGCTCCTCTCTCCACCTTCGGCACCCACGGTTCCGGACTCCCCATCTCCCGACTCCAGCACCCTCCGTCTGACGCTACCGAGGGCTCATGATGGAGCGGCGGCGGGTTGCCAGGGGTTTCTGCTCCAGCTGGAGCTATACCTGGCCACCATCAGACCCACTCCCTCAGGAGCAGAGAGGGTGAGTGTCCTCATCTCCTGCCTCACGGGTCGTGCCCTGGAATGGGCGAACGCGGTCTGGAATGGCCCAGACTCAGCGCGGGAGCACTACCCAGAGAACGACTATTTCACCTCAGGCAGGAGAGGAGGAGCGCCCAGGATTACGCGCTGGAGTTCCGGACCTTGGCAGCCGGATCTGGGTGGAACGACAGGGCCCTTATGGACCACTACAGGTGTAGTCTCCGAGAGGACGTCCGCCGGGAGTTAGCGTGTCGGGACACCACTCTGTCACTGGATCAGCTGATTGACATGTCCATTCGACTAGATAATCTGCTGGCTGCCCGCGGGCGTTCAGAGAGGGTCCTGTGCGTTCCACCACCCAGCCCCTCCGCTCCCATTCCGATGGAGTTGGGAGGGGCTGCGCCGAGGGGTACCGGAGGAGGAGGCCTTCCCTGCACCAACTGTGGTCGGAGAGGACACACGTCTGATCGGTGCTGGGGGGGTCCGTCTGGGAGTAGAGATGGCAGGCGGAACGCTTCTCGGTCACCCCAGGTGAGTCAGCATCAAACTCACCCAGAACCCCCTGTTGGCCACATGTTTGTCTTAACTTTTTTCCTTAGCTTTTTTCCCTCTTCCCAGCATAGGGCGCTAGTCAATTCAGGCGCAGCTGGGAACTTTATGGATCGCGGACTCGCCCTTAAGTTAGGGGTTCCGCTGGTGCCGATAGATTCTCCTTTCCCCGTGCACTCCCTAGATAGCCGGCCATTAGGGTCAGGGATGGTCAGGGAGACCACGGTCCCACTGGACATGGTGACGCAGGGGAGTCATAGGGAGCGTATCAGTTTCTTTATTATTGATTTGCCTGTGTTTCCAGTGGTGCTGGGGACTCCCTGGCTGGCCCGGCACAATCCTAAAATTTCGTGGAGACAGGGGGTTCTCCAGGGGTGGTCAGAGGAGTGTTCTGGAAGGTGTTTGGGAGTTTCCATCGGTGCCACGTCGGTGGAGAGTCCAGACCAGGGTTCCACGGTGTGCATTCCCCCCGAGTATGCCGATTTGGCAATCGCTTTCAGTAAAGTGAAAGCGACTAAATTACCACCTTATCGACCGGGAAGGGATTGTACGATAGATCTCCAGGTAGACGCTGCGCTTCCCAAGAGTCACGTGTACCCGCTGTCCCAGGAGGAAACATTGGCAATGGAGACATATGTCACGGAGGCGCTGGGACAGGGGTACATTCGGTCCTCCATTTCACCCGTCTCCTCAAGTTTCTTTTTTGTGAGGAAAAAGGAGGGAGGCTTGCGTCCGTGTATCGATTATAGAGGTCTAAACGCCATCACAGTGGGGTATAGTTACCCTCTACCTCTCATCGCTACGGCGGTGGAATCGTTCCACGGAGCGCAGTTCTTCACAAAACTGGATCTCAGGAGCGCGTATAGTTTGGTGCGTATTCGAAAGGGAGACGAGTGGAAAACCGCATTTAGTACTACATCAGGCCACTATGAGTACCTCGTCATGCCATATGGGTTAAAGAATGCTCCAGCCGTTTTCCAATCCTTTGTAGACGAGATTCTCAGGGACCTGTGCGGGCAGGGAGTGGTGGTTTATATCGATGACATTCTGATCTACTCGGCCACTCACACCGCGCATGTGTCTCTGGTGCGCAAGGTGCTTGGTAGACTGCTGGAGCATGACCTATACGTCAAGGCTGAGAAATGCGTGTTCTCTAAACGAGCCATCTCTTTTCTGGGATATCGCATTTCCACCTCGGGGGTAGTGATGGAGGGTGACCACATTAGGGCCGTGCGTAATTGGCCGACTCCGACCACGGTAAAGGAGGTGCAGCGGTTTCTGGGTTTTGCCAACTACTACCGGAGGTTTATCCGGGGTTTTGGCCAGGTAGCGGCTCCCATCACCTCACTGCTGAAGGGGGGCCCGGTGCGTTTGCAGTGGTCAGCAGAGGCGGACGGAGCATTCAACAAGTTGAAGGCGCTGTTTAATTATGCGCCCGTGTTGGCGCATCCGGACCCCTCTCTAGCATTCATAGTGGAGGTGGACGCGTCCGAGGCTGGGGTGGGTGCCGTGCTATCACAGCGCTCGGGTACGCCACCAAAACTCTGCCCCTGCGCTTTCTTCTCAAGGAAGCTCAGCCCAGCGGAGCGTAACTATGATGTGGGGGACCGGGAGTTGCTAGCGGTGGTTAGAGCTCTGAAGGTGTGGAGACACTGGCTTGAGGGGGCTAAACACCCCTTTCTCATCTGGACCGACCACCAGAATCTGGAGTATATTCGGGCAGCTAGGAGACTTAACCCACGTCAGGTAAGGTGGGCCATGTTCTTCACCCGGTTCCGGTTTACTTTGTCTTATAGACTGAGCTCCCAGAACGTGAAGGCTGACGCACTGTCCCGCCTTTATGACACGGAGGATGGGTCCACCGAACCTACTCCCATCCTTCCCGCCTCGAAGCTGGTAGCCCCAGTGGTATGGGAGGTGGACTCGGACATCGAGCGGGCGTTACGGGCTGAACCCGCGCCTCCTCAGTATCCAGCGGGGCGAAGGTACGTGCCGCTTGGTGTTCGGGACAAACTGATTCGGTGGGCTCACGTCCTACCCTCCTCGGGTCACCCTGGGGTGACGAGGACAGTGGGGAGCATTCAGGGGAGGTATTGGTGGCCTACGTTGGCTAAGGACTTCAAGGGTTATGTCTCCTCCTGTTCAGTGTGCGCTCAGAGTAAGGCTCCTAGGCACCTTCCTAGAGGGAAGCTACAACCCCTCCCTGTTCCACAGCGGCCATGGTCACATCTGTCCATAGATTTCCTAACCGATCTCCTGCCGTCTCAGGGGAACACCACGGTTCTGGTGATTGTGGATCGGTTCTCTAAGTCCTGCCGTCTCCTCCCGTTGCCCGGTATCCCTACAGCCCTACAGACTGCGGAGGCGTTATTCACCCATGTCTTCCGGCACTACGGGGTGCCGGAGGACATCGTTTCTGATCGGGGCCCCCAATTCACGTCCCGGGTATGGAGAGCGTTCATGGAACGTTTGGGGGTCTCTGTCAGCCTGACCTCCGGTTATCACCCCGAGAGTAATGGGCAGGTGGAGAGAGTGAACCAGGAGGTGGGTAGGTTTCTGCGGTCGTATTGCCAGGATCGGCCAGGGGAGTGGGCACGATACATTCCCTGGGCTGAGATGGCTTAGAACTCACTACGCCACTCCTCTACTAACGTGTCCCCTTTTCAGTGTGTGTTGGGGTACCAGCCGGTCCTGGCACCATGGCATCCGAGCCAGACCGAGGCTCCTGCGGTGGAGGAATGGGTACAGCGCTCCAAGGAGACCTGGAGGGCCGTCCAGGAATCTCTACGACAAGCGAGTGGACGGCAGAAGAGGAGTGCTGACCGCCACCGCAGTGATGCCCCCGTGTTTGTACCGGGGGACAGGGTCTGGCTCTCGACCCGAAACCTACCTCTCCGCTTGCCCTGCCGGAAGCTGGGTCCGCAGTGTGTCCCTTTAAAGTCCTGAGGAGGATAAACGAGGTGTGTTATCGATTACAACTCCCTTCCTATTATCGTATTAACCCCTCGTTTCATGTGTCTCTCCTCAGGCCGGTGGTAGCTGGTCCCCTGCAGGATAGTGAGGTACCGGAGGTCCCTCCCCCCCGCTGGACATCGAGGGGTCCCCGGCGTACACGATCCGGGCCATTCTGGACTCAAGACGCCGGGTGAGGGGCCTGCAGTACCTCGTGGACTGGGAGGGGTACGGTCCGGAGGAGAGGTGCTGGGTACCGGTGGGGGACATCTTGGATCCCTCCATGTTGAGGGATTTCCATCGCCTCCATCCGGATCGCCCTGCGCCTCATCCTCCGGGGCGACCTCGAGGCCGGTGTCGGCGCGCTGCGGGAGCCGCGCGTCAGGGGGGGGGTACTGTCACGAGTCCGACCGAGGGTGTTTCCCTTTCCCGGGCAGGTGGCGCTCGGCGGTCGTCGTCACCGGCCTATTAGCTGCCACTGATTGTTTTTCCTCCCCCTCCTTGTATGTTGAGTGGTAGCACCTGTGGATGTTTTATTAGTTTGTCTTTATTAGACAGCCGGCCCGCCTGGTTGTTGTGCAGGATTATTTCTATGTAACCTTCGGCTCTGTGGTATAGGCACGTGTTAGTGCCCGGTCGGGATTGTTTCCCATTGTACATTTTGATTCCCTGTGTTTTGGGAACGTAACTTTTTGTGAGCACCCTGTGGTGCGTTGGTGCGATTAAAAGACGCGCAGCATTGAACTCTCTGTCTCCTGCATTTGACTCCACACCCACGACACCCGGAGCATTACACTGTGGTAGATTGAACTGCATTGCCCCCTAGCAGCCTTACACAGGACTATATCAGAGTTGTGAATAAACGTAATTTAATATATTTTTTAAATCACATTTTTAATAACACGCTGTTTAAACATTAAGAAAATGCTTACATTTTGCACATCCTTGATCCGTGATATTGTGTGTATGTCCTTCTTTCCAAACGTCCTAACCTCTGCCTGGTCTAACTCAAACCCTGAGTTTCAACCAAACCTTTTTGTCATCCCAAATGGCATCATATTCCCTACATAGTGCACTACTTTTAACAAGATATGGGGAATAGGGTGACATTTGGGACTGTCTGTGGTTCAGGCCCACTGTAGCTGACTGGACTTGATATAATGCTCCCAAAAGCACGCTACACTCCAAAGTCAACTGTCACTACAACTTAACAACCACTTTACCATCAAAGCTCATCTTCTATAGTTTGGAGAGAAAGTTAATCCTCCAGGATATGTCTGTCTCTGCTAAGCCATATCCTCTCTGTCTGATTGAAGGGTCCCCTACACCCATGACAATAAATCAACTAAGCTACCCTTATGTCTTGCTGTCATGTTCTTGTCCAAGACAACTTTGTAAGACATTTTCCTGCAAATAATACAACAATTTAATTCCAATTGCAGGGCTCACTGTTACATATATTTTTACAAGGAGCAGATATTAAACATTTGAGAGCACAATGAAAACTGTTTGCCATATTAAAGCAGCAATCCGCAGATTAAACAATAACAAAGTATTTCCCCGCAACTGTTTTGGTAAAAGATTGAAGGATGGGGCTGGAGATATTTCACCATACTCAAATTCATAGACAGAGCTATGGATGCAAGTACCTACCATCCATGATATCAAAATCATAGTTTGAACCATGTTTTGAGGCTATACAGGGGTGGTCCACTCTGCTCATTCACAAACATTAACAGCACAACTCCACTGATCTAATAGGTTTTACTTGCAATGATTGTGATAGTGTATGTGGTTGTTTTTACATACCTTAGTCAAATGCAATGGATACTGTCTACTAAATTACTAAATTGTAAATCTGTAAGACACATGAATTGTTGGTCTCTATTCCCAACAACATTTTTTAAGTAATTCAGCCATATAGAGCTGTGCAACTCTCTCGCTCTCCGGTTTCAGGCCTGATTACTCTATGGATGTTAAGCAATGAGTAACAAGAGGAAGTTGGGTTGTAGCCAACACTGTCTCTTAGGTCACTTATCAGTGAGTCAAAGCATAGCATCCTTATCTGATTGCATACTAAGAAATAGTTGATCGTTTTGAGTGATTTGATGTTGTTTTTGCTACTGTGCTATACTCTTTTCCTAGTCTCTCAGTTTAAACAACCATGCATAGATGCATAGAAGCCTAGCTGGCAAGACAAAACCACAAGCCAACTCTGTTTCTTGTACAGTTTATTTGGATGTCTTTGACAAGTGTTTTAAGGAGAGAGGGAGAGCGAGGAGAGAGAGTGTTAGGGCTTCTTAGTAAACACACTACTAAACTTTAGTAGGCCTATTAGTGTGAGAATATGTGTGAGAATATCATACACACCAGACTGCGCAAGGACACACCGCATGCAGCGCACAATAAGGAAGAAGGAGCGTCGGGTGGCGACTAGCGAAGGACATAACCAAAATGTTTTCAGAAGTTAGAACTTTTTTCAAGACCATCTGCCACTTTTTTTTTTCGTTTCAAAACTGCCTTAAATGTATTCAAATACTTTAAATGACTCACAACGTTGAGAAAATCGCTGACACTACAGGATTTTTAGAAATGTTTGTAGTTCAAACACTTATTGAATAGAAACACTGATAGGCTACTTACTATACGTTTAAGTTCAGACTGCTGTTATACCCATCCAGTCAGTTGCAGTTAAAATAGTTAAATGGCCACAGTAGGGCCTTAACCTGTCAAAGCATTGATGTGGAGTTGCAATAGGCTAAATCAGAGTGCTAAAATGGTCCCTCCTCAACTTCCCCTTGATGTGGAACTTCTTTGATAATTGGACTTTGCACAAGATCTCTGAAGGAGACTACAACTTGTAAGTGTTGCAGGATGGTGGGGTTGGGCTGGATACAATAGCTTACTGTAATTGGATCAATATGTGCGCTATTTCTTCTAATAACATTAAGTAAGGACCCTAGTAGTCCATCCACCCCGTTCTTGGAGTTTTTAAAATATTTTCTCATCTTACCTTGCCAAACCTCTGGTGTTGAACGTAAAATTGTCCCTCTTTTACGTGGGTATCCATCTCTCAACAAATGCTGAGAATTTAACAGCAGACAACTGTTCGGTTATTTTTTATTCTCTGTCTGAACTTCCTTCAACTTTACTTACTTCCACAAGCCATGCGATTTTCTCAACGTTGTGAGTCATTTAAAGTATTTGAATACATTTAAGGCAGTTTTGAAACAAAAAAAGTGGCAGATGGTCTTGAAAAAAGTTCTAACTTCTGAAAACATTTCGGTTATGTCCTTCGCTGTGCGCTGCATGCGGTGTGTCCTTGCGCAGTCTGGTGTGCATGATATTCTCTCTCTCACTCACACAGTGATGAGGAAGACAGCAGCTTGATTGAACTGCTGGCTTGCAGGGTCACACACACTTTTTACAAGTTTTTTTTTGTTTATATATTAGCATTGCAATATTTTCAAAGTCCATTTCCAAATAATACATCTACATTGATCTTTCATGTGTTGAAATGCCATTGTCCACCACCCAAGTTGCTGGACAGATAGCCTAAGAGTTTGGCTTGTGGTTTTGCGGATCGTTACTCCTTGAGGTCCAAGGTCCTGTATGTTATTTTCAGAGGTAAACTGTCTCTGACAGCCAAACACTCCATATAAACCTGAATCAGTTCTCAATTGCAATACAGTTCTAGAAGCATAACTCTGTGTAACTCTGTGTTGTCTGTTCACACTGCTATGCTTTATCTTGGCCAGGTCGCAGTTGTAAATGAGAACTTGTTCTCAACTAGCCTACCTGGTTAAATAAAGGTGAAATAAAAAAATAGAAAATAAAGCCCTTTACCTTCATATCACATCAAAATAATTACACAAATGCAAAATAACACTTACTGTGCTGTATCACAGTGGCAGCTGAGTGATAACATGTTTCCATTACACACAGGTGTTCAGAGCATGCTAGATAGCTAATTAACACAAATGGTCCCTCTGTCTGTCTTCCGTAAGCATGCGCTGTAAACTTGGAGATATGGCTGTGTGGGAACTCTAATCCTAACCTTAATACTAAAATAGGTTGTTATGCTTCCAAAACTGTACCACTAGTGACGTGTGTTAATGTTCAGACTGAGTGTCGGTCTCTTAAAACTCCCCCAGTACAGAAAATGCCTTCGTCCAATTATTGTGTAATGTAATGGAACTAAGAGTTATGATCAAAGGCTAAGGCAGACAGTACTTGTGTCTCTCACCAATATGTCACACGGGAATTATTTGTATTCTTTCTATAGTTAACATAATCACTCTCCTCTCAACACACCTTGTCCCCAGATCTTTATCATCAAAATATCAGCACAATTTTCTTCTCTCTCTCTCAAGTTTTGCCATCAGTTACTTGTATAATTCTGCCACCTGGTGGATATTATGCAATACTGCGATATTGATACTATAATAGATAGTGAGTGGTTTAAAATAATGAAATACAAGATGTGGACAACATGAAAGCCTCCTACAATAAAACAGATTATATATAAGTGATGCAAAATGTCGAAGTCTAAACTGTATAATGTCATCAAATCAAATGTATTTATAAAACCCTTTTTACATCAGCAAATGTCACAAAGAGCTCATCCATATCCGTGGAGAGATCTGATGAGCTGGGAAACTGTGATTTTAATACAGTTTTCTGTTTCCAAAACTAGAATCTGTGAAAGAGTGTATTATGTTTTGTTGGCTTTACCCTTTGTCAAAGTTGTAAAAAATGAATTGAGTTATTGTACACGTGCACTTCACACAGTAGGCGTTTCCTAATAAATGCCAAAACACATCAATAGGATTTTGCTAGCTCGTGCTCTGCCCACCTACTTGCTTGTTCTGCCCACTATGATTGATTTGCTCCCATTGGAAATTACAGGCTCTGGTCTATCTTGGGTTAGTCATAAAAATCTTTGGTGGTGGTGTAGCCCGTCGAGGCGGCTGAATTTTAGAAGATTTCAACGTCATATTTCAATGTCAGAAAAAAAACCTATGTCTGTAAAAAGTAATTGTGACATTGCTGCAAGATGGAAAGTACAGCCCCTAAACTAAACTCAGCAAAAAATAAATGTCCTCTCACTGTCAACTGTGTTTATTTTCAGCAAACTAAACATGTTTAAATATTTGTATGAATATAACAAAATTCAACAAGTGAGACCTAAACTGAACAAGTTCCACAGACATGTGACTAACAGAAATTGAGTAATGTGTCCACTCTTCCACCAAGGCACCTGCAAGTTCCTGGACATTTCTGGGGGGAATGGACCTAGACCTCACTCTCCGATCCAACAGGTCCCAGAAGTGCTCAATGGGATTGAGATCCGGGCTCTTAGCTGGCCATGGCAGAACACTGACATTCCTGTCTTGCAGGAAATCACGCACAGAACAAGCAGTATGGCATTGTCATGCTGCAGGGTCATGTCACGATGAGCCTGCAGGAAGGGTACCACATGAGGGAGGAGGATGTCTTCCCTGTAATGCACAGCGTTGAGATTGCCCGCAATGACAACACGCTCAGTCCAATGATGCTGTGAGGCACTGCCCCAGACCATGACGGACCCTCCACCTCCAAATCGATCCCGCTCCAGAGTACAGGCCTCGGTGTAACGCTCAATCCTTCGACGATAAACGCAAATCCGGCCCAAATCCGGCCATCACTCCTGGTGAGACAAAACCGCAACTCGTCAGTGAAGAGCAATTTTGCCAGTCCTGTCTGGTCCAGCGACAGTGGGTTTGTGCCCATAGGCAACGTTGTTGCCAGTGATGTCTGGTGAAGACCTGCCTTACAACAGGCCTACAAGCCCTCAATCCAGCCTCTCTCAGCCTATTGTGGACAGTCTGAGCACTGATGGAGGGATTGTGCGTTCCTGGTGTAACTTGGGAAGTTGTTGTTGCCTTCCTGTACCTGTCCCGCAGGTGTGATGTTTGGATGTACCGATCCTGTGCAGGTGTTGTTATACATGGTCTGCCAATGCGAGGACGATCAGCTTTCCGTCCTGTCTCCCTCTAGCGCTGTCTTACGTGTCTCACAGTATGGACATTGCAATTTATTGCCCTGGCCACATCTGCAGTCCTCATGCTTCCTGAAAAAGGGATGTTTCTTTTTTTGCTGAGTTTACTAGTACACAGCTTTGAGCAGGATAAAGTTGCCCCTACAGATGCTGATCTGAAGACACGTTTTTTCACTCTTACTGGTTAACATCATGGTTTGGAGAGGATAAGCTGGTCCTAGATCTGAGCATGATGAAATAAAATGGTAAGTGAAGCTTTTCAACTAAGGAGGAGCTTTTCTAGACTTCCACTTTTCTAGACTTCAACTTCTCTTGATATGTTTCTCTGTGTGTGTGTGTGTGTGTTGTCTTGCAGTTGGTGGGCATGGACAAGTGTATCAAGGCCATCAATGGCATGGTGCAGAGAGCCAAGAAAAAGGCCGGCTGGACCACTGTTGAATCAACTAATCATTTTCAATTAATGTAAAAAAAAAAATTGAATCTGAATGTATACCGTACGCAAGGCAATAATTATGTTAGCTACTCAGAATGGCAGTCCTGAGTACTTGCATCAAGTTTATAAAGCGTATCTTAAATAAACCCAACACACCCCTCAATTAATGTATATTTTTTTGTATTTCGTGAACTAACATTAGTACTTGACCCTAGTACTTGACCCTGAGTGGAAGAGAACAGAAGGATGCCATAGATAAACTCAAGACCATAGTCCAAGTCTGTAACGTTCTGGGTGTAGTGGGTGAGAAGTCAGGCGCAGGAAGCAGAGAGTTCAGGGTAGTGCTAATTTAATGCACAAAACGGCGAACATCAAACACGGGGACTTAAACTGTCCAGCAAAACCCACGAAATGGGTAACCCACAGACGTGCACACAAGTTACACAAAACAGAAGGTCACAATAATTAATCCCGCACAAAGAACCAAGCCTCACTAATTATACCCAACTCAAAACAGGTGTACTCAATAAACACATAAGGAGGGGGAGGAAAGAATCAGTGTCCGCTAGTAGGCCGGCGACGACGACCGCCACCCGAATGGGAAGGGGAGCCACCTTCGGTCGGAGTTGTGACAAAGTCAGTATTAGATAGAATGTTGCGGCCCGCCCGCTTGTGGAGGAAACAACCTGTAGATTGCTAGGTTACCCCGTTGGCTCACAGCAAAAATTTTACCTTTTTCTAATGCAATTTTCTTGTCTGCTTGTTTGTCAATTGTAAAACTACACATAATAAAAGTACAACATGCCTACTCCTGGTCTTTCTCACTACTTAGAAAAATGTAATATTGTAGGGCTTCTCTCATGCCCCTTTTCATGACTTGCTAGCAGCAGCCACGTGAATGCTAGCTAGCTACCGACTGGAAAATTCAGCTGGCCAAGACCAACAACACAAACAAACAGACTATACAGCTATAAGTAGTGAGTGGAGTTACAAACAGACTATACTAAACAAGTTAGCTAAATGTCTTACCTGTGATTAAATGTCTTCCACACACATAGCTACATGTAGCCTACTTGGTACACCGGGTCCCATTTCCCACTCTCCACACCGAATAGCCTGAAGCCACAAGGCTCTTCCCACAGGCTCTATTTACCTACGTGGGAGTATTGTGAACCTTAGGTTGGGATTTTTCACCTGGTTACATGTACATTAAACAACACAGCAGCTTTTCTGCATGTTTTGTTATTTCTGTATAACTAAACATCGATAACGAAGTTGGCTCTTTTACAATGGGGGTCAATGGGTAAGAATTATTGTTTTCCACAATTTGTGGGCATGTTCGAGGGTAATTCTTTCTTATGACATGAATATCGACTTGGCGTATTGGTGCTTTCAAACAACTGGGAACTCTGACAAAAACGAGGTCAAATCATGACGTCCGTGATCCTCAGGTTGGAAAATCGGAGCTCTCGAAATAGTCCCGCATTCACGATTTTGGAATTCCGAGTTGGATGACAGTTCAAAACAATTTTTCCCAGTTGGAGCAAAAAAAATTCCATAGTTCCCAGTTGTCTTGAATACACTGAATTCGGAAGTCGTAGATTTTTTTGAGTTGTTTTTTAACTCAGCATTGATTATTACATTACTACTGATGCACCATGGCAACCGCCAGTGACCAAGGTAACATACGTTTTTCACAAAAAGTCATCTTTCATTACATTAACACAATTTCACAAAATCAAGATATTTGAAGTCAAATCTCATCATAGTAACTGTGAAAGGGTGACCCCTGTGCTTGGATTTTAACATTGAGGCGGCAAGACGGAGGCACAAAATTGGCCCAGCGTCGTCCGAGTTAGGGTTTGGGCGGGGTAGGTCGACATTGTTAATAAGATGTTAACTGACTTGCCTAGTTAAATAAAGAAAATAAAGAAAAGACAATCTAGGGACATCGTGCTGACGAAAGACCATGGCCCGGTTTCCCGATAGCGATGGAATTTAGGCTTAAGTGTTTTAAAGGCAGACTCAGTAAGTCTCATTTACGTCATTTGTGATTATGAAATGTCAAACTGTCGGGGTGACAAAACAAACCCAGGCAAGACATAATGTAAACAAACCCAGGCAAAATGTTCTCCCTGCCCCATTGGAGAAAGTGTAGAATAGCAGGAAATTAGCAAAACAACTGCAACGTTTTCTCTTAATCTCATGACAAAATGCGTAGAGTATGTTGTGTCTTTGGCAATATTAAAAGTGAAGACTGTTATTTTATCAAATAAATTCTCTGTAATTATTATTGTGTGATAAAAACGAATCATGTAAATAACTAGGAAGTCGTGGGACCACGGAAAATCTTCATATTACAAAATTATAATTTTCAGAATTTAACTCTTCAGATATTTTAATATCTGATAAATTAGTCTTCTATTAAGGAATTATTCTTTACCTCACGTCAGTCTCATCTGAACGTCGTAAATTGTTGGTTACCTGCACGAACCCAGCCTTTACTATAAATCATCCATACACCAATTGGCTTAATCATTTATTTACTAACTAACTAAATAATCACAGAAATTCTTAAACAAACAAACAAGTAGATATTGGTAAAAACAAGGATAGGGAAGATTCCCTAGTGGGCTAAGCCGATATGACGGCTTAGGGAAGTGGACAAAGGGAAGTGGGTGTGAACTGAGAAAGAAGCGGGAAAGTCAAAAGGATTCACTACACACAGTTGATAATTATATTCATTGAAATGCTAATCCTTTGCACCTGAACGCTCACCTGAACCCTCACTCATTCGGGAATAATTGCAATCAATATACACTGTAGTTGTGTGTGTTTCCTGTCCTTCGTGAGGTCACGAAATGAAACACACTCAACATAACTGTCCCTTAAGTGTCCACAGACCCTTCCCACATTCTCACAAGTGGACATATAGCTTCATTTTCATTTGGGGATTTAGGAGTTCGGCCACGTGAAATCCTTTGTTCACTCTGTGGACTCTATCTGCATGAAAAGGGGGAGAGAGTCTCCGCCAGGAATTTACAACCTGAGATAACATAACCAGGGTGTAGGAGAGAGTGAGAAAACATGATCTATACCCAGAAAGGGCCACGTCATGACAAGTAGCATTATAAAACTGCACGTTTCTCTTTGTATCATGGCAAAATGTGTTGAAATGCAGGAAGTTAGCTGACGTCCCCCCAAAAAAGTCCATAGTGTCCAGCAGGCCGTGCTGAGGAGTCTGAAATGGGGTCCAACTAGCGAGTGTTGCACTAGGAAAATATTCTCAATCCCTTGCTGAATGAAAAGTGGAATTGTGTCTAATTTTTATTCAGAAGCTTAAGCTAGCAACATCAAAGCAACTTTGACAGGCCCACCAGTGTTTTCTAATCTGCGCTCTTGCACATCGTCAATGGTCGCACAGAAAGGCAGACGCTCAGACGGACTGACAGCCAGGAGACAATATTATTAACCGTTACATGTTTTTGTCAGCTAAATTAAACTTTTATTCTGTATCACTCAACTCTCGTTTGTAATGAGAGTGATATAAACCCACAATAACATCTGCTAAATATGTGTATGGAACAATACAATTTGATATAGATATGTATTGTTGCTGTAGTTGTGGATGGATCAGAGGAACAGAAAGAAAGTATAAGGGCACAGGGCGAGACCCAGACACAGGAGGCAGACAGTTCGAGTCTCTGATATTTATTAGTATCCAAGGGGCAGGCAAGAGAATGGTCATGGACTGGCAAAAAGATCATAACAAGGTCAGAGTCCAGGCAGGCTCGAGGTCAGGACAGGCAGTATGGTCAGGTGAGCGGGTTCAGAGTCAGGGCAGGGAAGGGTCAAAACCGGGAGGACTAGCAAAAGAGTGATTAGAAAAAGCAGGAGCACGGAAAAACACGCTGGTTGACTTGACAAGACGAACTGGCACAGAGAGAAAGGAAACACAGGGATAAATATACCGAGGAAAATTAGCGACGCCTGCAGGGGGTGGAGACAATTACAAGGACATGTGAAACAGTTCAGGGCGTGACAGAAAGTGCACAAGATAAATGATCAATATGCCTATGAATCATAATTACCTGGAGAAATCTGACCTTCAATATGTAAACAAAGCTGCTGTACTTATAATTAGTAAAACCTTCATTTTTGTCACTTTGAAGGGACCCAAATGATAAATTACTCTTTCATCTATACATTTTGAGATATATTAAACCAGATAAAAAAAAGGACATTTTATTTGGGACATACTGAGTCTGGCTTTAAAGATGCATCGTAAAAACAGTTGATGTCACTCCCATTTCTCAAAACACCACGCAGTGCACTCATTATAAAGTTGAACTTAACTGTGTCGTTACAGGAGCTGTCTAGTGCTGAAAATTATTCCAGAATACAGGCTAAAGAGCTCACTGTAGGTCTTAAAATATTGATGGATATTCAGTCATCTTTTAAAAAATCCCTTTTTTTACACAATACAGTTTTTCCATCAAGAGAATAAATGTTTTGTAGCCTATTATGTACAGTGCCTTCAGAAAGTATTCATACCCCTTGACTTATTACACATTTTATTGTGTTAGTCTGAATTCAAAATGGATTAACTACATCATTTTTTTTCTCACTCATCAACACCCCATAATGACAAAGTGAAAACATGTTTTTGGAAATGTTTGCAAATTTATTGAAAATGAAATACAGATATGAGTCAATACTTTGTAGAAGCACCTTTGGTGGTGATTACAGCTTTGAGTTTTTTTGGGGAAGTCTCTAAGAGCTTTGCAGAACTGGATTGTACAATTATAATTTTTTTAATTCTTCAAGCTCTGTCAAGTTGATTGTTGATCATTGCTAGACATCCATTATCAAGTCTTGTCATAGATTTTCAGTCAAAACCGTAACTACGCAACTCTGGAACATTCAATATCGTCATGGTAAGTACTCCTGTGTAGATTTGGCCTTGTGTTTTAGGTTAGTGTCCTACTGAAAGGTACATTTGTCTCCCAGTGTCTGTTGGAAAGCAGACTGAATCAGGTTTTCCTCTAGGATTTTGCCTGTGCCTATAGCTAGCTGTATTATGTTTTTTTTTTACCCTAAAAAAGTCCAGTCCTTGCCAATGACAAGCATACCCATAACATGATGCAGCCACCACCATGCTTGAAAATATGAAGAGTGGTACTCAGTGATGTGTTGTATTTGCCCCAACATAATGCTTTGTATTCAGGAAAAAAAGTTAATTTCTTGGTCACATCTTTTGCAGTATTACATGTGTTATTTTAAATGAAATGTAAGTATTGTGGAGTAAACACAATGTTGTTAATCAATCCTCAATTCTAATATAACAACCATTAAACTGCCGTCAGAGCTTCAGGGAGAGGAGATGGACACACAGGGATCAGTCATGTTATACAACACAAGTATTAATTTTTTTTTACACTTGATCATTCTAAGACTGACAGCTATTGTGTGTGAGTCACGTGTATCCAAGATGGCGTAGCAGTGCAGACGTAGTTTGTTGTCCTCTCGTTTACTTTTTGTATTTTTCGTATATTTTGTATATTTTTGTATATATTCCAATTTATTTTTCAATTTTTAAATTAACTATACCTTCCGGTAACCCGCCTCACTCAATGTGACACAGATCCGCTATTTTTTTAGATCCTATAACCAAAACTTTCATCAGAAAGTTACTAACGTAAACTCACTCACTTTTGTACATCGCCTTGGTCCGTACAATTTACTTTATTTTAGCGCCCTAAAAAAGTAATACTTCCAGATCAACTGTAATGTCAATACCACTGTAAAGCCCAATTTCTCCCCTTCACAACAGAACCAATTACATGACCCCCACGCTGCCCATTTCTGCATGAATCAAGAAGGCAATGGTGAGTGGGGAAGCAAAACTAATGCGTGATAGTGATCACTAATGCGTAATCGATCTGTCCAACTTATCACCTTATCGCCTCTAAAATGTAAATAAAACACTATAAAGAGTTTATATAATGTGTCATTACATACCTATTTGAAGGTTTGTGTCGAATTTGAATCGGGTTTTTAGGGCGGTGCTAAAGTGATCTTAGAAGTAAACAGCGACTTCGAGAATGATGATCGCATGCAATGATGACGCAAAAATGACTAGGTATCCCCCCTTATCCCCGTCACTGTCCATTTCTTGTTTTTAAAGGATGAGAGAAGTGCTACACCTGGTGGAGAGAGATTGTAAGACATAAATAGTTGCTTTGTGAGTGCTGTATGTTAGGACATGACACGTCACGATGTAACGGAAGGTCCGTTTTTTTCAACTTTTCTCCAATACTATAGAGCCGATCAATGTCGATCAATGCTTGAATAGAAACGTAGTTCACACCCCAGATTTTGAAGGCAACACAGTCGCTACAGTCCCATTAGTTTTCTTTGTAGCCTCGTTTGAATGTTGCGGTTGCGCACATTTGTACGGAATGGGGTGAGTTTACGTTAGCCATTTAGTCATTGTTAGCCACAGCTACCCTCTGCTCAGGCACCAGCTGTTTTATTTAGGATGGATAATACCTGCCAGCCTCGGACTGTTTTTCTCCACTACAATGCCAGAATCCTGCCATAAACCCCTGGACCATTGATCATCACAGCTAGCTATCTTCAACTTAGTGACCCAGCCCAGAAGCTAGCCCTGAGCCAGGCGCAACTCCCGGCTAGCAAACGAAATTCCCACAACTACAATACCTCTTTCGCCATCTGGCCCATTCCCTTCGTCGACACGAGGCCCCGCCGTACCACCACAACTGGACCACAGACGTAATTCCATCAGCTGTGCCTTCAACCGACCTTTACCTTTGCCGACCTCTGCTTACCCCAGACTGCTAACTTTAAACGCTGTATCTCCCGCATGCTAGCGTAGTAACGACTACCTAGCGGTTTTCCTGTTTCATCTATTGCTGTACACTGGACCCTATGATCACTTGGCTACATAGCTGATGCCTGCTGGACTGTTAATTTATCACGGTACTCCACTTTGTTTACCTTTGTTTCTGTCCTAGCCCCGAAATCAGGCCCTGTGTGTAGTTAACCGACCCTCCCTGCCCATTCATCGCCATTTTACCTGTTGTTGTTGACTTAGCTGATTAGCTGTTGTTGTCTTACCCATTGTTGACTTAGCTAGCTCTCCCACTCAACACCTGTGATTGCTTTATGCCTCGCTTTATGTGTCTCTCAAATGTCAATATGCCTTGTATACTGTTGTTTAGGATAATTATCAATGTTTTAGTTTACTGTGGAGCCCCTAGTCCCAATGTACATGCCTCTCCTTTGTCCCACCTCCCACACATGCGGAGACCTCACCCAGTATAACCAGCATGTTCAGAGATGCCGCCTCTCTTTTCATCACTCAGTGCCTGGGCTTCTCTCCACTGTACCCACACCCCACCATACCCATCTGCAAATGATGCCCTGAATCTATTCTACCACACCCAGAAATCTGCTCCTTTTATTCTCTGTCCCCAACGCACTAGACGAACAGTTTTGCTAGCCTTTAGCCGTACCCTCATCTTACCCCTCCTCTGTTCCTCGGGTGATGTGGAGGCTAACCCAGGTCCTGCGTGTCCCCACGCACTCTCATTTGTTGGCTTCTATAATCGAAAAAGCCTTGATTTCATGCATTTTAACATCAGAAGCCTCCTCCCTAAGTTTGTTTTACTCACTGCTTTAGCACACTCCGCCAACCCCGATGTCCTTGCCGTGTCTGAATCCTGGCTTAGGAAGGCCACCAAAAAATCTGAGATTTCCATACCCAACTACAACATTTTCCGTCAAGATAGACCTGCCAAAGGGGGAGGAGTTGCAATCTACTGCAGAGATAGCCTGCAAAGTTGGTCTATGCCCAAACAGTTCAAGCACTAACCTCCAAACGAGCTTCAATGCCATACAACACTCCTTCCGTGGCCTCCAACTGCTCGTAAACGCTAGCAAAACCAAATGCGTGCTCTTCAACCGTTCGCTGCCTGCACCCGCACCCCCGACTAGCATCACTACTCTGGACGGTTCTGACCTAGAATACGTGGACAACTACAAATACCTAGGTGTCTGGCTAGACTGTAAACTCTCCTCCCAGACTCATATCAAACATCTCCAATCCAATATCAAATCTAGAATCGGCTTTCTATTTCGCAACAAAGCCTCCTTCACTCACGCCGCCAAACTTACCCTAGTAAAACAGACTATCATACCGATCCTTGACTTCGGCGATGTCATCTACAAAATAGCTTCCAATACTCTACTCAGCAAATTGGATGCAGTCTATCCCAGTGCCTGTACTGTATTCTCTAGTCGGCTGGCCCTCGCTACATATTCGTCGCCAGACCCACTGGCTCCAGGTCATCTACAAGTCTATGCTAGGTAAAACTCCGCCTCATCTCAGCTCACTGGTCACGATAACACCCACCCGTAGCGTGCGCTCCAGCAGGTATATCTCACTGGTCATCCCCAAAGCCAACACCTCCTTTCGGCCGCCTTTCCTTCCAATTCTCTGCTGCCAGTGACTGGAACGAATTGCAAAAATCGCTGAAGCTGGAGACTTACATTTCCCTCACTAACTTTAAACATCAGCTATCTGAGCAGCTAACCGATCGTTGCAGCTGTAAATAGCCCACCCTACCTACCTCATCCCCATATATGGTTTTTATTTACTTTGCTGCTCTTTTGCACACCAATATCACTACTTACACACCATCATCTGCTCATCTATCACTCCAGTGTTAATCTGCTAAATTGTAATTACTTTGCTACTATGGCCTATTTATTGCCATACCTCCTCATGCCATTTGCACACACTGTATATAGACTTTATTTTTTTCTATTGTTTTATTGACTGTATGTATGCTTGTTTATTCCATGTAACTCTGTGTTGTTTCTGTCTCACTTCATTTGCTTTATCTTGGCCTAGTTTATCTGGTTAAATAAAGGTGAAATAAAAAAAAATTAAACTCAGTTTTAAATTCACCATTGTCCTCATGGTGAAATCCCTGAGCAGTTTCCTTCCTCTCCGGCAACTGAGTTAGTGACTGGGTGTATTAATACACCATCCAAAGTGTAATTAATAAATTCATCATGCTCAAAAGGATATTCAGCACCTCCCTGAGCTTTGTGGTTGAATCCGTGCTTGAAGTTCACCACTCGATTAAGGGAACTTACAATTATTTGTATGTGTGAGGTACAGTGCCTTGCGAAAGTATTCGGCCCCCTTGAACTTTGCGACCTTTTGCCACATTTCAGGCTTCAAACATAAAGATATAAAACTGTATTTATTTGTGAAGAATCAACAACAAATAGGACACAATCATGAAGTGGAACGACATTTATTGGATATTTCAAACTTTTTTAACAAATCAAAAACTGAAAAATTGGGCGTGCAAAATTATTCAGCCCCTTTACTTTCAGTGCAGCAAACTCTCTCCAGAAGTTCAGTGAGGATCTCTGAATGATCCAATGTTGACCTAAATGACTAATGATGATAAATACAATCAACCTGTGTGTAATCAAGTCTCCGTATAAATGCACCTGCACTGTGATAGTCTCAGAGGTCTGTTAAAAGCGCAGAGAGCATCATGAAGAACAAGGAACACACCAGGCAGTTCCGAGATACTGTTGTGAAGAAGTTTAAAGCCGGATTTGGATACAAAAATATTTCCCAAGCTTTAAACATTCCAAGGAGCACTGTGCAAGCGATAATATTGAAATGGAAGGAGTATCAGACCACTGCAAATCTACCAAGACCTGGCCGTCCCTCTAAACTTTCAGCTCATACAAGGAGAAGACTGATCAGAGATGCAGCCAAGAGGCCCATGATCACTCTGGATGAACTGCAGAGATCTACAGCTGAGGTGGGAGACTCTGTCCATAGGACAACAATCAGTCCTATGGACTGATTAGTATATTGCACAAATCTGGCCTTTATGGAAGAGTGGCAAGAAGAAAGCCATTTCTTAAAGATATGCATAAAAAGTGTTGGTTAAAGTTTGCCACAAGCCACCTGGGAGACACACCAAACATGTGGAAGAAGGTGCTCTGGTCAGATGAAACCAAAATTGAACTTTTTGGCAACAATGCAAAACGTTATGTTTGGCTTAAAAGCAACACAGCTCATCACCCTGAACACACTGTCAAACATGGTGGTGGCAGCATCATGGTTTGGGCCTGCTTTTCTTCAGCAGGGACATGGAAGATGGTTAAAATTGATGGGAAGATGGATGGAGCCAAATACAGGACCATTCTGGAAGAAAACCTGATGGAGTCTGCAAAAGACCTGAGACTGGGACGGAGATTTGTCTTCCAACAAGACAATGATCCAAAACATAAAGCAAAATCTACAATGGAATGGTTCAAAAATAAACATATCCAGGTGTTAGAATGGCCAAGTCAAAGTCCAGACCTGAATCCAATCGAGAATCTGTGGAAAGAACTGAAAACTGCTGTTCACAAATGCTCTCCATCCAACCTCACTGAGCTCGAGCTGTTTTGCAAGGGGGAATGGGAAAACATTTCAGTCTCTCGATGTGCAAAACTGATAGAGACATACCCCAAGAGACATACCCCGAGACATACCCCCCCAACTTACAGCTGTAATCGCAGCAAAAGGTGGCGCTACAAAGTATTAACTTAAGGGGGCTGAATAATTTTGCACGCCCAATTTTTCAGTTTTTGATTTGTTAAAAAGGTTGGAAATATCCAATAAATGTCGTTCCACTTCATGATTGTGTCCCACTTGTTGATTCTTCAGAAAAAAATACAGTTTTATATCTTTATATTTGAAGCCTGAAATGTGGCAAAAGGTCGCAAAGTTCAAGGGGGCCGAATACTTTCGCAAGGCACTGTACAGAGATGGGGTAGTCATTCAAAAAAGCATGTTAACCACTATTATTGAACACGGAATGAGTTCATGCAACTTATGTAATTTGTTTAGCACATTTGTACTCATGAACCTATTTAAGCTTGCCATAACAAATGGGTTGAATACTTATTGACTCAAGAAATTTAACTTGGAACTACCCATCCCGGATCCGGGAGAATTGTCAGCAACTACACTAATTAGCATAGCGCAACGGTCAAATAATCTTACTAGAAAATATTAATATTCATGAAATCACAAGTGAAATATTGTCACGTTCTGACCTTTATTTCCTTTGTTTTGTATTCATTATTTAGTATGGTCAGGGCGTGAGTTGGGGTGGGCAGTCTATGTTTGATTTTCTATGATTTGGGGATTTCTATGTTTCGGCCTAGTATGGTTCTCAATCAGAGGCAGGTGTCATTAGTTGTCTCTGATTGAGAATCATACTTAGGTAGCCTGGGTTGCACTGTTTGTTTGTGGGTGATTGTCTATGTTAGTTGCTTGTGTCAGCACAGTCCTTATGATAGCTTCACGGTCTTTATTTGTTTATTGTTTTTGTATTCAGTGTTCAGTTCTTTCTTTAATTAAACATTCATCATGAACACATACCACGCTGCATTTTGGTCCTCTGATCCTTCTCGCCTCTCCTCTTCAGATGAAGAGGAGGATCACCGTGACAAATATAGCGAAGCACAGCTTAGCCTTTTGTTAAGCTTTTAATTTAAATTAAATTCAAACATTTTCTACATACAAAATTCCACTTTGACATTCTGGGGTATTGTGTGTAGGTCAGTGACAAAAAAATTGACGTTTTAAAAATGTTAAATTCAGGCTGTAACAACATATTTTCACCATTCATACTAGAAACTTCCCCAGAAAGACTCATGGCTGCAATCGCTGCCAAAATGTGCATCTACAAAGTATTGACTCAGGAGTGTGAATACTTACAGTATGTACATTTGATATTTCATTTTCAATAAATTAGCAAACATTTCTAAAAACATGTTATATAAACTAAATAAATAAATGTAATAATTTTTTTATTCAGACTAACAGAAAATGTGGAATAAGCCAAGGGTTAAGAATGCTTTCTGAAGGCACTGTACATAAAACCTAGGATATAAACATGTAGCCTACATCCCACCGTGAATAAGCTACTATCACATTACCATACACTGAATAAATAATGTGCTCGAACGCACCCACTATTTGCCTTTCAAACCCAGATCAAGAAAACACATAACCCTCTTCAATAAATGAGGAAAACCAAGGTGAGCATATACAGTACCAGTCAAAAGTTTGGACACACCTAGACATTCCATGGTTTTTCTTTATTTTCTACATTGTAGAATAATAGTGAACACATCAAAACTATGAAATAACACATAAGGAATCATGTAGTAATCAAAAAAGGGTAAAACAAATCAAAACATATTTTATACTTCAAAGAAGCCACCCTTTGCCTTGATGAATGCTTTGCACTCTCTTGGCATTCTCTCAACCAGCTTCATGAGGTAGTCACTGGCAATGCTTTTCAATTAACAGGTGTGCCTTGTTAAAAGTTCATTTGTGGAATTTCTTTCCATCTTAATGTGTTTGAGCCAATCAGTTGTGTTCTGACAAGGTAAGGGTGGTATACAGAAGATAGCCCTATTTGGTAAAAGACCAAGTCCATATTCTGTCAAGAACAGCTCAAATAAGCAAAGAGAAACGACAGTCCATCATTACTTTAGGACATGAAGGTCAGTCAATGTGGAAAATGTCAAGAACTTTGAAAGTGTCTTCAAGTACAGTCGCAAAAACCATCACTACGCTACGATGAAACTGGCTCTCATGAGGACCGCCACAGGAAAGGAAGACCCAGAGTTAGCTCTGATGCAGAGGATAAGTTCATTAGATTTACCAGCCCAAATAAATGCTTCACAGAATTCAAGTAACAGACACATCTCAACATCAACTGTTCAGTGGAGATTGTGTGAATCAACACAGAGTAGGTGAATGGATGATCTCCGCGTGTGTGGTTCCCACCGTGAAGCACGGAGGTGGTGGTGTGATGGTGCTTTGCTGATGACACTGTTAGTGATTTATTTAGAATTCAAGGCACACTTAACCAGCATGGCTCCCACCGCATTCTGCAGCGATATGCCATCCCATATGGTTTGTTTTTCAACAGGACAATGACTCAACACATCTCCAGACTGTGTAAGGGCTATTTGGCCAAGAAGGAGAGTGATGGAGTGCTGCATCAGATGACCTGGCCTCCACAATCACCCGACCTCTACCCAACTGAGATGGTTTGGGATGAGTTGGATCGCAGAGTGAAGGAAAAACAGCCAGCAAGTGCTCAGCATGTGTGGGAACTCCTTCAACACTGTTGGAGAAGCATTCCAGGTGAAGCTAGTTGAGAGAATGCCAAGAGTGTGCAAAGCTGTCATCGAGACAAAGGGTGGCTTCTTTGAAGAATCTAAAATATATTTAGATTTATTTAAGACTTTTTTGGTTACTACATGATTCCATGTGTGTTATTTTATAGTTTTGATGTCTTCACTATTATTCTACAATGTAGAAAATAGTAAAAATAAAGAAAAACCCTTGAATGAGTAGGTGTGTCCAAACTGACTGGTACTGTATGTGGTACTGTATGTGGAGTCCCAAAAACCAAGGCATTAACGTTATATGGAATGGGGAGAGCGGAATTGAATGTGACTGGGGCGGAGATCTGTGTGGTTCATAAATTAAGGAAGGGGGTAGTAGAATCTGGGGAACAATACCACTCTGTTGTGTATAGCTATATCAGGAAATAGCTAGTTGGAGAGGAAGGACAGCTAACTGTGTACAATATAGAGACTACTATGAAGTTAAATTGAATGTCACACACTCAGATCATGGTGGGAGTAGCAGAGATAGTGTGATCATTTCAGACACTATTGTCAACTTTCAGTGAGGGGTTCATCAAAGAAAGTACGATTGAAGGATGCTATAGTAACAGCATGGAACTGGACTAGAGCGCAAATGAGGGGATTTTGAGGTATGCATCATGGGCAGTGTTAGTAGTAGCAGGGGTTACCTTAGTAGCATTGTTGGGATATCACCTTTTGAGGGCATTGATGTGAAACGTATATACAGCGCTGAGTTACCTCAAGATGAGGTAAAGTTGATTAAGGCCACAGCACGTTTATATCGGGTGGCCATGGAGGAAGAAGGAGAAGGGGAGTGAAGTGAAAATGACATGGCTTGGGAACACCTCTTGGAACCTGTTGCCGGACAGGGGAAGACTGGATGAAAGAATGAGGAGGTTTTTTAGGGCCTTCATTTTTGTGCAAACCAGCAGAAAAAATTCCAGAAGGCATAGAGTCAGGTGAAGAGAGTGTGGAAATCGTCATGTTATCAAACTTTGTTTTTTCTTTGTATATATGATGATGCATAGCTTAACACATTATTAATACTTGTGTTTTGTGTTTATCTTTGCTTTTCAAGTTTTGTGCTATCACTCTCTTAGGAACCAGAAGGAGAAAATGGTGGAAGTCAAAAGCTCCAGCTGAAATGTCATTCTCAGTTATCAGACGAGAGATGGACGTAAGTGTGCATAGTGTAATTATAGATCAGAGGCCATTTGTCTCAGCAGTGCAAATCTAATAATCAACTGTGAATGTTAAATCATATTTTATTTCTTGTTCATTTTGTCTTTTTTGTTCATTTATAAGTAATTTCCAAGTTTATTTCATGTTGAACAGTATGGAGTTCATGTTCAAAAGGGGGTACTGATGGGTTCTAAACTTGAAATATCATTATTCATGTTACTGAGGGAGAGAGGGGAATGCAGAACATTTACATTTTGTCAGAACATGTTATCGTTAGACATCAGGTATCCTATGGAAAGGAGAAGGGCCATAGTCTGGTACAAGTCAACAGGACAGCCATGAGTTAGGGAGGAGTGAGGAATGTGGGCCGAGGTCAGGTCAGATGAATTGAGAAAGAACAGGCATCACTAAAGCCCTGTCTGGCAACAGCCATGTATTGGATGTCAAGATGTGTAAGGAGGAGACTCAGTATAGGAGAGAGGATGAAATACCCGTGCTTGTGTAAATATGTCTTTGTCTTATGCAGCTGTGTGACCCAGTGGGGAATAAACTTGGTTTCAGCTTTACTAGTCATCTGAGTTTTTACAATGTTTATTTAGAACCTAACAGAGCATAAAAGTAATTTAGCACCTCTGGTAGGCTCGCGCCACTGAGCAGCTCGCGGCTGGGTTTCCCTTTGTAGTCCATAATAGTTTGCAAGCCCTGCCACATCCGACGAGCGTCAGAGCAGGTGTAGTAGGATTCAATCTTAGTCCTGTATTGACGGTTTGCATGTTTGATGGTTCGTCCGGATTAGTTTCCTGCTCCTTGAGAGCGGCAGCTCTAGCCTTTAGCTCGGTGCAGATGTTGCCTGTAATCCATGGCTTCTGGTTGGGATATGTACAGTGGGGAGAACAAGTATTTGATACACTGCCGATTTTGCAGGTTTTCCTACTTACAAAGCATGTCTGTAATTTTTTATCATAGGTACTGTGAGAAACGGAATCTAAAACAAAAATCCAGAAGATCACATTGTATGATTTTTAAGTAATTAATTTGCATTTTATTGCATGACATAAGTATTTGATCACCTACCAACCAGTAAGAATTCCGGCTCTCACAGACCTGTTAGTTTTTCTTTAAGAAGCCCTCCTGTTCTCCACTCATTACCTGTATTAACTGCACCTGTTTGAACTCGTTACCTGTATAAAAGACACCTGTCCACACACTCAATCAAACAGACTCCAACCTCTCCACAATGGCCAAGACCAGACAGCTGTGTAAGGACATCAGGGATAAAATTGTAGACCTGAACAAGGCTGGGATGGGCTACAGGACAATAGGCAAGCAGCTTGGTGAGAAGGCAACAAGTGTTGGCACAATTATTAGAAAATGGAAGAAGTTCAAGATGACGGTTGCATCACACTTGGTCTGGGGCTCCATGCAAGATCTCACCTCGTGGGGCATCAATGATCATGAGGAAGGTGAGGGATCAGCCCAGAACTACATGGCAGGACCTGGTCAATGACCTGAAGAGAGCTGGGACCACAGTCTCAAAGAAAACCATTAGTAACACACTACGCCGTCATGGATTAAAATCCTGCAGCGCACGCAAGGTCCCCCTGCTCAAGCCAGCGCATGTCCAGGCCCTTCTGAAGTTTGCCAATGACCACCTGGATGATCCAGAGGAGGAATGGGAGAAGGTCATGTGGTCTGATGAGACAAAAATATAGCTTTTTTTGTATCGCGAGAACTTGGCCAACAACCTCCTTCCCTCAGTAAGAGCATTGAAGATGGGTCGTGGCTGGGTCTTCCAGTATGACAACGACCCGAAACACACAGCCAGGGCAACTAAGGAGTGGCTCCGTAAGAAGCATCTCAATGTCATGGAGTGGCCTAGCCAATCTCCAGACCTGAACCCAATTGAAAATCTTTAGAGGGAGCTGAATGTCCGTATTGCCCAGCGACAGCCCCGAAACCTGAAGGATCTGGAGAAGGTCTGTATGGAGGAGTGGGCCAAAATCCCTGCTGCAGTGTGTACAAACCTGGTCAAGAACTACAGGAAACGTATGATCTCTGTAATTGCAAACAAAGGTTTCTGTACCAAATATTAAGTTCTGCTTTTCTGATGTATCAAATACTTATGTCATGCAATAAAATGCAAATTAATTACTTAAAAATCATATTGTGATTTTCTGGATTTTTGTTTTAGATTCCGTCTCTCACAGTTGAAGTGTACCTATGATAAAATGTACAGACCTCTACATGCTTATTAAGTAGGAAAACCTGCAAAATCGGCAGTGTATCAAATACTTGTTCTCCCCACTGAATGTACGGTCACTGTGGGTACGTCGTCGTCGATGCACTTATTGATATACATTCCTGTAGCGTAGTATCTGCATCATCTGACCACTTCCGTATTGAGCGAGTCACTGGTACTTCCTGCTTTAGTTTATTCTTGAAAGCAGGAATCAGGAGGATAGAATTATGGTCAGATTTGCCAATTGGAGGGAGAGCTTTGTGTCACTGTGTGTGGAGTAACTGTTGTGTTGGTCTAGAGTATTTTTCAATCTGGTTGACATGCTGGTAGAAATGAGGTAAAACAGATTTAGGTTTTCCTGCATTAAAGTCCCCTGCCACTAGGAGCGTCACTTCTGGATGAGCATTTTCTTGTTTGCTTATGGCCTTATCCAGCTTATTGAGTGCGGTCTTATTGCCAGCGAAGGTTTGTGGATAAATAAGCTCTCTTGGTAGATAGTGTGGTCTACAGCTTATCATGAGGTACCCTACCTCAGGCGAGCAATACATCAAGACTACTTTAATAATAGACATTGCACACCAGCTGTCATGGACAAATAGACACACACACCTTCACCCCTCGTCTTACCGGACGTAGCTGTTCTGTCCTGCCGATGCACGGAAAACCCAGCCAACTGTATATTATCCATGTATTCGTTAACCCACGACTCAGTGAAACATAAGTTATTGCAGTTAATGTCCCTTTCGTAGGATAGTCTCGAACGGAGCTCATCCAGTTTATTCTCCAGTGATTGCACATTGGCCAATAGAATGGATGGTAGAGGCGGGTTACCCACTCACCAACAAATTCTCACAAGGCACCCTGGTCTCCGTCCCCTGTATTTCCTTCTTTTTTTCATGTGAATGAGTGGGAATTTAGCAAAATTATAGAATTTGCATCAGACTCATTAAAGAAAAAATCTTTCTCCAGTTCAAGTTGAGTAATCGCTGTTCTTATATCCAAAAGTTATTTTCGGTTAAAAGAGACGGTAGCAGCAACA
The DNA here is from genome assembly GCF_013265735.2 of Oncorhynchus mykiss. Classification (NCBI taxonomy): domain Eukaryota; kingdom Metazoa; phylum Chordata; class Actinopteri; order Salmoniformes; family Salmonidae; genus Oncorhynchus; species Oncorhynchus mykiss. Next base: position 36,466,596 of record NC_048585.1, on the reverse strand, counting down.
TTATGTGCAAATAAGTTACAAACAATGGTGAAAAAACAAACATAATAGCACAATTCGTTAGGAACCCATAAAACGGCAGCCATCCCCTTCAGCGCAATTACAACCCATATATTATATGGCTTCGTGTTTTAGGTTATATTGTCCTGGTGAAAGGTGAATTCATCTCCCAGTTCCTGGTGGAAAGCAGACTAAATCTTCTAGGACTTTGCCTTTGCTTAGCTCCATTCCATTTCCTTTTTTATCCTGAAAAACTCTGTTGTCTTTAACATTCAGGGCAGGTGGGACAGAGCCTGTTTTTCATGTTATTTTGGCATTAATATGTGTCACACAAAAAATTATCTATATAATAAAGCTGCATACAAACTTGGTCTCTTTTTTGCTTTCTTGAGTAAGGCAGCTCCAAAATGCAGGTGTTTCAGCCTAGCACAGTGCTTTCTGTGGTGGAGGGGCAGCCAGCAGAAAATACAGAGTGTGTTCTCTAGTTGCTCAGATTGGCTCAGTGTTCTGTCACTCATGGGGACACTATGTAAATTCAAGCCCCCTGGGTGCTGCCATAGAGTTACATTAGAAGTGCCCATCCAAAAAGATGGGTGGCGTCAAATCACGTTATATCTAACACGGCTTTGATTGGACTGATCATGTCAACATCTTAGCTAAATCTTAGCTAGCAAGCATCATCATGAATCACGTCGATAAAATACTGGCAAATCCTTTTCAAATGAAGAGAAAAATGAAGAGAAATTATACGGTGCTCATCGGCCATAAACATTACAGAAGTTTGCAAAGTCAACAATGAGCGTTTTGGACGGAATCAGTGGCTAACTGCAAGCATTGCGAAGCAATCATTAGCCTCCTATTCAGTGGAGCGGGTGTGTGGTCCAAGTCTGGGTTTAAGGGTCTCTTTTACAAGCTTAAGAGGATAAACATTCAATATTGGCCATGCTGTCAATCCAGCATGACTTCTGCCACGCTCAAAACGACTGGAAACTGAGAACTGGGAAATCTCCGACATCAGTGAGTTCAAGACAACTGGGAACTCTGGGAAAATACGTTTTGAACGGTCTTCCGATTCGTTATTGAAGTCGGGAACTCAGGCCTCTTTCTTGAGCTTTAACCTGAAGATCACTGACGTCATCACGATTTGACCTTGCTTTTTCCCCAGTTGTCTTGAAAGCATCATAAATCCAGAGAATGCAAAACTTTGACAAAATTTGACCACGAAGGATTGCCGCGCCACCTTCCTGTTCAACTGAGCACAGCACAACAAGGTGAGTCCAAAAATGTACTGTATAATGCTGCAGAAATTATATAATATGCAAGGGAGATATGTATACTGTAGCTAAGAAAGTAATAAAGTGTATGTTGTGTAGTAAGCTGTTAGTTGCCAATGTGCATCACCCTAATAATTTGTGACTGATTGCCTTGATTCGGTCTTATCGGTCAAAATTTGAAATGGTGTTTATTACATTGGATAAAAGCAGAGACTCTGAGCTACAAAATGGTCAAAACTGCATTTGGGGAACAATGGGGAAGTAATTCTGCTTTGAAAGTTGATAAACTTGAAACCTCACTTTTGAGAAAATGACATTTGAATGTTTTGGTACCTACTGGGAAGCTTTTCTTTGTCTACACCCATTCAGTATTGTTCACACCCTCTTAAGCTTTAGACCCACCCATCTCTTTAAGGGTTGATCTGAGCGTCTTAGCTAGCTAACATTAGGCAATGACTAGCAAAGCAAATGGCTCTGAGATACAAATAATATCATACATGTAACGTTAGCTAGCGAGCCAGCCAACTAACATTAGCTAGCTAGCCAACAGTACTCTAATTTGGAATGAAAACGACTTTTTCAAAATTAGAAACTTGTAATATCTGAAAATGTAGCTAACTAGAATATCTTACCCGCATACATCATGGATGGATGCCATTAGCCTGTCCGGATACAGGTGTTTTCTCCATCTCCTTAGCTATCATACTCTAATTCCACTGATTTTAAAACGCGGTCTTCCAGAAAGTTGAGAGCAACTTATGCAGTTCTACTATGCGATACATTCTTAAAAAAGACACGTTAGACAGGATTACCTACACATACTGACCAGCTCCAAGAGGCAGAAGCATGCTATTTGGCAGACCAATCCGAACTAATCAAATCAAATGTTATTGGTCACATACACATGATTAGCAGATGTTAATGCGAGTGTAGCGAAATGCTTGTGCTTCAAGTTCCGACAGTGCAGTAATATAACAAGTCATCTAACAATTCCCCAACAACAACCTAATACACATAAATCTAAAGGGGTGAATAAGAATATGTACATAAAAGTATATGGATGAGCGATGTCCGAGCGGCATAGGCAAGGTGCAGTAGATGGTATAAAATACAGTATATATGTGATATGAGCAATGTAAGATGTGTTTCATTTCACCTTTATTTAACCAAATAGGCCAGTTGAAAACAAGTTCTCATTTACAACTGCGACCTGGCCAAGACAAAGCAAAACAGTGTGACAAAAACAAACAGAGTTATATATAATCAATAACACAATAGAAAAAAATCTATGTAATGTGTGTGCAAATGTAGAAGAGGTAGGCAATAAATAGGCCTTAGAGGGGAAATAATTCCAATTTAGCATTAACACTGGAGTGATGGATGTGCAGATGATGATGTGCAAGTAGAGATACTGGGGTGCAAAAGAGCAAGAGGGTAAGAAATAATATGGGGGTGAGGTAGTTGTGTGTGCTATTTACAGATTGCCTGTGTACAGGTAAGCTGCTCTGACAGCTGATGCTTAAAGTTAGAGAGGGAGATATAAAACTCCAGCTTCAGTGAATTTTGCAATTCGTTCCAGTGTTGGCAGCACTGAACTGGAAGGAAAGGCGGCCAAAGTAAGTGTTGGCTTTGTGGATGGCCAGTGAAATATACCTGCTGGAGTGCGTGCTACGGGTGGGTGTTGCTATGGTGACCAGTGAGCCGAGATAAGGCGGGGCATTACCTAGCATATACTGTATGTAAACATGATTATTAATATGTAAACATTATTAAAGTGTTTAGAGTGACTAGTGATCCATTTATTAAAGTGTCCAGTGATTGGGTCTCAATGTAGGCAGCAGCCTCTCTGAGAGTTAGTGATTGCTGTTTAGCAGTCTGATGGCCTTGAGATAGAAGCTGTTTCTCAATCTCTCGGTCCTAGCTGTGATCCACCTGTACTGACCTCGCCTTCTGGATGGTAGCGGTGTGAAAAGGCAGTGGCTCGGGTGGTTGTTGTCCTTGATCTTTTTGACCTTCCTTTGACATTGGGTGCCATAGATGTCCTGGAGGGCAGTTAGTTTGCCCCCGGTGATACATTGTGCAGACCGCACCACCCTCTGGAGAACCTTATGGTTGAGGCCGGTGCAGTTGCCGTACCAGGCTGTGATACAGCCCGACAGGATGCTCTTGTCTGCAAACTTGATGATTGAGTTGGTGGCGTGCATGGCCACGTAGTTGTGGGTGAAGAGGGAGTACAGCAGAGGGCTGAACACACACCCTTGTGGGGCCCCAGTGTTGAGGGTCAGTGAAGATGTTGTTTCCTACCACCACCTGGGGGCGGCCCGTCAAAATCCAGGACCCAGTTGTACAGGGCGGGGTTGAGACCCAGGGCCTCCAGCTTGATGATGAGCTTGGCGGGTACTATGGTGTTGAATGCTGAGCTGTAGTCAATGAACAACATTCGTACAGGTATTATTTTTGTCCAGATGGGATAGGGCAGTGTGCAGTGTGATGGCGATTGCGTCATCTGTGAACCTGTTGGGGCGGTATGCAAACTGAAGTGGGTCTAGGGTGGCCGGTAAGGTGGCGGTGATATGATCCTTGACTAGCCTCTCAAAGCACTTCATGATGACAGAAGTGAGTGCTACGGAGTGGTAGTCATTTAGTTCAGCTATCTTGGTATTCTTGTGTACAGGAACAATAGTAGCCATCTTGAAGCATGTGGGACAACAGAATGGGATAGGGAGCGATTAAATATGTCCGTAAACACACCAGCCAGCTGGTCTGAACATGTTCTGAGCACGCGGCTAGGGATTCCATCTGGGCCAGCAACCTTGTGAGGGTTAACAAGTTTAAATGTTTTACTCATGTCAGCCACTGAGAAGGAGAGGGGGGGGGGGGGGGGGGGGGGGCGCAGTCTTTGTTAGCGAGCCGTGACAGTGGCACTGTATTTATCCTTAAAGCGAGCAAAGAAGGTGTTTAGTTTGTCTGGAAGCGTGTCGTCGGTGTCCGTGACGTGGCTGTTTTTGTTTTTGTAGTCTGTGATTTCCTGTAGACCCTGCCACATACGTCTCGTGTCTGAGGCATTGAATTGCGACACCACCTTGTCCCTGTACCGGCATTTCTCGTTTGTGGAGGGAATAACTACACTGTTAATATTCAGCCATATTTTCAGACCTCTTTCCATGGTTAAATGCGGAGGATCGCACTTTCAGTTTTGTGCGAATGCCGCCATCCATCCACGGTTTCTGGTTAAGGTAGGTTTTAATAGTCACTGTGGGTACAACATCTCCAATGCACTTATTTATAAAACACACTCACTGATTTAGCGTATAGATCGATGTTGTTCTCTGAGGCTTACCGGAACATATTCCAGTCCGTGTGATCAAAACAATCTTGAAGCGTGGCTTCCGATTGGTCAGACCAGCGCTGAATGGTGCTCGTTACTGGTACATCCTGTTTGAGTTTCTGCCTATAAGCCGGGACGAGCAAGATGGCGTCATGGTCGGATTTGCCGAAGGGAGGGCAGGGAGGGCTTCGTATGAATTGTGGAAGTTAGAGTAGCAGTGGTCCAAAGTATTAGCCCTATTCTTGTGTACAGGAACAATAGAGGCTCTCCTAACTGCAATCAATATGCTGATAGAATTTAGGTAGCATTGTTCTCAAATTTGCTTTGTTAATATCCCCAGCTACAATAAATGTAGCCTCCAGACATATAGTTTCCAGTTTACATAGAGTCCAGTGAAGTTCATTGAGGGCCGTCTTGGTGTTCGCTTGAGGGGGGGGGGGGGGGGGGGGGGTGTACACAGCTGTGACTATAACTGAGGAGAATTCTCTTGGTAGGTAGAATGATTGTATGGAATTCTAAGTCGGGTTATGATTACACTATGAGTTGTTAATCATAAATCATACACCCCCGCCTCACTTCCTCTTCCCAGAAGGGTGTTTATCTCTGTCGGCGGATGCATGGAGAACCCCGGTGGCTGAACCGATTCCAACAACATATCCCGAGAGAGCCATGATTCCGTAAAACAGAGAATGTAACAATCTCCGATGTCTTTCTGGAAGGCAACCCTTGCTCGAATTTCCTCTACCTTGTTGTCAAGAGACTGGACATTTGCAAGTAGTGTACTCAGGAGCGGTGGGCATGTGCCCATTTATGAAGCCTGACCAGAAGACCACTCCGTCTGCCCCTTCTGCATCGGCGTTGTTTTCGTTCAGCTGCTGGGATTAGATCCATTGTCTTGGGTGGTGGTCCGAAGAGAGGATCCACTTCAGGAAAGTCAAATTCCTGGTCATAATGTTGGTAAGTTTAAGTTTCTCTTATATCCAATAGTTCTTCCCGGCTGTATGTAATAAAACTTAAGATTTCCTGGGTTAACAATGTAAGAAATAAAACATAAAAAAACTAAATATTGCATAATTTCCTAAGAACGCGAAGCGAGGCGACCATCTCTGTCGGCGCCATCTGTTTATCTCTGCATGTCCAGCCCACTCATTATCTCTGCCAATCATGGCTAGAGGGAAGGTTTGCTCCCTTTTTCTGTGGCTATAGGCTCGTAATTTAACAATTGTATTCATATTTACAGATGGCATACAATTCTGTTATTCTAACGTGCATAAAGGCTCTCCTAACTGGTTTATGATTAATATTTTTTTAATCTACCAATTGGTGCTGAAACAGTGATGAATGATGCATGTACTTTCATTGATCCCAAATATTCTGAACCCATTCTCTAAATAAATTCTAACTAAAAAAAGGTACACTGTATTTAAAGGGATGGCTTAGGATAAAATGTAATGAAAACCTTATTGAATGAAAACTCCATGAGAAAATATGTTGGCCAGCAAGTGGGAGTGTTTTCAGGGGTTGAATTAAATTCATTCAGAATGCACAAGGTAGCCACACCTGCAGAGCGAGTTACGCAACTGAATAAGGGCGCTGTACAATTGGGTTGGCCGGTGTAGCCGTCATTGTAAATAAGAATTTGTTTAGGCAAGTGACTTGCCTAGTTACATTGTAATGTCTGAATACCAAATAATGAGAAGTGCATTGGAAAGGCGTGCGTAGGAAATGGGTACATTTCCTTAGTCTGAATTGGCCCCATGTTGAACAGAGCTGTAGTAAATAGCTACATAGGTAGTATTATACCGTTCCCAGTAACACACCATGGCTGCGTTTGAAATGGCACCCTATTCCCTACATAGTGCACAAAAATCTATGGTCCAAAGTAGTGCACTATCTAGTGAATAAGGTGCCTTTTCAGATGCAGCCCATCAGTTTCTTATTCATCCTCTTCCTCACCAGCCACTCATTTCCAGCCCGGTGTACTACCAGTACAACAGTCGCTGACTAGCCTCCATCATCATAATTAACTTTATCTTCATCTTTCAAGTTAAATCTATATTGTTTATTTATTTTTTATCTTTATTATCTGCAAATTAAAAACATATAGATGATACACCGTTCATCTGTCGTTTCAAATTCCACAATTTTGCTGAAGTTATACATGCATTATTTCAATAAACTCTGCACTTTCTGAAGAAAATACACTGCTCAAAACAATAAAGGGAACACAATGTAACTCCAAGTCAATCACACTTCTGTGAAATCAAAACTGTCCACTTAGGAAGCAACACTGATTGACAATAAATGTCACATGCTGTTGTACAAATGGAATAGAAAACAGGTGGAAATTATAGGCAATTAGCAAGACACCCGCAATAAAGGAGTGGTTCTGCAGGTGGGGACCACAGACCACTTCTCAGTTCCTATGCTTCCTGGCTGATGTTTTGGTCACTTTTGAATGCTGGCAGTGCTTTCACTCTAGTGGTAGCATGAGACGGAGTCTACAACCCACACAAGTGGCTCAGGTAGTGCAGCTCATCCAGGATGGCACATCAATGCGAGCTGTGGCAAGAAGGTTTGCTGTGTCTGTCAGCGTAGTGTCCAGAGCATGGAGGCGCTACCAGGAGACAGGCCAGTACATCAGGAGACGTGGAGGAGGCCGTAGGAGGGCAACAACCCAGCAGCAGGACCGCTACCTCCGCCTTTGTGCAAGGAGGAGCAGAAGGAGCACTGCCAGAGCCCTGCAAAATGACCTCCAGCAGGCCACAAATGTGCATGTGTCTGCTCAAACGGTCAAAAACAGACTCCATGAGGGTGGTATGAGGGCCCGATGTCCACAGGTGGGGGTTGTGCTTACAGCCCAACACCGTGCAGGACATTTTTCATTTGCCAGAGAACACCAAGATTGGCAAATTCGCCACTGGCGCCCTGTGCTCTTTACAGATGAAAGCAGGTTCACACTGAGCACATGTGACAGACGTGACAGTCTGGAGACGCCGTGGAGAACATTCTGTTGCCTGCAACATCCTCCAGCATGACCGGTTTGGCGGTCGGTCAGTCATGGTGTGGGGTGGCATTTCTTTGGGGGGCCGCACAGCCATCCATGTGCTCGCCAGAGGTAGCCTGACTGCCATTAGGTACCGAGATGAGATCCTCAGACCCCTTGTGGGACCATATGCTGGTGCGGTTGGCCCTGGGTTCCTCCTAATGCAAGACAATGCTAGACCTCATGTGGCTGGAGTGTGTCAGCAGTTCCTGCAAGAGGAAGGCATTGATGCTATGGACTGGCCCGCCCGTTCCCCAGACCTGAATCCAATTGAGCACATCTGGGACATCATGTCTCGCTCCATCCACCAACCTCATTAGCATTAGTTGCACCACAGACTGTCCAGGAGTTGGCGGATGCTTTAGTCCAGGTCTGGGAGGAGATCCCTCAGGAGACCATCCGCCACCTCATCAGGAGCATGCCCAGGCGTTGTAGGGAGGTCATACAGGCACGTGGAGGCCACACACACTACTGAGCCTAATTTTGACTTGTTTTAAGGACATTACATCAAAGATGGATCAGCCTGTAGTGTGGTTTTCCACTTTAATTTTGAGTGTGACTCCAAATCCAGACCTCCATGGGTTGATACATTTGATTTCCATTGATAATTTTAGTGTGATTTTGTTGTCAGCACATTCAACTATGTAAAGAAAAAAGTATTTAATAAGAATATTTCATTCATTCAGATCTAGGATGTGTTATTTTAGTGTTCCCTTTATTTTTTTGAGCAGTGTATTTAACTATGCTAATGAGGGCTGTTCTACAATACATTTCTCCATAAACCTTAGGAATAGTAACTTATAAACCTTCTCTCAATTATATTTGAGTAGGGTGTAGAAGGTCCATGTATCCAATGATGTGATAATGGCAGTGATGATGTAGAACAGAGTAGCCTCACATAAACCAATGTCACTGAAAGACGTTCAAGGAAACCTTCGCACTGTGTGCGCGTGTCTCAGATGAATGGGAAGGTCGAAGCAACTATTTTTGACCTTGGTCCTGGTTGAGATCTGCATACCTTTTTTTCCCCAATACCTATTTTCCCCACTTACTTGTTTACCTACATCCTTTCCTTGAGATTAACTTCTTTATTTTATCAAATCACTGATTTTAACAACAACAACTTTTTATTTTTATTAAGACCACCAGACATACCTGCAGTTTCACATTTTTATTCATCTTTTTGTATTGAAATTCGTACTTTGGGTCGTTGGGACTTTTTCCAACTCAAAATCCATTATTTTCATGTAAATCCAACTGGCAGACAATTCCTATTGGTTGACCCAGGGTGCACGTGGCCTGTGGTTAGTCAACCCTCGCTCAAGTCCCACCCATGCATTTTAAACCTCCCCTAGACACTAATCTAGCGTCCCCCCCCCCCCCCCACCATAACAGTTAAGATTAGTGTGATTTATAAATGGTACCCAACTGCCTATGTAGTGCATCACTTATAACCAGGACCCTTTGAGAGCTCATAGGGAGTGCTATGGGCCCTAGTTAAATAAAGGTTCAATTTAAAAAAAAAAGGGCATAGGGTGCTATTTGGGGGACACATCCATTCCCGTTTTGACCACAAGCTACGGCAACGCAAGAGACAAACACCTTGCTCCTCTAAAAACAAGAGATTGATTAACAGATAAACCTGATAATGTATTGATCAACATTATTGATCCAACAAAGTTCAACATGATGCTTCCATTCCTTCAGTACTGCGAGAGGCAATGGCACCCTATTCCCCATTGAGTGCACTACTTTTGACCAGAGCACAGGTCAAAAGTAGTGCACTATAAAGGGAATAGGGTGCCATTTGAGACGCATAACAGGGAACGGCCTAGTTACAAACCAAACACCAATACCCTAACCCATGCACTCTGGTTCCCTATCATGTGACACCTCAAATGATGCACTTCTTTAGATCAGGACTCCAGGTTCTGATTAAAAGTAGGACTATATTGCAGCGTTTGTACAGGCAGCCCAATTCTGATATTTTTTTCACTAATTGGTCTTCTGACCAATCAGAACAGCTCTGAAAAATATTTGATTGGAAAAGATCTGATGTGATTGGTCAAAAGACCAATTACTGGGAAAAAAATACCAGAATTCGGGTGACTGTGTAAACGCAGCCTATGGGGAATAAAACTTCAACCTTTTCACCCACAAGGAGGGAGTGAACAATGGTGTAGGGCAGGGGTATTCAACTCTTACCATACGAGGGTCAGAGCCTGCTGGTTTTCTGTTCTACCTGATAATTAATTGCACTCACCTGGTGTCCCAGTTCTAAAATCAGTCCCTGATTAGAGGGAAAGATTTTTAAAAAAATGCAGCGGAACTGGCTTCGAGGTCAAGAGTTGAGTTTAAAGGGTGTAGGGGATAGGAAATATGAATAATTGGTTTGGAACCAGGCCCATGAGAAATAAAAACAGCTCTACACAGAGTGAGTCTGTATGATGATGATGTCATAACGGGAAATGAGACAGAAGAGTAATGTCATATTGTGACCAGAGGTACGTAGTTACAGAAATCTAGAACGGCCAACCGTGTCGTCCACGTTGGCTCCAGTTGTCGTTCGTTAACAATAATTACATTCGTAGTTGGATTCCAATTAGAATGGTAACGTTGTGGAACATTCTGGCGCCAACAAGGCCGCCATGAAACGTATAAATGCAGATCTCAAAATGGCACCCTATTTTTACTAGGTAGTGCACTCTATAGTGGAACAGGGTATCATTTGCAATTCGCTTGTTGTATTCACATGGAACTTTTAGGTGCCAACATGGCAACCATGACAAGTAAAAAATAAAGTTGGAAAATCTCAAGAGTTTGCAATTTCTCTGTATATGTACGCCTTTATATGCATCCGAAAAAGCACCCGTTTTCTTATGGAGTGCACTACTTTAGATCAGGGCCCACAATGGTAGGGCCCTGGGCCAACAATGGTAGGGCCCTGGGACCAGATTCACAAAACCTTAAATATAGATTTAAGAAGAAAAGTCTTAAGGAACAAAATAGTAGTTAAGAAGAAAGTTAAGCAAAGTTGCTATTCCTCAAAAAGGTTATTGGAAATGTTATTGCACATTTTCTCCCTAAGTAAAAAGTTGAAAATAAATTTTATTGGAAATGTTCTTAATTCCAAGATAGCTACAAAAACAAATGTAAAAAAGCAATTGAACATGTTTATTTCACACAAACGTAATCTAAAAGTTTCAGTTTTGATCATTTTAAACCCATGTTTTAGAACAGTAATAAATATGCTAACATGATTGCCATTGCTTGCTAAATCGGTTGCCTAGCAACAAGCATCTTAAGAAGATTGAGAAGTTCATAAGAAAATCATTAAATCTTAAGATAATACACTTAAGAATAAAAACAAGCTAGTTCGTAAGTTTTTGCGTTTAATAGTGTTTTGTGAATCTGGGCCCTGGTCAAAAGTAGTGCACTACATAGGGAATAGGGTACTATTTGGGATACAACTTTGAATGTAAATGCAGCAGCAGCAGCAGCAGTGCCCTCTGTAGGGCTCTGTTGATACTGATACCTCGCCCCTTTCCTTTAGTTTACAAGTTGAAACAAATAAAATAAAAATCTTAAAGAAAATAAGTTCCCCCACCCCCTTACAGGTTTCTACCTACACACCCTGGACCTGTGTGTGTTTTGCGGTCAAGGCCGCCAGAGTCTCTGCAAGGTTATGTGAGCGTGAATGTTCGTGCTCCCTGGGGTTGAGGGGGACTCCTAGTATTTCACTCCCGGAACGAACTCCTTCGCATCAGGGTTCAAGTTGCTTTTCCTCTGCAGAGATAGATGGAGGGGGGGAGGAGATTGAGGGACGGAGGAGTGGAGTGATTAAGGAGAGAGAGAGAAAGTGTGAGAACCCTCAAATTGTACAAACTAATTTACATTTTACAATGAGAAGACCATTGTTGTACAGAATATGGTGTGAATAAGTGAATGGATTTTCCCTAATGTGTGTGTGTTCCATGCAGAAGCATCACCACAATGCATAATATAGTAAAGAATTTGGTAGTATGTCCAACAGGCCTCACAACCGCAGAGCGGTATGCTGATGTCAACGTTGTGAACAGAGTGCCCCATGGTGGCGGTGGGGTTATGGTATGGGCAGGCATAAGCTACGGACAACAAACACAATTGCATTTTATTGATGGCAATTTGAATGCAGAGATACCATGACGAGCTCGAGGCCCATTGTCGTGCCATTTATCCGCCGCGATCACCTCATGTTTCAGCATGATAATGCATTGCTCCATGTCGCAAGGATCTGTACACAATTCCTGGAAGCTGAAAATGTCCCAGTTTTTCCATGGCCTGCATACTCAGACATGTCACTTATTAAACATGTTTGGGATGCTCAGAATCAACATGTACTACAGCGTGTTCCTGAGAGAGGAGTGGGACAACATTCCACAATCAACAGCCTGATCAACTATGCGAAGATGTCGCACTGCATGAGGCAAATGGTGGTCACGTCAGATAAGTTCTCTGATCCACGCCCCTACCCGTTTTTTGTTTTTTTTTGTAAAAGGTATCTGTATTCCCGGTTATATGAAATCCATAGATTAGGGCCTAATGAATATATTTCAATTGACTGATTTCCATATATAAACCGTTACTCTTTGAAAATGTTGCATATAATTTTTGCTAAAGTATACATTTGTTCATATGAGTGGGAAGATGTATGTATACATACATACATACATACATACTTGAAGTCGGAAGTTTACATACACCTTAGTTTTTCACAATTCCTGACATTTAATCCTAATAAAAATTCCCTGTCTTAGGTCAGTTAGGATCACCACTTTATTTTAAGAATGTGAAATGTCAGAATAATAGTACAGAGAATGATTTATTTCCGCTTTTATTTCTTTCATCACATTCCCAGTGGGTCAGAAGTCTACATACACTCAATTAGTATTTGGTAGCATTGCCTTTAAATTGTTTAACTTGGGTCAAATGTTTCAGGTAGCCTTCCACAAGCTTTTGTCTTGCAAGCCTCAAACATAACGATGTCATTATGGCCAAACCGTTCTATTTTTGTTTCATCTGACCAGAGAACATTTCTCGAAAAAGTACAATCTTTGTCCCTATGTGGAGTTGCACATTTTTATGGCGGTTTTGTAGCAGTGGCTTTTTCCTTGCTGAGGGCCTTTCAGGTTCTGTCGATATAGGACTCGTTTTACTGTGGATATAGATACTTTTGTACCTGTTTCCTCCAGCAACTTCAAGGTCCTTTGCTGTTGTTTTGAGATTGATTAGCACTTTTTTGCACCAAAGTACATTCAATAAAGCAACCATACTTGGAGGTCTACAATTTTTTTCTGAGGTTTTGGCTGATTTCTTTTGATTTTCCCATGATGTCAAACAAAGAGGCACTGAGTTTGAAGTAGGCCTTGAAATATATCCACAGGTACACCTCCAATAGGATAATTGACATCATTTGTGTCAATCAGAAGCTTCTAAAGCCATGACATCATTTTCTGTAATTTTCCAAGCTGTTTAAAAGGCACAGTCAACTTAGTGTATGTAAACTTCTGGCCCACTGGAATTGTGATACAGTGAAATAATCTGTCTGTAAACAATTGTTGAAAAAAAGTACATGTCATGCACAAAATAGATGTCCTAACCAACTTGCCAAAACTATAGTTTAACAAGAAATTTGTGGAGTAGTTGAAAAACTAGTTTTAATGACTCCAACCTAAGTATATGTAAACTTCTAAATTCAACTGTATGTGTGTGTGTGTGTGTATATCCATATATACACTTAGGTTGGAGTCATTGAAACTCTTTTCAACAACTTTACACATTTCTTGTTAACAAACTATAGTTTTGGCAGGTCGTTTAGGAAATGTACTTTGTGCATACACTGATTTGACTGTGGCTTTAAACAGCTTGGAAAATTCCATAAATGATGTCATGGCTTTAGAAGCTTCTGATTGACATCATTTGAAAAAATTAGAGGTGTACCTGTAGATGTATTTCAAGGCCCACCTTCAAACTCAGTGCCTCTCTGCTTGACATCACGGGAAATTCAAAAGAAAACAGCTAAGACCTCAGAAAAAAATGGTAGACCTCCATAAGTCTGGTTCATCCTTGGGGCAATTTCCAAATGCCGGAAGGTACCACGTTCGTCTCTACAAACAATAGTACGCAAGTATAAACACCATGGGACCACGCATCCGTCATACCGCTCAGGAAGGAGACGCATTCTGTCTTTAAGAGATGAACGTACTTTGGTGCGAAAAGTGCAAATCAATCCCAGAACAACAGCAAAGGACCTTGTGAAGATGCTGGAGGAAATGGTTACAAAAGTATCTATAGCCAGAGTAAAACGTGTCCTATGTCGACATAACCTGAAAGGCTGCTCAGCAAGGAAGAAAACACTGTTCCAAAACCGCCTAAAAAAGCCAGACTACGGTTTGCAACTGCAAATGGGGACAAAGATCGTACTTTTTGGAGAAATGTCCTCTGGTCTGATGAAACAAAAACAGAACTGTTTGGCCATAATAACCATCGTTATGTTTGGAGGAAAAAGGGGGAGGCTTGCAAGCCAAAGAACACCATACCAACCGTGAAGCAAGGGGGTGGCAACATCATGTTGTGGGGGTGCTTTGCTGCAGGAGGGACTGGTGCACTTCACAAAATACATTTGTATCATGAGGGAGGAAAATGTGGATATATTGAAGCAACATCTCAAGACATCAGTTAAAACTTGGTCGCAAATGGGTCTTCCAAATGGCATACTTCCAAAGTTGTGGCAAAATGGCTTAAGGACAACAAAGTCGAGGTATTGGAGTGGCCAACAAAGCCCTGACCTCAATCCTATAGAAAGTTTGTGGGCAGACCTGAAAAAGCATGTGCGAGCAAGGAGGCCTCATTTACACCAGCTCTGTCAGGAGGAATGGGCCAGAATTCACCTAACTTATTGTGGGGAGCTTGTGGAAGGCTAACTGAAACGTTTGACCCAAGTTAAACAATTTAAAGGCAATGCTACCAAATACTAATTGAGTGTATGTAAACTTCTGACCCACTGGGAATGTGATGAAAGAAATAAAAGCTTAAATAAAGCATTCTCTACTATTATTCTGACATTTCACATTCTTAAAATAAAGTGGTGATCCTAACTGCCCTAAAACAGGGAATTTTTAGTAGGATTAAATGTCAGGAATTGTACAAATGTATTTGGCTAAGGTGTATGTAAACTTCCAACTTCAACTGTACATACAAATACAAAATATTGATATGCATGTACAACTTACAGAAAATGGTTCAAATATCGCCAAAGTCAGAATATTGTAGCCTAGGCCTATATAAATATTTGCTCATAAGGGCAGACTTTTGTATATAAATTCATTCATATGGTTATATAAAGGCTGAAGGCTAAAAGCAGACTACTATATCTATACTAAAGGAGGGGGTTGTATTGAATATTCCATCTGTAAACAAGTACTTAGTCGCACAGGGACGCTAAGTTGCATGTGGCTGTAAAGATCTGAATTTTGTCTTGCTGGAGTAACAGCTCTCCGCTGTAGCCCTTATAGCGATCAGGGATGACGAGTTCAGAGAGGGATGTAGTTACAGGGGCCATGCCGGTTAGGTCTTTTGTATATGCATCAACTTCATGTTTTTCCAGAGAGAGCATTTCTCCCCAAATAGACACAGGCCATCCATGTGTATCACGGTCCACAACTTGATTGGTTTCTTCCTGGGTTTCCAGGCTTTTCTCCTTCAGGACATTCACCTTTCGGATCTGAAGCCGAGCATTCTCTAGATAACCATCAGTGAGGATTAGGCAACTTTGGCATAGGAAAGCATCATACTCGGTGCACTTCCAAAAGGACATGTATGTATATACACAAAAGTATGTGGATACCCCTTCAAAGTGGATTCTGCAATTTCAGCAATACCGGTTGCTGACAAATGTATAAAATCGAGCACACAGCCATGCAATCTCCATAGATAAACAATTGGCAGTACAATGACCTTACTGAAGCGCTCAGGAACTTCAAAACGTGGCACAGTCATAAGATGCCACTTTTCCAAAAAGTCAGTTCATGTCAAATTTCTGCCCTGCTAGAGCTGCTCCGGTCAACTGTAAGTGCTGTTATTGTGTAGTGGAAACGTCAAGGAGCAACAACAGCTCAGATGCAAAGTGGTAGACCACACAAGCTCACAGAGGGCTGAAGTGCGCAAAAATAGTCTGTCCACAGTCGCAACACTCACTGCCGAGTTCCAAACTTCCTCTGGAAGCAACGTCAGAGCAATAACTGTTCGTCTGTAGATTCATGAAAAATGGGTTTCCATGACCAATTAGCTGCACACAAGCCAAAGACTAAAATGCACAATGTCAAGTGTCGGCTGGAGTGGTGTAAAGCTCACCCCAATTGGACCCTAGAGCAGTGGAAACTCGTTCTCTGGAGTGATGAATCACGCTTCACCATCTGGCAGTCCGATGGACTAATCTGGGTTTGGCGGATGACAGGAGAACGCTACCTTCCCCAATGTATAGTCACGAAAATAAAGTTTGGTGGAGGAGGAATGATATGTGGGGCTGTTTTTCATGGTTCGGACTAGGCCCCTTAGCTCCCAGTGAAGGGAAATCTTTACGCTACAGCATACAATGACATTCTAGATGATTCTGTGCTTCCAACTTTGTGGCAACAGTCTGGGAAAGGCTCTTTCAGCATGACCATTCCCCCGTGCACAAAGCAAGGTCCATACAGAAATAGTTTGTCGAGATAAGTGTGGAAGAACTTGACTGGCCTGCACAGAGCCCTGATCTCAACCCCACCGAATACCTTTGGAACGCCGACTGCGAGCCAGGCCTACAGCCCACAATCAGTGCCCGACCTACTTAAAGCTCTAGTAGCAGAGTAGAAAGTCCCACAGCAATGTTCTACTGGCTTCCCAGAAGAGTAGAGGCTGTTATAGTAGCAAAAGGGGGACTAACACCATATTTATTGCCCAGAATTTCGAAATGGGATTTGACGAGCAGGTGTCCACATTCTTTTGGTCATGTTTGTCAGTGTTCGCCTTCATGCACCATCCATGCACAGAGGACAAATTCAGATTCCATTGCTTGTTCTGACCTCTTCTAAGAATAATGAATGCTGAGGGTAGTAGTGCAAGTTCTTTTTAAGCACACTATTTGGATTATTAACATTTGAACACCTTGCAATTCAATTGCTGGACTATTCAAAGCCATCTATCCAACCCTTCTACTCAGATCCGGCAGTTCAGAGGATAGTTTCAAAGGTTATCAACTAGGCCTAATTATTGTTCATTAGCAGCATACTTTAGTTTGTGTGCCTATTATTTAACATTGAAGTATGACCTAAAGAGAAACGTATTTTGGGTGTCATGGGAATGTAACACATTCCCCAAAAAAATGTACTTGTCCAAAATCGTGTGCATTAAAATAAGTGTTCTTTGTAATAATGGCAGTGTTTGCCTATCAATATAAAGCATTTATCTGTGAAATTAGACAATGAACTTGAACCCTGTTTCAACAAATAAAAGCGTTATTTCCTTGTAATTCATGTTATTACAATGTTAGTCTTGTGAATCTCTCATGCATATTTTTTGATTGAAAATGGGATCAATTGGAGAGATTGACAAATACTGATTTCAAAACAAATGGACTACATTCTCATTACCAAGACATGAGGTAAGTATTAAAACATTTTTAAAAGATGCCCTTGCCTTCAAAGTTGAACCTCGGATAGATCTTTAGTATAATAGCCATTAAGTTCAACTCAATAAGGGATTCTGTTCTTTTGAAATAGCCTAGATTTTCCTTATCATAATGAAACGACATAGGTCAAATGGATTTTGTAATGGCCTATGTGTCATTCTTGGGCTGCGGTAATATATTTTTACAATGCATTTCCTGCATTTTCTGAACACCCCACAACGTTAAGTACATATTAAACCTTCAAGAAACCATATTCTCCAACTCCGGCATTAAAGCCCTTTTATTGTCAATTTGTGTCTGATATGGACACCATTTATCTTCAACCCCGTCACAGATAATATGGACGTTGCCTGAATATGATTATAAAAATATACTTGTTATAAAAGCAACATTTACCTAATGCTCATGTGTCCCCCAAACCAAGTATTATAATATACAATTCATGTAAAACCCTCAAATTTACTATATTAAACCCTGAAATACACATCATCAGCGGGCTCATCATATAAATAAAACGCTTTCAATTCAGAAAGAACTAATCTTCTTGACATTGTGCTTAACATTTCAGACTGAGCTCAGAAAACAAATTCATATTCTTCTTTGCCATTTTATTTACCAAATATTGTCATTTGACAGGGTTGAGACTAGGGTTGAAAACTGTGAAAGGGTTAGAGACATCGGTTTCCATATAAATTAGTTTCCTATCAAAATCCCTCCAAGATTTACCCCAAAACATTGCATTTCATTGTATGCAACCCCGTAATAAGGACATTAGATATATTTAGAATAATCTGGGTTTTATTAACCAAACTGCAGTAAAATATCTAAACAAACAAAAACATCACGCATTAGGGTAATTAACATTCAACAGGTTATCAGAAAAGTTCAACGTGTCATCAAACTGTAGGAACATTTTCCAAGGGCGTTTAGAATGCTAGAACAGCTAACTACAGCACTAGTGTCAGCATGACTATACTTCTCTGGAGCACCATATTCATTCATTCTTGGCTTTCTTCCTGAGAGTCTGGCCCACACATCTCTCTCTCAACAAGGCGGGATGTCACACGCTGTGGGGGTGGTATCGTCGACACCGGTGCCGCCGCTCATTGACTCTGTACCGGCAACCCCGGTGTATATATATCCCCGCTATAGTTATTTACTGCTGCTCTCTTTTTCTCACCTCTTTCTTTTTTAGGGGGGAGGCATTTTCTTAAACTGAATTGTTGGTTAAGGGCTTGTAAAGTAAGCATTTCACTGTAAGGTCTACACTTGTTGTATTCGGCGCATGTGACAAATTTGATCAAGTCCTTCATCCAACTGACACCAGTGGATTACGACTTGAGAAGGCCAGAAAAATCTGTTTGGTCCTACACGATGCATACATTTCACTTATACACTCATTCCATCTGTGCCGAGGATGATGCCTGCCTGAATACAGGTTATTATATTCCACACCACTACCCAAGAAGACTTGGATTTCCCCACTGGATTTCGTCTAGAGGTTGTGGATTTTCCTCATTGGCTGGCTGTTCTGGAGCAGCCAGGACCTTCTGCCTGAAATTGAAGTGATGTGTGTTAAAGCATGTACAGTTTAGGTCCTTCTTTGTTGAACAAAGGCAGCTGACATCACGAGACATCAGCTCACCAGGAGCAAGGATGATGACCTGATGTATTCTCAAGGTGGAGGGCAATGCTGTCAATGGGGCTTGGCATCATCTCCATCGCACATGCACATTTCCTCTCCTTGCTTCTTGTGTATGCTGTTCCACTGTTTAGACTGGTCTCTCTCACTTAAATTACTGATCTTTATCTTGTTCACTGCCTCAACCTTTCTTTTCCATCGCTGATGCGCTCTCTCAAGGTATTGTTCCCTTTTTTCTGAGTTAGCATTTTGACGTGCTTGACACTGCCTTTGTCTTTCTGCTGCTGATGTGGGCGCCGTCATTCCCTAGACGTTTCAATGAATAATGTTAAAGCAAAGATTCTTAGAATATATACACTATAATCCTTGAGTAAGGATCTAGAGCGACTTAAAAAGAACCGAAGTCTTGCCCAACTCTCCTACCACCAGGCTACATGCTTTAAAATAAAATTCCCATGGAACATTACAGCATGTTTCATAGGTGAATATAAACAATATGTATAACATTGAATAATTAATGCATTCATGCAATATTCATAAATAACTCAACTCTGTCACAGGTTAACAACCCTGTTACAATGAAACGTTACAGGTTGAGTTTTTTTATATTGATAGATTTATACTTCAACCCATGAAAATACACATTGATAAGTACTTGTTTTCCATCTTTATTTCATCTAACAGGGTTGAGTTGGTCAGCTCGACGATCCCCATCGGACTTTAAAAAAAACAGATAACATAATGTGATTACCTGCCCGTTTCTGTACCATTCAGTTGAAAAATGTAACTTCCTCTTAATGATGGCACATAAGGGTGGACTGACCATTATTGATGGAGTTTGGTTGGCGTGACAGTGTTGAGTGTAGACTGAGGGACAGTGCTAAAATTGTATGATTTTAAATCAATAATCATGCATTTATTTGATAAATTTTTTTTTTTTAACAAAATAAATGTTTGCATTAATGGCAAAAAAGTTAATTATGTGCACATTTTAATATTAATTTCCCAAGTAAAAATTAAGTGAACCGCAATTCTTGACAATTCTTCATGTCAGTTAAAAAATATGATTTTAAATAAAAGTTTCCATTAATGCTATTTAGTTCAACTCATTATACTGGATATTTCAATTTATATATAAAAACTCTTAACATTTCATTTTGGTGACCCAAAATAAAATAAAAGTCAGAGGGACTGAAATATTACCCGAGCCCAAGAATGTCCACTATATTAAATTGATTCAGACTTTAAAATGTAGGGGAAAAGGCAGACATTTTATATAAACATTGGATTTCTGTGGTCTGAATTTCATAATTTTTGTTTTCAATGTTTTCCGTTGGTAGGCCTACCAATGTGTTTCACCTCACTCTGAATGCCTGCTCACTGATGTCAATACCAAAGCTGATAATTGTGACTGATTGAACTGGAACGATTGAATTGGAATGACGATGTCAGTGAGAACCCAGTATAGCCTCACCCTATAATCATAATGTTTCCATTTCTAGTCATGAAACATCCAAAGGTCAGCCTTTCCAAGAAATGTTTCCAGCTTTACTTTTTTCTTCAAAACTGACCAAAATGCAGTATGCTATACACGGAGTGTACAACACATTAAGAACACCTGCTCTTTCAATGACAGCATTCACCTGACAGCATCCATTATTGATGTCAATTGTTAAATCCACTTCCAAGCCGTGTAGATCCGTGATTCCCAAACAGTCCTCAGGAGCCCAGTGTGATAAATAGTAGATTATTTGAGTCAACTGTGTAGTGATAGGGCAAAAAACTAAAACCTGCACCCCTTGTGGTCCTGAGGACTGACTTTGATGTAGCTGTAGGGGAGGAAAATTATTTTTAAAACCACATTGTGTGTGCCAGAGGGTGAATGGGCAAGACAAAATATGTAAGTGCCTTTGAACAGGGTACCATGCGCACCAGTTTGAGTGTTTCAAAAACTGCAACGCTGATGGGTTTTTCCACAGTTACCTGTGTGTATCAAGAATGGTACACCACCCAAAGTACATTGAGCCAACATGAGAACTGTGGGAAGCATTGGAGTCAAAATGGGCCAGTATGCCTGTGGAACGCTTTCGACACCTTGTAGGGTCCATGCCCCTAAGAAATTGAGGCTGTGCTGGGGGCAGAAGGTGGTGCATTAGGTAGTCCGAATGTTTAGATGTTTAGCATAGATAATATTCTGCACATATGAACACATTTATTTTAAGCAATATAAACAGCTATGCATGATTTAACGAAAAGCAGCAAACAGAAACATTGTTTAACATACTTTAATAAAAGACTCCGATAGAGACAGGATATAAAGCTGAGGTAACATTTTATAATGCTACAAGAAAACTCAACACATCTTGGCGAAGTTGATTGCGTGAGGAGGGTCTGTGCGCTGCGTAGTACCTTCCACAGAAAACATAACATGCAGTGTGTTTGACGTGTGTTCAGCACTTCCCTTTACCGCCATATTGTCTGCGTTTCCCCCCATTACCAACTGACAGGCCTTTAAGCTGTTGCTGGATCTGGCTGACTGACATACACATATACAGTGCCTTGCGAAAGTATTTGGCCCCCTTGAACTTTGCGACCTTTTGCCACATTTCAGGCTTCAAACATAAAGATATAAAACTGTATTTTTCTGTGAAGAATCAACAACAAGTGGGACACAATCATGAAGTGGAACGACATTTATTGGATATTTCAAACTTTTTTAACAAATCAAAAACTGAAAAATTGGGCGTGCAAAATTATTCAGCCCCCTTAAGTTAATACTTTGTAGCGCCACCTTTTGCTGCGATTACAGCTGTAAGTCGCTTGGGGTATGTCTCTATCAGTTTTGCACATCGAGAGACTGAATTTTTTTCCCATTCCTCCTTGCAAAACAACTCAAGCTCAGTGAGGTTGGATGGAGAGTATTTGTGAACAGCAGTTTTCAGTTCTTTCCACAGATTTTCGATTGGATTCAGGTCTGGACTTTGACTTGGCCATTCTAACACCTGGATATGTTTATTTTTGAACCATTCCATTGTAGATTTTGCTTTATGTTTTGGATCATTGTCCCAGTCTCAGGTCTTTTGCAGACTCCATCAGATTTTCTTCCAGAATGGTCCTGTATTTGGCTCCATCCATCTTCCCATCAATTTTAACCATCTTCCCTGTCCCTGCTGAAGAAAAGCAGGCCCAAACCATGATGCTGCCACCACCATGTTTGACAGTGGGGATGGTGTGTTCAGCTGTGTTGCTTTTACGCCAAACATAACGTTTTGCATTGTTGCCAAAAAGTTCAATTTTGGTTTCATCTGACCAGAGCACCTTCTTCCACATGTTTGGTGTGTCTCCCAGGTGGCTTGTGGCAAACTTTAAACGACACTTTTTATGGATATCTTTAAGAAATGGCTTTCTTCTTGCCACTCTTCCATAAAGGCGAGATTTGTGCAATATACGACTGATTGTTGTCCTATGGACAGAGTCTCCCACCTCAGCTGTAGATCTCTGCAGTTCATCCAGAGTGATCATGGGCCTCTTGGCTGCATCTCTGATCAGTCTTCTCCTTGTATGAGCTGAAAGTTTAGAGGGACGGCCAGGTCTTGGTAGATTTGCAGTGGTCTGATACTCCTTCCATTTCAATATTATCGCTTGCACAGTGCTCCTTGGGATGTTTAAAGCTTGGGAAATCTTTTTGTATCCAAATCCGGCTTTAAACTTCTTCACAACATTATCTCGGACCTGCCTGGTGTGTTCCTTGTTCTTCATGATGCTCTCTGCGCTTTTAACGGACCTCTGAGACTATCACAGTGCAGGTGCATTTATACGGAGACTAGATACTTGAGACTTCATTAGTCATTTAGGTCAACATTGGATCATTCAGAGATCCTCACTGAACTTCTGGAGAGAGTTTGCTGCACTGAAAGTAAAGGGGCTGAATAATTTTGCACGCCCAATCTTTCAGTTTTTGATTTGTTAAAAAAGTTTGAAATATCCAATAAATGTCGTTCCACTTCATGATTGTGTCCCACTTGTTGTTGATTCTTCACAAAAAAATACAGTTTTATATCTTTATGTTTGAAGCCTGAAATGTGGCAAAAGGTCGCAAAGTTCAAGGGGGCCGAATACTTTTGCAAGGCACTGTAGAGATATATATTTGTTCCACGCTGTGTGTGTGTGTTCCATGCTCACCGCCATCTCCTCTGCGTTTCCTCTGTCACTGACTGACAAGCCGTTGAGCTGTTGCTGGAGCTGCCCCATCCCTGAGGGGAGGTCTCTGGCCGGGATGAACCAATCCTGGTCCTCCTCATCTAACATCTCCTGGAAACAACGCTCCAAGAACTCCTGCTCCAACAATTCCTCTTCAACCTAACCGACAAAGGAGAGAGGGTTTAGTATCTACACTGGACAAAAATAAAAACATGCAACAATAAGATTTTACAGAGTTACAGTTCATAGAAAGGAAATCTGTCAATATTTTTTTTTATGTATTAAGCCCTAATATTTGGATTTCTAATTACTGAGAATACAGATATGCATCTGTTGGAGACAACCCTGATGAAAACAGCTTGTCTGTCGAAATGATGGTTATTAGGTTAAATTATTGCATCTGAGCTCCTAGTGTGCGGCTCGGCTCGCCTTTTCTTTTTCAATTGGTCACAGATCCAGTACCTTTAAAAAAAAAATTGAAAATGTAGATCAGAAAACCAGTCAGTATCTTGTGTGACCACCATTTGCCTCATGCAGTGACACATCTCCTTCACATAGTTGATCATGGCTGTTGATTGTGGCCTGTGGAATGTTGTCCCACGCCTCTTCAATGTCTGTGCAAAGTTGCTGGATATTGGCGGGAACTGGAACACGCTGCTGTACACATCGAACCAGAGCATCAAAACATTATTCATGGGTGACATGTCTGGTGAATATGCAGGCCATGGAAGGACTAGGACATTTTCAGCTTCCAAGAATTGTGTACAGATCATTATGCTGAAACATAAAGCGATGGCAGCAAATTAATGGCATGTCAATGGGCCTCAGGGACTCGTCACAGTATCCCTGCGCATTCAAATTTCCATCGATATGCAATAGTGTTCGTTGTCAATAGCTTACGCATGTCCATACCATAACCGCACCACCACAAGGAACTCTGATTTGCTGATGTCAACACTCACCGACACGACGCCAGGCGCGTCTACCATGTGCCCGGTACAGTTGAAATGGGATTTGTCTGTGAAGAGCACTTCTGGGTTCTTTTATTTCAGCTCATGAAACCAACACTTTATATGTTGCATTTCTCTTCTTCTCTTCAATATACAGTGGGGAGAACAAGTATTTGATAACCTGCAAAAAAATCGGTGTTTCCTACTTACAAAGCATGTAGAGGTCTGTAATTTTTATCATAGGTACACTTCAACTGTGAGAGACGGAATCTAAAACAAAAATCCAGAAAATCACATATGATTTTGAAGTAATTCATTTGCATGACATAAGTATTTGATACATCAGAAAAGCATAACTTAATATTTGGTACAGAAACCTTTGTTTGCAATTAGAGATCATACGTATCCTGTAGTTCTTGACCAGGTTTGCACACACTGCAGCAAGGATTTTGGCCCACTCCTCCATACAGACCTTCTCCAGATCCTTCAGGTTTCGGGGCTATCGCTGGGCAATACGGACTTTCAACTCTCTTCAAAGATTTTCTATTGGGTTCAGGTCTGGAGACTGGCTAGGCCACTCCAGGACCTTGAGATGCTTCTAACGGAGGCCACTCCTTAGTTGCCCTGGCTGTGTGTTTCTTGTCGTTGTCATGCTGGAAGACCCAGCCACGACCCATCTTCAATGCTCTTACTGAGGGAAGGAGGTTGTTGGCCAAGATCTCACGATACATGGCCCCATCCACCCTCTCAATACGGTGCAGTTGTCCTGTCCCCTTTGCAGAAAAGCATCCCCAAAGAATGATGTTTCCACCATGCTTCACGTTTGGGACGGTGTTCTTGGGGTTGTACTCATTCTTCTTCCGCCAAACACGGTGAGTGGAGTTTAGACCAAAAAGCTCTATTTGTGTCTCATCAGACCGCATGACCTTCTCCCATTCCTCCTTTGGATCATCCAGATGGTCATTGGCAAACTTCAGATGGGCCTGGACATGCGCTGGCTTGAGCAGGGGGACCTTGCATGCGCTGCAGGATTTTAATCCATGACGGCGTAGTGTGTTACTAATGGTTTTCTTTGAGACTGTGGTCCCAGCTCATTGACCAGGTCCTGCCGTGTAGTTCTGGGCTGATCCCTCACCTTCCTCATGATCATTGATGCCCCACGAGGTGAGATCTTGCATGGAGTCCCAGACAGGGGGTGATTGACCGTCATCTTGAACTTCCATTTTCTAATAATTACGCCAACAGTTGTTGCCTTCTCACCAAGCTGCTTGCCTACTGTCCTGTAGGCCATCCCAGCCTTGTGCAGGTCTACAATTTTATCCCTGATGTCCTTACATGGCTCCCTGGTCTTGGCCATAGTGGAGAGGTTGGAGTCTGTTTGATTGAGTGTGTGGACATGTCTTTTATACAGGCAATGAGTGGAGAACAGGAGGGCTTCTTAATAACCTCTTGCAGCTCCCCCCCTACTTTGTGCAATTTCCACCTGAAGACATACCCAAATCTAACAGCCTGTAGCTCAGGCACAGAACCAAGGATATGCATATTCTCGGTACCATTTGAAAGAACACACTCTGAAGTTTGTGTAAATGTGAATTGAATGTAGGAGAATATAACGAATGAAGGTTGAATATATTAGGTTGAATATATTATTATTACCTGCTAGATCTACTGTCTCTTTTATATTACAACAGACCAGCTGTATCTACTGTCTCCATTTATTTTTGGCCATTGATGTGGTCCTGCCCTCTCCTCAACAGCCTCAAATAGGCTATTTCATGTGGGTTGGGGAGGGGCAGCTCACATTTCATGACATTACATGTTTACATATTGCTTCTAAATAAATAAAAAAAAATCACAAATAATACTTTATATTATTAATTTCAAACAAGGGCATTAGCATGATAAGAACTTACCAGTCCAAAACAATGTCCTCTCCCGTTCAAAAAATATTCCTCCACAATCGCTAAATGAAGCGTCCTACAACAATCTCAGTCTCACCTTCCCAATCAATTTATTCTAAAATTGTGTGTACATCTGTATATCTAGACTTAGATTTAGCTTTCCCTGACTTAGTCGCCATAATGATTGATATATAAACAGCTGAATCTGCTCGTTCACCAAACAATGCAGTGCGTAATATGCGTAGCTTCTTCCGGTATGAAACTTAAATAGCAAATTACTCACTTTACGCTGAAGCTTACTACATGGGTTGGTCTTGCAACACAAACATGGCGTATTGCCGTTTAGCTCAGCTCATTGGCTATCTAACCAGCTAGATTTCAAGAGGATCAGTGGTCATTGGGTTAAAAAACAGTCAATCAACAAAACAGCGGGCAAATCATTGGTGCAATGATGTCATGACTTGTCTTCAAATCGGTTTCTTTCAGTCAATACGTCCCGCGAAATGGCCCATCACGTTTGATTGTGTTACAAACAAACCAGTTGATTGCAGTGAAACCAAACATGACTGGAAAAGTCACGTTCTGTGTGGGTTATTTACCTGGAATGTGTCGTCGAAAAATGGAATGAGACGGAATTCACGACACAAGCGGTTCACAAAATGTTTCGTGTTAGGCTATAAAAACGGATTTTATCAAACAAAAGATCATTCATTGTGTAATAATGAGCATTGGAATTGCAAACAGATGAAGATCGTCAAAGGTAAACAATTTATTTTAATGCAGTTTTGTGTTTGTTACACCTGTGCTGGTTAAAAAATTATTTTTTTAATGGGGCTCTATGCTCAGATAATCGCATCGTATTCTTTCGCAGTAAATCCTTTTTTAAATCTGACAACGCAGTTGGATTAGCAAGATTCTAGGCTTTCGATACATGTGAGACACTTGTATTTTCATGAATGTTTAATATGACTATTTATGTAGCGATCACCGTATGTTGTGGAATTTCAGCCCGCTAGTGGGTTCCGTGCGCAGAGAGGTTAAAGAAAAACTAACAGGTCTGTGAGAACCGGAATTCTTACTGGTTGGTAGTTGATCAAATACTTATGTCATGCAATAAAATGCAAATGAATTACTTAAAAATCATACAATGTGAGTTTCTGGATTTTTGTTTTAGATTCCGTCTCTCACAGTTGAAGTGTACCTATGATAAAAATGACAGACCTCTACATGCTTTGTAAGTAGGAAAACCTGCAAAAATCAGCAGTGTATCAAATACTTGTTCTCCCCACTGTATATGGAGGGAGACTGAGAAGCAACGCTCCAGGAACCCCTGCTCTGAAAATTCCTCCAAGAGAGGAGGAAATAGTTCATATGCAGTCAGTGACCTGTTTATTGGGTAAGCCACCCTGTTCACGAAAATGGTTCGCTCCTACAGACAGTGAGTCACGTGGCCATGGATTGCTATATAAAGCAGGCATTCAGTTGCTGTTTGATTGAACGTCAGAATGGGCAAAACGAGTGACCAAAGAGACTGAGCGTGGTAGGATTGTCGATGCCAGGCGCGCCAGTTCCAGTATCTCAGAAACGGCCGGCCTCCTGGGATTTACTCACACACACACCTAGGGTTTAGAGAATGGTGCGAAAAAAATACATATTTTAGAAGTTTGGTTGATTTCGACTTTATTTAACCAGGTAGGCCAGTTGAGAACAAGTTCTCATTTACAACTGCGACCTGGCCAAGATAAAGCAAAGCAGTGTGACAAAAACAAAGCAGTGTGACAAAAACAGAGTTAAACAAACGTACAGTCATTAACACAATAGAAAAATCTGTATACAGTGTGTGCAAATGAAGTAAGGCAGTAAATAGGCCATTGTGGCAAAGTAATTACAACTTAGCAATTAACACTGGAGTGATAGATGTGCAATTAGAAATACTGGTGTGCAAAAGAGCAGAAAAGGAAGACCCAGAGTCGCCTCTGCTGCAAGAGGAGAAGTTGATTAGAGTTACCAGCCTCAGAAATTGCAGCCCAAATAAATGCTTCACAGAATTCAAGTAACAGACATCTCAATATCAACTGTTCAGAGGAGACTGTGTGAATCAGGCCTTCATGGTCAAATTACTGCAAAGAAACCACTACAAGGCTGTGTAGGGGCTATTTGACCAAGCAGGAGCTTGATGGAGTGCTGCATCAGATGACCTGGCCTCCACAATCACCCGACCTCTACCCAGCTGAGATGGTTTGGGATGAGTTGGACCGCAGAGGGAAGGAAAAGCAGCCAACAAGTGCTCAGCATATGTGGGAACTCTTTCAAGACTGTTGGAAAATAATTCCAGGTGAAGCTGGTTGAGAAAATGCCACGCATGTGCAAACCTGTCAAGGCAAAGGGTGGATACTTTGAAGCAGCTCAAATATATTTTGATTTGTTTTACACTGTTAGTACATGATTGTGTTATTTCATAGTTTGACTTCACTATTATACTACAATCTAGGAAATAGTAAAATATGAGTAGGTGTCCAAACGTTTGACTAGTACCGTACGTAAATAAGGTATCAGTTTATTTAACACATTCGCAAACATTTCTAAAATATATATATATATATATATATATATATATATATATATATATATTTTTTTTTTTTATTTTTTATTTGTCATTATGGGGTATTGTGTGAGGAAAAATATTTATTTAAATACATTTTAGAATAAGGCTGTAACTTAAATTGTGGAAAAAGTCAGGGGGTCCGATTACTTTCCGAATGCACTGTGCGTATGTAATACACACACAAATATATGGGGGATCGGATATGCAGACAATTACATTGATTGAAACCACAAAATTGTAGCTGATCTAGCCTCCCCCAAACAATGAGAAACCGTTTGTCTCATACCGCTGTCAGAAGCATTGGCCTAGCATTAATATTGTGTATATGTATCAAGTATTCACCTCCCCTTGGATTTCTTCACATTTTACAGTGTTACAAAGTGGGATTAAAATGCATTTGGCAACAATCTACACAAAATACTAATGTCAAAGTATTGGGGAAAATCCACAATTTCTTTAAAAGTTATGAAAAATTAAAACAATAATACACCTTCATTAGAAAAGTATTCACCCCCTAGTCAGGACATGTTAGAAACACCTTTGGCAGCGATTACAGCTGTGTCTTTCTGGGTAAATCTCTAAAAGCTTTGCCGAACTGGAATGTGCAATATTCAAGCCTTGGCAAGGGTCATTTAAAGTCTAGCCATAGATTTAAGCAATTTATGTCCAAACTAAACTTGGCCACTCAGGAACATTCACGGTCTTCTTGGCAAGCAATTCAATTTGGCCTCGAGTTGTAGGTTACTGTCCTGCTGAAAGGTGAACTAGCTCAGTGCCTGGTGTAAAGTAGACTGAAGCAGGTTTTCCTCTAGGATTTTGCCTGTGCTTAGCTACATCCTGTTTATCCTGAAAAACTCATCTTTGACAATGTCAAGCATACCCATACCATGATGCAGCCATGCATGAAAATAAGGAGTCAGTTATGCGTCGTTTGCCCCAAACAAGGCTTTGCATGTAGGCCAAAAAGTAAATTCTTGCAGTATAACAGTACCCTGTTGCATACATGCACGTTTTGGAATATTAGTATTATTCTTTTCACTCATTATTGTGGAGTAACTACAATGTTGATCCTTCCGCAGCTCTCTCCCATCACAGGTATTTGACTCCGTAGCCTTTAAAAAAATCCCCAATGGCCTCATGGCGACATCCCTGAGCAGTTTCCTTCCCGTCCTGCAGCTCAGTTCAGGAGGACGACAATAATCCACAGGATAATTATTAACTCTTGGTGTTAGGGGGCAGTATTTTCATTTTTGGGAAAAAAACGTTCCCGTTTTAAACGAGATATTTTGTCAGGAAAAGATGCTAGAATATGCATATAATTGACAGCTTTGGATAGAAAACACTAACGTTTCCAAAACTGTAAAGATATTGTCTGAGTATAACAGAACTGATGTTGCAGGCGAAAGCCTGAGAAAAATCCAATCCGGAAGTGCCCCAGGTTTTGAAAGCGCTGCGTTCCAATGACTCCCTATAGGGCTGTGAATGTACCATCAATGAGCTTTCTACGTATTCCCCAAGGTGTCTACAGCATTGTGATGTAGTTTTACGCATTTCTGTTGAAGAATAGCCGTATGGGGGCACATTGCGTAAGTGGTCACATGGTGGCTCCGAGAGAGATTCTCGCGTAAAGTGCAGAGGTAGCCATTACTCCAATCGGTCCTAGAGAAAAAGGAATTGTCCCGACGGATATATTATCGAATAGATATTAGAAAAACACCTTGAGGATGGATTCTAAACAACGTTTGCCATGTTTCTGTCGATATTATGGAGCTAATTTAGGAATATTATTCGGCGTGGTGGTGACCGCAATTTCTGGGCGATTTCTCAGCCAAAACGTGAAGAACAAACGGAGCTATTTCACCTACAAAAAAAAATATTTTTGGGGAAAAATGAACTTTGGCTGTCTACCTGGGAGTCTCGTGAGTGAAAACATCCGAAGTTCAAAGGTAAACGATTTAATTTGATTGCTTTTCTGATTTCCGTGACAAGTTTGCCTGCTGCTAGCAAGGCATAATGCTATGCTAGGCTATGATAAACTTACACAAATTCATGTCTAGCATTGGCTGTAAAGCATATTTTGAAAATCTGAGATGACAGGGTGATTAACAAAAGGCTAAGCTGTGTTCCAATATATTTCACTTGTGATTTTCATGAATAGGAATATTTTCTAGGAAGATGTGTCCGTTGCGCTATGCTAATTAGTGTCAGATGATGATAACGGTCCCGTTCACGGGCTGGGCGTCACTACAGGTTAAGGTATAGGGGGCAGCATTTTCACTTTTGGATAAATAGCGTGCCCAATTTCAACTTCCTGCTACTCATGCCAGGAATATAAGATATGCATATTATTAGTAGATTTGGATAGAAAACACTGAAGTTTCTAAAACTGTTTGAATCATGTCTGAGTATAACATAACTTATGTAGCAGGCAAAACCCAGAGGACTAACAGTTCAGAATTTATTTATTTTTGGTCTTTCTCTGTTCACTGAGTTCTCATTGGCATATTAAATTTCTTAGGAACCTGTTTTCAGTTCCTACCTCTTCCACTGGATGTCACCAGTCTTTGGAATTTGGTTGAGTTATTCATTTGTGCAATGAAGAAGTAGGTCATCTAGGAGCAACGCAACACTGTTGAGTGCGCAAGACGTGAAAAGTAGCATGGTTTGTTTTCTTCCTGTAATGAACACAGATAGACCTGTATACAATTTGATCGATTATTAACGTTTAAAAATACCTAAAGTTGTAGTACAAAAATAGTTTGAAATATTTTGGCAAAGTTTATAGGCAATTTTTAAATGTTTTGTCGTGACGTTGCAGCTGTTTTTTGGCAGCTGTTTTTTTCTGAATCAAACCAGTCAAATAAATGGACATTTGGATATATATGGACGGAATTAATCGAACAAAAGGACCAATTGTGATGTTTATGGGACATATTGGAGTGCCAACAAAAGAAGCTCGTCAAAGGTAATGCATGTTTTATATTTTATTTCTGTGTTTTGTGTAGCGCCTGCAGGGTTGAAATATGCTACCTTCTTTGTTTACTATTGTGCTATCATCAGATAATTGCTCCTTATGCTTTCGTCGAAAAGCCTTTTTAAAATCTGACATGTTGGCTGGATTCACACCGAGTGTAGCTTTAATCGAGTATCTTACATGTGATTTAATGAAAGTTTGATTTTTATATAATTTTGAATTTGCCGCGCTGCATTTTCCCTGTTTTTTGCCCAAGTAGGACGCAAGCGTCCCCTATACCATAAGAAGTTAAAAGACATTACGTTACCCATCTACCAATCACTGCCCTTCTTTATGTGGCTTTCGAAAAGCTCCCTGGTCTTTGGAATTTTATCTGTGATTGAACCTTTCTGGCGCAGGGGTCCCGCTAGCGACCCACCTCAACAACATCCGGTGAAATTGCAGTGCGCCAAATTCAAAATACAGAAAACGAAATATTAAACCTTCATGATAATACAAGTGTCATACATGATTCTTTAGCTCAGAATCTTGGCAATGTAACCGCATAGTTGGATTTCAAAAAGGCTTTACGGCGAAAGCACAACATTCGATTAGCTGAGGTCAGCACCCCACAACAGCATATTATCCAAGCAAGGGTCACAAAATCCCAAATAGCGATAAAATAAGTAACTTATCTTTGAAGATCTTCCTCTGATCGCAATCACAAGAATCCCAGGAACACAATGAATGGTCGTTTAGTTTGATAATTTCCTTCTTTATATCCCAAATAGTGCGTTTAGTGGGCGTCATTGAGTTCAGTAATCCACCCGTTCAGAATGCAGACACAGGAGTTCCAAAAAGTTACCAGTAAAGATTATCCAAACAAATCAAACAACGTTTCTAATTCATTATTAGGTACTCTAAATAAACAATATTTCATATGGAGCAAACCATTTTCAATAGGAATGGAAAAGAATGCAGCGCACGCCCTCGGTCACATGCTCAATTAGACTAGTTTTGCCATAGGACTTCCTGAGGATAAACAACTATTCCCCTTTGGTTTTTCAGAATACAAGCCTGAAACCATGTATAAAGACTGTGGACATATAGTGGAAGCCATAGGAACTGCAATTTGGGAGGCGGAAGTCTTTGGTTTCAATAACTTCAACTTGGAATTGGCTGGCAGGTCAACAGAAAAAAAAATGGTCCTTGGGTTTGCGCCTGCCAAATAATTTCTGTTATACTCACAGACATAATTATAACAGTTTTAGAAACTTTAGTGTTTTCTACCCAAAACTACCATGCATATGCAAATCCTAGCTTCTGGGCCTGAGTAACAGGTAGTTAGTTACTTTGGACCTCAGTCATACAAAATTCCAAATACTTCCCCCTCTCCCTAACAAGTTTCACACTCAATACTTGACTGAGGGAGCTTACAGATGTCTATGGGGGACAGAGGAAGGGGAAGTCATTCATTTCAAACAGAGCGAGTCCATGTAACCTGTGATTTGTCACCACATTTTAATTTAGGATTGCCTAAAGAGGGTGAATACTTATGCAACAATGATATTTTACTGTGTGTGTGTGTACCAACCTGTCTGTTGTACGCATCCTCGTTCTCCATCCACATGTACTCAGCGAAGGGATCGTCTCCTCCCTGTTCACCCTCTCCTGCATGGCCATTGGCTACAGCCTCCATGCCTTCCTTCCCCGGCGCCCTGCCCCCCGGCGTCTTCGCTACCTCGGGACCACTCATCTCCGACGGCTCTGATTGGGCGGGATAGATAGATTCATGTTGTGTTTTCTGGCTACTCACTAGCATGTGGGCTTGTGCTTGAGAGATTGTTGAACCTTCGCCTCCCCCATTGAAGAGTTGCAGCGGTGAGACAAGATCGTAATTTGGAGAAAGAGAAAAAGGTAAAAATACAAAAAAAATACATTAAAAAATGATATACACCTATGGGCTAGGCTACATGAGATGTTTGACTGACTTGAAAAAGTTTTTAAAAAGCATGCGCTGTTGCTTGGCAACAGTGGGCATCATTCACAAGTTAATATTGTCACCCATCAGACTACACAAATTTAATATGGTCTTTATATACTAAATAATATGTGTGAACTTAGTTTTGATTTAGAATGGACTGTTATCATGCACCTGTCTCGGAACAGGGGTGTAGGGGAAAACAATATGTAATCTATGCACTTAAATGGTGAGGCTATATTGCTGTTGCAAAGAACTTAATATTAGGAAAGTTAATAAATAAGTAGGCCAAGCCTATAGAAAGCTGATTGGATCTGCTTTTTAATAGGCGATCAAAACACTTCACGCAAATCCATAGCCTATAGAAATGTTACAGAACATGAGCTCATTAAGCGTTTGATTTGATTTTCAAAATATTGATGTCAGAGTGATTAGAGGGACAATAGTGATGAGTACAAGGCAGTTAGCAAGTTTGGTCATTAGTGGACTACCATCGGCAGCATCAGAGCTCAGAGAAGCCTAATTACAGTGATTAAATGGTCACATAGAATTCGACTGCGGCCATGACTCATTACCACCACACAGGCGGTCACACGGTCACCGTACCAGCCCTGGGCATGACCTTTGCTATGCTGCAGTTGATAACCACTGGAGTGGAGTCTTGTCAGTTTTTTCTTGTAGGCCTAGATGTTGGTATGTGTGATAAAAGAGGCAGATAACACACAACCTTGACGAACTCCAGACTTCACAGCAAAGCTTGTGTTGTTTGTTCCCAGTGTGCATGAAAAGTTGCTGTAGAACTGTTTTATGATTTTAACATGTCTGGATTCCATCTACAACACAGATTTCATCAGCATTTTGAAAAGACTTAAGAAAGCTTACTCAACTCTCACACAATATTATCTGACAGCAGTACTGTACTGTCTGATTTTGATATTACTACAAGTGTTGCATGTTGTGTGATCTCTCCCTCTGAAATTGTTGTTTGTGCTTCTTTCAGCCATGAGCTAGAAAAAAATCCAATCAAAATTGTTAAATGAAAATCGTGTGATGGAGATTCTCCCATTCACTGATGAAACTAGATAAACATGGGTGCAAGGTGTGTGTAGCTTTGTCAATGTTGTTGTAAGAGTTCCATTAACCCTGATAATGACAAATTGAATACAATTCCATAAATGTATTTTGTTTAAGATCATTCCAATCATAAAGGGCTACACACAAGTCAAAAGTAGTGCACTAGCCTTTTAGCAGCTTACTAGTTTAGAGGGAGGTAACACCTGTGCAAGGCCGGATTAAGACCCTAGAGCAGATGTCCGCGCCCCCGTGGAAATCTAACTACCATAATAAAACATCTCCATCAAACTGTCAGTTTAAAATACAGATCTGTTTTTTTTTTTCATCTTTATTTAACCAGGTAGTCAAGTTGAGAACAAGTTCTCATTTACAATTGCGACCTGGTCAAGATAAAGCAAAGCAGTTCGACACATACATTTTTCTCCACCACATCAGCTAATATCGCACTTCTCCATCAAATCAAATGTTATTTGTCACATACACATGATTAGCAGATGTTATTTATTGCGGGTGTAGCGAAATGCTTGTGTTTCTAGCTCCAACAGTGCAGTAATAGCTAACAAATTGCACATATAGCCAATACACACAAATCTAAGTAGGAATGAATTACGACTATATATACACATATGGACGAGCGATGTCAGAGCAGAACGGACTAAGATACAGTAGAATAGTATCGAATACTGTATATACATATGAGATGAGTAATGCAAGATAACTATTAAGAGAATGAGAAACAGTTGAATAGTACAGAACAGTATATACAGATTAAATGCGGTGAAAGGTGACAGAGCTAGACGGAGATAGAGTGGTGTTTGTCAGACCATGAGTGTTCTGATTGGACAATAAGACTTTGTACAGCTGTGTTGTCATCTAGTGGAGAAGTTGAGTATTGTAGCTTTACATTTTCTAACTCTTGGTGCAGAGCTATTTCCTGTCAGAACAACAGAGATAGTCTCTTACTAGGCCTTGGTTAAAGATACGTTTAAGTACTTTGAGTTAATAGGACATGCGTTTGCTAATTCAAATTGTGTTTCTATAATTTATGTTATTTACATGTTTATATTAGTGTTCTAAATTCCGATTATGCTAAGCGAATTGCGCTAACTATCGTCCATTCACTTAACATTATGTGTTAGCATGCTAGCTAATGTTTGACAGAATTTAGCTTCTTTGGGTTTTGGACAAAAATAACTATTTTATGTGTTCAGATTCCTCGTGACAGAGCTAAAGTATTAGTTATTCAGTTGTATGGACACTTAGATTGTGTGTATATGTTGTGTGTGTATATGTTTTGTGGCACCTTTCCTGTGATGTAAATTGTCCTCATTTCTGTAGTCATGTTGGCTAGCTAGGCTTATTTTCTTGTTGCTAGCTCATGATAGAAACGCTGTTCTTTATTTGTATGAATGTATATACTGATTTCTCTAATACGTTCTCCTTTCTGTATCTGTTAAAAACCAAATATATTTTTACTAAAGATACTTAACGGTACCAGTGCCTCCCTGATTCTTTACTGGAAGAGTGTAAACTGTCTGCCAAGCTTTGTAGCCTACACATTGTGAGGGCAGAACAATGAGACATTAGGTCTTCTCACAAAATCACCTGTAGAGTCCGAACGGTTTGGGCTACAAACTATTATGACCCCTCTGTGGAAAGGTGAGACTCTCAGGAGACCAAACATTCCAACCACAGGAGCCCGCTCTCAATGTTCAAAATACACCAGAGAGCATAATATAGCCACAGAGGATCAATAGTTTCCTTTGGCCTATTTTGCAAATGAGATTTGTTTTTCTCCCAGACAACTGGATGATGGGGAAAATTGTATTAATTAGCTTTTCAAAAAAAAAAAAAAGACGTTTAAAAAAACAACTATGGCAAAAAGCCACCTATCTGCTAAAGGAAACCCTGGCGTTAATTAAGTGACATGGCCCAAGGAAAAACATCTGGTCTATGATGTCAACACAACGGGCCATGTAATGGTGCTTATGTAATTTTATTTGACCTTTATTTAACTAGGCAAGTCAGTTAAGAACACATTCTTATTTTCAATGACGGCCTAGGAACAGTGGGTTAAGTGCCTTGTTCAGGGGCAGAACGACAGATTTTTACCGTGTCAGCTCAAGGGAGTCGGTCTTGCAACCTTCCAGTTACTAGTCCAATGTAGCTAGCTGGGACACACTTTTCACACCACCTCAATACAAAGTGATTTTCGTAGCAGGTTAGGAGATAATTTTTCTAACCCTAACCTTAGTCTCCTAACCTGCTACGAAAAAGTAACTTCGGTATCGAAGTGGCATGAAAAGTGTGTTCCCCATAGCTAGCCAGCTAGAGACTTGCATGGGAGTGTAGCAATCGCATAAGATTGCATTCAAATCAAAAGTATTGGTCACATACAGATGTTATTGCAGGTGTAGCGAAATGCCTGTGTTTCTAGCGACGACAGTGCAGTAATATCTATCAATTTCACAACATATACCCAATACACACAAATCTAAGTAAATGAAGCTTGTGTGTGTGTGTGTGTGTGTGTGTGTATGTATGTATGCTCCAAAAAAATAAAGGGAACACTTAAACAACACAATGTAACTCCAAGTCAATCACACTTCTGTGAAATCAAACTGTCCACTTAGGAAGTAACACTGATTGACAATACATTTCACATGCTGTTGTGCAAATGGAATAGACAACAGGTGGAAATTATAGGCAATTAGCAAGACACCCCCAATAAAGGAGTGGTTCTGCAGGTGGTGACCACAGACCACTTCTCAGCTTCCTGGCTGATGTTTTGGTCACTTTTGAATGCTGGCGGTGCTTTCACTCTAGTGGCTCGGGTAGTGCAGCTCATCCAGGATGGCACATAAATGCAAGCTGTGGCAAGAAGGTTTCCTGTGTCTGTCAGCGTAGTGTCCAGAGCATGGAGGCACTACCAGGAGACAGGCCAGTACATCAGGAGACGTGGAGGAGGCCGTAGGAGGGC
Source organism: Oncorhynchus mykiss (assembly GCF_013265735.2). Lineage (NCBI taxonomy): Eukaryota > Metazoa > Chordata > Actinopteri > Salmoniformes > Salmonidae > Oncorhynchus > Oncorhynchus mykiss. The sequence continues at coordinate 36,428,959 of NC_048585.1, read as the reverse complement.
AACAGCAGGACCGCTACCTCCGCCTTTGTGCAAGGAGGAGCACTGCCAGAGCCCTGCAAATTGACCTCCAGCAGGCCACAAATGTGCATGTGTCTGTATGAGGGCCCGACGTCCACAGGTGGGGGTTGTGGTTACAGCCCAACACCGTGCAGGACATTTGGCATTTGCCAGAGAACACCAAGATTGGCAAATTCTTCACAGATGAAAGCAGGTTCACACTGAGCACACGTGACAGAGTCTGGAGACGCCGTGGAGAACATTCTGTTGCCTGCAACATCCTCCAGCATGACCGGTTTGGCGGTCGGTCAGTCATGGTGTGGGGTGGCATTTCTTTGGGGGGCCGCACAGCCATCCATGTGCTCGCCAGAGGTAGCCTGACTGCCATTAGGTACAGAGATGAGATCCTCAGACCCCTTGTGAGACCATATGCTGGTGCGGTTGGCCCTGGGTTCCTCCTAATACAAGACAATGTCATGTGGCTGGAATGTGTCAGCAGTTCCTGCAAGAGGAAGGCATTGATGCTATGGACTGGCCCGCCCGTTCCCCAGACCTGAATCCAATTGAGCACATCTGGGACATCATGTCTCGCTCCATCCACCAACGCCACGTTGCACCACAGACTGTCCAGGAGTTGGCGGATGCTTTAGTCCAGGTCTGGGAGGAGATCCCTCAGGAGACCATCCGCCACCTCATCAGGAGCATGCCCAGGCGTTGTATGGAGGCCACACACACTACTGAGCCTAATTTTGACTTGTTTAAGGACATTACATCAAAGTTGGATCAGCCTGTAGTGTGGTTCTCCACTTTAATTTTGAGTGTGACTCCAAATCCAGACCTCCATGGCTTGATAAATTTGATTTCCATTGATAATTTGTGTGATTTTGTTGTCAGCACATTCAACTATGTAAAGAAAAAAGTATTTAATAAGAATATTTCATTCATTCAGATCTAGGATGTGTTATTTTAGTGTTCCCTTTATTTTTTTTGAGCAGTGTATATAAAAGAGGCAGTTGTAGCTATATAGAGATCTAGCGTGCTACAGTAGCTAGGCTACTCAGCTACAACACGGGCAAGCTTATATGCTAGTCATGACACCCACCCAACGTTTGCTTGGTGATGTTACATTTTCAGTTCTCGTGACTTAGTAATATCATGCTAATGAAGTGTAGACAATGAGCTAGAGCTAGCTAACCTCACAAATGAAACCACGTGTTGTATTTATTTTACAATCCACAATGCCAGGATTACACCTGTAGGTTGCTACTGGCTTTCGATCTGATTATCCTTAATTTTTTTACTAGTCTGGTGTATTCATTAGGATAACAGTCTACGATTTAAGAACCAAAACTTCAGGTTTCTATTGGACAAATGTATTTAGACCCCTGCCCAATCGGCGGAATTAATACACCACGGGTTCTTCTCTGCCTTGTGAAATGCTTAATTCTCGACTAAGACTTTGGCTAAATCTTCTAAATTCTTGGTGGTAGATTAAATTCTAGTTTATAATAGACCAGTGTCACAGCTTGTCAAAATGGCTAGTTAGCTAACATCAATGTTGGTTACAACACACAGGACCTGTACATTAAGTTATAACATAACAATAGTTACATGACATTAGCGAACTGTTAGTTGAAAATAGAGGATTTAGCTATGTAATACTAACAAACACCATAACCATGCGACCACCACCACGGATGGGCCTACAAGGAAAACATAACGGAACGCTAGCTAAAGGAGTTAACTAGCTAGCTAAATTTCACAAAACATCGACAGTGAACATGTTTTGGAAAATGGAACAGCAATATTAAATTATATAACTCCGCAAAGCAATGTAACAACGAGTCGGATTCCATTCACATGGCACAATGGATTGATGCGTCAGAGACGCAACTAGTTAGGAAAACTAGCATGGCTAGTTAAGTGAATGGGATTTTAGAAAGGAATCCGTTCAAAACGCAAGACTCAGCGTTCAAGTGCGTGGCTGTGAGATCCATGTAATAACTGACCGTGGGTGTTCGAAAGTAGTACCTGGCATTCTTGCTTTCGCGTTACTTCAAGCAGACAAATTAACGTATTTCCAACACACTTTCCTGGCGAGGCTAGCTAAACGACATTAGAAACACAGTAGTCTGTATGCTTGAACAAACGTCAAACACGTCTCTTTCACCAAAAACACACGCGCGTGTAGCGGAGTGGTAAGAAAAGGTAAGTCTATGGGCTTTATTTGTTGAATATTGAAATAGAAACAAAAGTATACCAGACTGTTACTAAACAGTTGTTGCTTGTGACACAGTGGATAGCTCTAGTTCAAAGCAATGCTAGTATTAAAAAAAGAGCACTTTGTTGGCTAGCAGAGTAAACAACGTTATGTTAGCTAGCTAACGGACAATGCAGTGTGTTTTCTGAAAATCACTAACGTTATATCCTTTATAGTTACCTACTTAGCTTTGTTTTGATATTCAACTGTCAAGCAAAACCAATACGAGCATTCTGAATAAAAATAAACAGGCACAGCAATTAACTTAGCAACATAGCGACTTACCAATAACTACTCACCAACCAAATTGAGATGTGATAAACAAAACCCGTCCTAAAAACTAAACAACGGCGGCGTCTCCTATCTTCCCGGAAATGCGAAAGAACCACAAAACAATAGAATACATCCGTTTAAGCCTCGTAAAAATATGCGTCTTTGTCAGTTTTCTCCCATTATTGTCCATAGAGAGACTCGAAAATCACGATTTGTGCCACAAAGGCGAGCCAGGAAAACGGTCACGTGGTACCGATTGTCCAACTGTACACACAGAACCTTCGATAAGCCCCGCCTCCTTTGTTACTGTTGCAACCTCAGACAACATTTTCCTGGGAAGCTAAATTTCCATAGCCTTGGGAAGTAGGGGTGCTGACAGTGTTGGGTTTGTTACTTTCTAAATGTAATCCGTTACTCTTACATGTCCAAAAATTGTAATCAGTAATTTACCTTTTGGATTACCCCAAACTCAGTAACGTAATCTGATTACATTCCGTTACTTTTAAATTACTTTCCCCCTTAAGAGGCATTAGAAGAAGACATCGATGTAGGTTACCAATTGAACAACATCTATTGCAGGATAAATCAACGTTAAAGTTTACATAGCTGGCCATATGTGGATGTTGCATTTTACTTTATGGGTTGGTTTTGTAGGTTTCTTCTAACCCAATTGCTTTCTACTACATATAATAAATAATACGATTAAATTATATATTTACATTAGAAACCAAAGTCTATCAGAATTACAGTCATTCCAATTCATGTTATACCCCTTGATCTTCAAGAATAGGACTTGGAAGTATAGATTAACCAAATTGTTTTACCTGAGCATGACCCCAAAACTAAGGACTTATTAGCCAGCCCTACTCTACTCAAATTGACTCATTGATTGAAGTTGAAAAAGAAATGATGCGCTCATGCAATGGCATGCTTTGAGCACTACTGAAAAGTGCTATTTACATGTGAAAAAATAATGCCATATGCTGCATTTGCTACAGGCCTATTGTTTACCTTTTTGTTGGTGACACTTTGATGTCTTTCTAATATGCATCTGTTTAAAAGGCAAATCCATGAAACAATAACAAAACGGTTGCCCAACAAGAAAGCAAAATCATTTTTTGATATGATGTTCTCTGTGATTCTTAATGTAAACATTTAGGGCAGTAGTGGATCTGTACAGGCACTCTGTACAGGCACTTTGGTAAAAAGCTGAGGGATGGGCCTGGAGAAATGTAACCACTCTCAGATTAATAGACAGAGCTATGGATGTAAGGACTGCCTCATAACATGGTTAACACAACACTTTTTACATCCATGATATAAAAATTGTTGTGTTAACCATGTTATGAGGCTATACAGTGTTTGTTTACATTTACAATGTTTGCAAACATTGGAGTAAAACAAGCTTATATTTTGGGTTCTCATGGAGTGTGACAGTTGAACTAAGCTCATGAGGCATTTATAAGTTATATTCTTCAAGAATCAATCGATATATAATTGAATAGGAAATATAGTCAAGACGTTGACAAGGTTATAAATAAGGATTTTTAATTGAAATAATAATTGTGTCCTTCAAACTTTGCTTTCGTCAAAGAATCCTTCATTTGCAACAATTACAGCCTTGCAGACCTTTGGTATTCTAGTTGTCAATTTGTTGAAGTAATCTTAAGAGATTTCACCCATGCTTCCGGAAGCACCTCCCACAAATTGGATTGGCTTGATGGACACTTCTTACGTACCATACGGTCAAGCTGCTCCGGCCAGGTGGACTGGGGACAGCAAGGAGTCATCAATGCCAGGTAGTCCTGAGGCATGGTCCTAGGGCTCAGGTCCTCCGAGAGAGAGAATTAGAGAGAGTATACTTCAATTCATACAGGACACCGGATAAGACAGGAGAAGTACTCCAGATGTAACAAACTGACCCTAGCCCCCCGACACATAAACTACTGCAGCATAAATACTGGAGGCTGAGACAGGAGGGGTCAGGAGACACTCTGGTCCCATCCGAAGATGGGCCACAGCTCACAACAGCTCAATAGGCTTGAGATCCAGTGACTGTACTGGCCACTCCATTATTGACAGAATACCAGCTGATTAGTTCTTCCTTAAATAGTTATTGCATAGTTTGGTGCTGTGCTTTGGGGTCATTGTCCTGTTTGTAGGAGGAAATTGGCTCCAATTAAGCGCTGTCCACAGGGTATGGTATGGTGTTGCAAAATGGAGTGATAGCCTTCCTTCTTCAAGATCCCTTTTACCATGTACAAATGTAGGAAAAAGGAAACCGCACACTACTCTTGGTAGTATCACTGATCTTTAATAAGCTTATGTATCGGCCTCACGGCCTTCATCAGAGCTTTTGGCGAAGGCCGTGAGGCCGATACGTAAGCTTATTAAAGATCAGTGATACTACCAAGAGCAGTGTGCGGCTTCCGTTTTCCTTCATCGTGTTCAATTGTTGCCATGCACCTGCAAATAAGATTGCTCAGATGTGTGAGTGCCTTTTGGACCCTGTACAAATGTCCCACTTCACCACCACCAAAGCATCCCCAGACCATCACATTGCAACTACCATGCTTGACAGATGGTGTCAAGCACTCCTCCAGCATCTTTTCATTTTTTCTGTGTCTCACGAATGTTCTTCTTTGTGATCCGAACACCTCAAACTTAGATTTGTCTGTCCATAACACTTTTTTCTAATCTTCCTCTGTCCCATCTCGGTGTTCTTTTGCCCATCTTAATCTTTTCTTTTTATTGGCCAGTCTGAGATATGGCTTTTTCTTTGCAACTCTGCCTAGAAGGCCAGCATCCCGGAGTTGCCTCTTCACTGTTGACGTTGAGACCTCTGTTTTGCAGGTACTATTTAATGAAGCTGCCAGTTGAGGACTTGTGAGGCATCTGTTTCTCAAACTAGACACTCTAATGTACTTGTCCTCTTGCTCAGTTGTGCATCGGGGCCTCCCACTTCTCTTTCTATTCTGGTTAGAGCCCGTTTGCGCTGTTCTGTGAAGGGAGTAGTACACAGCGTTGTACGAGATCTTAAGTTTCATGGCAATTTCTCCCGTTGGTAGTATATACGTGCTTTCAGTTCGTCCCATTTATTTTCCAGCTATTGAACGTTGGCTAACAGTACAGACGGCAAAGGCAGATTAGCCACTTGTCGCCTGAACCTCACAAAATCTCTGTTTCTTTCTCCAACGAATGACGGGGATGAGGGCCTGTTCGGGTGTTTGGAGTATATCCTTCCCGTCCAACTCATTAAAGAAAAATTATTCATCCAATTCGAGGTGAGTAATTGCTGTTCTGATGTCCAGAAGCTCTTTTCGGTCATAAGAGGTGGTAGCAGCAACATTATGTACAAAATAAGTTACAAACAATGCAAAAAAAAAATAAAAATAGCACGGTTGGTTAAGAGCCAATAAAACGGCAGCCATCTTCTCCGGCGCCATCTTTCACATACTGTAGTTAAGAATGTAATACTAAGTGTATGGTGTGTAAAAAGCTTTTAGTACCCCATGTGCCTCACCCTAATCATTTGGTCCTTTTCCCCCTCATAACTTAGTCTACCGTTCTAACTTGGTGGTGCACATGTAGCCTATAACTGATTTTAGATAAATGTCATCATCGAACATTGTAAGAGCATTTATTGTCTGCTTATATGCCCCCTTTATTTATCCTAGTGTTCTGACTTGGTGTACAGGGAGAATACTGTAAGAACAGTCTATGTTCTGAATTTTGTTAATGTACATTTCAAAAGTGCTGAACAAATAGTTATATTAACTATGTCCGTCTTAGCTCGTTCATTAATGTCTTAATCAAAATTACTGGATTGCCTCTTATCTCTTATCTGCTAATCGTTCCCTTATTCCATAGTTTGTACATCTCAATTATCAGTAGAAACCATATTTACTTCTTATGGCTGGGGGGCAGTATAGAGTAGCTTGGATGAATAAGTTGCCCAAAGTAAACGGCCTGCACCTCAGTCTCAGTTGCTAATATATGCATATTATTATTAGTACTGGATAGAAAACACTCTAAAGTTTCTAAATCTGTTTGAATGATGTCTGTGAGTATAACAGAACTCATATGGCAGGCAAATCCTGAGTTGAAATCAAAACAGGAAGTGAGAAATCTGAGCTTTGTTTGTATTCACCAGAGTCCCCAATGAAATCCCCTTGAGATATTAATGATGTTGCACTGCCTAGGGGTTCTACTATATGTCAACCAATAATATCAATTTGAATGAGACTTATATGGTGTTGAATGAGAGCATGGGACTGTCATTTGTTTTTTCAACAGGACAATGAGCCAACACACCTCCAGGCTGTGTAAGAGATATTTTACCAAGAAGGAGAGTGATGGAGTGCTGCATCAGATGACCTGGCCTCCACAATCACCCGACCTTAACCCGATTGAGATGGTTTGGGATGAATTGGACCGCAGAGTGAAGGAAAAGCATTCCAGGTTAAGCTGGTTGAGAGAGTGCCAACAGTGTGCAAAGCTGTCATCAAGGCAAAGGGTGGCTACTTTGAAGAATCTTAAATATGAAATATATTTTGATTTGTTAACACTTTTTTGATTACTACATGATTCCATATGTGTTATTTCATAGTTTTGATTTCTTCACTACAATGTAGAAAATAGTGAAAATAAAGAAAACCCCTGGAACGAGTAGGTGTGTCCAAACTTTTGACTGGTACTGTATATATATTTGCACATTCAGTAAGCTTAAAATTTAATGAGTCACTCAGAAAAACATCATGACTCTTGAGTCTGTAAAAAGAGTGATTTAAAAAGAACGAATCGTTCGCGAACTGCACATTACTACTGCATATTGAATGTTGAGCTTACCGAAAGGCTAATCTTTTTGGCAAATGGAGTGGCAAGGAGTGGAATGTTATCTAAAACAACCAACCTGTACCCAGACTTTAGCAAAGGGTCACATTTTGCTGAAGATGCTTTCAGACAGTCGATATAATACAGTGGTTGATGCAATGTGATAAGATAACTCCAACCGGAGAGACAGCTACCAAGCGTACATTGCAAAGAGCGCTTTGTAAACCATGCCCCAGTGGGCAGAGGCTTGTTGCTTGTTCACTGGGGTAGTTCTGTGTAGTTATGCTAATATATTTGAGACAAGTGTTTTGCAGTGAATTTTATCCATGACTTAAAACCCCCTAGAGTCGATTGATGCACCCATGCGTCACATGGTGATGTCATTTTGTATATTGAATATCTCCCTATGTGTTTATGCTAGAGACTTACCGTTGTGTCTGCAGCGTAATCTGCCAATATAAAGTTTGTGCCTTTTCCATAACATGGGGCTTGTGAAAGAGACCTTTTTTGTACACATGAGAGGATCCGGACAACAAAGTCATCACGTAATCGTCTGTAAAACCAGAACTGTGTGAGCTACAAACTAATATCTCATCAATATTGAAAGGGGAGACTCACAATCCACACATGCTTTTTTTTTAATTTAAACTTTTATTTAACTAGGCAAGTCAGTTAAGAGCAAATTCTTATTTTCAATGATGGCCTAGGAACAGTGGGTTAACTGCCTGTTCAGGGGCAGATTTGTACCTCGTCAGCTCGGGGATTTGAACTTGCAACCTTTTGGTTACTAGTTCAACGCTCTAACCACTAGGCTACCCTGCCGCCCCTCTCCTGGTCCTGAAAGCCATCATTCTCCCCATTCTCCTGTACCTAAGCAGAGTGTTTCCCCCAGACAGAGCGACCAGCAAGAAGATAGAATGCATGATGTTTACGTTTGTCTGGGGGAGCCAGATGGAGCGACTCAAGCACAGCACCATGTAAAAAGCAGTTGAGAACAGGGGGAAGGGGGTCCCAGACATTCTTAACATCATTAGGGCAAAGGGACTATCCAACTTGGTCACCAACATCCACAAGACAGAAAGGAAAGCCAGCTACTTCGAACGGTACTTTGCCACCCCCATCCTCAGAACCCTCAGACTCAGCACCATCGACCACACTGTGTCCTAACGGTGGGGCAGGCATCCTGAAAGTACAAGGACATCATAGCCCACATCTGCTCCAAGAACACCATTCCCCACCTGAGAGCCAGATCAGCCGTACAACTAACAGCTATGGTTAAACGTCAAACACCACGGCATCACAAACAAACAGAAAGACGTCTCATGGATGGCTGTTCATGGTTGCCTCCCCATTATGGAATTAACGTATAGACGGCACATAGCACGTACAGAAAGCTGCCCCCACGGATGCACTGACACTGAAAATATCTATCACCTGTTTGTTGAGTGCACCATGGCCAGGCGGGTCTGGGCCTTGTTTGTTCCCTCGTTTCCACCAAACAGGTTGCTAACCCTACCTTGCTTGACGGCAGAGAATATTCTCAACGGTCCTCCCGGCGGATGTAGCACCACACAGCTCCGCCAGCAGTGGAGGATCATCGGCACTGTCAAGTAGGTCCTGTGGGAGACAAGGAACATCAGGGTCTATCAACAACCAACCGTGGAACAAACAACCATGAGGAGGAGGATCACCCAGACAAAAATTCCAAATTATATCCATAATATCGACAGAAACATGGCAAACATTTTTTATAATCAATCCTCAAGGTGTTTTTCAAATATCTATTCGATAATATATCAACCGGGACAGTTGGCTTTTCACTAGGACCGGGAGGAAAAATGGCTACCTCTCTGTTTAGCGCAAGAATCACACTGTGAGCCAACAACTGACCACTTACACAATGTGGACGTTTACACTAATTCTTCAAAATAAAGGCCTGAAACTACGTCTAAAGGCTGTAAACACCTTAGGGAAGTCACAGAAAAAGGAATCTGGTTGATATCCCTTTCAATGGGCAATAGGGATGCATAGAACGACAGGGGTTTCAAAATAAGAGAAAAAATCTGGATTTCGCCTGCAATATCAGTTCTGTTATACTCACAGACAATATTTTTACAGTTTTGGAAACTTTAGACAGTTTTCTATCCTAAGCTGTCAATTATATGCATATTCTAGCATTTGGTCCCGAGAAATAGGCAGTTTACTTTGGGAACGTTATTTTTCCAAAAATAAAAATAGTGCCCCCTAGCTTCAAGAGGTTAAACAAGACACACACAAACAGTACTTCAGCATCCTGAGAACGTGCAATGTCCACCAGGGTCTTGGCTGCAGGGTGAACCACATCCAGCAGCTTCAGGATGGTCGCCCCGTCGTTGGAGATGGTGGCTATGCCTAAGAGACACATTACATAAGAATTGTTTCCATTTTTGTTGTACAGAAACTTAAATTATTAATAAACCTCTGATCTTTGCCTATAAGACATTACAAAGAAAAGGCCATCTGTTTTACTGCCGTGTCTTTTCTGGGTGGAGGGGGAGCAAGCACCCCTTGATCTATTCTGTTGACCACTGTCTGCCTTAAAAACTTCTTATGGCTGCAATCCCAATATCGGGATAAGTGTCATCAACAACCGCTGAACAGCATAGAGCTACATACAATAAATATTACTATAAATATTTATATTCATGAAATCACAAGTGCAATATAGGAAAACACAGTTTAGCCTTTTGTTAATCCACCTGTCGTGTCAGATTTTGAAATTATGCTTTACAGCAAAAGCAATCCAAGCATTTGTGTAAGTTTATCGATCGCACGATAAAACATTAAGTACCCTTAGTATCAGGTAGCTCAGTCACTAAAATCAGAAAAGCAATCAAATTAATCATTTACCTTTGATGATCTTCGTATGTTTTCACTCACGAGACTCCCAGTTACACAACAAATGTTCCTTTTGTTCCATAAAGATTATTTTTAAATCCAAAATACCTCTGTTTGTTTGTCGCGTTATGTTCAGAAATCCACAGGAAAGAGCGGTCACGACAATGCAGACAAATTCCAAATAGCAAATGTCTTTCACAGTAGGAGAGGGAAAAGCAATACCTATCCAAACTCTGTTGCGGGAGCAAAACTCATGTGACCACTTGACGTGATGTTATCGTTCTTGTTCATTTTTCAAAATAAAAGCCTGAAACTATGTCTGAATACTGTTGACAAAAAAAAGGATGCGATAGAAAAAGGAATCTGGTTCATATCCCTTTAAATCCAGCAAAGCGAGGCTATGGAACATGGAGTTTTCAAAATTGAAGCCACTTCCTGTTTTGATTTTCCTCAGGGTTTCGCCTGCAATATCAGTTCTGTTATACTCACAGACAATATTTTGACAGTTTTGGAAACTTTAGAGTGTTTTCTATCCAATACTAATAATAATATGCATATATTAGCAACTGAGACTGAGGAGCTGGCCGTTTACAATGGGCACCTTTTCATCCAAGCTACTCAATAGTGCCCCAGCAGCCGTAAAAAGTTAATGTACACTAATGAATACAACCGCTCACTAAAAAACATCATCATAGGAGGATAGTACTAACCTCTGCCATCCACGCTGTGAGGCCCCAGGGGGTACGGATGGCCTTTGTGTCTTTACCCTCCGCTCTCCTACCCATCTCTCCCCTACCATCTCCCTTGTCCTCACCTCTGCCACCTTGTCCTCACCTCTGCCATGCCGCGAGGCCCCAGGGTCGTACGGACGGCCTCGGCGATGACCTGACAGGCATTGCTGTTGCTGATCAGCTGGGGGACACCCTGAGATTTATCAGTCCCCTCCTTTAGCAGAATAACTGGTGGGGGCTGGAGGAAGAGATAGGGTGAGGGAGGGTAGAGAGACAGATTCATTAATGCAGGGTCAGCATTATTAAAAAATAAATAAAGATCTTCAGGGTTATTTTTATGCCATTTTATTCATTCAGGTAACCATATACATTTTGTCTGGAGAGACATTTACATGATCTTTTTAACAAATGCTCTAATCCAGAGAAACTTGAAGTTAGTGCACAGGATGCACGGTCCACATGTGACAGCATTGGGTGTGACGCTTTTGTTACTCAAAATGTAGCCACTAGCCAGCTAGCAGTTAGATAGTGGCATCTGTCATTTGTATATACAGTGGGGCAAAAAAGTATTTAGTCTGCCACCAATTGTGCAAGTTCTCCCACTTAAAAAGATGAGAGAGGTCTGTAATTTTCATCATAGGTACACTTCAACTATGACAGACAAAATGTGAGAAAAAAATCCAGAAAATCACATTGTAGGATTTTTTATGAATTTATTTGCAAATGATGGTGGAAAATAAGTGTCTTTATCTGTCCGCCAATTTGAAGCTCAACAGAAGTTGGGTGATGCAAAAGGATGACAACCTAAAACACAGAAGTAAATCAACAACAGAATGGCTTCAGCAGAAGAAAACATGCCTTTTGGAGTCCTGACCTCAACCCGATTGAGATGCTGTGACATGACCTCAAGAGGGCAGTTCACACCAGACATTCCAAGAATATTGCTGAACTGAAACAGTTTTGTAAAGATGAATGGTCCAAAATTCCTCCTGACTGTTGTGCAGGTCTGATCCGCAACGACATAACACATTTGGTTGAGGTTATTGCTTCCAAGGAGGGTCAACAGTTATAAAATCCAAGGGTTCACATACTTTATTCACCCACTTTATTCACCCTGCATTGTGAATGTTTACACAGTGTGTTCAATAAAGACATTAAGACATTAACTAGGCAAGTCAGTTAAGAACATATTCTTATTCACAATGACAGCCTACCCTGGCCAAACCCTAACCCGGACAATGCTGGGCCAATTGTGCGCAGCCCTATGGGACTCCCAATCACGGCCAGATGTGATACAGCCTGGAATCGAACCAGGGCCTCTAGCATTAAGATGCAGTGCCTTAGACTGCTGCGCCACTCGGGAGGTAGTATAGTAGCAGTCAACCCAGAATAAGAGTGTGTGCGTGTACGTGCACTCAGACAGTGTGTCTTTGTGAATCGTTGCGATGTTGTCAGAAATGTCTGGATATCAGTGAAAGGAGAGGGAGCAAGTAGGAGAGCGAGAGGGAGAAGGAAGGGGGCCTTTCATAATACACTACCTTATACGTCTCTCCCTCTTCTTTCCATTTTTATCCTCCTTTCATCCCCCTCTGTCTTCATAACCTAATTTGACGACTGTCAAATTATGCTTCCTTTAACCATTCTCCTTTCCCTCTCGCTCCTCTCTTTTTTCCAATCTTTACTCTTAAACATCATGAATAAAAAAATCATTACAAAAAACATATTATGACCCAAGATATAGATAATTGGAGGAGAAAACAGAAAAAAACAGGTTTTTCTCTAAATACTTACCTAATACTTCCTTTGTGAACAGAACACCTACTGTGGGTCCCAAATACCTGTTGTAAGGAGATGGAAAGTGGTTAGAGGGAGAAAGACAGAAATCAAAGAGAAAGGGGGTAGAATCAAGGGAGAGAGAAATGTAGAGATGGTTAGAGCATGGGTGAGAGAGATAGAAGAGAGAGAGAGAGAAAGAGAGAGAGAGAGAGAATGAGACTATTGCCACCACAGGTGTCCAGGCTTCAATGTTTTCTGCCAAGTATGAGAAGGCCATTGTGGTGTATGTGTGTGTGTGGGTGTGTGTGTGTCAGGGGGCTGGTGCATTGTTCAAGGTAGGAGAGAGAGGGTTGTTGTGATATGAAGTGTGTGTGTGTGTGTGTGTCAGGGTTGGAGTCAATTTGGAAAGGTATTTTATCTCAATATCAAATCCTTTCTGGGGAACAATTAGTACCTTACTGTGATTGTTTTACATTTAAATGGTCAAAAGAAACAAAAATAGCTTCTAAGCAAAGAGCAATTCCTCAAGCAAAGCTAGCTAGCCTCTTCAATACTTGACATGGCTGGTTTGCTAGCTAGCATCAGAGCCTTCTGGCCTTTATCATAGCTAGACCGTATCTAACGTTGTTAAGCAGAGAAATATGTCTAAGTACTTTTCCTGTTAGTTGAGGCTAGTATTCGTTTACAAAATTCTTCTTTGCTTGGGTGTATATTTGGTTGGCTTTGCTACTTAGCTATCTCGCTAAGATCTTGTGGTTCAAGTTAGTAATCCAATATTTTGAGGAGAACAGCATGGCTAGCCCCCTGTCCAGAATAGATATAGCACATCACATGCAATATCTGATGTCATCCTAATATTACATCACTGGCTCTTCAAAAGGATCTACAAAGAACCATAAAGTGTTCTATATAGTGTTCTATATAGCCCCAAAAAAGATTGTAACCATAGCGGAACCCTTTATTTTTACCTTAGGAAAGGGTTATTTATAGCACCATACAGGTTCCATTTAGAACCTTATGAGCATGTTTCCTTCAAACAAGGGTTATACACTTAGTGTACAAATCATTAGGAACACCTGCTCTTTCCATGACATAGACTTAACAGGTGAATCCAGGTGAAAGTTATGATCCCTTATTGATGTCACTTATTACATCTGCTTCAATCAGTGTAGATGAAGGGGAGGAGACAGGTTAAAGAAGGATTTCTAAGCCTTGAGACAATTGAGGCATGGATGTGCCATTCAGAGGGTGAATGGGTAAGACAAAATATTTGAGTGCCTTTGAATGGAGTATGGTAGTAGGTGCCAGGCGCACGTGTTTGAGTGTGTCAAAAACTACAACGCTGCTGTGTTTTTCACACTCAACAGTTTTCCGTGTGTATCAAGAATGGCCCACCACTCAAAGGACATCCAGCCTACTTGACACAACTGTGGGAAGCATTGGACTCAACATGGCCAGCATCTCTTTGGAATGCTTTCAGCACCTTGTAGAGTCCATGCCCCAACCAATTGAGGCTGTTCTGAGGGCAAAAGGGGGTGCAACTTAATATTTGGAAGGTGTTCCTAGTGTTTTGTACCAAAAAGAGTTCTGCTATGGTTTACAAGCCAAAGAGCCGCTATCTGGAAATTTAGAACATTTAGAACAAATTGTTTTTGTGTGTGCTTTTTCTATACCATTGGTATCAGAAGTCTGATAGCATTATGGTTCGATAAGACAGTCTGCCAAATTAACTAAATACATTTGTACATATATATATGTACAAATGTTGATAAATTGTTTGTTGACGGAAAATGTACTTTATACAATTGTGATATGTTGTCTCAGGTCTTATGATACACAAATTAAAAGTCGCTCTGGATAAGAGTGTCTGCTAAATGACTAAAATGTAAATGTAAAAATGAACAGTATCATTCTAATGAGCTCCACCCTGAAACAAGACCAATAATAATTGCCAGTATTTGCAGTTCATTTTGATATTTTCATTTTCACATACAGTAAGTTCAGAAAGTATTTAGACCCCTTGACTTTTTTCACATTTTGTTACGTTACAGCCTTGCTTTTCCTCATCTACACACAATACCCCATAATGACAGAGCAAAAACAGGTTTATAGACATTTTTGCCATAAATAAATAAATAAATAACTGAAATATGACAGTTACATAAGTATTCAGACCCTTTACTCAATACTTTGTTGAACGACCTTTGGCAGAGATTACAGCCTCGAGTCTTCCTAGGTATGATGCTACAAGTTGGCACACCTGTATTTGGGGAGTTTCTACCATTCGTCTCTGCAGATCCTCTCAAGCTCTGTCAGGTTAGATGGGGAGCTTTGCTGCACAGCTATTTTCAGTTCTCTCCAGAGATGTTCAATAGGGTTCAAGTCTGGGCTCTGGCTGGGCCACTCAAGGACATTCTGAGTCTTGTCCCGAAGCCAGTCCTGCGTTGTCTTGGCTGTGTGCTTCCAGTCTGAGGTCTGAGGCCAGTCTGAAGTCCTGAGCGCTCTGGAGCAGGTTTTCATCAAGGATCTCTCTGTACTTTGCTTAATCTTTGGCTCGAAACTGACAAGTCTCCCAGTCCCTGCCGCTGAAAAACATCCCCACAGTATGATGCTGCCACCACCATGCTTCTCCGTAGGTTTCCTCCAGATGTGACGCTTGGCATTCAGGCCAAAGAGTTCAATCTTGGTTTCATCAGACCAGAGAACCTTGTTTCTCATGTTCTAAGAGTCTTTAGGTGCCTTTTGGCAAACTCCAAGCGGGCTGTCATGTACCTTTTTACTGAGGAGTGGCTTCCATTTGGCCACTCTACCATAAAGGCCTGATTGGTGGAGTGCTGCAGAGGAACTCTAGAGCTCTGTCAGAGTGGCCATCGGGTTCTTGGTCACCTCCCTGACCAAGGCCCTTCTCCCCTGATTGCTCAGTTTGGTCGGGCGGCCAGCTCTAGGAAGAGTCTTGGTGGTTCCAAATTTCTCCCATTTAAGAATGATGGAGACCAATGTGTTCTTGGGCACCTTCAATGCTACAGACATTGTTTCGTACCCTTCCCCAGATCTGTGCCTCGAACAATCCTGTCTTGGAACTCTACGGACAATTCCTTTGACCTTATGGCTTGGTTTTTGCTCTGACCTACACTTGTCAACTGTGGAACCTTATATAGACAGGCGTGTGCCTTTCCAAATCATGTCCAATCAATTGAATTTATCACAGGTGGACTCCAATCAAGATGTAGATACATCTCAAGGATGATCAATGGAAACAGGATGCACTTGATCTCAATTTCGAGTCTCATAGCAAAGGGTCTGAATACTTATGTAAATAAGGTAGTTGTCACGCCCTGGTCTAAGTATTTTGTGTTTATCTTCATTTATTTGGTCAGGCCAGGGTGTGGCATGGGTTTTTGTATGTGGTGTGTTGGTATTGGGATTGTAGCTTAGTGGGGTGTTCTAGTTAAGTCTATGGCTGTCTGAAGTGGTTCTCAATCAGAGGCAGGTGTTTATCGTTGTCTCTGATTGGGAACCATATTTAGGCAGCCATATTCTTTGAGTGTTTCGTCCTGATGTCCGTGTGCTGTGTTTATGTGCACGAGTATTAGGCTGTTTCGGTTTTCGTTACGTTTATTGTTTTGTAGTGTTTGTATTTAGATTCGTGTTGCTTCAGTTTAATAAACATGGATCGCAATCTACACGCCGCATTTTGGTCCGATCCTTGCTACACCTCTTCGTCAGAGGAGGAGATAAAAGAAAGCCGTTACAGTAGTTCTGTTTTTGTTTTTTTATACATTTGCAAACATTTCTAAAAACCTGTTTTCGTTTTGTCATTATGGGGTATTGTGTGCAGATTTCAGAGATTTTTTATTATTTAATCAATTTTAGAATAAGGCTGTAACGTAACAAAATGTGGAAAGAGTCAAGGGGTCTGAATACTTTCTGAAGGCTCTATATACATTTATATTTTAGAAATTTAGCAGACACTCTCATCCAGAGTGACTTGCTCAACTAAGGTAGATTAACAATAACATGTCACAGTCATTTTTGTAACCGTTACTGAGAATGTTGTTGCTGTTTGGGCTGGCTACTTGCAAATGTATTTTGTAATGTATTTAATTAAAGCACTGTATATCTATATTATATTTTCAAATGCAAAAACACAATATTTTCAAGTTTATTTTGATACATTGATATTTATGGTATTTTGTATCTGTATTTGATAATTGTATTTTGTGATTTTTGCCTATCCCTGCACCCATTGAAATCAGGCCACTGGTCCACAACTGCAGTCGGAACAGCAGCATGACCATGGGCTCAGGTCCTCCAGGAGGGAGACACAGACAGAGAAAGAGGGGAGGATTAGTGGGCGCATGCCTAAGATCACACAATACTCAAGGGCCCATATTCATAAAGCATCCAAGAGTAGGAGTGCTGATTTAAGGAGCTTACACAACCACTCACAGTGACCTAAGATAGTGTTGGGAAAAATATATATATATACACTATGAGTACATTCACACTAATAATTCGATATTAAACTGATTATGGCAGTAGGCAGATTATGCAATAGTCATGTAAACACCTTACTCTGCTTATCTTAATCGGCGTAAGGCCAATATCGAAGTAAGCATATGCTGATTAAAACACCTGGGCAATCTTTACAATTATTAGGACATGTAGAATACTAGGGGGTAACTAGCCCCACCCCTAAGAACAATGTCTAATTGTATTTGTGAAACAATTGGTATGTGGAGGAAGGTCATTCTTAGATGAATAAACTATAAAGGGAAATAAATGGCTACAGTCTACACTTTTTCAAAGTTATTTTATGAAATGTTGTTTTTAGAAAAGGGCCATTGTTTTTTTAAGTACTGGGATAACTGTCAAAATAAATACAGCTATCCACAGTAATATTGGAGCATAACTCATGAGCCCACCTCCTGCACTGCTCACACCTATTCCAGTCCCCACCTGTGACTGAAAACAGGGGGAGAGATGCCAATTGAAAAGCTCTCTCTTAACAATGTAGCTAGCTATCTGGTAATATAACATAAAATGCTGTGTAAAATAGCTAAAAGGCCATAAAGTAACATTAACTGTAACGCTATCAGTCACTAGCGGAAACATTTACAACTGCAATTATGCTACGTTATCTTTTTAATGTATTTTACCTCAGAATATCTGGTAGTAAGGTTGCTAGCTAGCCATCCTAGCAGCTTATGCTAACTAGCTAGCTGGCTAGCATTCACTGCTAGTTGCTAGCTAGCAAGTTAGCATAAACTAGTGCTAACTGGACTCGTTATTGTCTAAATGACAGAAAGAAACAGAATTGCCCCAACCCACTCCAACGTATTGCAGGAATGTCCACTAGAGCTGTTACCAGATAATTTTATGTTCATTTCTTACCATAAACTGCCTCCAATGTCGTTTTAGAGAATTTGGCAGTATGTCCAACCAACCTCACGACCACAGATAACATGTAACCATGCCAGCCCAAGACCTACACATCTGGCTTCTTCACCTGTAGGATCGTCTGAGACCAGCCACATGGACAGCTGATGAAACTGTGGGTTTGCACAATTGAAGAATGTCTGCACAAACTGTCAGAGACCATCTCAGGGAATCTCATCTGCATGCCCTTGGTCCTCACTGAGGTCTTGACCTGACTGCAGTTCGGTGTCGTAACCGACTTCAGTGGGCAAATGCTCACCTTCGATGGCCACTGGCACACTGGAGAAGGGTGCTTTTCACAGATTAATTCCTGTTTCAACTGTACTGGGCAGATGGCACAGGATGTGTATGGCATTGTGTGGGAGAGCGGTTTGCTGATGTCAAACTTTGTGAACAGAGTGCCCCATGGTGGCGGTGAGGTTATGGTATGGGCAGGCATAAGCTACAAACATGAAAAAAATAGAATTTTATCAATGGCAATTTGAATGCACAGAGATACCGTGACGAGAGACTGAGGCCCATTGACGTGCCATTCATCTGCCGCCATCACCTCATGTTTCAGCATGATAATGCATGGCCCCATGTTGCAAGGATCTGTATGCAATTCCTGGAAGCTGAAAATGTCCCAGTTCTTCCAAGGTCTGCATAGTCACCAGACATGCCACCCATTGAGCATGTTTGGGATGTTCTGGCTCGACGTGTACGACAGCGTGTTCCAGTTCCCGCCATTATCCAGCAACTTTGCACAGACATTGAAGAGGAGTGGGGTAACATTCCACAGGCCACAATCAACAGCCTGATCAACTCTATACAAATTAGATGTGTCGCGCTGCATGTGGCAAATGGTGGTCACACCAGATACTGATTGGTTTTCTGATCCACGCCCCTACATTTTTTAAGGTATCTGTGATCAACAGATGCAAATTTTGCTTTTTAAAGCAGAAATGTGCATCCTGTAGCACAAACTCAAAAAAGTTCTGGGACACTGTAAATTCCATGGAGAATAAGAACACCTCCTCCCAGCTGCCCACTGCACTAAGCTAGGAAACACTGTCACCACCGATAAATCCACTATAATTGAGAATTTCAATAAACATTTTTTCTACGGCTGGCCATGCTTTCCACCTGGCTAATCCTAACCCGATCAACAGCCCTCCACCCCCCATAGCAACTCGCCCATGCCTCCCCCATTTCTCCTTCACCCAAATCCAGATAGCTGATGTTCTGAAAGAGCTGCAAAATTATCTGCCAAAATTGTTGCAACCCCTATTACTAGCCTGTTCAACCTCTCTTTTGTATCGTCTGAGATTCCCAAAGATTGGAAAGTTACCACGGTCATCCCCCTGTTCAAAGGGGGAGACACTAGACCCAAACTGCTACAGACCAATATCTATCCTACCCTGCCTTTCTATAATCCTTGCAAGCCAAGTTAACAAACAGAATACTGACCATTTCCAATTCCACCGTCCCTCCTCTGCTATGCAATCTGGTTTCAGAGCTAGTCATGGGTGCACCACAGCCACGCTCAAGGTCCTAAACAATATCATAACCGCCATCGGTTAGAGACATTACTGTGCAGCCGTATTCATCGACCTGGCCAAGGCTTTCGACTCTGTCAATCACTACATTCTTATCGGCAGACTCAACAGCCTTGGTTTCTCAAATGATTCCCTTGCCTGGTTCACCAACTACTTCTCTGATAGAGTTCAGTGTGTCAAATCGGAGGGCCTGTTGTCCAGACCTCTGGCAGTCTCTATGGGGGTGTCACAGGGTTCAAATCTCGGGCCGACTCTCTTCTTTGTATACATCAATGATGTCGCTCTTGCTGCTGGTGATTCTCTGATACACCTCTATGCAGACGACACCATTCTGTATACCTCTGGCCCTTCTTTGGACACTGTGTTAACTAACCTCCAGACGAGCTTCAATGCCATACAACTCTCCTTCCGTGGCCTCCAACTGCTCTTAAATGCAAGTAAAACTAAAAGCATGCTCCTCAACCGATCGCTGCCCACACCTGCCCGCCTGTCCAGCATCACTACTCTGAACAGTTCTGACTTAGAATATGTGGACAACTACAAATACCTAGGTGTCTGGTTAAACTGTAAACTCTCCTTCCAGACTCACATTAAGCATCTCCAATCCAAAATTAAATCAAGAATCAGCTTCCTATTTCGCAACAAAGCATCCTTCACTCATGCTGCCAAACATACCCTCGTAAAACTGACCACCCTATCGATCCTCGACTTCGGCGATGTCATTTACAAAATAGCCTCCAACACTATTCAACAAATTGGATGCAGCCTATCACAGTGCCATCCGTTTTGTCGCCAAGGCCCCATACATTACCCACCACTGCGACCTGTATGCTCTTGTTGGCTGGCCCTTGCTTCATACTCGTCGCCAAACCCACTGGCTCCAGTTCATCTACAAGTCTCTGCTAGGTAAAGCTCTGCCTTATCTCAGCTCACTGGTCACCATAGCAGCACCCACCCGTAGCATGCGCTCCAGCAGGTGTATTTCACTGGTCACCCCCAAAGCCAATTCCTCCTTTGGCGGCCTTTCCTTCCAGTTCTCTGCTGCCAATGACTGGAACGAACTGCGAAAATCACTGAAGCTGGGGACTCATATCTCCCTCACTAGCTTTAAGCACCAGCTGTCAGAGCAGCTCACAGATCACTGCAACTGTACATAGCCCATCCAACTGCCTCATCCCCTACTGTATATTTATTTATGTTGCTCCTTTGCACCCCAGTATCTCTACTTGCACTTTCATCTTTTGCACATCTACCATTCCAGTGTTTAATTGCTATATTGCAATTACTTCCCTTATCCTACCTCATTTGCACATATTGTATATAGACTTTTTTCTACTGTATTATTGACTGTATGTTTGTTTATTCCATGTGTAACTCTGTGTTGTTGTATGTGTCGAACTGCTTTGCTTTATCTTGGCCAGGTCGCAGTTGCAAATGAGAACTTGTCCTCAATTAGCCTACATGGTTAAATAAAGGTGAAATAAAATTAAAATATTTTAAAAAATCTGTATTCCCAGTCATGTGAAATCCATAGATTAGGGCTTAATTAATTTATTTAAATTGACTGATTTTCTTATATGAACTATCTCAGTAAAATCTTTGAAATTGTTGCACGTTGCGTTTATATTTGTGATCAATGTAGTAATGACATTATGCTGTGGCAGCGCCAGGGTGATGTAAGGGGTGCGTACTGGCGGCAGGGAAGTCAGGCGCAGGAGAGCAAAACTGTTTTACAACGGCACAGTTTAATAAATAAAATCACCGTAAACAGAAAAATCAATACAATGGGTGCGAAACCCGTCGCACACCAGAAATACGTGCACACGCACTTACAATAGACAGTTCCGGACAAGGACATTGGGGGAACAGAGCGTGAAATACACAAGATGTCATTATGGAGTTGAAACCAGGTGTGTGGGAAGACAAGACAAATGGAAAATGAAAAGTGGATCGATGATGGCTTGAAGACCGGCGACGCCGACCGCCGCCCGAACAAGGACAGGAACCAACTTCGGCGGAAGTCGTGACAGGTGAAATGTCCCTTTAAGGGGAAACTCATCAGCAAAACAAATCAACATGATGATGTGGCCAGTGACAATATCCAATAAGGTCCAATATCTGGAAGACCTGACTGCTGAAATGCAAAACATTTTTGGGACTGTATCAACAGCGGACTAATTAAAAAAATACCAGTTGTTGAGTGGATATTCCCTTTTATACCAGATCGTACAAATGCCAACACACACATTACAAGTCAAGCTGTAACCCTTTAAAACTTAACCAAACAGGATAATTTAAGAAAGGAAGTCATACACGTCTTTTATTTCTATTAAATTGTTTTCTGATTTTCTTTTGCTGTTTGACTGAAAGTGTGTGAGGTTTCAGAAGCACGCACACACACACACACACGTCTCTGTTCTGTATAGACTGAACCTAGAAGACATGCTACAGCACATAGCTGACATTCTTTAAAGGTGTTGTAGGAGGCTGCATGCATGAGAAAATAACTTTGCCCAACAACAAAAATGTGGGTTAGCTGGCAGTTTGAGAGCGTTACAAACTCCAACGTTCTTGTCACACTTCTGCATTAAGTCCCCAACGCACAGAACATGCCTCTAGAAATACCAAATGGAATGACCGCGTCGAATGTCTGACTGAAAAGGAGAGAAGATAGAGAAGGTTAGAAGAGAGAGAGAACACTCCCCGTCCGTTTTTCCCTATCTTCCTCCTCTCGCTCTGTCTGTCCTCTGCTCTCCCCCTTTCTAGAAAACATGAAGGAAGAAAGAGAAGATAAGAATCCGGGGGGGACGAGTGTGAACAAGAGAAAGTTCGAGGAAAGCAAGAGAGGGGGACATTAATAGGCGGGTGGAAGGAAGGAAGAAATTAAGGAAGGGATCTATCCAGCCATACAACGCGATTAAACGAGACATGAAAAAACTATATATTGACCTATATTAAACGTAGCTACTCGACTCTTCTCAACTTGTGACGTTTAAAACTATTTTAGGATAGTTGAATACGCAAACTTAGGCTATTAGGAACCAAGTTATCGTATTTTCTAATTCATACATCAACTTCCAGCGTTGCAAGTCACAGCTCACCCCGGAAAAGGATTTAGCCCCAAGGACCAAGGGGCACCGACGAGGGCAGGTCACCGCAGCCGGAGTTTAGGCGTTGCCACACGGCTTTGACCCGGAGCCATGGCCGGGGCGAAGCCAGGAGTCCACGCTCTGCAGCTCAAACCGGTGTCGGTTCACGACATACTAAAACGGGGGAGCAAGTTTATCAAATGGGATGAGGTTAGTAATATAGCCTAGTGGCTCTAAACGTGTTTGTTTGTGAGCGAGCGAGTGAGTGAGTGAGAGAGAGTTATAGCCTACATTTAGTTTTCTCGTTCCCCCCCCCCACCACAAGTGTTCAAGTTGCATTCATTATAAAATAATAGTAGCATAGTTGATTTTATTGATACATCCTTACATTGTGGACTTTAAAGTTTACTATTATAGACACTGCAGGCCAGAGGCTGTAGGTAGGTATGTCACTACAGGACTGGTATAGGCTAGGCTACATGTCAACCCTATTCCCTGTACCAGGGATCAACTAGATTTAGCTGCAGGACAATTTTTGTTGTTGTTGAGTGGGGGGGTCAGGAGACTGGAACATAATTACAAGCAATTTGTAGACCGCCCAAACGTAATATTAATATTTGCCTAAAACAATCATTTCAAACCTTGCTTACATTTATATATGGTCACATATATCTCTTGATGGGCCAAATAAAATCACCCGCAGACCGCAAGTTGGGGACCCCTGCCCTATACTTTTGACCTATCCTATTGGCTCTGGTCAAAAGTAGTGCACTATATAGGGAATGGGTTGCCATTTGGTATGTACCCATTGGACTGTCCTGCATACCTATACCTATCCTGCAATAGATCGGCCTAGCTCTGCTCTCCTTTGAATTCTTGTCAAGCAAGTTTTTCCACCACTCAGGTTTTTTAGACAACCCGACTATCCACCAAAGCCATTTTTCTTTCACACTTTTGGCCTACTCTCTCTTTCTGTTCTAGCACCATTTTGTCACTGCTTTCCAAGGGATTTCGATAGACAGTGGGAGTCAATGGAATGACACATGGCAAAGTATAATTTTTATCTCAACATAGGAGAGACAGACTTTGTGAATTGAGTTTTTGAATGAACATTCCATAGGCCTACTCTTCCAAACCATGTCGACATGTAGCCTAGGCTGAAACACCCACATTTGTATGTCCCCAACTCTAAGACATTTTAGGACTATTTTAGTACTTCCTGTTTCAGGTAGACGGTTGTTAATCTGGAAACAATATTTTTTTGTATTTTAATAAAGCAAGACAACCCAAATATGTTTTATGGGAAATTCAAAGATCTCCCCACTGGATTGGCCCTACTCTCTCTTCCATGTATTTTCACCCCTCCTTGCCTGGCAACCGTGGACTGTGTGTGAGAGAGAGATATATTACGTTTCATTGTCATTATTTTAGAGGAGGGCGCCTGAAGCATTTTACTGCTTTAATGGTGTCAATAGGAAAACATATTTTTTGCAAACAGACAGAAAGAATGAATAGACTACAAATAAAATACAAATATATTTGTCACATGCGCCAAAGGTGTAGACCTTACCGTGAAATGCTTACAAGCACTTAACCAACAATGTTCAAGAAATGGAGTTAAGAAAATATTTACTAAATAAACTAAAGTAAAAAGTAATACAATAAAATAACGAGGCTATATACAGGGGGTACCGGTACAGGTTAGTCGAGTTAATTTGTACATGTAGGTAGGGGTAAAATGATTATGCCTAGATAATAAACAGTGAGTAACATCAGTGTAAAAACAAAGGGGGGAGGTCAATGTAAATAGTCCATGTGGCCATTTTGATTGTATGTTCATCAGTCTTATGGTTTGGGGGTAGAAGCTGTTAAGAAGCCTTTTGGACCTAGACTTGGCACACTGGTACCGCTTGCTGGAGAGAACATTCTATGACTAGGGTGGCTGGAGTCTTTGGCAATTCTTAGGGCCTTCCTCTGACACCGCTTGGTATAGAGGTCCTGGATGGCATTTACATTCCTTCTCTCACTCGCTCTCTTTCTTCTCTCTCTGTTTCTTTCTTCCTCCTCAGTCTCACTTCGTCGATCTTTCTTGCTTTCTCTCCTTTCTCTCTCTTTAATTTTTCTATTTCACTCTCTTCCTCTATCTCTCTCTCTCTCTCCCCTCCCTCCTCTTTCTCTCTTCCTCCTTTCTCTGAGGGAATTCCCAGGAAGTTGTTAGGTCTGTGATTAACTTTGCGAACTGCAAGGGACAATGTTCACATCTCTCTTTCTCCACTCCCTCTTTTGCCTCCTATATCCCTTCCTCATTTGCTTTCCCTCTGCAGAGAGAAACAGAACTGATATGAGGAGACTAACTTGTAGGAGAAGGAAAAATAGAAAAAAAGTGTCAGAGAAAGAGGAGGAGTGTGGGAGAGGAAAGAGAGGGAATGTGAGAGAGCAACATTTCACGTTGTTCAGACCCCAAATAAGGACATCTGATTTGAGAAAATGGGAAAGAGCCGAGAATCTAGTCTCAAGTTAATACCAGGCCCACACACACACACACACACACACTGTAGAAAGACATGCAGCACATTTCTCCACCTACAGTGAGTCAATGTGTGTGTGTGGTGTGTGTTTCACTCTGAATTACTTCCTGTCTCAGCTTGTTGTGCTCTCTGGAGCCAAAACTACTTTCCCAGCCCTCCCTACCTTCTCCCTCCATCCCCCTTCCTCCCTCCCTCCCTCTTTCCCCCATCCCTCCCACCCTTCCTACACCCCCTTTCTTCTCTTTCCCTCCTCTCTCTCCCTCCTTCTTCCATCTCTCGCTCCTTCCCCTCTTCCTCAACCCTATCCATTCTGCTCCTCAATTGAGATAAATCACAGTTGAATTCAGTAAAAATGATTCTGTGTAACAGAGAGAACCTCTACATACTGTTGCACCAAATACCTCTGTGAGTTCAACTCTGAACCCTTGTCTCTCATCTCTCTCTGACACACACACACACACACACACACACACACACACACACACACACACACACACACACACACACACACACAAATCCTGGACAGTACAGTTTAGTGTACTCCGGACTCAAGAACCTCCCTAGAATGCGAATCTGGTGGTACCATAGTGTTACGATACCAGAATTTTTACTTCGAAACCAAACCTTACCGTCATGATACTCGATACCATCACGATTCTCGATACCAAAACGATACCATAGCAAACAAAATAAGGCATATTAGCCAAGTCACAAAATGGCACTTGATCCAGACAGATAAATTCAGGTACTGCTCTGTTCAATCGTTGGTCATCTTTTGAGTTCAATATCATTACATTTGAAATGTTTTATGTCTACATTTTTCAGAGACAGCTATGTGTGCATTCATGAATCAATTATGCAATCATACAATCAATTTGACTTTGGTAAAAACAATCTAACTACATTGAACAAAAAATATAAATTCAGCTACTTCAAAGATTTTACTGAATTACAGTTCTTATGAGGAAACCAGCCAATTAAAATAAATGAATTAGTCCATAATCTATGGATTTCACGTGACTGGGAATATAGATATGCATATGTTGGTCACAGATACCTTAAAAAAATTGTGGCATGAATCAGAAAACCAGTCAGTGTCGGGTGTGACCACCATTTGCCTCATGCAGCCCGACACATCGCCTTTGCATAGAGTTGATCAGGCCGTTGATTGTGGCCTGTGGAATGTTGTCCCACTCCTCTTCAATGACTGTGTGAAGTTGCTGGATATTGGCAGGAAATGGAACGCGCTGTTGTACACATCAATCCAGAGCATCCCAAACATGCTGAATGGGTGACATGTCTAGTGAGTATGCAGGGCATGTAAAAACTGGGACATTTTCAAATTCCTGGAATTGTATACAGATCCTTGCAACATGGGGCCGTGCATTATCATGCTGAAACATGAGGTGATGGCGTCAGATTAATGGCACAACAATGGGCCTCAGGATCTCGTCACGGTATCTGTGTGCATTCAAATTGACATCGAACAAATTTAATTGTGTCTGCTTTCCGTAGCTTATGCCTGCCCATACCATAACCCCATAATCCCACTGCCACCAATGTTGTCATCAGCAAACCGCTCACCCACACAATGCCACATTCTGCCATCTGGCCGGTACAGTTGAAACCAGGATTCATCTGTGAAGAACACACTTCCCCAGCATACCAGTGGCCATCGGAGGTGAGCATTAGCCCAATGAAGTTGCTCACGACGCCGAACCACAGTCAGGTCAAGATCCTGGTGAGGCTATACGCAGCCAAAACAGAAAGATAAATGCGATCAAAGCAGCACCACCCCCTCAAGAGTCTGAGCCTGCCTGGGCGGGTTGGTCCAACAAAGTCAAAGCCCCCAAATGTTTGAGCATAATATACATGGAATTTCTCAATGCTGCTAATGAGAACATTGAAGACCTTGTATGTATAGACGGTTGGAATTCCAATTCCACCTAGGTAGTGGCAGTGCTGGCAACACTAGCTGCAGTAAACCATGGGGAATCGGTCACACTCTGACAATCAGAGTGGGGGCAAATTATTGTGGCCCTGGTGGCACAAAATGATCCGATGGTCTGACTGCACAGAGATGCTTGGGAAAATGGTCACAGTGGGAGACCAGCATGTGTGTGTTTCAGGGGAAGGGGTTGTATCTGTGTTCCATCAGCTAGGACTTGACATTGGTTAATCAAATCTCCCCATTCTTGCTCAATTTTGCATGCCTTCTCAAACAGCTACAACTGTATATGCATTCACACATCAAGTCTTCTCTTGAGTTGGGCTCGGAACAACTGTTTGTACATCTGAGCTTGTGGTTGTTTGTGGGGGAAGGGTGGGGAGTGTGTATGAGTGTGTGTATGTATCCCACATCTGTTGCTATGGGTTAATGATGTTAGGGACAATATAGGATGGATCACAAGAATTGCTTGCCAAAATAATAATTGCTTGCCAAAAATGTAATTGTTGTAATGCCAATCCAGGTTATAGGTAACAATCCTTTGTATGAACTGCTGACATTGTTACACATATTAGTTAATTGTAGAAATAAATTAAGATATGCAAGATTTTATTATTTACAGTACCAGTCAGTACCAGTTTGGACACCTTCTCATTCCCAGGATTTGTCTTTCTTTTGACTATTTTCTACATTGTAAAATATTTGTGAAGACAATCAAAACTACGAAATACCACATATGGAATCATGTAGTAACCAATTTTTTTTATACTTTAGATTCTTCAAAGTAGCCACCCTTTGCCTTGATGATGGCTTTGCACACTTTTGGCATTCTCTCAACCAGCTTCATGAGGTATACATTTCAATTAACAGGTGTGCCTAGTTAAAAGTTAATTTGTGGAATTTCTTTCCTTAATGCGTTTGAGCCAATCAGCCCTATCTTGTCACAATACATCTATCTTCCGTATACAACCCCTATTTGGTAAAATATCATATTAGTCCATATTATGGGAAGAACAGATCAAAATAAGCAAAGAGAAATGTCAGTCCATCATTACTTTAAGACATGAAGGTCAGTCATCTGGAAAATTTCAAGAACTTTGAAAGTGTCTTAAAGTGCAGTCGCAAAAATCATCAAGCGCTATGATGAAACTGGCTCTCATGAGGACCGCCACAGGAAAGGTCGACCCAGAGTTACCTTTGCTGCAGAGGGCAAGTTCATTAGAGTTAATTGCACCTCAATTAAATGCTTCACAGAGTTCAAGTAACAGACACATCTCAACATCAACTGTTCAGAGGAGACTGTGAATCTGGTATTCATGGTAAAATTGCTGCAAAGAAACCACTACTAAAGGACACCAATAAGAAAAATACACTTGCTTGGGCCAAGAAACACGAGCAAGTGTTATGGTGGAAATCTGTCCTTTGAGTCCAAATTTTAAGATTTTTGGTTCCAACCACTGTGTCTTTGTGAGACGCAGAGCAGGTGAACAGACGATCTCTGTATGTGTGGTTCCCACCGTGACGCATGGAGGAGGTGTGATGGTGTGGGGGTGCTTTGCTCATGACACTGTCAGTGATTTACACTTAACCAGCATTGCTACCACAGCATTCTGCAGTGATACGCCATCCCATCTGGTTTGTGCTTAGTGAGACTATCATTTGTTTTTCAACAGAACAATGACCCAAAACACACCTCCAGGCTGTGTAAGTGCTTTTTGACCAAGAAGGAGAGTGATGGACCTGGCCTCCACAATCACCCAACCTCAACCCAATTGAGAAGGATTGGGATGAGTTGGACTGCAGAGTGAAGGAAAAGCAGCCAACAAGTGCTCAGTATATGTGGGAACTCCTTCAAGTTCCCACATGGAAAAGCATTCCTCTTGAAGCTGGTTTAGAGAATGCCAAGTGTGTGCAAAGCTGTCATCAAGGACATGGGTGGCTACTTTGAAGAATCTAAAATCTATTTTGATTTAACACTTTTTTTGGTTACTACATGATTCCATATGTGTTATTTCATAGTTTTGTCTTTACTATTATTTTAAAATGTAGAAAATAGTACAAATAAAGAAAAACCTTGAATGAGTAGGTGTGTCCAAACTTTTGACTGGTACTGTAGTTTTATCAAAAAATGACAACTTTTTAAAAATGTTTCACTATTTTTATGAAATTCCCTGTGGAGGATGGTCATCCCCATCCCCTGAAGAGCCTCCACTGCTCTAGAGACATTGCGCAATGTGGGCATTGAGTACGAACAAAATGGAATTCAAATAATTTAACGGATGTCTGACATTTAAAACCCCCCGAAAAATAACCAACATTTTGGTTAATCTCTCAGCACTATTAACCAGTAATGACATTCATGAGACAAGGGTGGTAGAGCCCTATTCTCACACACAATCAGTTCGCTGAGGTAATAGATTATCTTTAGGAGAGACGTGAGAGAGACCGATTTTTAAGTGAAGTAATAATGTTTTGGTGGCAATCAGCTTTAAAATCAGCTTATTTTGCGTTATGGTTTGCATATTATAACAAACAAAGTACTAGTGCAGTGAATTGATGTTAGATTCAGCTGTAAGCTGGCACGAAAAGTTAGCCTAAAGCTGAGAGAGGGGAGTAGAATAGCATAGGCCTGTCGGCCATCAGGGAAGCAGTCAGAACCGTGCACTAGGCCTATCTATCGGCAATCAAAAGCTGTACCTCGCAATTCCTTGGCTTGCATTGTCTTGCAACTTCAGTAAATCAGGGCCTGTTATCAATGAATAGGCTAGGATATTGAGATGAGCGAGATGCAACACTTCGCACTCACACAGTATCTGCACAGGTTCGCTTCCAGTGATCACATCGTGGTAGCCAGGGCACCAAAACAGCAGAAAAGTTGAGCCTTGCTCTTCAACGCTCTTAGATGTTGCGGAAATTAACCCACTATGCTGTTTACTTACTGCATCTGCGTCGTCCATTTTTGGGCGGGACGTTAACAATCCCATTTTTGTTTAAACATTTAGACCCCTACCGTGCAATACTACCATATTCCCTCAATGGGCCTTGTTCACATGTAATCCACTGTAATGGGAATATTGTAGAATTTGGGATGCAGCTCTAGTGGATTATCTGAAAGTGAAATGTCTATCATAGATAGATAGGCTTCTGAATGTTCTTTATGATTAAAGAGATGAAGGGAGAGACAGAGGGACTGACATGATGACTGAATAAGTTAGGAAGGAGGGAGGGAGAAAAGAGTTTGTTAAAGAGTTACACCACACAGTGAATCAAGCCATTAGTCTCACAGAGGGGTGAGAAATGTAGAGGAAGGGAGGGAGGAAATGGGAGAAACCTGCCACTGTTTGTCTAAGCGAGTCACACCACTTAGTGAAACACTGCGTTAACATGAGAGATGAATGGAGAAGGAAGAGTGGTTGAGCCAGAGGGGAAAAGAACGAGAGAAAGGTCGTAGGTCAAACTCAGATGTGAAGTGAAGCATTTTGGGATTTGACATAAGTATTCTGCTTCTCACCACCCCTCTGTTCTCCCTCCTCCTCATCCCTCTCTTTCTCACTCTCTTTCTTTAGTTCATTTAGTAAATATTTTCTTAACTTTATTTTCTTAACTGCATTGTTGGTAATGGGATTGTAAAAGTAAGCATTTCACGTTAAGAATACCTGTTGTATTCAGCAAGTGAAAAATAACATTTGATTTCCTATACCCACTCTCTTTGTCCTTATTTGTGCTCTATCTGTCTCTCCCTCTCTGTCTTTTTCTCTTTTCATTCTCTCTGTCTGTCATTTTCTCTCCTTCTCTGTGTCATTTCTTTCCCTACCCTTGTTGTTATTTTCACGGTCTCTGTCTTCCTCTCCTCATTCCCTCTTGCTCTTTTTCTTTACCACTTTGACTCCTTTCCCTCTCCATCTCTCTTTCCCTCTCGTTATCTTTCGCTTAATTATTTTCCTGTCGTCCCTTCCCCTCTAACCCCTTTCCTCTTCTCACCAGAGTCCAAAGGTTATTGACTGTCATCAACCTTTGTTGCCAAAGCAGCCACACACACACACAGTCTGGTTGTCCCTGTATAATGACTGGTTTATTAGAGGTGCTGAAAACCCAGACTTCACCTTTTATAGTGAACATAATGAAAACATTCTGCCCCTCTCTCCCCCGTCCCCTCCCCTTTTTCCTCTCTCTACCGCTCTTCTCTCACCCTCTTTTTCTTTGGTAGTATTCTCACTGAATAGAGTTATCTGGACAAAATTCAATTTACATACACGTTTCAATTCCCATTAGCGACTAGAATATCACGAGCCGAGAGAGGGTTAGCTAGCTAGCTACTAGTTAAAGTTAAGCAAGCAACTCTTCATGCAACTCTTCATGCATCTACCATATTATACACTTAATTATTGCAACAAAACCATATTACACTCTTGAATAATGCAACAATTCACAAGCATGTGCAGACAATTAAAGGGTTTATTTTCTCATCTGTACACTCATTACATTTTAGCTTCGCTGATTAAAGCACAGCGTTACTGCTAGTTAAAGCTAACGACAGGTCTTCATCAAGTAACGTTAGCCTATCAAAAATGAACGATTATCCTGCTAATACGAATATATATAAATACAATAGGCCTACCTTACCACATTCATTTTGATCAATATCATGGAAATCAGGCTACATGCGGTAAAAGCAAATTGCGACTGAAAACGTGGGTATAATTCACTGAGGAGTTGAGCTGTTATATATGGAAGCCCATTCCCGGCAAAAATAAAATACATATAGATCATACATTTAAGTTATGTTTTTTCATTTGAAGCATCTTGTGGTGATTTCCATCTCTTCATGTTGCAGAGATCAGCACAGCAGGGCTGCCTGCAAACGTGTGTGCGATCTGGTATTTGCCCCAGCACTTTTGGTTTGGTTTAATAAAATATATAGCATATTTATTCATTTTTACCTTTTATTTAACTAGCCAAGAACAAATTCTTATTTTCAATGACGGCTTAGGAACAGTGGGTTAACTGCCTTGTTCAGGGGCAGAACGACAGATTTTTACCTTGTCAGCTCGGGGATTTGATCTTGCAACCTTTCGGTTACTAGTCCAACGCTATAACCACTAGGCTACCCTACCACCCCATTAAAAAAACAGTTGTTTCTACTGATTCGCCTCTTGATTTGTTTGTCAGAATTTTATCCTCCTTAGGGCCAGGAGTTTTTCCAGGAGTTTATTATTTTGTTTTATCATATAACCTGATTAGAAAAAAATCTGGTCCCATCATAGCCCATATAAAAGTTTTTTTTTTACAGCTGATTTATTACTATGTAATACCCAGAGTTTTTCCTGGTTAGGTTATTCTACCAGATCAGGAACTCTGGGCCCCAGGAAAACAATTTCCCCTCCACCACTCTGGGACCTGTGAAATCACCGCACAATGTTACAAATGAAAAAACGTATTGTATTTGAATGATCTACTATCTCAAAATGTTGACTGATGTAGTTTGACTTGCGTATGTCAAATTTTTTGATAGTAATTGACATAAAAAAAGATGCCACAAGATGCTTCAAATGAAAAAATATAACTTATATGTATGATCTATATGTATTTTATTTTTGGTGGGAATGGGCTTCCATAGTTTTTTCCGTGGCTCAGTGCAGCTGCCAGATGACAGTTACTGCTACAATTTCAGAATGTAATAGGCTGTTACTTCAATTTCAGGTAAACCTCAATTAAACAATCTCAAATAAAAGGGAATTCAGGAGAATGTTTATACATTTCAGCTGTTTCAAAAACATTGCTCTGTTATTACCGTTTACAGTGCCTTCAGAACGTATTCACACCTCTTGACTTTCTCCACATTTTATTGATACAGCCTAATTTAATTGAGATTTTGTGTCACTGGCCTACACACGGGCGGCAGGGTAGCCTAGTGGTTAGAACATTGGACTAGTAACCGTAAGGTTGCAAGTGAGTGGAAGTGAGTGCTACGGGGCGGTAGTCGTTTAGCTCAGTTACCTTAGCTTTCTTGGGAACAGGAACAATGGTGGCCCTCTTGAAGCATGTGGGAACAGCAGACTGGTATAGGGATTGATTGAATATGTCCGTAAACACACCGGCCAGCTGGTCTGCGCATGCTCTGAGGGCGCGGCTGGGGATGCCGTCTGGGCCTGCAGCCTTGCGAGGGTTAACACGTTTAAATGTCTTACTCACCTCGGCTGCAGTGAAGGAGAGTCCGCATGTTTTCGTTGCAGGCCGTGTCAGTGGCACTGTATTGTCCTCAAAGCGGGCAAAAAAGTTATTTAGTCTGCCTGGGAGCAGGACATCCT
The DNA here is from genome assembly GCF_013265735.2 of Oncorhynchus mykiss. NCBI lineage: Eukaryota > Metazoa > Chordata > Actinopteri > Salmoniformes > Salmonidae > Oncorhynchus > Oncorhynchus mykiss. Next base: position 36,395,362 of record NC_048585.1, on the reverse strand, counting down.
GGTCCGTGACTGGGCTGGATTTCTTCTTGTAGTCCGTGATTGACTGTAGACCCTGCCACATGCCTCTTGTGTCTGAGCCGTTGAATTGAGATTCTACTTTGTCTCTGTACTGACGCTTAGCTTGTTTGATAGCCTTGCGGAGGGAATAGCTGAACTGTTTGTATTCGGTCATGTTACCAGTCACCTTGCCCTGATTAAAAGCAGTGGTTCGCGCATTCAGTTTCACGCGAATGCTGCCATCAGTCCACGGTTTCTGGTTAGGGAATGTTTTAATCGTTGCTATGGGAACGACATCTTCAACGCACGTTCTAATGAACTCGCACACCGAATCAGCGGATTGGTCAATATTCTTATCTGACGCAATACGAAACATGTCCCAGTCCACGTGATGGAAGCAGTCTTGGAGTGTGGAGTCAGCTTGGTCGGACCAGCGTTGGACAGACCTCAGCGTGGGAGCCTCTTGTTTTAGTTTCTGTCTGTAGGCAGGGATCAACAAAATGGAGTCGTGGTCAGCTTTTCCGAAAGGAGGGCGGGGCAGGGCCTTCTATGCGTCGCGGAAGTTAGAGTAACAATGATCCAAGGTTTTTCCACCCCTGGTTGCGCAATCGATATGCTGATAAAATTTAGGGAGTCTTGTTTTCAGATTAGCTTTGTTAAAATCCCCAGCTACAATGAATGCAGCCTCCGGATAAATGGATTCCAGTTTGCAAAGAGTCAAATAAAGTTTCAGAGCCATCGATGTGTCTGCTTGGGGGGGGGGGGATATATACGGCTGTGATTATAATCGAAGAGAATTCTCTTGGTAGATAATGCGGTCTACATTTGATTGTGAGGAATTCTAAATCAGGTGAACAGAAGGATTTGAGTTCCTGTATGTTTCTTTCATCACACCATGTCTCGTTAGCCATAAGGCATACGCCCCCGCCCCTCTTCTTACCAGAAATATGTTTGTTTCTGTCGGCGCGATGCGTGGAGAAACCCGCTGGATGCACCGCCTCGGATAGCGTCTCTCCAGTGAGCCATGTTTCCGTGAAGCAAAGAACGTTACAGTCTCTGATGTCCCTCTGGAATGCTACCCTTGCTCGGATTTCATCAACCTTGTTGTCAAGAGACTGGACATTGGCGAGAAGAATGCTAGGGAGTGGTGCACGATGTGCCCGTCTCCGGAGTCTGACCAGAAGACCGCCTCGTTTCCCTCTTTTTCGGAGTCGTTTTTTTGGGTCGCTGCATGGGATCCATTCCGTTGTCCTGGGTGAAAGCAGAACACAGGATCCGCGTCGCGAAAAACATATTCTTGGTCGTACTGATGGTGAGTTGACGCTGATCTTATAATCAGTAGTTCTTTTCGAATGTATGTAATGAAACCTAAGATGACCTGGGGTACTAATGTAAGAAATAACACGTAAAAAAACAAAACACTGCATAGTTTCCTAGGAACGCGAAGCGAGGCGGCCATCTCTGTCGGCGCCGGAAGTTTGAAATCGGCGCTAATCGGAATGGCCTATTAATTAGGGCCGATTTTTAAGTTTTCATAACAATCGGTAATCGGCATGTTTGGACGCTGATTACATTGCACTCCACGAGGAGACTGCATGGCAGGCTGACTACCTGTTATGCTAGTGCAGCAAGGAGCCAAGGTAAGGTGCTAGCTAGCATTAAATGTATCTTATAAAAAACAATCCATCTTAACATAATCACAAGTTAACTACACATGGTTGATGATATTTACTAGTTTATCTAGCTTGTCCTGCGTTGCATATAATCGATGCGGTGCCTGTTAATTTATCATTGAATCATACCCTACTTCACCAACCGGGTGATTTAACAAGCATTTGCAAAAAAGCACTGTCTTTGCACCAATGTGTACCGAACCGTAAACATCAACGCCTTTCTTAAAATCAATATGCAAGTATATATTTTTAAACCTGCATATTTAGTTAATATTGCCTGCTAACATAAATTTATTTTAACTAGGGAAATTCTGTCACTTGTCTTGCGTATTGTGCAACAGAGTCAGGGTATATGCAGCAGTTTGGGCCGCCTGGTTCGTTGCAAACTGTGTGAAGACTATTTCTTCCTAACATAGACAGCCAACGTCGCCAAACGGGGGATGATTTAACAAAAGCGCATTTGCGAAAAAAGCACAATCGTTGCACGAATGTACCTAACCATAAACATCAATGCCTTTCTTAAAATCAATACTCAGAAGTATATTTTTTTAAACCTGCATATTTAGCTAAAAGAAATCCAGGTTAGCAGGCAATATTAAACTAGGGAAATTGTGTCACTTCTCTTGCGTTCGTTGTACGCAGAGTCAGGGTATATTCAACAGTTTGGGCCGCCTGGCTCGTTGCGAATTAACTTGCCAGAATTTTACGTAATTATGACATAACATTGAAGGTTGTGCAATGTAACAGGAATATTTAGACTTATGGATACCACCCGTTAGATAAAATACTTAACGGTTCCGTATTTCACTGAAATAATAAACGTTTGTTTTCAAAATGATCGTTTCCAGATTTGACCATATTATTGACATAAGGCTCGTATTTCTGTGTGTTATTATGTTATAATTAAGTCTATGATTTGATATTTGATAGAGCTGTCTGACTGAGCGGTAGTAGGCAGCAGCAGCCTCGTAAGCATTCATTCAAACAGGACTTTTGTGCATTTGCCAGCAGCTCTTCACTGTGCTTCAAGCTTTGAGCTGTTTATGACTTCAAGCCAATGAACTCCCGAGATTAGGCTGGTGTAACCAATGTGAAATGGCTAGCTAGTTAGCGGGGTGCGCGCTAATAGCATTTCAATCGGTGACGTCACTCGCTCTGAGACCTTGGAAGTAGTTGCCGCGGCTTTTGTGGAGCGATTGGTAACAATGCTTCGAGGGTGGCTATTGTCGATGTGTTCCTGGTTCGAGCCCAGGTAGAGGCGAGGAGAGGGACGGAAGCTATACTGTTACACTGGCAATACTAAAGTGCCTATAAGAACATCCAATAGTCAAAGGTATATGAAATGGTATAGAGAGAAATAGTCCTATAATTCCTATAATAACTACAACCTAAAACTTCTTACCTGGGAATATTGACGACTCATGTTAAAAGGAACCCCCAGCTTTCATGTGTTCTCATGTTCTGAGCAAGAAACTTAAACGTTAGCTTTTTTACATGGCACATATTGCACTTTTACTTTCTTCTCCAAAACTTTGTTTTTGCATTATTTAAACCAAATTGAACATGTTTCATTATTTGAGGCTAAATTGATTATATTGATGTATTATATTAAGTTAAAATAAAAGTGTTCATTCAGTGTTGTTGTAATTGTCATTGTTAGAAAAAAAAAAAAATACATGTAAAAAAAAATCCGCTGATCGACTTTTTTTTGGTCCTCCAATAATGGTATCGGCGTTTGAAAAATCATAATCGGTCGATCTCTAGTCCTTCCTAACACAATTGGCAGAGAGGAAGGAAAACCACTCAGGGGTTTCATCATTATGCAAATGGTGACTTTAAAACGTTGATAGGAGAAAACTGAGGATGGATCTACAGCATTGTAGTTATTATAAAGTACTAACCTAATTAACAGAGTGAAAAGAAGGAAGCCTGTACATAATAAAAATGTTTAAAAAATGCATCCTGTTTGCAGCAAGGCACTTTTTGTCCTCAATACAAAGCGTTATGTTGGGGCAAATCCCACACACATCACTGAGTACCACTTTTCATATTTTCAAGCATGGTGGTGGATGCATTATGTTATGAGTATGCTTGTCATCGGCAAGGACAAAGGAGTTTTTGGGGGAGATAAAAATTAATGGAATAGAGTTAAGCACAGTCAAAATCCTAGAGGAAAACCTGGTTCAGTCTGCTTTCCAACAGACACTTGGAGCCAAATTCACCTTTCAGCAGGACAATAACCTAAAACACATGGCCAAATATACATACACAGGAGTTGCTTACCAAGACAAAATTTGAATGTTCTGGAGTGGCCTAGTTACAGTTTTTACTTAAATCAGCAAAAAAAAATGATCACCACCCATTTGAGAGAGCTTAAATAATTTCTTTAAAGAATAATGTGCAAATATTGTACAATCCAGGTGTGCAAGCTCTTAGAGACTTACCCAGAATGACTCACAGCTGTAATCGCTGCCAAAGGTGATTCTAACATTTATTGACTCAGGGGGTTGAATACTTATGTTATCAAGATATATTAGTATTTTATGTTTCATAATCTTTTTGACAAATGCTAGAATTTGTTTTCCATTTTGACATTACAGAGAATTTCGTATAGAACGTTGACAAAAAAAATTACGATTAAATACATTTTTTATCCCACAACAAAATGTGGAAAAAGTCCATGGGTGTGAATACTTTCTGAAGGCACTCAACGAGACAATTCTGTTCACAGTGCCCTGCTTGGAGGGGGCAATTGTGGTTAGACAGATGATCACCAACGAAGCGTTTAGGCAAAACACAACAGGCTGTTCTACATGCAAATTGTGTGTGTGTTTGTAAGATAGTGGAAAGTAAAACCTCCATTTACGGTAAATGGTTACGGATGAGACAGAACGATAGAGAAAAGAGATGGCTGAAGAGAGCGTGCTAGAGAGAGAAATGTGGAGGGGATCAGAAAGCACATCAAAATCACTTCAAAAAAGGAAAGGAGAAATGAAAGCAAGGGATGGAAGAAAGAAGAAAGATAGGGTGGAGATTACTGCTTTTTCTTTTATGTTGTATTTCCACAGTAGAGTATTCCTTAAATGTATAACAGAGTAGTTAGCTCAAGACCTAGGTCAGTTTTATGTTTGCCCCTAATCGTTACAGTTTTGTTTATGATAAGGTTTAGCTGATCCTAGATCTGTGCCTATAGGTAACTCTGATTTAAGAATTATAAATTACTGGGAGCTCATATTTGATTACTTATCAAAAGCTTTTGATCGAGTTATAGCCCCAGATCCACTGATCTGTCTTTTTCTGGAAATAACCTGGATGGGAAGGCTGTCTCTCTCTGTACTCTGTTAGCCAAACGGCTCATATTGCAAATTTGGAAATTGGAAACTGCACATACCTTTTGAGATGTGGTTACAATGAAATGCATATGGAAAAGTTTTGATACAATACTTTCAGTAGAAGTCCAAAATGTTACAAAATATGTCAGCCGATACTTGATAAGTGGTTCAGTAAGGACTAGTCCCCCTTCACGTTTGTGACAATGATCTGTTGCTACGCTGTGCTGTACTTCACTCAATATTTATTTTTGTTATAATCACATTGCTTGTAATGACTGTGCACAGTCTTCTTATAATATGTACCACATAGTAGACATTTTTCTTTGCTTTTTTTGTATACAGTGGGTAGAACAAGTATTTCATACACTGCCAATTTTGCAGGTTTTCCCACTTACAAAGCATGTAGAGGTCTGTAATTTTTATCATAGGTACACTTCAACTGTGAGAGACGGAATCTAAAACAAAAATCCAGAAAATCACATTGTATGATTTGTAAGTAATTAATTTGCATTTTATTGCATGACATATGTATTTGATCACCTACCAACCAGTAAGAATTCCGGCTCTCACAGACCTGTTCGTTTTTCTTTAAGAAGCCCTCCTGTTCTCCACTCATTACCTGTATTAACTGCACCTGTTTGTGCTCGTTACCTGTATAAAAGACACCTGTCCACACACTCAATCAAACAGACTCCAACCTCTCCACAATGGCCAAGACCAGAGAGCTGTGTAAGGACATCAGGGATAAAATTGTAGACCTGCACAAGGCTGGGATGGGCTACAGGACAATAGGCAAGCAGCTTGGTGAGAAGGCAACAAGTGTTGGAGCAATTATTAGAAAATGGAAGAAGTTCAAGATGACGGTCAATCACCCTCGATCTGGGGCTCCATGCAAGATCTCACCCAGTGGGGCATCAATGATCATGAGGAAGGTGAGGGATCAGCCCAGAACTACACGGCAGGACCTGGTCAATGACCTGAAGAGAGCTGGAGACCACAGTCTCAAAGAAAACCATTAGTAACACACTACTCTGTCATAGATTAAAATCCTGCAGCTCACGCAATGTCCCCCTGCTCAAGCCAGCGCATGTCCAGGCCCGTCTGAAATTTGCCAATGACCATCTGGATGATCCAGAGGAAGAATGGGGGAAGTTCATGTGGTCTGATGAGACAAAAATTTAGCTTTTTGGTCTAAACTCCACTCGCCGTGTTTGGAGGAAGATGAAGGATGAGTACAACCCCAAGAACACCATCCCAACTGTAAAGCATTGAGGTGGAAACATCATTCTTTGGGGATGCTTTTCTGCAAAGGGGACAGGATGACTGCACCGTATTGAGGGAGGATGGATGGGCCATGTATCGCGAGATCTTGGCCAACAACCTCCTTCCCTCAGTAAGAGCATTGAAGATGGGACGTGGCTGGGTCTTCCAGCATGACAACGACCCAAAACACACAGCCAGGGCAACTAAGGAGTGGCTCCGTAAGAACCATCTCAAGGTCTTAGAGTGACCTAGCCAGTCTCCAGACCTGAACCCAATTGAAAATATTTGGAGGGAGCTGAAAGTCCGTCTTGCCCAGCGACAGCCCCGAAACCTGAAGGATCTGGAGAAGGTCTGTATGGAGGAGTGGGCCAAAATCCCTGCTGCAGTGTGTGCAAACCTGGTCAAGAACAACAGGAAACGTATGATCTCTGTAATTGCAAACAAAGGTTTCTGTACCAAATATTAAGTTCTGCTTTTCTGATGTATTAAATACTTATGTCATGCAATAAAATGCAAATTAATTACTTAAAAATCATACAATGTGATTTTCTGGATTTTTTAAAATGTATATTCCGTCTCTCACAGTTGAAGTGTACATATGATAACAATTACAGACCTCTACATGCTTTGTAAGTAGGAAACACTGCCGATTTTGCAGGTTATCAGATACTTGTTTTCCCCACTGTATGTGAGTAAAAGTTGGAATCCATAGCAGTGAAACTGCCATGTTCGTTTGCGATATTATAACCACAAAGATGTTACAAACAAGGAACACTGTTTTTTCCCTCTAACATCATCACACGCACAATAGAATAACATATGTACTACGATTTTATTTTACCACGATGCTAGATGCTCATTTCCCCAACTAAAATGATAACAAATGCACCTGGGGCTTCAGTGTCTTGTTCTCTAATTCTGTGATTTCTTCAACGCTACAGTGAATGTTATTGTTTATCTCTGTTTTTTCGTATTAGAAGAAAATAAACAGATTATATATATTTTTTAAAAGAAGGATACATTTTGCCGTTAAGACAATATTTGGGTTTGGTTGTTTTGTAACAAAACCAAAACCAACACATGCGCAATTATTGGGCAAAACAAACGAGTCTGGCTTAGATTTTTGACAACATGTAAACTGTATTTAGTCTCTAAAGTTTATTGAAAACATAAATGCATCTAAAAATACATCATGACAGTTGTTGTTCAGCTAGCTAGCAAACTTTTGCCATATTAGCATAGATGTGATTTTATTCATTGAGTCTATGTTGTGGCCACCCTCATTCCTCCTCTCCACTTCTCCTCTACTCTCCCCCCCTGTCCTCCCTCCTGTAGCTTACCACGGACCCTAAACTGGAGGTAGGGTGGTTCCATCATAGAAATAATGGAAATAGAACACACCTTGCATCGTCCAATGTGGTGCAGGCTTGGGCGGTATACAGTGTAAACCGGGGTATTTTGAAATACAGACAGTATGATTTTCATTACCGTTGGTTTGTGGCTCCCTAAAGCTTGGGGGAATACGTGACGTGAGAATATGCTTATCCTCCCGCAAACTTTAGACCATGCGTACGCACAGTTTCTAGTGGTTGAAGTATTGCATTGCAAGAAGGCAAAAGTAACCTAGTAGCAGTGGTGGAAAAAGTACCCAACTATCATACTTCAAGATACCTTAATAGAAAATGACTCAAGTAAAAGTAAAGGTCACCCAGTAAAATTCTACTTGAGAAAGTTTAAAATATACTTAAGTATCAAAAGTATAAGTATAATTTCAAATTCCTTATGTTAAGCAAACCAGATGGCACCATTTTCTTGTTTTTTTTATTTTACGGAAAGCCATGGGCACACTCCAACATTCAGACATAATTTACAAATAAAGCATGTGTGTTTAGTGAGTCCGCCAGATCAGAGGCAGTAGGGATGACCAGGGATGTTCGGTTGATAAGTGAGTGATTTTGACTATTTTCCTGTTCTGCTAAGCATTCAAAAAGTAACGAGTATTTTCGGGTGTCAAGGAAAATGTATTTTCTTAAGGAATGTAGTGATGTAAAAGTAGTCAAAAATATAAATAGTAAAGTACAGATACCCCAAAGAATAACTTAAGTAGTACTTTATGTTTTACTTACAGTGGGGCAAAAAAGTATTTAGTCAGCCACCAATTGTGCAAGTTCTCCCACCTAAAAAGATGAGAGGCCTGTAATTTTCATCATAGGTACACTTCAACTATGACAGACAAAATGAGAAGAAAAAAATCCAGAAAATCACAATGTAGGATTTTTAATGAATTTATTTGCAAATGATGGTGGAAAATAAGTATTTGGTCAATAACAAAAGTTTATCTCAATACTTTGTTATATACCCTTTGTTGGCAATGACAGAGGTCAAACGTTTTCTGTAAATCTTCACAAGGTTTTCACACACTGTTGCTGGTATTTTGGCCCATTCCTCCATGCAGATCTCCTCTAGAGCAGTGATGTTTTGGGGCTGTTGCTGGGCAACACGGACTTTCAACTCCCTCCAAAGATTTTCTATGGGGTTGAGATCTGGAGACTGGCTAGGTCACTCCAGGACCTTGAAATGCTTCTTACGAAGCCACTCCTTCGTTGCCCGGGCGGTGTGTTTGGGATCATTGTCATGCTGAAAGACCCAGCCACGTTTCATCTTCGATGCCCTTGCTGATGGAAGGAGGTTTTCACTCAAAATCTCACGATACATGGCCCCATTCATTCTTTCCTTTACACGGATCAGTCGTCCTGGTCCCTTTGCAGAAAAACAGCCCCAAAGCATGATGTTTCCACCCCCATGCTTCACAGTAGGTATGGTGTTCTTTGGATGCAACTCAGCATTCTTTGTCCTCCAAACACGACGAGTTGAGTTTTTATCAAAAAGTTATATTTTGGTTTCATCTGACCATATGACCTTCGCCCAATCTTATTCTGGATCATCCAAATGCTCTCTAGCAAACTTCAGACGGGCCTGGACATGTACTGGCTTAAGCAGGGGGACACGTCTGGCACTGCAGGATTTGAGTCCCTGGCGGCGTAGTGTGTTACTGATGGTAGGCTTTGTTACTTTGGTCCCAGCTCTCTGCAGGTCATTCACTAGGTCCCCCCGTGTGGTTCTGGGATTTTTGCTCACTGTTCTTGTGATCGTTTTGACCCCACGGGGTGAGATCTTGCGTGGAGCCCCAGATCGAGGGAGATTATCAGTGGTCTTGTATGTCTTCCATTTCCTAATAATTGCTCCCACAGTTGATTTCTTCAAACCAAGCTGCTTACCTATTGCAGATTCAGTCTTCCCAGTCTGGTGCAGGTCTACAATTTTGTTTCTGGTGTCCTTTGACAGCTCTTTGGTCTTGGCCATATTGGAGTTTGGATTGTGACTGTTTGAGGTTGTGGACTTTTATACTGATAACAAGTTCAAACAGGTGCCATTAATACAGGTAACGAGTGGAGGACAGAGGAGCCTCTTAAAGAAGAAGTTACAGGTCTGTGAGAGCCAGAAATCTTGCTTGTTTATAGGTGACCAAATACTTATTTTCCACCATAATTTGCAAATAAATTCATTAAAAATCCTACAATGTGATTTTCTGGATATCTTTTTCTCATTTTGTCTGTCATAGTTGAAGTGCACCTATGATGAAAATTACAGGCCTCTCTCATCTTTTTAAGTGGGAGAACTTGCACAATTGGTGGCTGACTAAATACTTTTTTGCCCCACTAAGTACTTTTTACCACTGCCTAGTAGCCTTGTGCAAATTGGGAATATAGGATGACACTCTTATTCATAACAAAAAAAATAACAGGTAGCTAAATATAATAACAAGATGTGATCATTTGCTGGTTAGTGAGAAGAGAAAATCGATGTATTTTATCTTTGCATCCTAAAATAATTAGAAATGGTCATCTATTTCCTGTTATTTATTTAATTCCCATGATCATTGCAGAATAAATTCCCCACCTTTCAAGTTTTTGCTCTATGCATCCAAAAGGGAGCCGGTTTATAACATACAGGTGAACCGACAGCTGATATTTTGCATTGAAGTGTGTAGACTACCACTGTAAGTAGTTGAACTGTAGTTTAAATTTTTCCCCGAGTAGACAATGTTTCAGAATTCGCGGGCAGTGCAGCATATTTAGGTTCGGGAAAAAGTAAATGCAAAACATTATTGAATTAAAATGATCAGTTTACAGGTCCACAACAATTTGCAATTGTTTTTGTCATTCAGAAACGCCCAGATAAACAAATTTCAGAAAACATAAAGTTCGCAATTGCTATTTCCTTTAGATAGCCTACTGATGTCCTGTCTTGGCCTAATTCCAATACTTCTAAAATATACAGCAAATAATCTTTGTAAATGATATCATAAATAGGACTGGTGGAGTTATGTCACACATGCAGTTAACAAAAATATATGGAGATATCTGCTCTTTCCAAAATGTCAACCAACAGATTGAAGCGTTACCGCAAAAATGGAGGAGGCAAGTGGAAAGGGAGAAGATAAGGAACTTGTCTGTCGACCCTGCAGTAGTAAAGACCAAAATTGGCTAAAGAAAATGGTGATCAATTATAAAGTATACCAGTTTAATTTAAGGACCAAAAATTTGACAGTTGCACCATACAGGTTGCAGAATAGTTGGGAGGAGATTTTTGTTGTAATGATTCCATGACACATGGTTTATGAACTGATACACAAAACGACCCCGGATTCACAACGTAGAGTTTTTCAATTTGAATTATTATACACAATTCTTGCAACCAATAGAAAGTTATATAATGGGGATACAACCATCCCAGCCGTGCAGATTTTGCTGTTAAGAGACAGAATCATGAGATCACTTGTTTTGGTAGCCCCCATATGTAGCTTGTTTTTGGTTGTAAAAAAAAAAAAAGTCCTAGTCAATCGATCAATATAATAATAATACTCAGCAAAGGTGTTTATCTTTTAATTGACAATCTGTAGAAACTATGAGAATAGAAAGGTTCAGAACCTTTGTGAAACATTACAGCACAGTGTGAAAAATATGTGGCAGCTAGAAATCAAAACTTGATTGTCTTCAGATATAGACGAGAGGGGTTGAGGGTAGCTGAAGGCTGGGACTAAAAACGAACAAACGATAACTACGGTAAAATATACTGTCCGTGAAATATGTATAAGCTGGAAGTGAAAGCCTAAGTATTATTGTCTATTAGTTTACTCCAATTAGGGGAATGGTGTTAGGGTTAGGGGAAAATAATAAATAAGGAAAATATATTTCATTAGTTTACTCCAATTAGGGGAGGGGTGTTAGGGTTAGGGGAAAATAATATAGAAGGAAAATATATTTAAAATATATATTTACAAAAAAACCTGAGACCTGCGAGGGCACAGGCCCATCCACTTGGGAGCCAGGCCACCCATTGGGGAGCAAGGCCCAGCCAATCATCATTTGTTTTTCCCCCACCAAAGGGCTTTATTACAGACAGAAATACTCCTCAGTGTCATCAGCTATCTGGGTGGCTGGTCTCAGACAATCCCGCAGGTGAAGACGCCGGATTTGGATGCCCTGGGCTGGCGTGGTTACACATGGTCTGCGCTTGTGAGGCCGGTTGGACGTACTGCCAAATTCTCTAAAACGACGTTGGAGGCGGTTTATGGTAGAGAAATTAACATTAAATTCTCTGGCAAAGTTCTGATGGACATTCCTGCAGTCAGCATGCCAATTGGATGCTTCCTCAAAACTTGAGACATCTGTGGCACTGTGTTGAATGACAAAACTGCACAAAAACTGCATAAAAGTGGCTGGATTTCTATGGATTTTCTTGCCAAAAGAGATACTCACTAACAGGGATGTAAACAAATTTGTGCACAAAATTTGAGAGAAATAAGCTTTATCGGCATATGGAACATTTCTGGGATCTCTTACTTCAGGTAATGAAACATTGGATCAACACTTTACATGTTGCGTTTATGTTCAGTATATAACGAGAAACCTGCGCCAAATTTACAATGCACAACATTTTTGTGCATGCTGTCTTTTCAGTAATAGTTTAAAATGTATGCAGCGTTTATAAATATAACCGTATACCCTGGTATGGTACAGGAATGGTATGAATGTATGAAATCCTAGATACCGCCCAACCCTAATGTGGTTTAGGGCGAAGTTGCCCCTAGATGCTGGCTGATGTTGGGCCAGTCTTTTATTTCCCCACTAATGGTTAAGGTTAGGATTGGGGGAGGGAAACTGATCCTAGGGGAAACTTCACCCTGGAGTGTTCAATGCAACAAACAATAGAAAATGTCTGACAATACAGCATTTTGACGATCTTTTCTCTCTCTTTACCCCTCTCATAGCCAGCATTGGACATAAGACTGAAGGTATGAGACTTGTGTCTGAGACCTGAAGACTTGCATTAGCTCCCCAGCTAATGCCTATGTTTAGCTTAGCAGGCTAACAAAGTCTTGTGGCATGCAGGAAACCCAGGTTCGAACCTCGGTTGGTCACGTTGGTCAAATGTGCATTGCACAGTGTGTATATCTCGGTGTATTAACCTGTGTGTGTGTGTGTGTGTGTGTAGGAGCCCAACAGCAGCCATCCCACCCTGATTACTCTGAAGGTAGACCCAGATGGATTCTTCCTTTACTGGACTGGTGGGGCCAACATGGTAAGTCTATTATTTTCTCTCTTTCTCTTTCTTACACAGTAGTTACTCACTCTCTACATTTACATTTTAGTCATTTATAGCAGACACTCTTATCCAGAGCGACTTGCATACATTTTTCATACTTTTTTGCCCTGGTCCCCATGGCTATGTAATTGAAATTTGGCACTTTGAAATGTTACATGTATAACCTTATAAGTAGAGGAGAAGTCCTTTCTCTTGTTATGACTGTCTTCATCTTTCCTTTATCATCCCACCTCCTCCTTTCTTTAACTTAAACAAAAAATCTCCCACCTTCCCTAACATGGTGGGTCCTAGGCTTAGGCTTATACTGTTTATACTGTATACCAGGGTATTTCAAAATGGCGACCGTTAGGGCAGTGACAGTCTTGGAATTTGAGGTTCTGGTAATTGGCCAGGTCAATTGGGAGGTGGCGGGGTGGGGGCACCTGGCACGCATAGAAGGCTAGGTAGGCCTACTTCTATGTGTGCACAGGCCCCCGCCACCCCGCAATTGAAACAAGCCATTCCACTTCGTTATTATCATGACATTTCATTATGATTGTTCAGGTTATTACTTAAATCAACAAATTAAGAAATGTCAGGTTGTCAAGGATCTATTGCTTTTTCGCATTGACAGAACATTAATAGAGTCAAAATAAAGATATAGGCCTATGCCTACCTTGTCCTTGTCTATTGGCTTTTCTGTTTATAATTGTTTTTAATACAGATCCTATTTCGATGCACAAAACCATTAAAATGAAGTCTGATGGGTTGTCTCCCACTTTTCCGAAATATCCGCATAACGTCACAAATTCTGCTGCTTTTGTCATTTTATGGCAGTGGCATTCATAGCCGCAGGACGATGTTCTACAGACCAAAAAATGTACCCGTGCTACAGATGGCTATTTAGGTCTGCCAATACAGGACTAGTAAAAACAGTGCACTACTTTAGTGGCAAACTTTTTTCACATTTTTGTATGTATTTTTATCAATATGTATGTATTTTCCGGGGGTGCTGCAGCACTCTCTGCACCTATACTTCCTGCAGCTATGGTGGCATTGACATTTCTTCTTCAAAGAGAGGATGCCATAATGAGATAAATAATGTAGCCTAAACTACTGAAAACAGGCCTTTTACAAGATTAAATCGTCATCAGTAGGCTATAAGATAATGAATAGACAAGGAATGTATAAAGGGGACAGCTATGCTATAGTATGAAGATTAAGTTGACAATCATTCAAATAGAAACAAATACACGCAACATGTCCATAGCCTATTTATCAGCAACGCTGATTATAGAGGGGGAGAGTGTTGAATTTTCTTTTACAATAAATACCTTGATGAACTATTCTAATAAAAAAATTGACATCGTTGACTAACTGTTTGAGGTGAAGAAAAAATGACTGAGAAGCCCAGCTGGGCTGGTCTTCATCCATAACCGTTAGTTACATGATTACTCAGTTACCGTCACAGCCCTGATTTGCAATACCATTTTTCCGGGGGTGGGGGTGCTAGGCCACTGCTTATAACTAACTATAGGTTCATTATAACTATAAGAAATCTAAGATGTCAATTCAAAAATATCAACTGGGTGGTTTGAGCCCTGAATGGTGATTGGCTGAAAGCCGTGGTATATCAGACCATGTACCATGGGTACACTTTTTTTTAAAGCGCCCCTTGTGTGCACATTCGCAAATACCATATACCCCGGTATGGTACAGATGGTATGATGGTATGAAAATCTGTTTTACCGCCCAACCCTAGTGTGTCCTCTCTATCTGTCTAACATGAGTCCTTTCGCTCGCTCTCTCTTACACACAGACAGTCGTGTATAACTAACCTTGCAGGGACACAAAATTCAGTCCCATTCAAAATCCTATTTTCCCTAACCCTAACCCTAAACCTAGCCCCTAACCCTAGCTCCTAACCCTAAAACTAACCCTAGCTCCTAACCCTAAAACTAACCATAGCTCCTAACCCTAAACCTAATTCTAACACTAATTTTAACCTTAACCCTAAACCCCTAGAAATAGGATTTGACCTTGTGGGGACTAACAAAATGTTCCCAGTTGGTCAAATTTTTGTTTGTTTGCTATTCTTGTGAGGACTTCCGGTCCCCAAAAGTACTGTTAAACACGTCCACTCTGTCAATTCCTGATGTTGTTGTCCTTCTCTCCTCACCTCATTAGTACAGACAGTTGGGATGCATCCCAAATTGCACCATATTCCCTATGTAGTGCACTACGTTTCACCAGAACCGTGCAGTAAAGTAGTGCACTATAAAGGGGACCATTTGGAACTGAGCCTTAGTCAGTTGGTCATTTGAATGAGGGCATGGATCGAATCAAATTTCAGGCCCCAAATTAAATAAACACTTCCCTCATCCCCCTCTCCCTCTCCCTCTATCAATATCTCTGTCTCTTTCTCCCCCTCTCTCCCCCTTTATCTCTGTCTCCCTGCCACCCTTCTTTCTCTCTCTCTCCTTGTTCTCACTTTCTTTGCCGTTTTCACTCTTTTTCATCACACATTTTTGTCGCGCTCCATCTCACAATTTCTGCCTCTACCCTTCCTCTCTGTCTGTCTCTCTCTCTCTCTCTCTCTGTCTGTCTTTTTCCGCTGTGTATTTACTCTAAAGGCATTTATGGAATGGCGTGTTAATACTGTGCAGTTAGGAGTGTGTGCGTGTGTTTGCGCGTGTGTGTATTTGCGCGTGTGAGCCCTATCTGTTTACACTGTGTCTGTGTGTCTGTTCTCTAGTAGGACACTAGGCCAGCCCTAGCCCAAGGGCTGTCGTTGACACTGTTTAGTGACAGGGTTAGAATGCCCCAGGGAAGGAGAAATGGAGGCTGCATCCCAAATGGCACCTTATTCCATAGTTAGTGTACTACTTTTGACCAGGTCCCATAGGGAAATGAAGGCTCTGAGTACCAAATGGCACACTAATCCCTATATAGTGCATTGCTTTTGAAACTATTGCACTTAATAGGGAATAGAGTGCCGTTTGGGACGAAGTCAGTCTAAAAGGACTTATGAGGATAGAACTGTGAAGCTAGGAGTGGAATATGCTATTATTAAAATTCATTATTTTTTTTATTAGTGAATTAATCTGCTATTATATCTAGATGACATGGCTATAATTGCTACATCCAATAATAATCTGATTTTTACATATGTCTCTACAATAACCATGACCAGAAGTACAGGAAAGTCAAATTACACGTCCATGAATTCTTCACTTCTCCCAACTATTGTTTAGTCTCTCACCCTCTCTTCCTTCTCTCCTTTCTTCTTTTTACTCCTCCAGTCAATATCGTCCCAATAAGTCACCTTTCCTCTGACTTCTCTCCATCTCTCCTCCCTCCCTTCCTCTTTTCTTGTTATTGAAAAACTCCCCCACCCTCTATTCTTCTTCTATCCCTCTATCAATCTCTTTCTTATTTTAGGGTCTATTCTCATTGACAAGAATTAAGGAGAATTTTGAGATATTCTCGTGAGGTATTGATTTGAGAGACATTACTGTAATGTAAACTTGCGTTTTTCGCACATCTCTAACGCTACCTCTGGAGGTCTTCCATGACACTCACCTGACAGTGCCCTCTTAGCAGGGCAGTGAAAACAAAATTGTTTAGTTGAGCCCAACATTGATACAGTAAAAATACTAATAGCAGAGCAATGTTTTTGAAACAGCTGAAATGTATAGACATTTTCAATATATTTGAGACTTGTTTTATTGAGTATTCACCTGAAATTGCAGGACCAGCCTGTTACATTCTGAAATTGTCAGGGGGATTATAAACATTTCAATTGCAATTTTGCGCTTACCTCATATAATGGCTTTCAGGATTTTGATCAAAGGAAGCTAGGTTTGTTCTAAGGTAACTTTAATATGCTAAAACTGTACTTTTATATTCCTATGAGAGGGGGAATTGTTCATGTTTGATATGCTAACGTAAGCTGTGTTATTGTCTTGCAAGCTGCATTTAGCTAGCTTATGCATCTACGAACGATAAAATAAACAATTTAGTTGTCTGCACATATGAATTAGAGGTCGACCGATTATGATTTTTCGATACCGATACCGATTTTTGGAGAACCAAAAAAGCCGATAGCGATTAATCGGCCAATTTTTTTTCTGCCCAGCGCCGCCAGAGTCTCCCGTCTGTCCTGAGCCGCCAGAGTCTCCCGCCTGTCCGGTGGTGAAGTGTGGGGTCCACGTCCCGCTTCAGAGCCGCCACCGCGGACAGACGCCCACCCAGACCCTCCCCTATAGGTTCAGGTTTTGCGGCCAGAGTCCGCACCTTTGGGAGGGGGGGGGAGGGTACTGTCACGTTCTAACCATAGTTCTGTTATTTTATTATTTGTTTTAGTATGGTCAGGGCGTGAGTTGGGGTGGGCAGTCTGTTTGTTTTTCTATGTTGGTTTTTGTGTGCCTAGTATGGTTCTCAATCAGAGGCAGGTGTCGTTGGTTGTCTCTGATTGAGAATCATACGCTACAACGCTCATCGCTACAACTCCCGCACGGACTCAGGAGAGGCGAAGGTTGAAAGTCATGCGTCCTCCGATACACAACCCAACCAGCCGCACTGCTTCTTAACACAGTGCGCATCCAACCCGGAAGCCAGCCGCACCAATGTGTCGGAGGATACACCGTGCACCTGGCAACCTTGGTTAGCGCGCACTGCGCCCGGCCCGCCACAGGAGTCGCTGGTGCGCGATGAGACAAGGACATCCCTACCGACCAAGACAGTCTTGAAGGAGTTCCCACATATGCTGAGCACTTGTTGGCTGCTTTTCCTTCACTCTGCGTTCCGACTCATTCCAAAACATCTCAATTGGGTTGAGGTCGGGTGATTGTGGAGGCCAGGTCATCTGATGCAGCATTCCATCACTCACCTTCTTGGTAAAATATCCCTTACACAGCCTGGAGGTGTGTTAGGTCATTGTCCTGTTGAAAAATAAATGATAGTCCCACTAAGCACAAACCAGATGGGATGGCGTCTCAATGCAGAATGCTGTGGTAGCCATGCTGGTTAAGTGTGCCTTGAATTCTAAATAAATCAGTGTCACCAGCAAAGCACCCCCACACCATCACACCACCACCTCCATGCTTTACGGTGGGAAAATACACATGCAGAGATCATCCGTTCACCCACACCACGTCCCTCAAAGACACAGCGTTTAGAACCAAAAATGTCAAATTTGGACTCCAGACCAAAGGACACATTTCCACCGGTCTAATGTCCATTGCTCATGTTTCTTAGTCCAAGCAAGTCTCTTCTTCTTATTGGTGTCATTTTAGTAGTGGTTTATTTGCCACGAAGGCCTGATTTACAGTCTCCTCTGAAAAGTTGATGTTGAGATGTGTCTGTTACTTGAACTCTGTGAAGCTGCAATTTCTGAGGCTGGTAACTCTAATAACTTATCCTCTGCAGCAGAGCTAACTCTGTGTCTTCCATTTCTGTGGCGGTCCTCATGAGAGCCAGTTTCATTATATTGCTCGATGTTTTTTGCGACTGCACACACAGTTCTTTTTTTTCGTATTGACTGACCTTCATGTCTTAAAGTAATGATGGACTGTTGTTTCTGTTTGCTTAATTGAGCTGTTCTTTTCCATACTATAGATTTGGTCTTTTACCAAATAGGTCTATCTTCTGTATACCCCCCTACCTTGTCACAGCACAACTGATTGGATCAAATGGATTAAGAAGGAAAGAAATTGTCACACCCTGATCTGTTTCACCTGTTATTGTGCTTGTCTCCACCCCCCTCCAGGTGTCACCAATCTTCCCCATTATCCCCAGTGTATTTATACCTGTGTTCTCTTGTTTGTGTGATGCCAGTTCGTTTTGTTTCGTAAAACCTACCAGCGGTTTTCCCTTTGCTCCTGTCTGTTCTAGTTCCTGGTTTTTCCCGGTTTTGACCTTTCTGCCTGTTCTGACCCTGAGCCTGCCTGCCGTTCTGTACCTTTGCCACACCACACTGAATTATTGACCCCTGCCTGCTCTGATCCTGAGACTGCCTGCTGTTCTGTACCTTTTGAACCCTATCTGGATTACTGAGCTCTGCCTGCCCTTGATCTGTCGTTTTGCCTGCCCCTGTATTAGTAATACACTTTGGTTACTTTGACACTGTCTGCATCTGGGTCTTGCCTGAAATGTGATAGAAATTCTACAAATTAACTTTTAACAAGGCACACTGTCACGCCCTGACCATAGTTTGCTTTGTATGTTTATGTTTTGTTTGGTCAGGATGTGATCGGAATGGGCATTCTATGTTGGATGTCTAGTTTGTCTGTTTCTGTGTTTGGCCTGATATGGTTCTCAATCAGAGGCAGGTGTTAGTCATTGTCTCTGATTGGGAACCATATTTAGGTAGCCTGTTTTGTCATTGTGGGTTGTGGGTGATTGTCTATGTTAGTTGCTTGTGTCAGCACAGTTATTATAGCTTCACGGTCGTTATTCGTTCATTGTTTTTGTATTCAGTGTTCAGTGCTTTCTTTAATTAAAATATCATCATGAACACATACCACGCTGCATTTTGGTCCCCTTCATACGACGATCGTGACACACACCTGTTAATTGAAATGCATTCCAGGTGACTACCTCATGAAGCTGGTTGAGAGATTCCTAAGATTGTGCAAAGCTGTCATCAAGGCAAAGTGGCTATTTGAAGAATCTCAAATCTAAAATATATTTAGTTTTGTTTAACACTTTTTTGGTTACTACATGATTCCATATGTGTTATTATCATAGTTCTGATGTCTTCACTATTATTTTACAATGTAGAAAACTTTTGACCAGTAGAGTGTGTGTGTGTGTGTGTAGTGCATTCTGTAAGTATTCAGACCCCTTGACTTTTTCCACATTTTGTTACAGCCTTATTCTAAAATTTATTAAATTACAACAATTCCTCATGAATCTGCGCACAATACCCCATAATGACAAAGCGAAAACAGGTTTTTAGAAATGTTTGCAAATATATTAAAAATAAAAAACAGAAATCACTTATTTACCTACGTATTCAGATCCTTTGCTATGAGATTCGATATTGAGCTCCGATGCAACCTGTTTCCATTTATCTTCATTGATGTTTCTACAACAATTGGAGTCCACCGGTGGTAATTGCAATTGATTGGACATGATTTTGAAAGGCACACACCTGTCTATATAAGGTCCCACAGTTGACAGTGTATGTCAGAGCAAACACCAAGCCATGAGGTCAAAGGAATTGTCTGTAGAGCGCTGAGACAGGATTGTGTCGAGGCACCGATCTGGGGAAAGGTACCAACAATTTCTGCAGCAAAGAAGGTCCCAAGAACACACTGGTCTCCTTCATTCCGTGCTTCTACACCTGCATTGCTTGCTGTTTGGGGTTTTAGGCTGGGTTTCTGTACAGCACTTTGTGACTTCAGCTGATGTAAGAAGGGCTTTATAAATACATTTAATTGAAATTTGATTGATTCTTAAATTGAAGAAGTTTGGAACCACTAAGACTCTTCCTAGATCTGGCCACCCGGCCAAACTGAGCAATCAAGGGAACAGGGTCTTGGTCAGGGAGGTGACCAAGAACCCGATGGTGACTCTGGCAGAGCTCCAGAGTTCCTTTGTGTAAATGGGAGAACCTTCCAGAAAGACAACCATCTCTGCAGCACTCTACCAATCAGGCCTTTATAGTAGAGTGGCCAGACGGATGCCACTCCTTAGTAAAACGCACACGACAGCCCTATTGGAGTTTGCCAAAAGGCACCTAAAGGACACTCACACCATGAGAAACAAGATTCTCTGGTCTGATAAAATCAAGATTGAACTCTTTGGCCTAAATGCCAAGTGTCTGGAGGAAACCTGGCACCATCCCTACGGTGAAACATGGTGGTGGCAGCATCATGGTGGTGGCAGCATCATGCTGTGGGGATGTTTTTCAGCTGCAGGGACTGGTACACTAGTCAGGATCAGGGGAAAGATGAATAGAGCAAAGTACAGAGAGATCCTTGATAAAAACCTGCTTCATAGCGCTCAGGACCTCAGACTGGGACAAAGGTTCACTTATCATCAGGACAACGACCCTAAGCCCACAGCCAAGACAACACATGAGTGGCTTCGGGATAAGTCTCTGAATGTCCTTTAGTGTCCCAGCCAGAACCCGGAATTGAACCCGATCGAACATCTCTGGAGAGACTTCAAAATAGCTTTGAAGCAAAGCTCCCCATCCAACCTGACAGAGCTTGAAAGGATCTGCAGAAAAGAATGGGAGAAAGTCCCCAAATACAGGTATGCCAAGCTTGTAGCGTTATACCCAAGAAGACTTGAAATCGCTGGTTTTGCTTTGTCATTATAGGGTATTGTGTGTAGATGTTTTTTCCACCTCATTTTTTATTTATTTATTTATTTCAACTTTATTTAACCAGTTAGGCAAGTTGAGAACAAGTTCTCATTTACAATTGCGACCTGGCCAAGATTTAGCAAAGCAGTTCGACACATACAACAACACAGAGTTACACATGGAGTAAAACAAACATACAGTAGAGACAAGTCTATATACGATGTGAGCAAATGAGGTGAGATAAGGGAGGTAAAGGCAAAAAAAGGCCATGGTGGCAAAGTAAATACAATACAGCATGTAAAACACTGGAATGGTAGATTTGCAGTGGAAGAATGTGCAAAGTAGAAATAAAAATAATGGGGTGCAAAGGAGCTAAATAAATAAATAAAATAAATACAGTAGGGAAAGAGGTTGTTGTTTGGGCTAAATTATAGATGTGCTATGTACAGGTGCAGTAATCTGTGAGCTGCTCTGCCAGCTGGTGCTTAAAGCTAGTGAGGAAGATAAGTGTTCCCAGTTTCCAAGATTTTTGTAGTTCGTTCCAGTCATTGGCAGCAGAGAACTGGAAAGAGAGGCAGCCAAAGAAAGAATTGGTTTTGGGGGTGACCAGAGAGATAAACCTGCTGGAGCACGTGCTACAGGTGGGTGATGCTATGGTGACCAGCGAGCTAAGATAAGGGGGGACTTTACCTAGCAGGGTCTTGTAGATGACCTGGAGCCAGTGGGTTTGGCGACGAGTATGAAGCGAGGGCCAGCCAACGAGAGCGTACAGGTTGCAATGGTGGGTAGTATATGGGGCTTTGGTGACAAAGCGGATGGCACTGTGATAGACTGCATCCAATTTGTTGAGTAGGGTATTGGAGGCTATTTTGTAAATGACATCGCCGAAGTCGAGGATTGGTAGGATGGTCAGTTTTACCAGGGTATGTTTGGCAGCATGAGTGAAGGATGCTTTGTTGCGAAATAGGAAGATGATTCTAGATTTAACTTTGGATTGGAGATGTTTGATGTGGGTCTGGAAGGAGAGTTTACAGTCTAATCAGACATCTAGGTATTGGTTGTTGTCCATTTATTCTAAGTCCGAGCCGTCCAGAGTAGTGATGTTGGGCAGGTGCAGGCAGCGACCGGTTGAAGAGCATGCATTTAGTTTTACTTGTATTTAAGAGCAATTGGAGGCCACTGAAGGAGAGTTGTATGGCATTGAAGCTTGCTTGGATGGTTGTTAACAGTGTCCAAAGAATTGCCAGAGGTATACAGAATGGAGTCGTCTGCGTAGAGGTGGATCAGAGACTCACCAGCAGCAAGAGCGACATCATTGATGTATACAGAGAAGAGAGTCGGACCAACAATTGAACCCTGTGGCACCCCCATTGAGACTGCCAGAGGCCCGGACAACAGACCCTCTGATTTGACACACTGAACTCTATCAGAGAAGTAGTTTGTGAACCAGGCAAGGCAATCATTTGAGAAACCAAGGCTGTCGAGTCTGCCGATGAGGATGTGGTGATTGACAGAGTCAAAATTGCATAGCAGAGAGGGTATGGTGAGATTCGAAAATGGTCAGTAATCTGTTTGTTGACTTGGCTTTCGAAGACTTTAGGAAGGCAGGGTAGGATAGATAATAGGGGTGGCAACAATTTCGGCAGATCATTTTAGAAAGAAAGGGTCCAGATTGTCTAGCCTGGCTGATTTCTAGGGGTCCAGATTTTGCAGCTCTTTCAGAACATCGGCTGACTGGATTTGGGAGAAGGAGAAATGGAGAAGGCTTGGGCGAGTTGCTGTGGGGGGTGCAGTGCAGTTGACCGGGGTAGGGGTAGCCAGGTGGAAAGCATGGCCAGCCGTAGAAAAATGCTTTTTGAAATTCTCAATTATAGTGGATTTGTCAGTGGTGTCAGTGTTTCCTATCTTCAGTGCAGTGGGCAGCTCGGAGGTGTTCTTATTCTCAATGGACTTTACAGTGTCCCAGAACTTTTTTGAGTTCGTGTTGCAGGAAGCAAATTTCTGCTTGAAAAAGCTAGCCTTGGCTTTTTTAACTGCCTGTGTATCATGGTTTCTAGCTTCCCTGAAAAGCTGCATATCACGGGGGCTGTTCGGTGCTAATGCAGAACGCCATAGGATGTTTTTGTGTTGGTTAAGGGCAGTCAGGTCTGGGGAGAACCAAGGGCTATATCTGTTCCTGGTTCTAAATTTCTTGAATTGGGCATGCTTATTTAAGATGGTTAGGAAGGCATTACATTTTTATTACCAGGCATCCTCTACTGACGGGATGAGATCAATATTCTTCCAGGGTACCTCGGCCAGGTCGATTAGAAAGGCCTGCTCGCTGAAGTGTTTCAGGGAGCGTTTGACAGTGATGAGTGGAGGTCGTTTGACCACTGACCCATTACGGATGCAGGCAATGAGGCAGTGATCGTTGAGATCTTGGTTGAAGACAGCAGAGGTGTATTTAGAGGGCAAGTTGGTTAGGATGATATCAATGAGGGTGCCCGTTTTTATGGCTTTGGGTGAGGATCCTGGTAGGTTCATTGATAATTTGTGTGAGATTGAGGGCATCAAGCTTAGATTGTAGGATGGCTGGGGTGTTAAGCATGTTCCAGTTTAGGTCGCCTAGCAGCACGAGCTCTGAAGATAGATGGGGGGCAATCAGTTCACATATGGTGTCCAGAGCACAGTTGGGGGCAGAGGGTGGTCTATAGCAGGCGGCAACGGTGAGAGACTTGTTTTTTAGAGGGGTGGATTTTTAAAAGTAGAAATTCAAATTGTTTGGGTACAGACCTGGATAGTAGCCTGCAGAGTTCTGTCCTATCTTTGCAGTAGATTGCAAGAGGTTGCTAAAGAGGTGAATAAAACAAACTTAGGGAGGAGGCTTCTAATGTTAACATGCATGAAACCAAGGCTATTACGGTTACAGAAGTCATCAAAAGAGAGTGCCTGGGGAGTAAGAGTGGAGCTAGGCACTGCAGGGCCTGGATTCACCTCTACATCACCAGAGGAAAAGAGTAGGATAAGGGTACGGCTAAAAGCAACGAGAATTGGTCGTCTAGAACATCTGGAACAGATAGTAAAAGGAGGTTTCTGGGGGCGATGAAATAGCTTCAAGGTATAATGTACAGACAAAGGTATGGTAGGATGTGAATACAGTGTAGGTAAACCTAGGTATTGAGTGATGATGAGAGAGATATTGTCTCTAGAAACATCATTGAAACCAGGAGATGTCATCGCATGTGAGGGTGGTGGAACTAATAGGTTGGATATCAATTTAAGTGATTTTAGAATACGGGTGTAATTAACAAAATGTAGAAAAAGTCAAGGGGTCTGAATACTTTCCGAATGCACTGTATTTCCAAAACATTTCTGCCATCAACAGCACGCTTCACCATAGGGATGGTGTCAGATTTCCTCACACCCCTGGATTTTTTCCACATTTTCACACCGCCTTGACTTTTTCCAATGTGGAATTAAAATGGATTGAATTCTCATTTGTTGTCTAAGATCTACACAACATACTATAATTTCTAAGTGGAACAAAAATTCTAACGTTTGTAAGTAATTCTTTTAAAATACAACACATAACTTGATAAGTATTCAACGCCCTGAGTCAATACATGTTAGAATCACCTTTGGCAGCGATTACAGCTGTGAGTCTTTCTGGGTAAGTCTCTAAGAGCTTTGCACACCTGGATTGTACAATATTTGCATATTATTTTTATTAGACAGCATTATCAGTGTTAGACAGCCATTTTCAAGTCTTGCCATCGATCTTTTTAAATATATATATATATTTTTTTAAATCCAATTTTAAGTCAAAACTGTATCTCGGCTACTGAGTTACAGTTTTTTAATACAAATTCATAGTTTTCTTGGTAAGCTTCTCCAGTGTAGATTTGGGCTTAAGTTTTAGGTGATTGTCCTGCTGAAAGATGCATTTGTCTCAGTGTCCGTTGGAAAGCAGACTCAACCAAGTTTTCCTGCAGGATTTTTCCTGTGCTTTATTCCATTTATTTTTATGTTAAAAAAAATAACTCCCTTGTCCTTGTTGATAACAAGCATACCCATAACATGATGCATCCACCAGCATGCTTGAAAATATGAAGAGTGGTTGGATTTGTCCAAAACATAATGGACATAAAGCTATTTTCTTTGCCACATTTTTTGCAGTATTACTTTTGTGCCTTGTTGCAAACAGGATGCATGTTTTGGAATATTTTTATTCTGTACAGGCTTCCTTCTTTTCACTCTGTCATTTAGGTTAGTATTGTGGAGTAACTGCAACGTTGTTGATCCATCCTCAGTTTTCTATCACAGCCATTAAACTCTGTAACCGTTTTAAAGTCACCTTTGGCCTCATGATGAAATCTCTGAGCGGTTTCCTTCCTCTCCGGCAACTGATTCAGCAAAACCGACTATCTTTGTAGTGACTGGGTGTAAATAATCCACCATCCAAAGTGTAATTAATAACTTCACCATGCTCAAATGGATAATCAATGTCTGCATTTTTGTTTTTTACCCATCTACCAATAGGTGCTCTTCTTTGTGAGGCATTGGATAACCTTCCTGGTCTTTGTGATTGAATCTGAGTTTGAAATTCACTGCTCGACTGAGGGACCTTATATATGTGTGGAGTACAGAGATGAGGTAGTCATTCAAAAATCATGTTAAACACTATTATTGCACACAGAATGATTCCATGCAACTTATTGTGTGATTTATTTATTATGTCTTAACATAATTCCACTTTGACATTATGGGATATTGTGTGTAGGCCAGTGTAACAACATTTCAATTGAATCATTTTTTAATTCAAGCTGTACTGAAGAACAAAAGTTTTGCTGTTGCCGCCTGAACTTAAAATGAATTAAATGAAATTCCATAATGTCAAAGTGGAATAATGCTTTTCAAATGTGTGCATATTCATTTGAAATGAAAAGCTGATATGTCTTGAGTCAGTAACTAATACATGTACTTTAATACAAAGTGTTATGTTTGGGTCAAATCCAACTCAACATCACTTAGTACCTAACCACTCATATTTTCAAGCATGCTGGTGGCTGCATCATGTTAGCAAATCAAATGTTATTGGTCACATGCAGATGTTATTGTGGGTTTAGCTAAATTCTTGTCTTCCTAGCTCCAAACAGTGCAGTGGTATCTAACAGGTATCTATCTAAAAATGATTCACAACAATACACACAAATCTAAAAGTAAAATAATGAATTAAGAAATATAAAATATTAGATTGAGCAATGTCAGTGGCATTGACTAAAATACAGTATAATATAATACAGTATAAACATATAAGATGAGTAAAGCAGTATGTAAACATTATCAAAGTGACTCGTGTTCTATTATTAAAGTGGCCAGTGCAGGGTTGCGTAAACGGGTGGAAGCTGGAAAGGACTAGGGAATTTTTTAAAAGGATAAAAATAAAATCACAGGCAAAATTCTAGAGGAAAACTTGGTTCAGTCTGCTTTCCAATGGACACTGGGAGATAAATGCACCTTTCAGCAGGACAATAACCTAAAACAGCAAATACTCTTGAGTAACATTGAATGTTCCTGACTGGCCGAGTTAAAGTTTTGACTTCAATCGGCTTGAAAATCTATGACAAGACTTAAAAATGGCTGTCTAGCAATGACGAACAACCAATTTGACAGGGCTTGAATGAATGTGAATGTTCTGGGTTGACTGTTGAAGAATATTTTCCTGATTAGTTTATTCCAAAGTGGACTATCCCTTTTGACTGTAGTGAGCTTCATGCGGCCTAAGCTTAGTGGCTGCATGGCTTCATCCAGGTGGATGCTGCTACATGTTTTTCGGAGGTCTTTACCAAGGAGTCTACGACTGGGGATGGCAAGAGTTGACCTGACTTATGACTTGTTTCCCCCTTGAATCATATGACCATCGTTTTCCCCCCTGCTCAACCCTTCATCTGGGCCTCAGTCGAAAAAGGTGTGGAAGGTGCAGGTGAGAAAGGTGCACATGGAGTGTGGATCGGACACAGGATGTGATCTGTTGTACTTGCTCCTGTCTCTGTGGATGACGTTGGAAGATCTTCCACCCAGAACTGTTAAAAGGCTAACTGAAATGTAATTGTTTTCTATTATGAGAGCGTCTTTGAGATTCTTTCTGTAAAGACATTTTTTTGGGGGCGGCAGGTAGCCTAGTGGTTAGAGCGTTGGACTAGTAACTGAAAGGTTGCAAGATCAAATCCCCGAGCTGACAAGGTAAAAATCTGTCGTTCTGCCCCTGAACAAAGCACTGTTCCTAGGCTGTCATTGAAAATAAAAATGTGTTCTTAACTGACGTGCCTAGTTAAATAAAGGTGGAAAGTGCTATAAAAATTAAATCTATTATATATTATTACTTGTTTAATATTCCACGTCCAAATTATTAGTGCTGAGTGATTTTAACCAATTTTTTGTTTGTATTTTCTTGGTTATTAAACAACTAATTGACCGATGTCTGTTCAATTACTTGAATTCCATTTCTTTCATTGTGAGCCATTTCTCTAGAGAGAAATCAAATCATTTAAGAGCGAAATGATGTCAAGAACTATATGGGACGATGGGCTGAAGAAAGTTAAATATTCAACCTAGTTCAGTGCAGAAACATGGTAATTAACTACAATGACCATAATTAATTGAGACAGTTTTTTTCCGTCTCGGACACAGATGGATACACTTTTACTCCTGCAACAGTATATGCTGCTGAATGAGAGCGGAATGTAGACGAGTGGCGGAAGGTGGCGTTTAAGATTAGGGAGGACAATATTTTTTTTATAAGACTGGCCTTATTTCTATTAAAGCATATTGGATGACTGTCCTTCATATTCCAGCTCAATGTAACATTGATAGGTTTAGGCTACTATATGATATCTGAATTTTTGCTATACCCACCATGAGGTTGCTACAACCTAGCCTAGGAATAAAAGATTACAACGTAGGTGCACAGGTCGAGAAACATTTTTGAGTAATCAAGGTGACAGACGGTGACCCATTCGATACCACCTTGCCTGCATATAACTGATCTAGGGTGTAATCATTAGTCCAGCAGTTGCAAACAAGAGTTTATATTGGACAAATAAAGGTATGTTTTTCCCATTTAGTATTGTTTGCTTCCATTTAAGATTTTTTTTTCAACAGAATTGGAGGAATGAACACACCCCTGCAATAAAAGTTCACTTTCATAGCCACTACATACAAACAGCATGATCATTTTGCTCATTGTATAATTCCTTCCTGCATCTACGTGCTCTACTCCTCTCACCTTTTCCATTGCATGTGGACTTCAGTGCACAACACATCAGCTGTCTGTGAGCAGGCTAAAAAATATTTCCAAGCCAAACATTCATATCATAACCGCTAACCGCTACAAACAGCCTACATCGTTGTGACCATATTAGCTAACGGCATCGTCAACATAGCTACTATAACTAACGCATTAGTAAACCTGCTACAATCATGCAGTACAGTGTACAGCCAGCAAGCAGTTTAGCAGTTACACCAATGGTCCCCGATGGCAATAAATTAGTAAAACCAAAAGCTTACCTCCTTAATTAAGGCAAGGTTAAAAAAATCTGTCGTTCTAACCCTGAACAAGGCAGTTAACCCACTGTTCCTAGACTATCATTGAACATAAGAATTTGTTCTTAACTGACTTGCCTAGTTAAATAAAGGTAAAATAAAAAATAATACAAACATTTACTTGGAAGAGTTCCAGTGTTGTGTTGGATAGTCATAGCCAGCTAGCTAACATAGCATCCCTCTGTTTGAGCAGGTTGTTTTAGTAGGCTAAACTAGCTAGCTACATTTGCCTTCAAGGCAGAGTTGCAAAGAAAAAGCCATATCTCTGACTGGCCAATAAAAAGAAAAGATTAAGATGGGCAAAAGAGCAGAGACACTGGACAGAGGAACTGGAGTCCAGCATCCTGGAGGCCAGCATCCTGGAGTCGCCTCTTCACTGTTGACGTTGAGACTGGTGTTTTGCGGGTACTATTTAATGAAGCTACCAGTTGAGGACTTGTGAGCCGTCTGTTTCTCAAACTCGACACTCTAATGTACTAGTCCTCTTGCTCAGTTGTGCATCGGGGCCTCCCACTCCTCTTTCTATTGTGGTTAGGGCCAGTTTGTGCTGTTCTGTGAAGGGAGTAGTACAAAGCGTTGTAGGAGGTCTTCAGGTTCTTGGCAGTTTCTCACATGGAATAGCCTTCATTTCTCAGTACAAGAATAGACTGACGATTTTCAGAAGAAAGGTGTTTGTTTCTGGCCATTTTGAGCCTGTAATCGAACCCACAAAATCAAATCAAATCAAATTCATTTGTCATATACACATGGTTAGCAGATGTTAATGCGAGTGTAGAGAAATGCTTGTGCTTCTAGTTCCGACAATGCAGTAATAACCCACGAGTAATCTAACTTAACAATTCTAAAACTACTACCTTATACAGACAAATGTAAAGGGATAAAGAATATATGGTATCGAGTACAGTATATACATATGAGATGAGGAATGTAGGGTATGTAAACAAAGTGGCATAGTTTAAAGTGGCTAGTGATACATGTATTACATAAAGATGCAGTAGATGATATAGAGTACAGTATATATAGACATATGAGATGAGTAATGTAGGGTATGTAAACATTATATTAAGTAGTATTGTTTATAGTGGCTAGTGATATATTTTACATCAATTTCCATCAATTCCCATTATTAAAGTGGTTGGAGTTGAGTCCGTGTGTTGGCAGCAGCCACTCAATGTTAGTGGTGGCTGTTTAACAGTCTGATGGCCTTGAGATAGAAGCTGTTTTTCAGTCTCTCGGTCCCTGCTTTGATGCACCTGTACTGACCTCGCCTTCTGGATGATAGCGGGTTGAACAGGCAGTGGCTCGGGTGGTTGTTGTCCTTGATGATCTTTATGGCCTTCCTGTGACATCGGGTGGTGTAGGTGTCCTGGAGGGCAGGTAGTTTGCCCCCGGTGATGCGTTGTGCAGACCTCTACCCTCGGGAGAGCCTTACGGTTGTGGGCGGAGCAGTTGCCATGTCAGGCAGTGATACAGCCCGCCAGGATGCTCTCGATTGTGTATCTGTAGAAGTTTGAGTGCTTCTGGTGACAAGCCGAATTTCTTCAGCCTCCTGAGGTTGAAGAGGCGCTGCTGCGCCTTCTTCACGACGCTGTCTGTGTGGGTGGACCAATTCAGTTTGTCCGTGATGTGTACGCCGAGGAACTTAAAACTTACTACCCTCTCCACTACTGTCCCATCGATGTGGATAGGGGGGTGCTCCCTCTGCTGTTTCCTGAAGTCCACAATCATCTCCTTTGTTTTGTTGACGTTGAGTGTGAGGTTATTTTCCTGACACCACACTCCAAAGGCCCTCACCTCCTCCCTGTAGGCCGTCTCGTCGTTGTTGGTAATCAAGCCTACCACTGTAGTGTCGTCCGCAAACTTGATGATTGAGTTGTAGGCGTGCATGGCCACGCAGCCATGGGTGAACAGGGAGTACAGGAGAGGGCTCAGAACACACCCTTGTGGGGCCCCAGTGTTGAGGATCAGCGGGGTGGAGATGTTGTTACCTACCCTCACCACCTGGGGGCGGCCCGTCAGAAGTCCAGTACCCAGTTGCACAGGGCGGGGTCGAGACCCAGCGTCTCAAGCTTGATGACGAGTTTGGAGGGTACTATGGTGTTAAATGCTGAGCTGTAGTCGATGAACAGCATTCTCACATAGGCAAAAATGTTATTTAGTCTGCCTGGGAGCAAGACATCCTGGTTCGAGACGGGGCTGGTTTTCTTTTTGTAATCCGTGATTGACTGTAGACCCTGCCACATACCTCTTGTGTCTGAGCCGTTGAATTGTGACTCTACTTTGTCTCTATACTGACGCTTAGCTTGTTTGATTGCCTTGCGGAGGGAATAGCTACACTGTTTGTATTCGGTCATGTTTCCGGTCACCTTTCCCTGGTTAAAAGCAGTGGTTCGCGCTTTCAGTTTCACGCGAATGCTGCCATCAATCCACGGTTTCTGGTTTGGGAATGTTTTAATCGTTGCTATGGGAATGACATCTTCAATGCACTTTCTAATGAACTCGCTCACCGAATCAGCGTATCCATCAATGTTGTTGTTGGAAGCAATGCGGAACATATCCTAATCCACGTGATCGAAGCAGTCTTGAAGCGTGGAATCAGATTGGTCGGACCAGCGTTGAACAGACCTGAGCGTGGGAGCCTCTTGTTTTAGGTTCTGTCTGTAGGCAGGGAGCAACAAAATGGAGTCGTGGTCAGCTTTTCCGAAAGGAGGGCGGGGGAGTTAGAATAGCAATGATCCAAGGTTTTACCAGCCCTGGTTGCGCAATCGATATGCTGATACAATTTAGGGAGTCTTGTTTTCAGATTAGCCTTGTTAAAATCCCCAGCTACATTGAATGCAGCCTCAGGATATGTGGTTTCCAGTTTGCAAAGAGTCAAATAAAGTTTGTTCAGGGCCATCGATGTGTCTGCTTGGGGGGGAATATATACGGCTTGGGGGGGAATATACATGGCAGACCAATCCAAACTCATTTCCCGACATGTCCAGCCCATCCATTATCTCAGCCAATCATGGCTAGTGGGAAGGTTCCTGTGGTTTTCTGTGGATAAACCATATAGGCTCGTAATTTAAATGTTTTCTTCGTATTTACAGATGGCATACACATTTTGTTTTTAAGGCACATAAAAGTTCACCTTCCAGGAGGCTTTCAGCAAAAAAATGCATTTTGATAGAAAATAAAATACACTAAAATACCTCTCCTGTGAAATAGTAATGTGCGACATACGCCTTACTTCCTGAAATGTGTCACATATACACAACTGAAATATTTTATAATTTACTAGTAATTTCCTATTTTTCTATGTACATCTTTTCAATGGAATATCTCAAATATTTTAGGCTTCGGTGTTTCCATTCAGAATATCTAATCATTTGAATGTCATTATTTCATAATGCATTTAAATGTTTACATTTTTTATCAAAACCATGAAATGTTTTTATTAATCGAACCAAAACCAAACCAACCTCAAAAATTACTAATCGCTTAGCCTTAACAATTCTCTCTCTCTCTCCCTTCCTGTCTGCCTCTCTCCCTTCTTTACTTCCCATTCCTCTCTCCCTCCCTCTCCCTCAGGGCCATCTGGTTGTCATTAGTAGAGGGGAGCAGGCAACAAACTTCTTCCTTTTCTATAAACTGACGGATGACTCTCCCTCCCTCCCTCCCTCCCTCCCTCTAGTTTCAGGGCTCATATGCAGAAGAGACCGTGGTCTCAGCATTACTCCCTGGCTAAATAAAGGTTAAACTAAATTTCCTCACTTTCTCTTTCCCTCATTCTGTTCCATCAACTGCTGCATTTCAGCCTCCATTTCTCTCTCTTCCTCTATATCTCTCTTTCTGTATCTCTCTCTTCTTTCTCTCCCGTCTCTCTCCTCTTTCTCTCTCTCTTTCTAGCGTGGGAAACAGGGCAGGATGTTGTTCAGACAGAGAAGAGAGGAGGTTTGGGGATCTGGTGTGCCCAAATTCCTCCAACTCCCCTTTTCACTCGCAGCATATCCCCTTTTCATCTCTCTCTCTCTGCCTCCTTTCCCTGCTCCCCCTCTTTCCTCCCTCTCTCTCCTCTCATGTCCTCCTCCAGTGTTCTATCTCTGGCTGTCATGTTATCTCCAGGGTATTACTAAGTGTTAGTAGTAATAGTTATGGAGAGGCTAAACAAGTCGTAATGTGTTCTTCACCAAATTGAATACCATTTCATATTTTAACAAGAGTAATAGTTAGTATATTACATTTATGCAAATCATGAATGCTTTTACCCATGTATTTCCATGGAAATACATGGGTAGCCATGAGAAGCCATGAGAAAGACCCCCCCCCACCCCCCCCCAATAGTGTTCGACTATCGAGGATGGCTATGGGGCGCAATCGGGTGATGTAAACTTGTACACAATC
This sequence comes from Oncorhynchus mykiss, assembly GCF_013265735.2. Classification (NCBI taxonomy): domain Eukaryota; kingdom Metazoa; phylum Chordata; class Actinopteri; order Salmoniformes; family Salmonidae; genus Oncorhynchus; species Oncorhynchus mykiss. The sequence continues at coordinate 36,362,162 of NC_048585.1, read as the reverse complement.
ACCCAACCTTAACACACACACACACAGTCTTTCTGTGTGGTTACAGTAGGCTAACGTATGTCAATGGTTTTAGGAACAGTGGTAACGTCCATTAGGCAGGATTTAGGCTACCAACTCTCTAGCCAGTTGTAGCTCAATCTTGGGTGCAATGATCACGTTCCCGCACTGACTGACTTGTGTGGAGGCAGTATCATCTTTCCAAGAGCTCCATCTAAATTCACCCGCCGACGTTCCTCTGCAACTTTTTCTCAGCTGGCACAATTTGATTGGCTACTGTCCAATTCAAACTGTAATCCGTTAAATGAAGAATTGATGCGCTGCACACTTTTTTTAATAGCATAATTTTTTATATTTGGGCTTGGGGAGGGTATCAAGTCAGGTCGAGTCATAAGGCTCAAGTCCATGTCAAGTCATTGGTGTTAAAGTCAAAGTCGAGTTGCAAGTCATCATATTTGTGACTCGAGTCTGACTCGAGTCCAAGTCATGTGACTCTAGTCCACACCTCTGCTATAACTATATTGGCAGTGTCAGCAGTAATTAAGCCAGTTGAAGACTGAGGCTGCATCCCAGATGGATGAGCCTCTGTGTCTGAAATTATAATCCATTGAGGATTTTATAATCCATTGAGGATTCACACACACACACACACACACACACACACACACACAAACACAAACACAAACAGATCTTTGCATGGTCACTCTGTGGGATACACACCCAGAAAGGAAGTGAGTGTGTTCGATGATAATGTGACAGTTTCCCCATATTTTCTCTCTCTCTCATTCCTTTCCTCATATGCTCTGTGTTCTCACACACACACACATACACACACACACACACATTGTGTATATATATATATATTTATATATATATATATATATAAGTGCAAGTTAGTTCTCCCACTTAAAAAGATGAGAGGCCTGTAATTTTCATCATAGGTACACTTCAACTATGACAGACAAAATGAGGAAAAGAAATCCAGAAAATCACATTGTAGGATTTTTAATGAATTTATTTGCAAATTATGGTGGAAAATAAGTATTTGGTCAATAACAAAAGTTTATCTCAATACTTTGTTATATACCCTTTGTTGGCAATGACAGAGGTCAAATGTTTTCTGTAAGTCTTCACTTTCAACTCCCTCCAAAGATTTTCTATGGGGTTGAGATCTGGAGACTGGCTAGGCCACTCCAGGACCTTGAAATGCTTCTTACGAAACCACTCCTTCGTTGCCCGGGCGGTGTGTTTGGCATCATTGTCATGCTGAAAGACCCAGCCACGTTTCATATTCAATGCCCTTGCTGATGGAAGGAGGTTTTCACTCAAAATCTCACGATACATGGCCCCATTCATTCTTTCCTTTACACGGATCAGTCGTCCTGGTCCCTTTGCAGAAAAACAGCCCCAAAGCATGATGTTTCCACCCCCATGCTTCACAGTAGGTATGGTGTTCTTTGGATGCAACTCAGCATTCTTTGTCCTCCAAACACGACGAGTTGAGTTTTTACCAAAAAGTTATATTTTGGTTTCATCTGACCATATGACATTCTCCCAATCTTCTTCTGGATCATCCAAATGCTCTCTAACAAACTTCAGATGGGCCTGGACATGTACTGGCATAAGCAGGGGGACACGTCTGGCACTGCAGGATTTGAGTCCCTGGCGGCGTAGTGTGTTACTGATGGTAGGCTTTGTTACTTTGGTCCCAGCTCTCTGCAGGTCATTCACTAGGTCCCCCCGTGTGGTTCTGGGATTTTTGCTCACCGTTCTTGTGATCATTTTGACCCCACGGGGTGAGATCCTGTGTGGAGCCCCAGATCGAGGGAGATTATCAGTGGTCTTGTATGTCTTCCATTTCCTAATAATTGCTCCCACAGTTGATTTCTTCAAACCAAGCTGCTTACCTATTGTAGATTCAGTCTTCCCAGCCTGATGCAGGTCTACAATTTTGTTTCTGGTGTCCTTTGACAGCTCTTTGGTCTTGGCCATATTGGAGTTTGGATTGTGACTGTTTGAGGTTGTGGACAGGTGTCTTTTATACTGATAACAAGTTCAAACAGGTGCCATTAATACAGGTAACGAGTGGAGGACAGAGGAGCCTCTAAATGAAGAAGTTACAGGTCTGTGAGAGCCAGAAATCTTGCTTGTTTATAGGTGACCAAATACTTATTTTCCACCATAATTTGCAAATACATTTATTAAAAATCCTACAATGTGATTTTTCTGGATTTTTTTTCTCAATTTGTCTGTCATAGTTGAAGTGTACCTATGATGTAAATTACAGGCCTCTCTCATCTTTTTAAGTGGGAGAACTTGCACAATTGGTGGCTGACTAAATACTTTTTTGCCCCACTGTGTATATATATTTTTTAAAGACTCAAACATTTCAAAAGGCATGGATATCTGGACACTTTTGGATACAGAAAGCACCTTCTTCTCCACACAGCAAGGCTGCCCATGACCGCTGACATGGAGCAGTACCTCACTAGCTGATTTTCCTTTGTCTTATGCAGACCTGCAATCTGAAGGTCACGTACTGTCAGTACCATAAGCTTGGTCTGATAACTGAGGCTGTTCAGGCATGACACGAGGGGCTGGTATTTCAGTAACTTGTCAGCAAAAGTCTGGACCATGTAAGAGTCGAAACCCACTTCCAAAATGAGCACCTCCCTCTTGCCTCCCCCACAACAACAATATGTGTCTTATTTGGCATACAAGAAAACACATCATCAACATCAAACCAGACTCCTCTGATGAGAATGTTTGTGAATGTGTACTGTTGGTGAGACAAGGCGATCATGTCTAGGTGCTCATGTCTAGCTATGTTACAGTCGTGGCCAAAGGTTTTGAGAATGACACAAATATTAATTTCCACAAAATGTGCTGCTTCAGTGTCTTTAGATATTTTTTCCAGATGTTACTATGAGATACTGAAGTATAACTACAAGCGTCAAATGCTTTTATTGACAATTACATGAATTACATTGACCCTTCTTTTTCAAGACCTCTGCAATCCGCCCTGACGTGCTGTCAATTAACTTCTGGGCCACATCCTGACTGATGGCAGCCCATTCTTGCATAATCAATGCTTGGAGTTTGTCAGAATTTGTGGGTTTTTGTTTGTCCACCAGCCTCTTGAGGATTGACCACAAGTTCTCAATGGGATTAATGTCTGGGGATTTTCCTGGCCATGGACCCAAAATATCAATGTTTTGTTCCTCAAGCCACTTAGTTATCACTTTTGCCTTATGGTAAGGTGCTCCATCATGCTGGAAAAGGCATTGTTCGTCACCAAACTGTTCCTGAGTGGTTGGGAGAAGTTGCGTCTCGGAGCATGTGTTGGTACCATTCTTTTTTCATTGCTGTGTTCTTAGGCACAATTGTGAGTGAGCCCAGTCCCTTGGCTGAGAAGCAACCCCTCACATGAATGTTCTCAGGATGCTTTACTGTTGGCATGACACAGGACTGATGGTAGCGCTCACCTTGTCTTCTCCAGACTAGCTTTTTTCCGGATGCTTCAAACAATCGGAAAGGGGATTCATCAGAGAAATTGACCTAGTCCTCAGCAGTCCAATCCCTGTACCTTTTGAGGAATACCAGTCTGTCCCTGATGTTTTTCCTGGAGAGACGTGGCTTCTTTGCTCTCCTTCTTGACACCAGGCCATCCTCCAAAAGTCTTCGTCTGACTGTGCGTGCAGGTGCACTCACACCTGCCCGTTGCCATTCCTGAGCAAGCTCTGTACTGGTGGTGCCCCAATCCCACAGCTGAATCAACTTTAGGAGACGATCCTGGCGCCTTCTTCACAACAATTGAACCGCTCTCCTTGAAGTTCTTGATGATCCGATAAATGGTTGATATAGGTGCAATCTTACTGGCAGCAATATCCTTGCCTGTGAAGCCCTTTTTGTGCAAAGCAATGATGACAGCACGTGTTTCCTTGCAGGTAACCATGAATGACAGAGGAAAAACAATGATTCCAAGCACCACCCTCCTTTTGAAGCTTCCAGTCTGTTACTCGAACTCAATCAGCACGACAGTGTGATCTCCAGCCTTGTCCTCGTCAACACTCACACCTGTGTTAATGAGATAATCACTGACATGATGTCAGTTGGTCCTTTTGTAGCAGGCTGAAATGCAGTGGAAATGTTTTTTGGGGATTCAGTTCATTTGCATGGCAAAGAGGGACTTTGCAATTAATTGATTCATCTTCATAACATTCTGGAGTATATGCAAATTTCCATCATACAAACTGAGGCAGCAGACTTTGTGTCATTCTCAACTTTTGGCCACGATTGTACAGGTCCTTGTATGAGTGGCAACCATTAACATGTGTAACAGACTCCATTACATTTGACTCGTGCGAGATACATAATGGATCATGTTTTGCAGGGTACCAAAGTGCTGTCGTCACAGACAGACACATGCGCACACAGGCACGCACACACATACAGCTTTCTCTTCCTCGGTTTAGTGAAACTATTGCGTCATGCAGATCAGGGAAAGTGCACAGTATCAAATCCATTGTTTGAACGCTTCCCCCAAAGTGTGCGTGTGTGTGTGTGCGTGCATGTGTGTGTGTGCGTGCATGTGTGTGTGGTATCCCACTGTCAAAATCTATGGTAAGACTTGAAAATTGCTGTCTAGCCATGACCCCCAACACATTGACAGAGCTTGAAGGATTATGAAAAGAATAATGGGCAAATATTGCACAATCCAGGTGTGCAAAGCTCTTAGAGAAGTACCCAAGAAGACTCACAGCTATAAATCTGTTACCTTATCCATTAGTTACTTTAGTGGGAAAAGCATCAAAACAGCTTTGTTTAAGTACAACTTGACCCACCTCCTCTATTCTTACAAGGAGGAAGTGATAGTTGCCACCGATTATTAGAGGAAGTTCTGTGTGTGTATGGTTATAGGTGAATAGTTTGTGTCTAGGGGAGGAGAAATAACTAGCTCCTACTTACCCTATCACTTTTCCTAGTGACGCCATGTGACATTTAGTAGCTGCACTGATTGGGCTATATTTGTCTTAGACAAAGAGACCTCAAATCCCAAGACACACACACACACACAGTGGTGTGAGAGGAAAGGTGTGGTCCCTCCATCATTGTTTTATTAGAAGGAGAAAGAACAAGGGAGGTATGGTTGGAGGAGAAAGAGATAAAGGGAGGAGGAATAAGGAGGGCTGAACTTTCTGGACTTTTCTATTTCCAATCTGTGCTTGGGATGTCTTCAGAGGGCTGTATTCAGAGACTCCGCATTGCGTCGTGCATAAGAACAGCCCTTAGCCATGGTACAGTGCCTTGCGAAAGTATTCGGCCCCCTTGAACTTTGCGACCTTTTGCCACATTTCAGGCTTCAAACATAAAGATATAAAACTGTATTTTTTTGTGAAGAATCAACAACAAGTGGGACACAATCATGAAGTGGAACGATATTTATTGGATATTTCAAACTTTTTTAACAAATCAAAAACTGAAAAATTGGGCGTGCAAAATGATTCAGCCCCCTTAAGTTAATACTTTGTAGCGCCACCTTTTGCTGCGATTACAGCTGTAAGTCGCTTGGGGTATGTCTCTATCAGTTTTGCACATCGAGAGACTGACATTTTTTCCCATTCCTTGCAAAACAGCTCGAGCTCAGTGAGGTTGGATGGAGAGCATTTGTGAACAGCAGTTTTCAGTTCTTTCTCGATTGGATTCAGGTCTGGACTTTGACTTGGCCATTCTAACACCTGGATATGTTTATTTTTGAACCATTCCATTGTAGATTTTGCTTTATGTTTTGTTGGAAGACAAATCTCCGTCCCAGTCTCAGGTCTTTTGCAGACTCCATCAGGTTTTCTTCCAGAATGGTCCTGTATTTGGCTCCATCCATCTTCCCATCAATTTTAACCATCTTCCCTGTCCCTGCTGAAGAAAAGCAGGCCCAAACCATGATGCTGCCACCACCATGTTTGACAGTGGGGATGGTGTGTTCAGCTGTGTTGCTTTTACGCCAAACATAATGTTTTGCATTGTTGCCAAAAAGTTCAATTTTGGTTTCATCTGACCAGAGCACCTTCTTCCACATGTTTGGTGTGTCTCCCAGGTGGCTTGTGGCAAACTTTAAACGACACTTTTTATGGATATCTTTAAGAAATGTCTTTCTTCTTGCCACTCTTCCATAAAGGCCAGATTTGTGCAATATACGACTGATTGTTGTCCTATGGACAGAGTCTCCAACGTCAGCTGTAGATCTCTGCAGTTCATCCAGAGTGATCATGGGCCTCTTGGCTGCATCTCTGATCAGTCTTCTCCTTGTATGAGCTGAAAGTTTAGAGGGATGGCCAGGTCTTGGTAGATTTGCAGTGGTCTGATACTCCTTCCATTTCAATATTATTGCTTGCACAGTGCTCCTTGGGATGTTTAAAGCTTGGGAAATCTTTTTGTATCCAAATCCGGCTTTAAACTTCTTCACACCAGTATCTCGGACCTGCCTGGTGTGTTCCTTGTTCTTCATGATGCTCTCTGCGCTTTTAACGGACCTCTGAGACTATCACAGTGCAGGTGCATTTATACGGAGACTTGATTACACACAGGTGGATTGTATTTATCCTCATAAGTCATTTAGGTCAACATTGGATCATTCAGAGATCCTCACTGAACTTCTGGAGAGTTTGCTGCACTGAAAGTAAAGGGGCTGAATAATTTTGCACGCACAATTTTTCAGTTTTTGATTTGTTAAAAAAGTTTGAAATATCCAATAAATGTCGTTCCACTTCATGATTGTGTCCCACTTGTTGTTGATTCTTCACAAAAAAATACAGTTTTATATCTTTGTTTGAAGCCTGAAATGTGGCAAAAGGTCGCAAAGTTCAAGGGGGCCGAATACTTTCGCAAGGCACTGTATATTGGCCATACCCCCTCGTGCCTTATTGCTTAATTAGAATGCATCGATAACAATCCATTCAATTTGGAAAAGTTTAAAAATTCAACTATGTTATCTTTCTACCATCTGAAATATGTCTGTATCTTACAGGCCTACACATAGGCCTATTATTCCAGTGTGTGAACTGTAGTAGAATGCTGTCACAAGGTAAAAATGCATTGAATAATACAGTCTAGCTGCAATAACTTTCTCTCTGTCCCCCTCTCTATCTCGTTTTCTCCTTCTCTTTCCCTAAAATATAGTAGTAGTAATGATGGAAAAGGCTTACTATTACACACTGAGCCAACAACATGTACAGGCCAATATATACCTGGAATGTTTGCCTGGAACAAACAAACAGAGAGAGAGACCCTCTGTTACACAACAAGTTAGGATATTTGGAGGATATGTCAGCTTGCTGCATCACCGTGGAGTGTTTGTGGGCGGGTGTGTGTGTGACCTTGTGTGTGTGTGTGTGTGTGTGTGTGACCCAAGGGCCCTGGTATTTACATGGCCATTTAGATCTGTGATTAGTGGTCTCTCTAACACACATACTCCACATGTGGGATGGACTCTTGGCGGTTGGTTAGCTAGCGAGTCAGTTTCCGTGGTCTCCAGGGAGTCGTCATGCCGATGTTGTAATGAAACCAAGGCCTCTGGGAGAGGTGTGTGTGTGTGTGTTTGCCTCAGGGAGAGAATATAAATGTCCTAACGACCCAGAAGCATTGTCCCCAGGAAGTAACATTTACGCACAGGCCAATCAGGAACGACCGGCTGCACCAGAAACAAATCCCATTGGTCTGCTGGTCCTGACCTCCAACCTTTCATGACCGCTTTCCATCCAGAAAGATGTCTGGATGGAAAGAGAGAGGGAGGAAGAGAGGGAGAGTGAGGGAGTCAGAGAAATACAGTCAGGACGACCTTCAGCTTAACAGCACAAATATTTAGTGTGGCCTCAACTCTGTTTATGGTGCCCTTTACGAGGATGTTGCCCCCCCTCTCTCTCCCTCCCTCTCCTTCTTTCTCTCCCTCCTTCCTCCTCTCCTTCCCCTTTTCTTCTTTCTCTCCTTTCTTCCGTCCATCCTTCTCTCCTTCTTTCTCTCTCCCTCTCTTTCACTTCTTCCTTCCATATTTCCTTCTCTGTCTCCTTCTATCCCTCTTTCCGCCTGGTGTCCAGTCTTTCTCAGAGCTACAACCTAGCCCCCAGTCTTGTACACTGTTATGTTCAGTGTCTGTCAGTGTGACTTTGAACAGCCATAGAAGGTGCCCGGAAACCTCAAAGCTTATAGCTGCTCCACTTCACATACTGTTTATGTCTGAGAGAGGGATGAAAGAAAGATGAGAGGTGTGAGGTGGATAAGAGGATAGAAAGAAAGGATCTGGGGTTGGAAGAAAGGGGAGGGGGAGAGAGGGTATACAAAAAGGTTGAGGGGATAGAGGAGGGATTGCATGAGGGACAGGAGGAGAGGGGTTAGAAATAATGGATGAAGGGTCGGAGGAGTGATTGAGATGTAATGGGGTGAAAAAGAAGGCTTTTAAGTTCTGTAGTAAAAAGTATTAAACACTTAATTTCTATTTCACTCCTCTTCCTTTTCTTGTTCTATTGCTCTATTATTCTCTGTCCTGCTTCTTCTTACTTGTCTCACTGTCTGTCTCTCTCACTATCTCTCTCTGTATCTGTCTTGTCTGAAAAACTTTTTTCAAGCAATATATGTGGGACTGACCACAATGACAAATATTAACATGCTTTATCTGTATCTTTTTCTGTCTTTATTTCTCTCTCTCTCTCTCGCTCTCTCTCTCTCATTCTATAACTCCATATATCTCTCTTTTTCAGGAAGTGGAAATTCTTGACATTAGCCAGATAAGAGACACCAGAACGGGGAAGTTAGCCAAACTACCAAAGGTGGGTAACGTGTATGTGTGTTTTCATTTTCCGTTGCAAAATGTTTTGCTACATTTTGATATGGTTCTACGGTGTGCACTTTATGAATAAGGCCACAACGATGATCATATCACAGCTGTGGATAGAGAATACGTCATGGGATACATTTGATTTACATTACATTTGACATTTTGGAGAGTTCGATGTGACCAATGATTATACATACACTCGATGACTGATAGGTGGCGCTGTGTTGAAACCACCGTGCCTCCATTTTGGCACTCCCCCACCATTGTAAACTATATTTTGGAAGCTATAGAAATGCATTTATTGGGCCTCCCGGGTGGCGCAGTGGTTAAGGGTGCTGTACTGCAGCGCCAGCTGTGCCATCAGAGTTCCTGGGTTCGCGCCCAGGCTCACTCGTAACCGGCCGCGACCGGGAGGTCCGTGGGGCGACGCACAATTGGCCTAGCGTCACCCGGGTTAGGGAGTGCTTGGTCGGTAGGGGTGTCCTTGTCTCATCGCGCACCAGCGACTCCTGTGGCGGGCTGGGCGCAGTGTGCGCTAACCAAGGTGGCCAGGTGCACGGTGTTTCCTCCGGCGCATTGGTGCGGCTGGCTTCCGCATACCCCATGAAGCTGGTTGAGAGAATGTCAAGAGTTTGCAAAGCTGTCATCAAGGCAAAGGCAAAGGCTGGGGTTGGAAGAAAGGGAGGCAAAGCCTACTTTGAATAATCTAACATATTTTTTGATTTGTTTAGCATCGTTTTGGTTACATATGATTTGTGTTATGATATGTGTTATTTCATAGTTTTAATGTCTTCACTATTATTCTACAATGTAGAAAATATTCAAAAGAAAGAAAAACCCTTGAATGAGTAGGTGTGTCCAAACTTTTAACTGGTACTGTATACTTTGAAATTATATTATGTGAGCTAAAAAATATATGAAAACATTTCCTTAAAGTATACTTTTTTGAGATTACTAATGTTACTTTCCCCACTGCAACAAAAAAATACTTAAATAAGAAAACAAATGTCCTCCCACTGTCAATTGCGTTTATTTTTCAAACTTAACATGTGTAAATATTTGTATGAACACAACAAGATTCAACAACAAGTTCCACAGACATGTGACTAACAGAAATGGAATAATGTGTCCCTGAACAAAGGGGAGGTCAAAAGTAACAGTCAGTTTCTGGTGTGGCCACCAGCTGCATTGAGTATTGCAGTGCATCTCCTCCTCATGGACTGCACCAGATTTGCCAGTTCTTGCTGTGAGATGTTATCACACTCTTCCACCAAGGCACCTGCAAGTTCCCAGACATTTCTGGGGGGAATGGCCCGAGCCTTCACCCTCCGATCCAACAGGTCCCAGACGTGCTCAATGGGATTGAGATCCAGGCTCTTCGCTTGCCTTGGCAGAACACTGACATTCCTGAAATCATGCACAGAACAAGCAGCATGGCTGGTGGCATTGTCATGCTGGAGGGTCATGTCAGGATGAGCCTGCAGGAAGGGTACCTCATGAGGGATGAGGATGTCTTCCCTGTAACTCACAGCGTTGAGATTGCCTGCAATGATAATAAGCTCAGTCCGATGATGCTGTGACACACCGTCCCAGACCATGACGGACCCTCCACCTCCAAATCGATCCCGCTCCAGAGTACATGCCTTCGTGTAACGCTCATTCCTTTGATGATAAACGTGAATCCGACCATCACCCCTGGTAAGACAAAACCGCGACTCGTCAGTGAAGAGCACTTTTTGCCTGTCCTGTCTGGTCCAGCGACGGTGGGTTTGTGCCCATAGGCGACGTTGTTGCCGGTGATGTCTGGTGAGGACCTGCCTTTCAACAGGCCTACAATCCCTCAGTCCAGCCTCTCTCAGTCTATTGCGGACAATCTGAGCACTGATGGAGGGATTGTGTGTTCCTGTTGTAACTAGGGCAGTTGTTGTTGCCATCCTGTACCTTTCCCGCGGATATACCGATTCTGTGCAGGTGTTGTTATACGTGGTCTGCCACTGCGAGTATGATCAGCTGTCAGCGCTGTCTTAGGTGTATCACAGTACGGACATTGCAATTTACTACCCTGGTCACATCTGCAGTCCTTAAGGCACGTTCACGCAGATGAGCAGGGACCCTGGGCATCTATATTTTGGTGTTTTTCAGAGTCAGTAGAAATGCCTCTTTAGTGTCCTAAGTTTTCATAAGTGTGACCTTAATTGCCTACCTAGTAAAGTTTCTATTAAACCTGGCGGTCAGACAGGGAAATGGTTTTACCATTCACGATGACATGATGTTTTGATAACCGTGTAAATCTCTTAAGGACAAGGTGACTTTAATCACTATATTTGGCTGTATTTACCCTCCAAAAATTAAGCACTACTTAGCTGCTTTTTTGGCTATCGTAAAGATCTACAAATGCCATGATGATCTGAACTAGACTGCCGAATCGAGGCAATGGTAAGAATATCTGGATTAACTATCTAATGTCAGCTAAGAAATACAAATAAATAAAAAATAAAATTGTAGTAATGTATAAATTGGCTACATTTCTTTGAATTGACAATTCCGTGAACTGCCTTGTGCAAGTTTTTATTTGACACAATACCTATTAGCAAAGGTGTCAGCTAAAGATGATGTGCAGGAGCTTTCAGGGATTTGTAGTTTTGCATGTCTTCTTTTGATGATAATTAGCATTTTCTAATCCGAGTGTAATTAGAGGCAAATGTATTGATAAAAGTCACCTGTCCGAGAGAGATTTACATTGTTATCAAAACGTCATGCCTACACAAAACACAGCCATTAAGTGTTTCTAAAATCCCCAACGGGGAAAATTAATGGTGGAAAAACGATTGGAACCATTTCCCTGTTTGACTGCTAGGTTTTATGGGTATTATGACACCTCCACTGTGGGGCGCTATGGAGGAGTGCCAATATGGCCGACCGGTGGCTTAAAAGCCTCTCAATGGCCAATACATAGCATCAGCAATCCAGGGTTTATATACATCATTGGATATGACACATCCTTGCTTCATACTGGTCCTCAGTGCAAGGTGTTGTGTAGAAAAGTGTTCCATGTTTCCAGTTGCCACTCTCTGCTTGTCTGGTTCCGCACGCACGCACGCACGCAATAACGCACGCACGCACGCACGCACGCACGCACGCATGCACGCACACACACACACACACACACACACACACACACACACACACACACACACACACACACACACAGGAAATTATGTAAGCAGAGACAGTGGAACAGGAAGTAGTTGATTAAGCTGTGGGCATAGGTCGCACTCAACATTGCCCTTAACCACAGATCTAGGATCAGCTTCTCCTACGCCCAAGCCTAACCTTAATCACTACACGCTAGAATAGAAAACTGACCTGAGATGCTGTTTGCTTTGTTCTAAATACATACAGTATATATACACAGTGGTGCAACTTTCACTGGGGACAGGGCCACATTCTGAAATTGAATTGTTGTCCCCCCCAGTTTTATCATTGGAATGTGGTAGAAAACGAGGCAACGATGTGCTTTAGGACCATGAGGACGCCTCTGAGCGGTCGGGTAGGCTGTTTACATAATGTTGCTGCTACCGTCTCTTATGAACAAAAAGAGCTTCTGGACATCAGAACTGGAATTATTCACCTCAAATTGGACGAGGAGTTCTTCTTCATTGAGTCGGACGCAAGAGATATACTGCAGACACCCGACCAGGCCCCGATCCCCGTAATTCGCTGGAGAAGGAAACTGAGATTTCAGGGCAAAAGATCAGCGTGACGTGCGAGGATCAGGCGACGAGTAGCTAATCTGCCCTTGCCCTCTGTTCTGCTAGCTAATGTTCAATCGCTGGAAAATAAATGGGACGAACTGTAAGCACATATATCCTACCAACGGGACATTAATAACTGTAATATCTTATGTTTCACCGAATCGTGGCTGAACGACGACATTAAGAACATACAGCTGGCGGGTTATACACTCTATCAGCAAGACAGAACAGCAGCCTCTGGTAACACATGGGGCAGGGGGCCTATGCATAAGCTGGTGAACGATATCTAAGGAAGTCTCAAAGTTTTGCTCTCCTGAGGAAGAGTATCTCATGATAAGCTGTAGACCACACTATCTACCTAGAGAGTTTTCATCTGCATTTTTCGTAGCTGTCTACATCCACCACAGAGCGAGGTTGGCACTAAAACCGCACTCAATGAGCTGTATTCCGCCACAAGCAAACAGGAAAACGCTCATCCAGAGGTGGCGCTCCTAGTGGGCGGTGACTTTAATGCAGGGAAACTTAAAGCAGTTTTACCTAATTTCTATCAGTATGTTAAATGTGCAACCAGAGGGAAAATTTCTAGACCACCTTTACTCCACACACAGGGACGTGTACAAAGCTCTCCCTCGTCCTCCATTTTGCAAATCTGACCATAACTCTATCCTCCTGATTCCTGCTCACAAGCAACAATTTAAACAGGAAGCACCAGTGACTCGGTCTATAAAAAAGTGGTCAGATGAACAGATGCTAAACTACTGGACTGTTTTGTTAGCACAGACTGGAATATGTTCCGGAATTCTTCCCATGGCATTGAGGAGTACACCACATCGGTCACCGGCTTTATCAGTGACTGTATGTACATACCCCAAACAGAAGCCATGGATTACAGGCAACATTCACACTGAGCTAAAGGGTAGAGCTGCCGCTTTCAAGGGGTGGGCCTCTAACCCAGAAGCTTATAAGAAATCCCACTATGCCCTCCGACGAACCTTCAAACGGGAAAAGAGTCAATACATGACTAAGAACGAATCGTACAATACCGGCGCCGATGCTCGTCTGATGTGGCAGGGCCTGCAAACTATTACAGACCACAAAGAGAAGCAGAGCCGAGAGCTGCCCAGTGACACGAGTCTACCAGATGAGCTAAATAACTTCTATGCTTCCTTCGAGGCAAGTAACCCTGAAACATGCATGAGAGCATTAGCTGTCCCGGATGACTGTGTGATCACACTCTCCGCAGCCGATGTGAGTAAGAACTTTAAACAGGTCAACATTCAGATGGCCGCTGGGCCAGACGGATTCCCAGGACGTGTACTCCGGGCATGAGCTTACCAACTGGCATGAGCTTACCAACTGGCAAGTGTCTTCACTGACATTTTCAACCTCTCCCTGTCTGAGTCTGTAATACCAACATGTTTCAAGCAGACCACCATATTCCCTGTGCCCAAGAACGCCATGGTAACCTGCCTGAATGACTACCGACCCGTAGCACTCACGTCTGTAGCTATGAAATGCTTTGAAAGACTGGTCATGGCTCACATCCACACCATTATGCCAGAAACCCTAGATCCACTCCAATTTGCATACCGCAACAACAGATCCACAGATGATGCCATCTCTATTGCACTCCACACTGCCCTTTCCCACCTGGACAAAAGGAACACCTACAGTTAAAGTTGGAAGTTTACATACACTTATGTTGGAGTCATTAAACTCATTTTTCAACCACTCCACAAATGTCTTGTTAACAAACTATAGTTTTGGGAAGTCGGTTAGGACATCTACTTTTTCCAGTAATTGTTTACAGACAGATTATTTCACTTATAATTCACTGTATCACAATTCCAGTGGGTCAGACTGGAATTGTGCCTTTGAACAGCTTGGAAAATTCCAGAAAATTATGTCATGGCTTTAGAACCTTATGATAGACTGATTGACATCATTTGAGTCAATTGGAGGTGTACCTGTGGATGTCAAAATAAAAAGAAATCAGCCAAGACCTCAGAAAAAAATGTAGACCTCCACAAGTCTGGTTCATCCTTGGGAGCAATTTCCAAACGCCTGTAGGTGCTGTAGGTGCCACGTTCATCTGTACAAACAATTGTACGCAAGTATAAACACCATGGGAATATGCAGCCGTCATACCGCTCAGGAAGGAGACGCATTCTGTCTCCTAGAGATGAATGTACTTTGGTGCGAAAAGTGCAAATCAATCCCAGAACAACAGCAAAGGACCTTGCGAAGATGGTGGAGGATACAGGTACAAAAGTATCTATATCCACAGTAAAACATCCTGAACGGCCGCTCAGCAAGGAAGAAGCCACTGCTCCAAAACTGCCATAAAAAAGACAGACTACGGTTTGCAACTGCACATGGGGACAAAGATCGTACCTTTTGGAGAAATGTCCTCTGGTCTGATGAAACAGAAATAGAACTGTTTGGCCATAATGACCATCGTTATGTTTGTATGAAAAAGGGGGATGCTTGCAAGCTGAGGAACACCATCCCAACCGTGTAGCACATGGGTGGCAACATCATGTTGTGGGGGTGCTTTGCTGCAGGAGGGACTGGTGCACTTCACAAAATGGATGGCATCAAGAGGAGGAAAATGATGTGGATATATTGAAGCAACATCTCAAGACATCAGTCAGGAAGTTAAAGATTGGTCGCAAATGGGTCTTCCAAATGGACAATGACCCCAAGCATACTTCCAAAGTTGTGGCAAAATGGCTTATGGACAACAAGTCAAGGTATTGGAGTGGCCATCACAAAGCCCTGACCTCAATCCCATAGAGAATTTATGGGCAGAACTGAAAAAGCGTGTGCTAGCAGGGAGGCCTACAATCCTGACTTAGTTACACCAGCTCTGTCAGGAGGAATGGGCCAAAATTCACCCAACTTATTGTGGGAAGCTTTTGGAAGGCTACCTGAAATGTTTGACCCAAGTTAAACAATTTAGAGTCAATGCTACCAAATACTAATTGAGTTTATGTAAACTTCTGACCCACTGGGAATGTGATGAAAGAAATAAAAGCTATATTAAATAATTATCTGTACTATTATTCTGACATTTCACATTCTGAAAATGAAGTGGTGATCCTAACTGACCTGAGACAGGGAATTTTTACTAGGATTATCTTTCATTAATTGTGAAAAACTGAGTTTAAATGTATTTGGCTAAGGTGTGTGTAAACTTCGATTGTATATTATCCCCCCCCCCCCCCCCCCCCCCACACGCACTTCTATAACCAAAGTTGCATCCCTGCATATGCATACAGTATAACGTTTATATTATAAACAGAAGTACAGAATGACAAGATCTTATAGAATAGGACTACCCAACTGGTGGTCCGCGGGCCAAATATTTGGCCCCCCAAGATACACGTGATCTTATACAAATGTAAGCAAGGTTTGAAATGACTATGTTTTAGTCAAATATTATACACTGCTCAAAAAAATAAAGGGAACACTAAAATAACACATCCTAGATCTGAATGAATTAAATATTCTTATTAAATAGTTTTTTCTTTACATAGTTGAATGTGCTGACGACAAAATCACACAAAAATGATCAATGGAAATCAAATTTATCAACCCATGGAGGTCTGGATTTGGAGTCACACTCAAAATTAAAGTGGAAAACCACACTACAGGCTGATCCAACTTTGATGTAATGTCCTTAAAACAAGTCAAAATGAGGCTCAGTAGTGTGTGTGGCCTCCACGTGCCTGTATGACCTCCCTACAATGCCTGGGCATGCTTCTGATGAGGTGGCGGATGGTCTCCTGAGGGATCTCCTCCCAAACCTGGACTAAAGCATCCACCAACTCCTGGACAGTCTGTGGTGCAGTCTGTTGGTGGATGGAGCGAGACATGATGTCCCAGATGTGCTCAATTGGATTCAGGTCTGGGGAACGGGCGGGCCAGTCCATAGCATCAATGCCTTCCTCTTGCAGGAACTGCTGACACACTCCAGCCACATGAGGTCTAGCATTGTCTTGCATTAGGAGGAACCCAGGGCCAACCGCACCAGCATATGGTCTCACAAGGGGTCTGAGGATCTCATCTCGGTACCTAATGGCAGTCAGGCTACCTCTGGCGAGCACATGGAGGGCTGTGCGGCCCCCCAAAGAAATGCCACCCCACACTATGACTGACCCACCGCCAAACCGGTCATGCTGGAGGATGTTGCAGGCAGCAGAACGTTCTCCACGGCGTCTCCAGACTCTGTCACGTCTGTCACATGTGCTCAGTGTGAACCTGCTTTCATCTGTGAAGAGCACAGGGCGCCAGTGGCGAATTTGCCAATCTTGGTGTTCTCTGGCAAATGCCAAATGTCCTGCACGGTGTTGGGCTGTAAGCACAACCCCCACCTGTGGACGTTGGGCCCTCATACCACCCTCATGGAGTCTGTTTCTGACCGTTTGAGCAGACACTTGCACATTTGTGGCCTGCTGGAGGTCATTTTGCAGGGCTCTGGCAGTGCTCCTCCTGCTCCTCCTTGCACAAATGCGGAGGTAGCGGTCCTGCTGCTGGGTTGTTGCCCTCCTACGGCCTCCTCCACATCTCCTGATATACTGGCCTGTCTCTTGGTAGCGCCTCCAAGCTCTGGACACTACGCTGACAGACACAGCATATTGCCACAGCTCCCATTGATGTGCCATCCTGGATGAGCTGCACTACCTGAGCCACTTGTGTGGGTTGTAGACTCCGTCTCTTGCTACCACTAGAGTGAAAGCACCACCAGCATTCAAAAGTGACCAAAACATCAGCCAGGAAGCATAGGAACTGAGAAGTGGTGTGTGGTCACCACCTGCAGAACCACTCATTTATTGGGGGTGTCTTGCTAATTGCCTATAATTTCCACCTGTTTGTCTATTCCATTTGCACAACAGCATGTGACATTTATTGTCAATCAGTGTTGCTTCTTAAGTGGACAGTTTGATTTCACAGAAGTGTGATTGACTTGGAGTTACATTGTGTTGTTTAAGTGTTCCCTTAATTTTTTTGAGCAGTGTATATGTTTGGACTTCTTGCTGTCAGTTTGCAATCTACAAATTATTTGTTATTATGTTCCGCCCCCCTGACCATCCGCTCAATAAAGACTTTACTTACTTACGAGTTCATCTAAAGAAATCAGTCAATTGAAATACATTCATTAGACCATAATCTATGGATTTCACATGACTAGGCAGGGGTGTCACCATGGGTGGGCCTTGGAGGGCATAGGCTCACCAACTTGGCATTCAGGCCCAGCCAATCAGAATGTGTTTTTCCTGACTAAAGGGCTTTATTACAGTCAGAAATACTCCTCAGCACATCCCCCCACCCCCCCAGACGATCCCACAGTTGAAGAAGCCAGATGTGGAGGTCCTGGGCTGGCGTGGGTACTGTCAAATTCTCTATAATTTAAGTTGGAGGCAGCTTATGGTAGAGAAATTAACATGCAATTCTCTGGCAGCAGCTCTGGTGGACATTCCTTCAGTCAGCATGCGATTGCACGCTCCCTCAAAACATGAGACATCTCTGGCATTGTGTTGTGTGACAAAACTGCACATTTGGTTATTCTTTAAAAGTGCCTTCCTCACCATCTTAAATAAGCATGCTCCAGTCAAAAAATGTAGAACCAGGAACAGATATAGCCCTTGGTTCACTCCAGACCTGTCTGCCCTTGACCAGCACAAAAACATCCTGTGGCATACCGCATTAGCATTGAATAGCCCCCACGATATGCAACTTTTCGGGGAAGTTAGGAACCAATCAATATACACAGGCAGTTAGGAAAGCTAAGGCTAGCTTTTTCAAACAGAAATTTGGATCCTGTAGCACAAACTCAAAAAATATACTGTAAAGTCCATGGAGAATAAGAGCACCTCCTCCCAGCTGCCCACTGCACTGAGGCTAGGAAACACTGTCACCACCGATGAATCCGCTTTAATTGAGAATTTCAATAAGCATTTTTCTACGGCTGGCCATGCTTTCCACCTGGCTACCCATACCCCGGTCAACTGACCGGCACCCTCCACAGCAACTCGCCCAAGCCTCCACCATTTCTCCTTCACCCAAATCCAGATAGCTAATTTTCTGAAAGAGCGGCAAAATCTGGACCCCTACAAATCAGCCGGGCTAGACAATCTGAACCCTCTCTTTCTAAAAATGTCTGCCGAAATTGTTGCAACCCCTATTACTAGCCTGTTCAACCTCTCTTTCGTATCGTTTGAGATTCCCAAAGATTGGAGAGCTGCTGTGATCATCCCCCTTTTCAAAGGGGGAAACACTCTAGACCCAAACTGCTACAGACCGATATCTATCCTACCCTGCCTTTCTAAGGTCTTCAAAAGCCAAGTTAATAAACAGATCACCGACCATTTTGAATCCCACCGTACCTTCTCAGCTATGCAATCTGGTTTCAGAGCTGGTCATGGGTGCACCTCAGCCACGCTCAAGGTCCTAAACGATATCATAACCACCATCGATAAGAGACATTACTGTGCAGCTGTATTCATCAACCTGGCCAAGGCTTTCGACTCTGTCAATCACCACATTCTTATCGGCAGACTCTTCAGCCTTAGTTTCTCAAATGACTGCCCTGCCTGGTTCACCAACTACTTCTCTGATAGAGTTCAGTGTGTCAAATCGGAGGGCCTGTTGTCAGGACCTCTGGCAGTCTCTATGGGGTTGCCACAGGGTTCAATTCTCGGGCTGACTCTCTTCTCTACATCAATGATGTCGCTCTTGCTGCTGGTGATTCTCTGATCTACCTCTACGCAGACGACACCATTCTGTATACTTCTGACCCTTCTTTGGACACTGTGTTAACTAACCTCCAGATGAGCTTCAATGCCATACAACTCTCCTCCCGTGGCCTCCAACTGCTCTTAAATGCAAGTAAAACTAAATGCATGCTCTTAAACCGGTCGCTGCCCGCACCTGCCCGCCTGTCCAGCATCACTACTCTGGACGGTTCTGACTTAGAATATGTGGACAACTACAAATACCTAAGTGTCTGGTTAGACTGTAAACTCTCCTTCCAGACTCACATTAAGCATCTCCCAATCCAAAATTAAATCTAGAATCATCTTCCTATTTCGCAACAAAGCATCCTTCACTCATGCGACCAAACATACCCTCGTAAAACTGACCATCCTACCTATCCTTGACTTCGGCGATGTCATTTACAAAGTAGCCTCCAACACTCTACTCAACAAATTGGATGCAGTCTATCACAGTGCCATCCGTTTTGTCACCAAAGCTCCATATACTACTCACCACTGCGAGCTGTACGCTCTCGTTGTCTGGCCCTCGCTTCATACTCGTCGCCAAACCCACTTGCTCCAGGTCATCTACAAGTCTCTGCTAGGTAAAGCCCCGTCTTCCCTCAGCTCGCTTTTCACCATAGCAGTACCCACCTGTAGCACGGGCTCCAGCAGGTATATCTCACTAGTCACCCCCAAAGCCAATTCTTCCTTTGGCCACCTTTCCTTACAGTTCTCTGCTGCCAATTACTGAAACGAACTGCAGAAATCACTGAAGCTGGAGACTCGTATCTCCCTCACTAGCTTTAAGCACCAGCTATCAGAGCAGCTCACAGATCACTGCACCTTTACATAGCCATCTGCAAATAGCTTGTCCAACTACCTCATCCCCATCCTGTATTTTTTTTTTTTATCTTGCTCCTTTGCACCCCAGTATCTCTACTTGCACATTCGTCTTCTGCACATCAATCACTCCAGTGTCTAATTGGTATATTGTAATTACTTCGCCACCATTTCCTATTTATTGCCTTACCTCCCTTATCTTACCTCATTTGCTCACACTGTATATAGATTTTCTTCAACTGTTTCAAACTGCTTTGCTATTCTTGGCCAGGTCGTAGTTGTAAATTAGAACTTGTTCTCACCTAGCCTACCTGGTTAAATAAAGGTGAAATTATTATTATCTTTTTTTTTAAAGTGACCTTTTATTGTCCTCAGCACAAGATGCACCTGTTATGATCATGCTGTTTAGTCAGCTTCTGGATATGCCACACCTGTCAGGTCTTGGCTAAGTGCTCACTAACAGGGATGTAAACAGATTTGTTAACAACATTTGAGAGAAATATGCTTTTTGTGCATATGGAACATTTCTGGGATATTTTATTTCAGCTCATTAAACATGGGACCAACACATTTTTGTTCAGTGTAGTTGATGATCCCTCTTATAGAGAATGAACAGCAAAGTATAGAAAAATGTCCAAAGCTGGGAAGGACGATGGTAGTTGGTATGTTGTTAGTTTGTGTATATACTGTATGTTGAAGGACCGTATGTTAGTGATGCGTTACTGATGTGTATTGTAGTTATGATGTAGTTAGTAATGTTCTTAGCGTGTATTTAGCATATTATTAGCATATTGTATTTTACTAACGTACAACACGTACGTTCTCTCCCATAGGACCCGGTGTTAAGAGGTGCACTGGGTTCAGTAACAGAAGTGCTGCGGTTAACATGTTTATAATGTGTTGTTACATGTTTTTAGCGTGTAGTTATAGTGTTGTGTATTGTCTCTGGTAGGACCCACGTGTCAGAGAGGTTTTGGGGTTCGGTAAACCAGGCGAGGGGGGTGTTGCCGTGGAGGGGAAGCTGGTAACGGTCGTCCACGGCAATGACCTGGTCAACGTATCCTTCCTCAACTTCCAGGCCATGCAGGAAGACACTGCCAAGGTTACCATGGAAATAGCTTTCTCTCTCCTCCCCTCTCATCCATCACTACTCTCATCCCTCTATCACTATCTTCTCTCATCCCTCTATCTCTCCTATCATCCCTCTATCACTCCTTCTTCGTTCCCTCTGCCTCTTTCCTCCCTCTTCCCTCCTTCCTTGTATTACCATGGAAAGACCTCTCGTCTCATCCCTCTCACTCTGTTCCCTCCTCTCCTCTCATCTCCTCTTACCCATTAATCACTCTCTTCTCTCCTCTCACCTATCGCTACCTCTGTCCCCTTCACTCTCTCTCCCTTCCTTCCTTGACTTACAATGGAAACACCTCTACTCAACTCTCAAATCCCTCTCACTTGCCTCTCTTTATCGTTACCTTTGTCTCTTCATTCCATCTTTCCTCCTTCCTTGACTTGTAAATAAACAAATATAATCTCCATCTATCACTCTCTTCTTTCTGCTTACGTTTTTTTCTGTTTCTCTCTCTCTCTCACTCTCTCTCCTCTCCACCTCTAACACTGAGCTGCTCACCTGTTCCTGTTGTTTGTTCCCTTCTCCTTTCTCTCTTTTATGTTTGCATTCATCTCTCTCTTCCCTCCCCCCTTCCTTCCCCCTCCACTCTCTCTGTTATCCTCTTCTGTGTGTCCCCCAAATGACACCCTATTCCCTACAAAGTGCACTACTTTTCACCAGAGCCCTATGGGCCTTAGTCAAAAGCAGTGCACTATATAGTGACACTATATGTGACACTATATGTGTCTCTCAGGCCCTGCACTGATTGTGTTCTTTGTGATATTGAGTCTGTGGTTTGTGTTTATGTAACTGTAGGTAGTATTACAGTTATGATTTTAAGTGCTGATCATGTATGTGTTTGTGTGTGTATCACTGTTCTTGATAATAATTGTTCGCTGTCTGTGTGTATGTTCAGGTGTGGACAGAGGAGCTGTTTAAACTGGCCACAAACATTCTGTCTCAGAATGCATCTCGCAACACTTTCCTCCTCAAAGCGTAAGTTGTGTGTGTGTGGTGTGCATCAAACTCATACTGAAATAGCATGTTTTTTGATGCTCTCTCTCTCTCTCTCTATTTCTCTGTCTCTCTCTGTCTCTCTCTCTCAGGTACACCAAGTTAAAGTTGCAGGTGAATCAGGATGGAAAGATTCCAGTGAAGAAGTGAGACACACACATACACACTTCTGCCAGTCCTGGCGTAGTTCTCAGACATGACTTTCCACTTCTCCTTTCTAACTCTTTTCTCAGTTTCACTTTCTCCCTCTGTTGTTCGCTACCTACTCTCTCTCTTTCTCTCCTTCTCGCTCGCTATCCGTCTCAACTAATTTTAATGAAACTGAAATCCAGCCATGTAACATTTTGTTTCCAAACTAAATGCAAAGTGCTTAGGTGAACTTAATTATTACATCCAATTTAGTAAGATGGATTCTAACAATAACACATGCTCTCCCCCTCCATCTCTCTCCATTTCAATTCAGTTTAAATGCTTTATTGGCGTGACAATTTTTTTTGTGTTGCCAAATCAGCAATGCTGAACAATTCTCTCGCCCTCTCCCTCTTTCCCTTCCTCCCTCTTTCTCGCTCAGTATTCTTAAGATGTTTTCTGATAAGAAGCGAGTGGAGACAGCGCTGGAGCAGTGTGGTTTGGTCACCAACAGGGTAATCTATCAATCACTCAATCAATTAATTAACTATCAATCTATAATCAATCACCTCTCTTTCATAGTTATCAGTAAAATTATTATTGATCCACAACCTTCATTTATTCATGTGGTTGGAATAGTGTGGTCTGATCAGGGTAATCAATATCTTGATCTATAACCAATAACCTCATCTCTAACCTGTCTGGCACAGTTATCAATTATCAGATTCATCCATAATCCTCAATTTTTTGTCTATCAGTAAATACGGTGTAGGATGAAGTTGCCCCTAGAGCTGATAAGCATATGTGAACTGCTGAAAGCATTGCAAAGTCAGGTTCAAAGGTCAAAGTTCAAACCCTTTTCCTCCGTAATATCGAGGTGTCCCTTAATGCTTCCCATCTGAAATAGTTCAGAACAGTTTGTGCATATACTGTATTATTACAACATTTTGTGATGTCTTGGTTTTCGGCAAGGGTTTTATCGGCTATTCGTGCACACAAATTCAAGTCTTTGCACCTTCGTCGGTCATCGGTCAACAGTAGGGATTCTTCAATGAAGTGTTTGTTGTCATTCAACGATAGATGACTCGTTTTCATGCACATTTTTTCACTTGATAAATACTGCACCAAACATCGTAGTTGGGTGTAAAATTGCATGCGGGATGCTTTAGTCGAAGACCATTTCTCCCTATGAATACACACACACACACACACACACACACAAACACAAACAAACAAACAAACAAACAAACAAACAAACAAACAAACAAAAAACAGTGCCTTGGCAACATACTGTGCTGCCCTGGTAACTGTTGTATGTAGCTGGTCATACCAGGCCTGTGTGTGTTATTATTGTCCCATTCTGCCCCCTGCTGATTCAATAACAGAAGGGCTGGTAAACTGACTGTCAAGGCTTTTACACATCTATTAAACTAAAGCCAACCCAACCATCTACGGACAGTTGTTGAGAGAATCTTGATGATGTGTAGCCGTAGCTGGACATAGTGGTTCATAGTTCCACCAGTTGGTGTTGCGGGGAAAACTACCCAACAGATCAATAGTTATCAAAAAGAAAGGAGGACCAAGGCACTCTTCACATAATTAATTAAAAATGCCTTTATTAGTATGGCATGTTCAATAGAAGGCAATGCAGCGTTTCGGTTACATGGCCTTCGTCAGGGAGTACGGAAAAAAAAGAATACAATATCCCCTCTTGAACAGCTTTTCCAATTAGCCCTAATTGGAAGAGGGAGTTGTGACAAAATTGATTAGACACACCTAGTAAATAATACTATACACATTAAAAGGTGAAATACTGTAGCTAGGTTATCATAAAAATACAACTCCAAGCTAGAAGGATCAGAACACTTAGAAAGGTAGTTTTAAACATGGCAATCCTGCCTCCCTACAAGCTAGGGGTATTGATCATATTCCGGCCTCTATTAGAAAAGGGGACCGTCTTAAACAGTTAAACCAAAGGGAAAGTTTATGGATTTACAAACTACAGGCCACAAAATATCCTGGTTTAAATGAAGATATGGATTTCTCACCCTTCCTGTAGGGTTGTGATAGGTCCATTAGCTGTCTAGTGGACATTTTGCTCAATTGCCCTCAGCTATGTTTAGACTATTGTTGTTCATGTTTTGCTGTGTTCTAGTGTACTATGGAATAATTGATTTCTTATTCTTGATACTTCTCCCAGTCATTTTTAAGATTAGAACTACCTTTCTAAGTGTTCTGATACTTCTAGCTTGGAGTTGTATTTTTATGATAACCTAGCTCCTTTCTTTTTGATGACCAATTTACCCCTTTTACCAAAGAGCACCTTCTATTTACCAAAATGTACTATTGTGTACCTTAGTTGCGCTTCCCTTCCTCCTAGATCAATTGTTAGTTTGGTAGATGTGTAGAAGAATTTCAACTGACACTTTTTTTATTTTTTTTATTTAACTAGGCAAGTCAGTTAAGAACAAATTCTTATTTTCAATGACGGCCTAGGAACAGTGGGTTAACTGCCTCTTTCTCCCTGCCTCCCTCTCTCCACCTCCCTTCATCCCTCGCAACCTCTGTAGGTGGAGGGCATTAAGCCAGATGATTTTACATGGGAAATGTTCCAGAGCTTTCTACACAGTCTCTGTCTACGACCAGAGATAGAACGCATCTTTGTCGAGCTGTGAGTCACTCACACACGAATGCATGAACATGCGCACATACACACACAAACAAACAAGCGCACACATACATAAAAATAACATGTTATGATGCCAGATTCAAATCTCAACACTATTTTCTCTCGAACCCCCCGCCCCAGTGGTTCTAGGGGAAAGCCGTTCCTCTCATTGGATCAGCTGACAGACTTTATAAACCGTCGTCAGAGAGACTCTCGTCTCAACGAGGTCCTCTATCCTCCTCTGAAGAGAGAGCAGATCAGACAACTGATGGAGAAATACGAGAGCAACGCTAGCCAGCTGGAGAGAGGTAATGGGGGCAGAGAGAGACTGTGTTTGTAGTTGTTGTGTGTGTATATGTGTTTGCACAGACACCTGTATGTGTTTATTTTTGATCACTCACTTCTCTTCCCACTTTCACTCTCTCCTTCCCTTTCTCTCTCTCCCTCTCTCCAGACCAGATCAGTCTGATGGGGTTCAGTAAATATCTTGGAGGAGAGGAGAATACCATCGTCCCACCAGAGAGACTAGACATCATAGATGATATGAACCAGCCCCTGTCCCACTACTTTATCAACTCTTCACACAACACATACCTCACAGGTAGGTACACACACAAACACACACCCGGACACACACACAAATGCACACGCTCAAATGCATGCAAACACGTCACAAGTTCACACACACTGAGATATGCACACAGACAAGCCTCACAGCTACACACACACAGGTAGCCTAGCGGTTAAGTAACTGAAAGGTCGCTGGTGTGAATCCCTGAGCCGGCAAGATGGAAAAATCAACCGTTCTGCCCTTGAGCAAGGCAGTTAATCCACAAGAACAACTGCTCCCCAGGCGCCAATGACATGGACGTCGATTCAGATAGCCCCCCGCACCTCTCTGATTCAGAGGGGTTAAATGTGGAAGACACATTTCAGTTGAACGCATTCAGTTGTGCAACTGACTATCCTCTCACCCACCCACACACGCATACACACCGCACATGGATACACATGCCACACACACACACACACACACAATGATACACTTGCTGCTCGCTCATCTCACTCATTCTTACCTCCACCCCCCCCCCCCCCCTCCCCCCACCACCACCACCACACAGTTGGTCAGTTGACAGGTCTGTCATCGGTGGAGATGTATCGCCAGGTTTTGCTGACCGGCTGTCGCTGTATAGAGCTGGACTGTTGGAAAGGACGGCCCCAGGATGAAGAACCTTACATCACGCACGGCTTTACCATGACCACTGAGATACCCTTCAAGGTGTGTGTGTGTGTGTGGTGGGGGGGTTCAGTATGTGTGTTTACTTCTTCACTGAACAAAGATATAAACGCAACATGTGAAGTGCGTTTATAAGCTGTAAAGTGTTTGTAAAGTGTTTCGTAAGCTGAAATTAAAGATCCCTGAAATTGTCCATATGCACAAAAAAGGTTATTTCTCTCAAATGTTGTGCACAAATTTGTTTACTTAGTGAGCATTTCTCCTTTGCCAAGATAATCCACAATCTGGCAGGTGTGGCATATCAAGAATCTGATTTAACAGCATGATTATTACACAAATGCATCTTCTGCTGGGGACAATAAAAGGCCACTCTAAAATGTGCTGTTTTTGTCACACAACACAATGCCACAGATGTCTCAAGTTTTGAAGAAGCTTGCAATTGACATGCTGACTGCAGAAATGTCCAACGGAGCTGTTGCCAGAGAATTGGATGTTAATTTCTCTACCATAAGCTGCCTCCAGAGAATTTGGCAGTACGTCCAACCGGCCTCACAACTGCAGACCACATGTATGGTGTTGTGTGGGCAAGTGGTTTGCTGATGTCAATGTTGTGAACAGAGTGCCAGATGATGGCGGTGGGGTTATGGTATAGGCAGGCATAAGCTACAGACAACGTACAAAATTGCATTTTATCAATGAATATTTGAATGCACAGAGATACCGTGGCGAGATCCTGAGGCCCAATCTTCTGCCGCCATCACCTCATGTTTCAGGATGATATGGCACGGCCCCACGTTGCAAGGATTTGTACACAAGTCCTGGAAGCTGAAAATGTCTCAGTTCTTCCATGGCCTGGAAACTCAACAGACATGTCACCTATTGAGCATGTTTGGGATCCTCTGGACCGACCTGTACCACAGTGTGTTTCAGTTCCCTCCGGGTTTGGCCAGGGTAGGCCGTCATTGTAAATAAGAATTTGTTCTTAACTGACTTGCCTAGTTAAATAAAGGTTACATATCCAGCAACTTCACACAGCATTGAAGAGGAGTGGGACCGCATTCCACAGGCCACAATCATCAGCCTGATCAACTCTATGCGAAGGAACTGTGTAGCGCATCATGAAGCAAATGGTCACACCGGACTGATCCACGCCCCTGCCTTTTTTTTTTTTTTAAAGGTATCTGTGACCAACAGATGCATAACTGTGTTCCCAGTCATGTGAAATCCATAGATTAGGGCCTAATTAATTTATTTCAATTGACTGGGTTCCTTATATGAACTGTAATTCAGTAAAATCTTTGAAAGTGTTTTATATTTCTGTTAAGTTTTATATTTCTGTTCATGCATCACACAAGGCTTCACCATGTCCACGGAGATACCCTTTAAGGTTCTTAACCACACATATTATTGGATGTGTCTGAAATGGAATTCTATTTTTGACCTCTCTCTCTCACACTCTCTCTGACTCTTCTCTGTCTCTCTCCTATAGGAGGTGATTGAAGCAATAGCAGAAAGTGCGTTTAAGACCTCTCCCTATCCCGTAATCCTCTCCTTTGAAAACCATGTTGACTCGTGAGTGATCATTCTGGGTAGTGATAAGGAGTATGGCTCATTGAAAGAAAAACTACAATTCTAAAAAGTATCTCTCTTATTCCATTCATTTTTTTCTCTTTCTCTCTCTCTCGTCCCCCCGTACCATCCCTCTCTCAGGGCGAAGCAGCAGGCCAAGATGGCGGAATATTGTAGGACTATTTTTGGCGACGCCCTCCTCATCGACCCTCTAGAGAAATACCCGGTAGGCCTGGCTAAGGGTTAGAGGTCAAGGGTTAGGATTAGGGGTTAGATGTCAGGGTTGGGGTGATTCTTAAGGGCGGGACACACCATAACAGACCTTGTGCGGTAGAGCACCTGCTGGGTGGAATGAAACAGAAAATGACAGCAGATGTTCTGTGGTCAGAGGTGATAGGACTGCCACCTGCTGCACATGAACAACATTCATTATGGTGTAAATAAAAGTGTACCCAAATGCGCTTCAGCCCAGCTTAAACACAAAAGGGGAATCAGGTGCTCGACTGAGGTACTTGAAAAAAATTAAATAAGAAAAAAACATTCCTTACCCCAGAATACTTCAAAGAATAAAGAAAAAGGAAGAAAAAAGAGCACTCTGCACTCATGGAACTGCTACGTTTATTCACGGGACTTACAAAAAGGCTTATGTTTAGGCATAATGGGACAATAAGAGCCTCTACGTAATAAACAGAATTATGTGAGGCTCTGGTGAAGTGTCCTGGGGTAAGGAATGTTTTTTGCTTCATTATGCTGTGTCCAATCCTTTAGGACAGTTTCAAATGATACTTAAAAAAAAATCTATTCCTACCCAAAGTAGAAAGACGTGATTGTATACAAATGTAAAGCAAGGTTTGAAATGATCATTTTTTTGTCAAATATTATATATTATTTTTGTGGGTAATTTGCAGTCAACTAATTATTTGGAATTATTCTTAAGAAATAAAAAAATAAAAAAATAAAAACATTTTTTATTTGGAATTATGTTCTGGGCCCCACGACCAGCCACTCAAGATAAAATTGGCCCGGCTGGTTCTAGATAAGCCGTTAAACTTTTTTACTAATGTATTATATTATCTCTCCATTCCTATAGCTGATCCCTGTTCAGCCCTTACCCTCGCCCCAGGAGCTGCTGGGTAAGATTCTGATAAAGAACAAGAAGAAGCACCACCACAGAGCGTCCAGCGGGGGCAACATGAGGAGGAGGACAGGAGAAATAGACGCTCTGGAGCAGGCTTCACCTGTTAACGGTATATACAATATAGTATTCAGACCCCTTGACTTTTTCAAAATGTTGTTACATTACCTTATTCTAAAATGTATTACATAATTTTTCTTTCTCATCAATCTACACAAAATACCCCATAATGACAAGGCAAAAACAGGTTTTTAGACATATTTGCAAATGTATATAAAAAAATAATGGAAATACCACATTTACACAAGTATTCAGACCCTTTAAATTGTTGAAGCACGTTCAACAGCGATTACAGCCTCAAGTCTTCTTGGGTATGAAGCTACACGTTTGGCACACCTGTATTTGGGGAGTTTCTCCCATTTTTCTCTGCAGATACACTCAAGCTCTTTCAGGTTGGATGGGGAGCGTCGCTACACAGCTATTATCAGGTATCTCCAGAGATGTTCGACCGGGTTCAAGTCCGGCTGGGTCACTCTGGCTGGGCCACTCAAGGACATTCAGAGACTTGTCCAGAAGCCACTCTTGCGTTATCTTGGCTGTGTGCTTAGGGTTGTTGTCCCGTTGAAAGGGGAAACTTCGCCCTAGGCTGAGGTCCTGAGCGCTCTGAAGCAGGTTTTCATCAAGGATCTCTCTGTACTTTGCTCTGTTCATCTTTCCCTCGATGCTGACTAGTCTCCCAGTCCCTGCCGCTGACAAACATCCCCACAGCATGATGCTGCCACCACCATGCTTACCCGTAGGGATGGTGCCAGGTTTCCTCCAGAAGTGACGCTTGGCAATCAGTCCAAAAAGTTCAACCTTGTTTCTCATGTTCTGAGAGTCTTTAGGTGCCTTTTGGCAGACTCCAAGCGGGCTGTCATGTGCCTTTTACTGAGGAGTGGCTTCCGTCTGGCCACTCTACCATAAAGGCCTGATTGGTGGTGTGCTGCAGAGATGGTTGTCCTTCTGGAAGGTTCTCCCATCTCCACAGAGGAACTCTGGAGCTCTGTCAGTGACCATCAGGTTCTTGATCACCTCCCTTACCAAGGCCCTTCTCCCCCGATTGCTCAGTTTGGCCAGGCGGCCAGCTCTAGGACGAGTCTTGGTGGTTCCAAACTTCTTCCATTTAAGAATGATGGAGGCCACTGTGTTCTTGTGGACCTTCAATAATGGAGAAATGTTTTGGTACCCTTCCCCAGATCTGTGCCTCGACACAATCCAGTCTATGAGCTTTACAGACATGTCCTTTGGCCTCATGGCTTGGTTTATGCTCTGACATGCACTGTCAACCTTATATAGACAGGTGTGTGCCTTTCCAAATCATGTCCATTCAATTGAATTTACTACAATCAAGTTGTAGAAACATGTCAAGCATGATCAATGGAAACAGAATGCACCTGAGCTCAATTTTGAGTCTCAAAGCAAAGGCTCTGAATAAATAAGGTATTAATGTTGTTGTTTTTTCTCACACAATACCCACACACATTCACATACACATAACACGAATGCATACCGACACAGCACAAACACACACACACACACACTACATTGTAGAATAATAGTGATGACATCAAAACTATGGAATAACACATATGGAATCATGTAGTAACCAAACAAGTGTTAAACAAATCAAAATATATTTTAGATTTTAGATTCCTCAAAGTAGCCACCCATTGCCTTGATGACAGCTTTGGACACTCTTGGCATTCTCTCAACCAGCTTCACCTGGAATGCTTTTCCAACATATGTTGAGCACTTGTTGGCTGCTTTTCCTTCCCTCTGCACTTCAGCTCATCCCAATCCTTCTCAATTGGCTTGAGATTGGGTGGTTGTGGAGGTCAGGTCATCTGATGCTGCACTCCATCACTCTCCATATTGGTCATATACAGTGGGGAGAACAAGTATTAGATACACTGCCGATTTTGCAGGTTTTCCTACTTACAAAGCATGTAGAGGTCTGTAATTTTTATCATAGGTACACTTCAACTGTGAGAGAAGATCACATTGTATGATTTTTAAGTAATTAATTTGCATTTTATTGCATGACATAAGTATTTGATCACCTACCAACCAGTAAGAATTCCGGCTCTCACAGACCTGTTAGTTTTTCTTTAAGAAGCCCTCCTGTTCTCCACTCATTACCTGTATTAACTGCACCTGTTTGAACTCGTTACCTGTATAAAATACACCTGTCCACACACTCAATCAAACAGAATCCAACCTCTGCACAATGGCCAAGATCAGAGAGCTGTGTAAGGACATCAGGGATAAAATTGTAGACCTGCACAAGGCTGGGATGGGCTACAGGACAATAGGCAAGCAGCTTGGTGAGAAGGCAACAACTGTTGGCGCAATTATTAGAAAATGGAAGAAGTTCAAGAGGACGGTCAATCACCCTCGGTCTGGGGATCCATGCAAGATCTCACCTCGTGGGGTATCAATGATCATGAGGAAGGTGAGGGATCAGCCCAGAACTACACGACAGGACCTGGTCAATGACCTGAAGAGAGCTGGGACCACAGTCTCAAAGAAAACCATTAGTAACACACTACGCCGTCATGGATTAAAATCCTGCAGCGCACACAAGGTCCCCCTGCTCAAGCCAGCGCATGTCCAGGCCCATCTGAAGTTTTCCAATGAGCATCTGGATGATCCAGAGGAAGAATGGGAGAAGGTCATGTGGTCTGATGAGACAAAAATAGAGCTTTTTGGTCTAAACTCCACTCGCTGTGTTTGGAGGAAGAAGAAGGATGAGTACAACCCCAAGAACACCATCCCAACCGTGAAGCATGGAGGTGGAAACATCATTCTTTGGGGATGCTTTTCTGCAAAGGGGACAGGACGACTGCACCATATTGAGGGGAGGATGGATGGGGCCATGTATCGCGAGATCTTGGCCAACAACCTCCTTCCCTCAGTAAGAGCATTGAAGATGGGTTGTGGCAACGACCCAAAACACACAGTCAGGGCAACTAAGGAGTGGCTCTGTAAGAAGCATAGTGGTTAGAGCGTTGGACTAGTAACCGGAAGGTTGCAAGTTCAAATCCCCGAGCTGACAAGGTACAAATCTGTCGTTCTGCCCCTGAACAGGCAGTTAACCCACTGTTCCTATGCCGTCATTGAAAATAAGAATTTGTTCTTAACTGACTTAAATAAAGGTAAATAAAAATGTTAAAAGCATCTCAAGGTCCTGGAGTGGCCTAGCCAGTCTCCAGACCTGAACCCAATAGAAAATCATTGGAGGGAGCTGAAAGTCCGTCTTGCCCAGCGGCAGCCCCGAAACCTGAAGGATCTGGAAAAGGTCTGTATGGAGGAGTCGGCCAAAAATCCATGCTGCAGTGTGTGCAAACCTGGTCAAGAACTACAGGAAATGTATGATCTCTGTAATTGCAAGCAAAGGTTTCTGTACCAAATATTAAGGTCTGCTTTTCTGATGTATCAAATACTTACAGTGGGGCAAAAAAGTATTTAGTCAGCCACCAATTGTGCAAGTTCTCCCACTTAAAAAGATGAGAGAGGCCTGTAATTTTCATCATAGGTACACTTCAACTATGACAGACCAAATGAGACAAAAAAATCCTGCGGACTACTTTGTCAACCACTGAAAAAAAAGGTTGAAGACATCCACTACTCATTCACTCAGCCTATTGAGTCCACTGGTGTCACTCACACAGAACTACCCTACGCCTTGACCTCTTTCTCCCCACTCTCTCCAGATGAAATCCTGTGACTAGTGAGGTATGCCCGCCCGACAACCTGCCCGCTCGGCCCCATCCCTGCCTGCCTCCTCCAGACCATCTCTGGAGACCTTCTCCCATTCCTCACCCCCTTCATCATCTCAGTGGTCAGGGATGAGTCTGACTTCAAAATGGCTTGAGTCGCTCCCCTCCTCAAGAAACCGATACTCATCTGACGTCAAAAACTATAGACCTATATCCCTTCTCTGATTATCTTTTTCGTTATCTCTCTCAGAATGATCTTCTTGACCCTAACCAGTCAGGCTTGAAGACTCAACCGAGACTGCTCTCCTCTGTGTCACGGAGGCTCTCCACACTGCCTAATCTGACTCTCTCTCCTCTGTTCTTATCTTCCTAGATCTATCCGCTCCCTTCGACACCGTGAACCATCAGATCCTCTCCTCCATCCTCTTAGGGCTGTTCGTGTCAGGCTCTGCACACTCTTGGATTGCATCCCACCTGGCAGGCCGCTCCTACCAGGTGACGTGGAGAGGATCTGTGTACTCTCACTACTAGTGTCCCCCAGGGCTTAGTTCTAGGCCCTCTTCTCTCTATACACCAAGTCACTCGGCTCCGTCATATCCTCACATGGTCTCTCCTATCATTGCTATGCGGCTGGCACTCAACTAATTTTCTCCTTCCCCGCTTCTGACACCCAGGTGGTGACATGGATCTCTGCGTGCCTGGCAGATATCTCAACTTGGATGTCGGCCCACCACCTCAAGCTCAACTTCGACAAGCGTTGCTCTTTCTCCCAGGAAAGGCCAGTTGACAACTTCACAGTGTCGCTCTCCTGGAGTGCAAAGTACCTTGGCGTGTCCCTGGACACCACCCTGTCATTCTCTGTAAACATAAAAGCAGTGACTTGCTCCTGCAGGTTCATACTCTACAACATCCGTAAAGTACGACTCTACCTCACACAGGAAGCGGTGCGGGTCCTAATCCAGGCACTTGTCCTCTCCCATCTAGAGTACTGCTACTCGCTGTTGGCTGGACACCCCGCTTGTGTGATCAAACCCCTGCAACCTATTCAGAACGCTGCAGCCCCGCCTGGTTTTCAACCTTCCCAAATTCCCCGTTCCTCTGCACACTCCACTGGCTTCCAGTCGAAACTCACATCTACAAATGGTGCTTACCTACGGAACAGCAAGAGGAACTGCCCCTCCCTACCTTCAGGCTATACTCAAACTCTACACCCCAACCCGAGCACTCCGTTCTGCCACCTCAGTTCTCTTGGCCCTCCCATCAC
The DNA here is from genome assembly GCF_013265735.2 of Oncorhynchus mykiss. Classification (NCBI taxonomy): domain Eukaryota; kingdom Metazoa; phylum Chordata; class Actinopteri; order Salmoniformes; family Salmonidae; genus Oncorhynchus; species Oncorhynchus mykiss. Next base: position 36,328,097 of record NC_048585.1, on the reverse strand, counting down.
TACGGGTGGGCAGCGCTCCCACTCAGCCCAGTCCAAGCTCTTCCCTGTCCTGGAACCAGCTTCCCCCTGAAGCTAGGACAGAGTCCCTGTCCTTTTTCTGAAAACAGTATCTTAAATAATCTGCCTCACCGCACTTGTACTTGACCCCCCCCCCCCCCCCCCCCCCCCTTTCTAGCTCAGACTATAATGATAGCTACTTTATTGAGGGAAAAAAGTACTTTCTATGCCTGTGATATGTGGTTGTCCCACGTAGCTATCTTAAGATGAATGCACTAAATGTCTGCTAAAGTGTGTGTGTGTGTGTGTGTGTGTGTGTGTGTGTATATAGACTTCCCATTCAGTGACAGCGAGGGGGGCCAGCTGCTGTCCAATGGGGAAGAGAAGCTAGCAGAGAGTCTGGTCAAGGACGGAGATCCCCGGAAGTCAATTGGTCAGTTCACATCTTGAATGAAGAACATGCTGGGGATGGAGAGAGGAAGGGGAGAGAAGGATGGATGGATGGATTGATGAATGGGTGGCTGGATAGATGGAGGATATTGGTAACAGTTGTTTGTGTATGTTTTCTAGGAGGGGAGGGAGAGAGTGATGAGGAGGAGGAAGATGAACCTGTGGCTGAACTGAAGAAACCAAACTCTGATGAGGTGAAACCTCTATTTATTGATTGACCTTCATTGATCCCCGAAGTCTTCAATCGATATGGGTCAGCCCAGTAATAAAATGAACACATAACAATTCTCTCTCTGTCTCAGGGTACTGCCAGTAGTGAGGTAAATGCGACAGAGGAGATGTCTACCCTTGTCAACTACATAGAACCTGTCAAGTTCAAGAGCTTTGAGGTTGCAAACAGTGAGTGTGTGCGTCTGATGATAGCAAGCAAGGTGTGTGTGTGTGTGTGTCAATGATGTGCATCATTGGTGTGCGTGTGTATGTGTGAGTGAGCGGATAGGTGTCATTACGCCTAATCACTCCTCTCATGTAGTGCATAAGGCTAGCTAAATTACTAATTCATAGTTCATTATTAGCCAAGAGACACACACTGACATATTGATTGATTTGAACTGATTTGTATATATTCTCTCTCTCTCACAGAGAGGAATAAGTATTTTGAGATGTCATCATTTGTGGAGACCAAGGGTATGGACACACTGAAGAGTGCACCCATCGAGTTTGTTGAGTACAATAAGAAGCAGCTGAGTCGTATCTATCCTAAAGGGACGAGAGTTGATAGTTCAAACTACATGCCCCAACTCTTCTGGAACGTAGGCTGTCAGATGGTGGCGCTAAACTTCCAGACACTCGGTATGTCGATCTTTCTTCCTTATACCTGAACTTTTCTTATCTTCTCATACCTTTCTTTATTATTTTCTCATCTCGCTCTCAGCCCTCTCTCTTTCTTCTGTCCCCCTGCTTCACTTATTTCCATGACTGACAATCTCCCTCTCTCCCCCTCTCTCTCAGACCTGCCCATGCAGTTGAACATGGGTGTGTTTGAGTATAATGGACACAGTGGTTACCTGCTCAAACCAGAATTCATGAGAAGGACAGACAAACACTTTGACCCCTTCACTGAAAACATAGTGGACGGCATCGTAGCCAACACCGTCAAGATCAGGGTAAGTGGGTATGTGTGTCTCGGGACGGGTGGGGGTGGGGCGGTGGGGTTACGTGTGTGTGTGTGTATGTACGTATATGTCTGTAACTATCTCCTTCTCTCCATCCCTCCGTCTCCAGGTGATCTCAGGCCAATTCCTGACCGATAAGAAAGTGGGTGTGTACGTGGAAGTGGACATATTTGGACTTCCTGCTGACACAAAGAGGAAGTACCGTACCAGAACTTCCAATGGTAACAGCCTGGACCCAGTCTGGGACGATGAGACTTTTGTCTTCAACAAGGTAACGTTATTACAGGCTGAAGAGACACACACACCATATCGATACACACACTCACACAGTGTACAAAACATTAGGAACACCTGCTCTTTCCATGACACAGACTCAGCAGGTGAATCCAACCTACATGTACTGTACATATTACCTCAGTCAGTCACTCCAACTACCTCATACCCCAGTACACTGACTCGGTACCAGTACTCCTTGTAAATAGGCCTCGTTATTTTATTGTGATACTATTTTCTTTTTAACTTTTTGTTAATTTTCTTACTTTTTAACTGTATTGTTGGGAAAGGGCTCGTAAGTAAGCATTTCACGGTAAAGTCTACACCTGTTTTTGGCGCATGTGAAAAATAACATTTGATTTAAATTGAGATATGGATTGGGTATGTGTGCCATTCAGAGGGTGAATGGGTAAGACAAAAGTTTAAGTTGCTTTGAACGGGGTATGGTAATAGGTGCCAGGCACACCGGCTTAAGTGTGTCAAGAACTGCAACGCCGCTGGGTTTTTCACGCTCAAAAGTTTCCCGTGTCTATCAAGAATGGTCCACCACCCTAAGGACATCCAGCTAACTTGACACAACTGTGGGAAGCATTGGATTCAACATTGGCCAGCATCCCTGTGGAATGCTTTCGACACCTTGTAGAGTCCATGCCCTGACAAATTGAGGCTGTTCTGAGGGCAAAAGGGGGTGCAACTCAATATTAGGAAGGTGTTCCTAATGTTTCATACACTCAATGTATAACAATATACATAACGATGCACACATACACAAGGTAACAGCATTCTGTGTGTAGGTGGTCCTGCCCACTCTGGCCTCTCTGAGGATAGCTGTGTTTGAGGAGAACGGGAAGTTCCTCGGACATCGGATCTGCCCTGTGTCAACCATCCGACCGGGTCAGTACTGTGTTTGTCTGCCTGGCTGCGTGTGTGTGGATCTTTTTGATCTTGTATCGTACAGTCTGTTCTTTCAATGCTGTCATCTTGTGTGTGTGTGTAGGTTACCACTACATCAGTTTGAAGAATGAGATGAACCAGCCTCTGTTGCTTCCCTCTTTATTGGTCTACACCGAGGCTCAAGACTACATTCCTAATGAACACCAGGGTAAGAAACTACACTATCCATAACCTCCTAGGACTACACTACCCTTAACCCCCTAGGACTATATTACCCATAACCCCCAATGACTACACTACACATGACCCCTTAGGACTATATTACCCATAACCTCTATGACTACAGAACTGAGTTATCTGAAATTCCGACCAAGAAAACCTGTTCATTTCCACTTCGTTATCTTCCATGTCGTAATAACAAATCAGAAACTGGGGTATCATCCGTCTATCCTGAGTTTACAGACATGCTGAACTCTGACGTCGCCTACTAAGAAAATTACTTTGATGACAGCATTTTCTGCAGTTAAATTCCAAGAGCAACAAACATTACTAAGTGTGTGTATGTGTACTAGGTCTAGGCACATTGCTCACTTTTGTGTTGTGTTGTGTGTTTATGTTAGAGTATGCTGAGGCCTTGACCAACCCCATCAAACATGTGAGTCTTTTGGACCAGAGAGAGAGACAGCTAGCTGCTCTGATGGAGGACAACGGCGAGGTGAGGAGACCACACATACACACACACACACGCATGTTATGTTCTTCTATCCTCATGGTGACCTAAAATTATTTTACCTAACCCCTAACCGTAAACCTTACCATAACCCTAAACCTAACTCCTAAATCTATCCACCAACCCCTTACCCTAATTTTAACCCTAACCTTAATTGTAACCCTAAACCTAACCCCTTAGCTTAAAATAACCTCCCACGAGGGACAATTTTCCTTGTGTTACTATCCTTGTAGGGACTTTGGGGGATTTTACATCCTCACAAGGATAGAAGAACACACCCACACACACACACACACACACACACACACACACAAAAACACATCACATGATATGGGGGCTACACTGAGGCGTGGTGAAAACCAGTAGGGTTTTATCTGCTACACTAGACAAGTGTTCTTGGGTGTGATCCGTGGATCGAATTCTTGAAAATAGAACCAAAGTTTAATTTCCTTGCAGAGCCATGCTGCTTACTACGCCCAGGGTTCATTGAAATGAGTGGGATGCCTCGCAATCTGCAAAAGTTACACATCCAATGTAGCAGGCCTTTGAGACTGATGTCAAAATTGTGAATTAAAGTTACAAGTTAAGAATCATCAACCTTCTCTCCACTGTGTGTAGCGTGTATTGGAGCAGCCGAAGGAGGGAGAGAAGGATCGGAAGGGCGACGCCCCCCTGGGGAAGATCCCCTCCCCCCTCCACCCCGTCCCCGCCCCCATTGATGACATCAGCGACCTCATCAGCTTATCTGGACCAGGTAGTCCACACTGTAACACACACACACACACCTATCATTGTTTGGTGTATTATAGAGGAGGCTGGTGAGTGGAGCTATTGGAGGATGGAAAGGTATCAAACACATGACTTGCATAAGCGGAGGACACCGATCCATTTATTCCATTCCAGACATTATACTAAGCCCATCCTCCGATATCTCCGCCTATCAGCCACCCCTGGTGTGTTATGTATTGTATTAAAAATCAGGCCTTGTGGAGTTATGGGGATTGGTGATGTGTGTGAGTATTGTGAGTGTTGTATTGTTAGTATTGTATACATTTTTATAACTAGGCAAGTCAGTTAAGAATAAATTATTCTTTACAATTACGGCCTACCCCAGCCAAACCCTAACCCGAACGACGCTGGGCCAATTGTGGGCCGCACTATGGGACTCCCAATCACGGCCGGTTGTCATACAGCTCAAGATTGAACCAGGTTCTGTAGTGACGCCTCTAGCACTGAGATGCAGCGCCTTAGACGGCTGCGCCACTCGAGAGCACGTATTTGTTGTTAGTTATCGTGTGTTAACCAGATGCTCTATTCAAGAACCTGGGAGAGCTATTGGTCGCGTTCCAGGCTGACTACATTGCAGATGCAGATCTCAGCATGTCTGCAATGTAGTCAGACTGGAGCACAACCATTATGTGAGTATCATTGCTGAGTTCTGAAGTGAAAACATCACATCTACATTTCAACCTGTCCTGTCCTGTTCCTGTCTCCATGTGTCAGGCCAGAAAGAGGATCTTATTGCTACAGTCCTGGCAAGTAAGTAATCTCCTATCCACCCATCCACATTACATTACACCACAGAACTCATTATCACCCTCATGTGGTGGGAGGCCAAACCAGTTAGATAATTTCTCCCTTTCTCTCTCGTTCTCTCAGATCTCCAGGCTCAGTCTACAGAAGAGTTGAAACAGCAGAAGTCGTATCTGAAGCTGTTGAAGAAACAATGTAAAGAACTCAAGGAGCTCCGCAAGAAACACCTCAAGAAGGTTAGACTGACACACACACACACACAGCTTGTCTGTCTTTCTGCAAAATTTGAAATACTAACTTGTAAAGATGTTGTCAATAAACCACAGTGATATTTTTTATAGACAGCTTAAATCCATTACGAATACTGCTGCTTGTGTTTGCATCAGCACACTGTCTATTTGACATGTGTGTGTGTCTGTGCACGGTTGTGCTTGTATACGTGCGTGTGTGTGTATTAAAAGGTGTGGGCCTTGAGTAAAGAGCAGAGGAGTCGCTGTAACCAGCTCCGCTCTGACACACAGAGACGACGCAGTCAGATGGAGAAACATCTCAAAAGCAGCATGAAGAAAAAGTAAGAGAGCGAGGGAGGGATGGATGGGGGGGTGATGAAGAGTTGGTAGGGGGTGATGAGAAAGAGATTCCAAATCAACCACTTGCCCCTTACACAGGAAAGGGGGGGAGACACAGTGGGGAATATTTGTGTATATTAATGTGTTTGTATGTATATAATAATATATTTGTAAAAAATATATATATATTTGTTTGTTTATGTGTGTGTGTCAGTGAGCCAGCAGAGCCGGTGCAGAGGCAGTTGACAGCATTGGAGATGGAGTTACAGAAACAGACGGTGCAGCTGAGAGAGTGGCAGATGCAAGAGCTCCTAAAACTACGGCAACAACAACACACACTGGAGAGAGAGAAGAAACACACACACCTACGAGAGGTATGCACGCACGCACGCACCCAAGCACATGCGCACACACACACCTACGAGAAGTACACACACACACATACGAATCACATACAGATTCTCACCCCTCCTGCTGTGTGTTCCAGGCATTTCAGAAAATAAAGGAGACATCCCAGGAATGTCAGACGGCTCAGCTCAAAAAACTTAAGGAGATCTGTGAGAGGTAAGATACTGTTTCATGCTTTATAACGACAGTTTTACACCTTACACCTGTCACCTTATTAAGTACCATAAATTATTATGTGAGAAGTAAGATACTGTTTAACGCTTTATAACTATATTGTATGACTCCCAATATATACTGAACAAAAATATGAACGCAACATATTTTGTTGGTCCTATGTTTCATGAGCTGAAATAAAAGATCCCTGAAATGTTCCATATGCACAAAAGCTTATTTCTCTCAATTGTTGTGTACAAATTTGCTTACATCCCTGTTAGTGAGCATTTCTCATTTGCCAAGATAATCAATCAATCAATCAATCAAATTTATTTTATATAGCCCTTCGTACATCAGCTGATATCTCAAAGTGCTGTACAGAAACCCAGCCTAAAACCCCAAACAGCAAGCAATGCAGGTGAAGAAGCACGGTGGCTAGGAAAAACTCCCTAGAAAGGCCAAAACCTAGGAAGAAACCTAGAGAGGAACCAGGCTATGTGGGGTGGCCAGTCCTCTTCTGGCTGTGCCGGGTGGAGATTATAACAAAACATGGTCAAGATGTTCAAATGTTCATAAATGACCAGCATGGTCGAATAATAATAAGGCAGAATAGTTGAAACTGGAGCAGCAGCACAGTCAGGTGGACTGGGGACAGCAAGGAGTCATCATGTCAGGTATTCCTGGGGCATGGTCCTAGGGCTCAGGTCCTCCGAGAGAGAGAAAGAAAGAGAGAATTAGAGAGAGCATATGTGGGATGGCCAGTCCTCTGAATCCATCCACCTGACCGGTGTGGCATATCAAGAAGCTGATTAAACAGCACGGTCATTACACAGGTGCACCTTGTGCTGGGGACAATTGAAGGCCACTCTAAAATGTGCAGTTTTGTCACACAACACAATTCCACAGATGTCTCAAAAATGCTAACAGCAGGAATGTCCACCAGGGCTGTTGCCAGAGAATGTAATGTTAATTTCTCTACCATAAGCCGCCTCCAACATTGTTTTAGAGAATTAGGCAGTATGTCCAGCCTGCCTCACAACCGCAGACTACGTGTAACCACACCAGCCAGGACCTGGCTTCTTCACCTGGGGGGACAGCTGATAAAACTCTGGATTACCACACCCGAAGAATTTCTGCACAAACTGTTAGAAACCGTCTGAGGGAAGGTCATCTGCGTGCTCGTCATCCTCACCAGGGTCTTGACCTGACTGCAGTTCGGCGTCATAACCGACTTCAGTGGGAAAATGCTCACCTTCAATGGCCACTGGCAAGCTGGAGAAGTGTGCTCTTTACGGATTAATCCCGGTTTCAACTGTACCGGGCAGATGGCACAATTGCATTTTATCAATGGCAATTTGAATGCACAGAGATGCCGTGACGAGATCCTGAAGCCCATTGTCATGCATTTCATCCGCCACCATCACCTCATGTTTCAGCATGATAATGCATTGCCCAATGTCACAAGGATCTGTACACAATTCCTGGAAGCTGAAAATGTCCCAGTTCTTCCATGGCCTGCTTACTCACTAGACATATGTCACCCATTGAGCATGTTTGGGATGCTCTGGATCGACGTGTACAAGAGTGTGCTCCAGTTCCCACCAATATCCAACAATTTCACACAGCCATTGAAGAGGAGTGGGACAACATTCCACAGGCCACAATCAACAGCCTGATCAAAACTATGCGAAGGTGACGTGTCGCGCTGCATGAGGCAAATGGTGGTCACACCAGATAATGATTGGTTTTCTGATCCACGCCCCTACCTTTTTTTAGGTTATCTGTGACCAACAGATGCATATCTGCATTCCCAGTCACGTGAAATCCATACTTTAGGGCCTAATGAATTTATTTCAATTGACTGATTTCCTTATATGAACTGTAACTCAGTAAAATCTTTGAAATTGTTGCATTTATATTTTTGTTCAGTGTAGATGGATTTCTATAAAAACACCTTTATAAGTAGAGTTAAGTTCTTATGTGAGCGGCAGTGTTGGGGGTAAAGTGTAACAAAAGTAACACGTTACGTAATCAGCTTACTTTTATGAGTAGCGGACTAAAGTAACACGTTACTTTTTCAAATTGGGTAATATTTTTAGTTACTTTCAGAACCATATCTCTACTGGGTGCGTGTTTCCATGATCCGATCTCAACTTGTTTCTTCATTTAGTTCTCAAGCGAGCGGAGAAAGGCTGTTTGGAGAAATGTCATTAAAGATGCTGTCCATAAAGATGTAGAGGGCTCTAATCTTTGACATTGATCGCTTCTGTGATATGAAAGCCCATAGAGGGCTGTCCTGTCTAGCTGCAAGTGTGCCCTATATACATCTCTATGGGTCCATCATGTATGTGCGGTCTATTACCAGAACTTGCAGCTCGAGATAAAGATTTTGAACAAAAAGATCTGTACAGATGTTTGGCTTGCAGTATATATGGCTAATTAAGCAGCCCATATGATAGTGAAGTATTTGTAGATTAGCACAGGAAAGATCGCCACTGATGAAAAGAGAAACTCCAAACCAGAGTTAGTAAGTAGCCTATATTTAGTAGAGCGCACGTAAATCACCTGTCGGATGGAGATTTTTTTTTCATGAAAATAAGTCAAAGTAATATAACTAGTAACACAAGTCATTCCTTTCCACACAAAGTACTTTTGTAAAGTAACGCGTTACTTTTGTAAATGTAATGTAATTTAAATGCAATGTATTACTTTTTCAAGTAACTATTCCCAACACTGGTAAGAGGTAAGAGGTAAGATAATTTATGATCATTTATAATAATAATTGATTGGATTATAGCGCTTTCCCAGATGTTCAAAGCGCTGTAAATACTAAGGGGAACTCACTTCGTCCACCACCAACGTGAAGCTCATCACTGCAACCATTTGGTGGTGCACTGCAACCATTTGTGCCAGAACGCTCACCACGCATCAGCTATTATAGCAACTGTATTACTCTGAATGCAGATGGATTCATATCAAAACACCATTACCAGAAAGCTAAGTTACAAGTTATTGTTTATTTGTTTTTGTTATTGTTTACAGAGAGAAGAAGGAGCTTCAAAAGATTCTAGACAGGAAGAGACAGCACAGCATTATCGAGGCCAAGAGCAGAGACAGAGACAAGGCTGAGTCGTATGTTACTGTGTGTGTGCGTGCGTGCGTGTGCGTGTTAGTGTTGCACGCTATACCGAAATTTCTGAACTTTTTCGATACTAGAACATGAAAAATGTATCGGTAGAAGAATTGTTTTTACTTTTGGTACTTCTGTCAAATGTGTCTCACGTCATATACGGATTGAGAGGATTGAATCTGTCTAGTCACCCCTTAGCACTCACATCTATAGCCATGAAATTATTTGAAAGGCTGGTCATGGCTCACATCCACACCATCATCTCAGAAACACTGGCCCCACTCCAATTCGCATTCCGCTCCCACAGATCCAGAGATGACGCAATCTCTATTGCAGTCCACACTGGACTAAAGGAATACCTATGTAAGAATCCTGTTCATTGATTACAGCTCAGCGTTCAACACCATAGTCCCGTCCAAGCTCATCACCAGGCTCAGGACCCTGGTACTGAACACCTCCCTCTGCAACTGGATCCTGGACTTCCTGATGGGCCGGCCCCAGGAGGTGAGGGTAGACAACAACACATCTGCCACGCTGACCATCAACACTGGGCTTAGTCCTCTCCTGTACTCCCTGTTCACCCATGATTGCATGGCCACGCAGGACTCCAACACCATCATCAAGTTTGCTAAAGACACAACGGTGGTAGGACTGATCAACGACGATGATGAGGCAGTCTAAAGGGAGGAGGTCAGAGACATCACAGTGTGGTGTGGTGTGGCCAGGACAACAATCTCTCCCTCAATGTCAGCAAGACAAAGGAGCTGACGGCAGCTGCAAGGCACCCGACCACAAGGCGCTGCAGAGGGTGGTGAGAATGGCCCGGTACATCACTGGGGCCGAGCTCCCTGCCATCCAGGACCTCTATACAAGGCAGTGTCAGAAGAAGGGCCAAAAAATTCTGACTCCAGCCACCCAAGCCATAGACTGTTCTCTCTACTACCGCATGGCAAGCGGTACCAGTGAATCAAGTGTGGAACCAACAGGACCCTGAACAGCTTCTACCCCCAAGCCATAAGACTGCTAAACAAGATTGCTAAATAGCTAATTTAATGTCTACCCAGACTACCTACATTGACCATTTTTTGCACTAACTTTCCTGCACTGAGTCTATGCACACACGTTGGACTCACACATACGCTGGACTCACACATACTTACACTGACACCCCAACATACACACACACACGCCCACTACATATGCCCCCCCACACACATAACATGCGCACACATGCAAACTGATGCCACACACACACACACACACATACATACTGACACCACATACGCTGCTGCTACTCTCTATTATCTATCCTGTTGCTTAGTCACTTGATCCCTACCTATATATACATAGCTACCCCTGCACATCGACTCGGTACTGGTACTCCCTGTATATAGCCATGTTATTTTTACTCGAAGCATGTGACTATAATACAATTTGATTTTAATCATTTGTCTGAATCTTCTCAATGGGGAAGTAGTAACATGCCAGGTTACCTGACAGCACAAGACACGTTTGAGAAGCAAGCGAGAGGAATGAGAAATTGCAGACACATGGCTTTTCTAACATAAACATCATGGGAATATTTTGCTTACAGAGACGTTATGACGGCCGTCCCACCGAAACAACTAAGCAAAAGGTGTTACAAAGCGGTGCAGTGCAAGGGAGGTTTAGTTCCGAAACAACATAAAAAACTATTTTACACATGACATTTGCATTGTAACATTCTGCTAGCAACTTAATTTGATTTTTCTTTGGGGGGGGGGGGCAATGACATGAACATATATTCAGCATGACATTCATGTGAGCATTATAATATGATTACAAACCAAAAGTAATGTGAAATGCACTCATAACTTAGCTATGAAAGCAATATATTTAGACTAACGTTACTTCGTGTTTGTCTGGGCTTGCTAGCAGTAGCCACCCTGGGAGTTGCAATGCACTCTGGGAATCGTAGTATGCTATGTAAAATCCATAGGATTTCTATGGTGTGTAGACTATTGCAATACAGAAACTTCAGAAATTAAATGATTTCTATGGTGTGTAGACTATTGCAATATAGAAGCTTCAGAAATGAGCTTCAAAGTGTTTTTTATGTCATTTGGAACTCAACTATTGATTTAATATATTAAATGATTTAGGTACAATGAATAATGAATCATAGGTCTAATGAATGTAATGTGACCTGATATTATGGCCATAGATGAGCAAATTAACCCAAATATGTATCAAATTACATTTTAAAACAGTTAATGTAATGTAATTGTAAATTTATCTCAGCTATGGTTTTTCATTAGGAAAATGTAATAAATTCTCATGGTATTTAATATGGTGGTATATTTTGGAAAGGAATTGAATATAGAATAAAATATATTATATTTGTTATTTTACCAGTTATCAACATATTGTTCAATGTAAAAACAATACACTACATGACCAAAAGTATGTGGACACCTGCTCATTGAACATCTCATTCCAAAACCATGGGCATTAATACGGAGTTGGTCCCCCCTTTGCTGCTATGACAGCCTCCACTCTACTGGGAAGGTTCTCCACAAGATGTTGGAACATTGCTGCGGGGACAAGAGTATTAGTGAGGTTGGGTACTGATGTTGGGAGATTAGGCCTGGCTCGCAGTTGACATTCCAATTCATCCCAAAGGTGTTCGATGGGGTTGAGGTCAGTTCTTCCACACCGATCTCAACAAACCATTTCTGTATGGACCTCGCTGTGTGCACGGGGGCATTGTCATGCTGAAACAGGAAAGGGCCATACCCAAACTTTTGCCACAAAGTTGGAAGCACAGAATCGTCTAAAATGCCGTTGTAAGATTTCCCTTCACTGGAACGAAGGGGCCTAGCCCGAACCATGAAAAACAACCCCAGACCATTATTCATCCTCCACCAAACTTTACATTTGGCAATATGCATTGGGGCAGGAAGCTTTCTCCTGGCGTTCGCCAAACCCAGAATCGACTGCCAGATGGTGAAGCGTGATTCATCCAGAGAATGTGTTTCCACTGCTCCAGAGTCCAATGGCGGCGAGCTTTACACCACTCCTGCTGACGCTTGGCATTACACATGGTGATCTTAGGCTTGTGTGCGGCTGCTCGGCCATAGAAACCCATTTCATGAAGCTCCCGATGAACAGTTATTGTGCTGATGTTGCTTCCAGAGGCTGATTGGAACTCGGTAGTGAGTGTCGCAACCGAGAACAGATTATGTTTACACGCTATGTGCTTCAGCACTCGGTGGTCCCGTTCTGTGAGCTTCGTGGCTGAGCCTCTATGAAGATTGCATGGCTGTGTGCTCGGTTTTATACACCTGTCAATAACAGGCGTGGCTAAAATAGCCGAATCCACTAATTTGAAGGGGTGTCCACATACTTTTCTATATACAGTGCACTCGGAAAGTATTCAGACCCCTTGACTCTTTCCTCATTTTGTTACGTTACAACCTTATTCTAAAATAGATTAAATTGTATTTTTTCACCCTCATCAATCTACACTCAATACCCCATAATGACAAAGCAAAAACAAGTTTTTAGAAATGTTTGCAAATGTATTACAAATAAAAAACAGATATCACATTTACAGTATTCAGACCCTTTACAGCCTTGAGTCTTCTTGGGTATGACACTACAAGCTTGGCACACCTGTATTTGTTTTTTTTCTCCCATTCTTCTATGCTGATCCTCTCAAGGTTGGATGGGGAGCGTCGCTGCACAGCTATTTTCAGGTCTCTCCAGAGATGTTCAATCGGGTTCAAGTCCGGGCTCTGGCTGGGTCACTCAAGGACATTGAGAGACTTCTCCCGAAGCCACTCCTGCATTGTCTTGGCTGTGTGCTTAGTGTCATTGTCCTGTTGGAAGGTGAATTTTTAGCCCCAGTCTGAGGTCCTGAGCGCTCTGGAGCAGGTTTTTATCAAGGATCTCACTGTACTCTGCTCCGTTCATCTTTCCCTTGATCCTGACTAGTCTCCCAGTCCCTGCCGCTGAATAACATCCTGACAGCATGCTAAGCTATAAGAAGTTTGTTGATGGATATCTATACTTTGGATTTCTTTTTTATCATTTCAGTTTTACTTGATGTTATCACTGTTACAAACAATACACTGTTTAACACAATATGGATGGTGCTAGGTTTCCTCCAGATGTGACGCTTGTCATTCATCAGACCAAAGTCTTTAGGTGCCTTTTGGCAAACTCCAAGCGGGCTGTCATGTGCCGTTTACTGAGGAGTGGCTTCTGTCTGGCCACTCTACCATAAAGGTCTGATTGGTAGAGTTTTACAGAGATGGTTGTCTTTCTGGAATGTTTCCCAACTCCACAGAGGAACTCTGGATCACTGTCAGAGTGACCATCGAATTCTTGGTTGAATCCCTGACCAAGGCCCTTCTCTTCTTCCATTTAGGAATGATGGAGGCCACTGTGGTCTTGGGGACCTTCAATGCTACAGACATTTTTTAGTACCCTTCCCCAGATCTGTGCCACAACACAATCCTATCTCAGAGCTCTACGGACAATTCCTTCGGCCTCATGGCTTGGTTTTTCTCTGACATGCACTGACAATGACCTTATAAAGACAAGTGTGCCTTTCCAAATCATGTCCAATCAATTGAATTATACCACAGTTGGACTTCAATCAAGACAATGAAGACATCAAAACTATGAAATAACACATATGGAATCATGCAGGAACAAAAAAAAAGCGTTAAACAAATCAAAATAGATTTTAGACTCTTCAAAGTGATGACGTCTTTGCACGCTCTTGGCATTCTCTCAACCAGCTTCACCTAGAATTATTTTCAGGCAGTCTTGAAGGAGTTCCCACATACGCTTAGCACTTGTTGGATGCTTTTCCTTCTCTCTGCGGTCCAGCTCATGCCAAACCATCTTAAATGGATTGAGATCGGGTCATCTGATGCAGCACTCCATCACTCTCCTTCTTGGTCAAAAAGCCCTTACACAGCCTGGAGGTGTGTTGGGTCATTGTTCTGTTTGTAAAAAAAAAAAAGGTAGTCCCACTAAGCGCAAACCAGATGGGATGGCCTATCGCTGCAGAATGCTATGGTAGCCATACTGGTTAAGTGTGCCTTGAATTCTAAATAAATCACTGACAGTGTCACCAGCAAATCATCATCACACCACCACCTCTTTGCTTCACGGTGGGAACTACACATGCAGAGATCATCCGTCCACCTACTCAGCATCTCACAGAGTCACGGCGGTTGGACCCAAAAATCTCATATTTGTAGTCATCAGACCAAAGGACAGATTTCCACTGGTCTAATGTCCATTGCTCATGTTTCTTGGCCCAAGCATGTATCTTCTTCTTATTATTGATGTCCTTTAGTAGCATTTTATTTTGACCATGAAGACCTGATTCACACAGTCTCCTCTGAACAGTTGATGTTGAGATGTGTCTGTTACTTGAACTCTGAAGCATGTATTTGGGCTGCAATTTCTAATGAACTTATCCTCTGCACCAGAGGTAACTCTGGATCTTCCTTTCCGGTGGCGGTCCTCAAGAGAGCCAGTTTTATTATAGCACTTGGTTTTTTTGCGACTGCACTTGAAGAAACTTTCAAAGTTCTTGACATTTTTGATATTGACTGACCTTCATGTCTTATTAATGATGAAATGTTGTTTCTCATGACTTATTTGAGCTGTTCTTGCCATAATATGGACTTGGTCTTTTACCAAATAGGCCTATCTTCTGTATACCACCCCTCACAACACAACTGATTGTCTCAAACGAATTAAGGAAAGAAATTCCACAAATTAACTTAACAAGGCACACCTGTTAATTGAAATGAATTCCAGGTGACTACCTCATGTTGAGAAAATGCCAAGAGTGTGCAAAGCTGTTGTCAAGGAAAAGGGTTGCTACTTTGAAGAATCTCAAATGTAAAATATATTTAGATTTGTTTAACATGATTACTACATGATTCCACATGTGTTATTTCATAGTTTCAATGTCACTATTATTCTACAAAGAAAAACCCTGAAATGAGTAGGTGTATCCAAACGTTTGACTGGTACTGAATGTAAATAAGGTATTTTTTTATTTGTAGTAGATTTGCAACAATTTGTTCGTCTGTTTTCGCTTTGTCATTATTGTGATAAAGTGCGTCTCGGTGAGAGGTGTAGGAGTCAGGCGCAGGAGAGCAGGGATTTTCTTTGAGAAGCGTGTTTAATGTAGAGATCAGTACACATAGTCCACCAATACAAAATTGGCCCAGATAAATGTCCAAACAACGCGCTCGAAAGAAAACAAACTCGTGTCAGTACACGGAGGAACAACCACAGTTCGGACACTACATACGCATACGTCAATGCAAAAACAAACCGCATAGAATACTGAACGCTAATACTCACAAACTTAATCCTGCACGAATTACGGCAGGTAACAGGTGCCCTATATACCCACAGAAATCAAAGCAATTGAAACCAGGTGTGAAAAGGAACACAGACAAAACAAAAAGAAAAAGGGATCGGTAGCGGCTAGTAAACCGGCGACGCCGAGCACCGAGCGCCGCCCGAACAGGGAGAGGAGTTACCTTCGGTAGAAGTCGTGACCATTATGGGGTTATGTGTGTAGATTGATGAGGGGAAAAACATATTTAATCAATTATAGAATAAGGCTGTAAAGTAACAAAATGTGGAAAAAGTCAAGGGTTCTGAATACTTTCGGAATGCACTGAACAGTGTAAATTCAGCCAAGTTTTTATTCTTTCGAGACAACACTGTGTGTGTGTGTGTCTGTTTCTCATGGTCTCTCTCTCTCTCTTTCTACCTCTCTCTGTAGGGAACTGAATGAGATCAACAGGAAGCATATCTCAGACTCTGTCACGTTAATCCGCCGGGTGAGTGTGTGCAGGCCTCACACACACATACTTATCGCCCCACTCTTGAGTACATCTCTTTCATGCTCATGGCGTAATACATCTCTGTCAGCCATTGTGATGTCAATAACTCCCTTTTGCGCTTTGTTTTCTCCCTCCTCTCTTTCCCTCTTCTCTCTTTTCTTTCTCTCCCTCTCTCTCCCTCTTCCTCTCTCCCTCCCCCTTCCTCCTGCTTTCTTTCCATTATCTCTGTCTCCTCACCCTGCCTAGTTGGATGAGGCCCAGTCAAGGCGTCAGGAGAAGTTGGTAATTGGTCAGAGAGAAGCCCAGCGACACATAGAGGAGGAGCAACCATTGGTGAGACGCACACACACAGACACTGGTGAGACAGACACACATACTGTACCTTCAAATATGCTTTATTGGCATGGCTGTTAAAGTTGAATTAATCCTTCATCTAATCAAATAAAGTATATTTTTTCACTCTCTCTTTCTCTCTTCCTCTGTCTCTATCTCTCCTTATCCCTCTCTCTCTCGCAATTCAATTTCAATTTAAGGAGCTTTATTGGCATGGGAAACATATGTGTACATTGCCAAAGCAAGTGAAATAGATAATAAACAAAAGTTAAATAAACAATTTAAAATGAACAGTAAACATTACACTCACAAAAATTCCAAAATAATAAGGATATTTCAAATGTCATATTATGGATGTGTTGTAATTATGTGCAAATAAAGTACAAAAGGTAAAATAAATAAATATACAGTTGAAGTTGGAAGTTTACATACACTTAGGTTGGAGTCATTAAAACTTGTTTTTCAACCACTCCACAAATTTCTTGTTAACAAACTATAGTTTTGGCAAGTCGGTTAGGACATCTACTTTGTGCATGACACAAGTAATTTTTCCAACAATTGTTTACAGACAGATTATTTCACTGTATCACAATTCCAGTGGGTCAGATGTTTACATACACTAAGTTGACTGTGCCTTTAAACAGCTTTGAAAATTCCAGAAAACAATGTCTTGGCTTTAGAAGCTTCTGATTGGCGAATTGACATCATTTGAGTCAATTGAAGGTGTGCCTGTGTATGTATTTCAAGGCCTACCTTCAAACTCAGTGCCTCTTTGCTTGACACCATCCAAAGAAATCAGCCAAAATGTGTAGATCTCCAAAAGTCTGGTTCATCCTTGGGAGCTATTTCCAAATGCCTGAAGGTACCACGTTCATCTGTACAAACACTAGTACGCAAGTATAAACACCATGGGACCACGCAGCCGTCATACCACTCAGGAAGGAGACGCGTTCTGTCTCCTAGAGATGAATGTACTTTGGTGCGAAAAGTGCAAATCAATCCCAGAACAACAGCAAAGGACCTTGTGAAGATGCTGGAGGAAACAGGTACAAAAGTATCTATATCCACTGTAAAATGAGTCCTATATCCACATAACCTAAATGGCCACTCAGCAAGGAAGAAGCCACTGCTCCAAAACCTCCAATAAAAAAGTCAGACTACGGTTTGCAACTGCACATGGGGACAAAGATCGTACTTTTTGGAGAAATGTCCTCAGGTCTGATGAAACAGAAATAGAACTGTTTGACCATAATGACCATCGTTATGTTTGGATAAAAAAGAGGGAGGCTTAAAAGTCGAAGAACACCATCCCAACCAACGGGGCTGGCAGCATCATGTTGTGGGGGTGCTTTGCTGCAGGAGGGACTGGTGCACTTCACAAAATGGATGGCATCATGAGGATGTGGATATATTGAAGCAACATCTCAAGACAACAGTTAGGAAGTTGAAGCTTGGTCCCAAATGGGTCTTCCAAATGGACAATGACCCCAAGCATACTTCCAAATTTGTGGCAAAATGGCTTAAGGACAACAAAGTCAAGGTATTGGAGTGGTCATCACAAAGCCCTGACCTCAATCCCATAGAAAATGTGTGGGCAGAACTGAAAAAGCGTGTGCGAGCAATGAAGCCTAGAAACCTGACTCAGTTACACCAGCTCTGTCAGGAGGAATGGGCCAAAATTCACGCAACTTATTGTTGGAAGCTTGTGGAAGGCTTCCTGAAACATTTGACCCAAGTTAAACAATTTAAAGGCAATGCGACAAAATACTAATTGAGTATATGTAAACTTCTGACCCACTGGGAATGTGATGAAAGAAATAAAAGCTGAAATAAATCATACTATTATCCTGACATTTGACATTCTTCAAATAAAGTGGTGATCCTAACTGACCTTCGACAGGGGATTTTTACTAGGATTAAATGTCAGGAAATGTGAAAACATGAGTTTAAATGTATTTGGCAAAGGTTTGTTGTAAAGCTCCGACTTCAACTGTATGTTGTTTTTACAATGGTGTTTGTTCGACACTGGTTGGCCTTTTCTTGTGGCAGCAGGTCACAAATCTTGTTGCTGTGAGTGAACACAGTGGTATTTCACCCAGTAAGATGGCGCTGACAGAGATGGTCGCCTCGCTTCGTGTTCTTAGGAAACTATGCAGTAACAAGGTAGACGAAATTCGAGCAAGGGTTGCCTTCCAGAGAGACATTAGAGATTGTAACATTCTTTGTTTCACGGAAACATGGCTCACTCAGGATATGTTATCAGAGTCGGCATAGCCACCTGGTTTCTTCACGCATCGCGCCGACAGAAACAAACATCTGTCTGGTAAGAAGGGCTGGGGTGTATGCCTTATGACCAACAACTTGTGGTGTAATCATAACAACATACAGGAGCTTAAATCCTTTTGTTCACCTGACCTAGAATTCCTTACAATCAAATGCCGACCGCATTATCTACCAAAATAATTCTCTTCGATTATAGTCACCGTGTATTTCCCCCCCAAGCAGACACCCCGACGGCCCTGAAAGAACTTCACTGGACTCTATGTAAACTTGAAATCATATATCCTGAGGCTGCATTCATTGTAGCTGGGGATTTTAACATAACTAATCTGAAAACAAGGCTCCCTAAATTTTATCAGCATAGGGAATGCGCGACTCGAGCTGGCAGCATTCTGGATCATTGCTACTCTACTTCTGCGACGCATACAAAACCCTGCCCCACCCTACTTTCGGCAAATCTGACCAGGACTCCATTTTGTTGCTCCCAGCCTATAGACATCAACTAAAACAGGAAAAGCCCGTACTCAGGTATGTTCAACGCTGGTCCGACCAATCAGATTCCACCCTTCAAGATTGCTTCGATCACGTGGACTGGGATATGTTCCGGATAGCCTCAGATAACAACATTGATGTATACGCTGACATGGTGAGCGAGTTTATCAGCAAGTGCATCGGTGATGTTGTACCCACGGTGACTATTAAAACCTTCCCTAACCAGAAACCATGGATTGATGGCAGCATTCACACAAAACTGAAAGCCCCGAACCACTGCTTTTAATCATGGCAAGGCGACCGGAAACATGACCGAATACAAACAGTGTAGCTATTCCCAAGATAATCAAACAAGCTAAGCGTCAGTATGGAGACAAAGTAGGGTCGCAATTCAACGGCTCAAACCCGAGACATATATGACGGGGTCTACAGTCAATCACGGATTACAAAAAAAAAACAGCCCCGTTGCGGACACCGGCGTCTTTCTCCCAGACAAATTAAACAACCTTTTTTGCTCGCTTTGAGGACAATACAGTGCCACTGACATGGCCTGCTATCCAAAACCTGTGGGCTCTCCTTCACCGTGGCCAATGTGAGTAAAACATTTAAATGTGTTAACCCTCGCAAGGCTGCCAGCCCAGACGGCATCACTAGCCACGTCCTCCGAGCATGCGCAGACCAGCTGGCTGGTGTGTTTAGAAACATATTCAATCAATCCCTATCCCATTCTGCTGTGCGCACATGCTTCAATAGGGGCACCATTGCTCCTGTTCCCAAGAAAGCTAAGGTAACTGAGCTAAACGACTATCGCCCCGTAGCACTCACTTCTGTCATCATGAAATGCTTTGAGAGACTAGTCAAGGATCATATCACCTCCACCCTACCTGATACCCTAGACCTACTTCAATTTGCTTACCGCCCCAAAAGGTCTACAGACGCCACAATCGCAATCATACTGCACACTGCCCTAACCCATCTGGACAAGAGGAATACCTACAGTGGGGAGAACAAGTATTTGATACACTGCCGATTTTTTTTTTCAAAAATCCAGAAAATCACATTGTATGATTTTTAAGTAATTAATTTGCATTTTATTGCATGACATAAGTATTTGATACATCAGAAAAGCAGAACTTAATATTTGGTACAGAAACCTTTGTTTGCAATTACAGAGATCATACGTTTCCTGTAGTTCTTGACTAGATTTGCACACACTGCAGCAGGGATTTTGGCCCTCCTCCATACAGACCTTCTCCAGATCCTTCAGGTTACAGGGCTGACGCTAGGCAATACGGACTTTCAGCTCCCTCCAATGATTTTCTATTGAGTTCAGGTCTGGAGACTGGCTAGGCCACTCCAGGACCTTGAGATGCTTCTTACAGAGTCACTCCTTAGTTGCCCTGGCTGTGTGTTTCGGGTCGTTGTCATGCTGGAAGACCCAGCCACAACCCATCTTCAATGCTCTTACTGAGGGAAGGAGGTTGTTGGCCAAGATCTCGCGATACATGGCCCCATCCAGCCTCCCCTCAATACGGTGCAGTCGTCCGGTCCCCTTTGCAGAAAAGTATCCCCAAAGAATGATGTTTCCACCTCCATGCTTCACGGTTGGGATGGTGTTCTTGGGGTTGTACTCATCCTTCTTCTTCCTCCAAACACGGCGAGTGGAGTTTAGACCACAAAGCTCTATTTTTGTCTCATCAGACCACATGACCTTCTCCCATTCCTCCTCTGGATCATCCAGGTGGTCATTGGCAAACTTCAGAAGGGCCTGAACATGCGCTGGCTTGAGCAGGGGGACCTTGCTTGCGCTGCAGGATTTTAATCCATGACGGCGTAGTGTGTTACTAATGCTTTTCTTTGAGACTGCCGTCTCTTCAGGTCATTGACCAGGTCCTGCCGTGTAGTTCTGGGCTGATCCCTCACCTTCCTCATGATCATTGCGGCCCCACGAGGTGAGATCTTGCATGGAGCCCCAGACCGAGGGTGATGCAACCGTCATCTTGAACTTCTTCCATTTTCTAATAATTGCGCCAACAGTTGTTGCCTTCTCACCAAGCTGCTTGCCTATTGTCCTGTAGCCCATCCCAGCCTTGTGCAGGTCTACAATTTAACCTTGATGTCCTTCCACAGCTGTCTGGTCTTGGCCATTGTGGAGAGGTTGGAGTCTGTTTGATTGAGTGTGTGGACAGGTGTCTTTTATACTGTTAATGAGTTCAAACAGGTGCAGTTAATACAGGTAATGAGTGGAGAACAGGAGGGCTTCTTAAAGAAAAACGAACAGGTCTGTGAGAGCCGGAATTCTTACTGGTTGGTAGGTGATCAAATACTTATGTCATGCAATGAAATGCTAATTAATTACTTGAAAATCCTACAATCTGATTTTCTGGATTTGTGTTTTAGATTCCGTCTCTCACAGTTGAAGTGTACCTATGATAAAATTGACAAACCTCTACATGCTTTGTAAGTAGGAAAACCTGCAAAATCGACAGTGTATCAAATACTTGTTCTCCCCACTGTATGTAAGAATGCTGTTGATCGACTACAGCTCAGCATTTAACCCCATAGTACCCTCCAAACTCGTCATTAAGCTCGAGACCCTGGGTCTCGACCCCGCCCTCTGCAACTGGGTCCTGGACTTTCTGACGGCCGCCCTTAGGCGGTGAGGGTTAGAAACATCTCAACCCCGCTGATCCTCAACACGGTGGCCCCACAAGGGTGCATTCTCAGCTCTCTCCTGTACTCCCTGTTCACCCATGGCTGCGTGGTCATGCACGCCTCCAACTCAATCATCAAGTTTGCAGACAACACTAGAGTGGTAAGCTTGATTACCAACAACGACGAGACGGCCTACAGGGAGGAGGTGAGGGCCCTCGGGGTGTGGTGTCAGGAAAATAACCTCACACTCAACATCAACAAAACAAAGGAGTTGATCGTGTACTTCAGGAAACAGCAGAGGGAGCCCCCCCCTATCCACATCGACCGGGACAGTACTGGAGAAGGTGGAAAGTTTTAAGTTCCTCGGCGTACACATCACGGACAAACTGAAATGGTCCACCCACACAGACGGCATGGTGAAGAACCTGAAGAAATTTAGCTTGTCACCGAAAACACTCACAAACTTTTACGAGAGCATCCTGTCAGGCTGTATCACTGCCTGGTACGGCAACTGCTCCGCCCACAACCGTAAGGCTCTCCAGAGGGTAGTGCTGTCTGCACAACACATCACCGGGGGAAAACTACCTGCCCTCCTGGACATCTACATCACCCGATGTCACAGGGATGCCAAAAAGATCATCAAGGACAACCACCCGAGCCACTGCCTGTTCACCCCGCTATCATCCAGAAGGCAAGGTGAGTACAGATGCATCAAAGCTGGGACCGAGAGGCTGAAAAACAGCTTCTATCTCAAGGCCATCAGACTGTTAAACAGCCATTATTAACTTTGAGTGGCTGCTGCCAACATACAGACTCAAATCTCTAGCCACTTTAATAAGTAATAATTAGATGTAATAAATGTATCACTAGTCACTTTAAACAATGCCACTTTATATAGTGTTTACATACCCTACATTACTAATCTCATATGTATATACTGTACTCTATACCATCTATTGCATTTTGCCTGTGCTGCACGGTCATCGCTCATCCATATATTTTATATGTACAGTGCCTTGCGAAAGTATTCGGCCCCCTTGAACTTTGCGACCTTTTGCCACATTTCAGGCTTCAAACATAAAGATATAAAACTGTATTTTTTTGTGAAGAATCAACAACAAGTTGGACACAATCATGAAGTGGAACGACATTTATTGGATATTTCAATTTTTTTTAACAAATCAAAAACTGAAAAATTGGGCGTGCAAAATTATTCAGCCCCCTTAAGTTAATATTTTGTAGCGCCACCTTTTGCTGCGATTACAGCTGTAAGTCGCTTGGGGTATGTCTCTATCAGTTTTGCACATCGAGAGACTGACATTTTTTCCCATTCCTCCTTGCAAAACAGCTCGAGCTCAGTGAGGTTGGATGGAGAGCATTTGTGAACAGCAGTTTTCAGTTCTTTCCACAGATTCTCGATTGGATTCAGGTCTGGACTTTGACTTGGCCATTCTAACACCTGGATATGTTTATTTTTGAACCATTCCATTGTAGATTTTGCTTTATGTTTTGGATCATTGTCTTGTTGGAAGACAAATCTCCGTCCCAGTCTCAGATCTTTTGCAGACTCCATCAGGTTTTCTTCCAGAATGGTCCTGTATTTGGCTCCATCCATCTTCCCATCAATTTTAACCATCTTCCCTGTCCCTGCTGAAGAAAAGCAGGCCCAAACCATGATGCTGCCACCACCATGTTTGACAGTGGGGATGGTGTGTTCAGGGTGATGAGCTGTGTTGCTTTTACGCCAAACATAACGTTTTGCATTGTTGCCAAAAAGTTCAATTTTGGTTTCATCTGACCAGAGCACCTTCTTCCACATGTTTGGTGTGTCTCCCAGGTGGCTTGTGGCAAACTTTAAACGACACTTTTTATGGATATCTTTAAGAAATGGCTTTCTTCTTGCCACTCTTCCATAAAGGCCAGATTTGTGCAATATACGACTGATTGTTGTCCTATGGACAGAGTCTCCCACCTCAGCTGTAGATCTCTGCAGTTCATCCAGAGTGATCATGGGCCTCTTGGCTGCATCTCTGATCAGTCTTCTCCTTGTATGAGCTGAAAGTTTAGAGGGACGGCCAGGTCTTGGTAGATTTGCAGTGGTCTGATACTCCTTCCATTTCAATATTATCGCTTGCACAGTGCTCCTTGGGATGTTTAAAGCTTGGGAAATCTTTTTGTATCCAAATCCGGCTTTAAACTTCTTCACAACAGTATCTCGGACCTGCCTGGTGTGTTCCTTGTTCTTCATGATGCTCTCTGCGCTTTTAACGGACCTCTGAGACTATCACAGTGCAGGTGCATTTATACGGAGACTTGAATACACACAGGTGGATTGTATTTATCATCATTAGTCATTTAGGTCAACATTGGATCATTCAGAGATCCTCACTGAACTTCTGGAGAGAGTTTGCTGCACTGAAAGTAAAGGGGCTGAATAATTTTGCACGCCCAATTTTTCAGTTTTTGATTTGTTAAAAAAGTTTGAAATATCCAATAAATGTCGTTCCACTTCATGATTGTGTCCCACTTGTTGTTGATTCTTCACAAAAAAAATACAGTTTTATATCTTTATGTTTGAAGCCTGAAATGTGGCAAAAGGTCGCAAAGTTCAAGGGGGCCGAATACTTTCGCAAGGCACTGTACATATTCTTATTCATCCCTTTACACTTGTGTGTATAATGTAGTTGTTGTGAAATTGTTAGATTACTTGTTAGATATTACTTACTGCACTGTCAGAACTAGAAGCACAAGCATTTCGCTACACTCGCATTAACATCTGCTAACCATGTGTATGTGACCAATAAAATTTGATTTGATTTGAATAGATGTGGTGGTTTATCAAAGTTGGATTTGTTTTCAAATTCTTTGTGGGTCTGTGTAATCTGAGGGAAATATGTGTCTCTAATATGGTCATACATTTGGCAGGAGTTTAGGAAGTGCAGCTCAGTTCCCACCTCATTTTGTGGCCAGTGTGCACATAGCCTGTCTTCTCTTGAGAGCCAGGTCTTCCTTCGGCGGCCTTTCTCAATAGCAATGCTGTGCTCACTGAGCCTGTACATAGTCAAATATTTATTTAGTTTTGGGTCAGTCACAGTGGTCAGGTATTCTGCTACTGTGTACTTTCTGTTTAGGGCCAAATAGCACTGTAAATTATTTTACAAGTAATTCTCTTTTTGTTTTCTCATGATTTGGTTGGTTCTAATTGTGTTGCTGTCCTAGGGCACTGTGGGGTCTGTTTGTGTTTGTGAACAGCGCCCCAGGACTAGCTTGCTTAGGGGGCTCTTCTCCAGGTTAATGTCTCTGTAGGTGATGGCTTTGTTATGGAAGATTTGGGAATCACTTCCTTTTAGGTGGTTGTAGAATTTAACAGCTTTTTTCTGGATTTTGATAATTAGTAGGTATCGGCCTAATTCTGCTCTACATGCATTATTTGGTATTTTACGTTATACACGGGGGATATTTTTGTAGTATTCTGAATGCAGTCTCAATTTGGTGTATGTTCCATTTTGTGATTTCCAGCTGCAGGCCCGATTGGAGCGAGACTTGGAGGCTGAGTTACAACGTCTACCAGAGGAGATCTGCCAATACCTGCAGGCGGAACTCGAGTCCAAAGGTCTCCGTAGCGACGCTCTCTTCTCCTTATCCAATCACAGCCCTAGCTCCAGCTCGGGTCCGCCCTCCAACTGCTCCACACCCACTTTTCCCTTAACACCCAATAGGAGCACCTGGAACAGGAGTCTGGACAATAGCATTGCCTCATTGGTGGACTCATCCTCTTCCTCTACCCCTGTCCTATCAGAAGCAGATATGTAAGCCATATGTACATTTATGTAAACCTAATGGTCCTGAGCTTCAGTTCATTTTTTTGTTAATGTTTTCATTAAAAAAAATAATGTTTTTTTTATATTCTCACCAGGGTTTTATATAGAGAGATAGATGAGGTTACCAAAAGTTTTTGGTTGAATTTTGAACTTCCCAGGAAAATGCCCTATGCGTGTTTTCACATGTTGGCCTGCGTCCCAAATGGCACCCTTTCCCCTATTTAGTACATTAGTTTTGACCAGAGCCCTATTGAGAATAGGGTACATTGGGACGCAGACATATTCTGTATGTGGACAGTGGACAAGAATGTGGATATATTATTATTATTATTAATCTGTGTAATGTAATATTGTTGTTTTACATGACCTGTACTACTGACTAAAGGTGTCTTTGGGGAGAAAGGAGGAATGAATGGAGAAGAGGAGGAGAAGTGATCATGGTAGTGAACAATTTAGATTTTTGGGGGGAGCGATGCTGATTTGCTCTGGAATAGAAAGACCTTTCTCTCCTCTCTCCTCTGGAATAGAAAAACCTTCCTCTCCTCACCAATCCTCCCCCACTGGTACTTGCTGCCTGTCTGTCTTGGTATATAATATTATAATATGCCTCTGTGTATATTCATCAACATTATTTTACCACTTTTTTTAATCTTTAATTTGTTTTAATATTTTTTTGTGATGGACGATCTATTTAATTTAGTCAGCTGAGCAAATGCAGAGATTCTTTTTTGGGTAGGGGGGTTAATGGTCGGGTTGCTATGGTAACCAGGGAGACGACTTTGCTGTGTTATCTTAGCAATCATCGTACTCCCTTTTGGTTGTGAGGGTCTATTTAAAAGTTTGAACGTTTTCATACACATTGTTGATTGAATGGTTCACACCATTGCTAGCAGGGAGAAGACCTCACACACACGTCAAAAAAATGTAAGTTCCAAGTACCGTGGTGTCAGGGTACCTCTAGTGGTTAAGACCATTGGGCCAGTAACTGAAAGGTTACTGGTTCGAATCACTGAGCTAATTAGGTGAAAAATATGTTGATGTGCCCTTGAGCAAGGCACTTAACCCTAATTGCTCCAGTAAGTCGCTCTGGATAAGAGCGTCTGATAAATTACTAAAAATGTATATGTACATTTGGGAACCCAAAAGTTGTTTTATTTTTACACTGATGTGGTTTCGGATCAGGGAACATGATTTGACAAAATCCCAATTTATATGTATTTATGTACATCGGAGCATTAGTTTGGGCTTACATTTATTAATTTTTTTGATCAGCACATGTACTTAGTGCTAAAGATGGTCTTTATGATTTTAGGAAACCCACCCTAGTATGTGTTTAACACACAGAACAACAGCTTTAACCAGTGTCTCTGTGTCTGGCTTTTCCTTACGAGAATATGTTTTTAAAAGCTGAATTTAAAGTTTTGAAACATTTTTTGTTATTGCTCTTTTATCACACGGTTTTATTTGTTTTAAAACCTTTTATTCAAAGAAGTCATGACAACCATTTCTTAAATAGTTTATAGTGTGACCTTAGCTATTAGGTAGCCAGAGGCAGAGCCATATACAGTTGAAGTCAGAAGTTTACATACTCCTTAGCCAAATACATTTAAACTCAGTTTTTCACAATTCCTGACATTTAATCCAAGTAAACATTCCCTGTTTTAGGTCAGTGATAATCACCACTTTGTTTTAAGAATGTAAAATGTCAAAATAATAGTAGAGAGAATGATTTATTTCTGCTTTTATTTCTTACATCACATTCCCAGTGGGTTAGAAGTTTACATACACTCAATTAGTATTTGGTAGCATTGCCTTTAAATTGTTTAACTTGGGTTAAACATTTCAGGTAGCCTTCCACAAGCTTCCCACAATAAGTTGGGTGAATTTTGGCCCATTCCCCCTAACAGAGTTGGTGTAACTGAGTCAGGTTTTTTGGCCTCCTTGCTCGCACATGCTTTTTCAGTTCTGCCCACACATTTTCTATAGGATTGAGGTCAGGGCTTTGTGATGGCCACTCCAATACCTTGACTTTGGTGTCCTTAAGCCATTTTGCCACAACTTTGAAAGAATGCTTTGGGTCATTGTCCATTTGGAAGACCCATTTGCGACCAAGCTTTAACTTCCTGACTGATGTCTTGAGATGTTGCTTCAATATATCCACCTAATTTTCCTCCTCATGATGCCATCTATTTTGTGAAGTGCACCAGTCCCTCCTGCAGCAAAGCACCCCCACAACATGATGCTGCCACCCCCTTGCTTCACGGTTGGGATGGTGTTCTTTGGCTTGCAAGCCTCCCCTTTTTTCTTCCAAACACAACAATGGTCATTATGGCCAAACAGTTCTATTTTTGTTTCATCAGACCAGAGGACATTTCTCCAAAAAGTACAATCTTTGTCCCCCTTTTTTTATGGCGGTTTTGGAGCAGTTGCTTCTCCTTGCTGAGCGGCCTATCAGGTTATGTTGATATATGACTCGTTTTACTATTGACATAGATACTTCTGTACCTGTTTCCTCCAGCATCTTCACAAGGTCCTTTGCTGTTGTTCTGGATTTGATTTTCACTTGTCACACCAAAGTACGTTAATCTCTAGGAGACAGAATGTGTCTCCTTCCTGAGCGGTTTGACGGCTGCTTGGTGTTTATACTTGCGTACTATTGTTTGTACAGATGAACGTGGTATCTTCAAGTGTTGGGAAATTGCTCCCAAGGATGAACCAGACTTGTGGAGGTCTACAATTTATTTTCTGAGGTCTTGGCTGATTTCTTTGGATGATGTCAAGCAAAGAAGCACTGAGTTTGAAGGTAGGCCTTGAAATAGATCCATAGGTACACCTCCAATTGACTCAAATGATGTCAATTCACCTATCAGAAGCTTCTAAAGGCATGACATAATTTTCTGGAATTGTCCAAGCTGTTTAAAGGCACAGTCAACTTAGTGTATGTAAACTTTTGACCCACTGGAATTGTGATACAGTGAATTATAAGTGAAATAATCTGTCTGTAAACAATTGTTGGAAAATTACTTGTGTCATGCACAAAGTAGATTGCCAAAACTATAATTTGTTAACAAGAAATTTGTGGAGTGGTTGAAAAACGAGTTTTAATGACTCCAACCTAAGTGTATGTAAACTTCCGACTTCAACTGTATATAGAGAGAGTCCGGCCAATTTTTAGAATGGACTCCATGTTGCTGCCATTGAGCATTCCATTTATTCATTCATGACAAGTATTTGGATTTTAAATCAATTCAAGATGTTCAGTTACTTAACATGTTTAAATTAAGACAATTCTATAAACTGCTATTTGTCAATATTGCACATGGCTACCATATGGAATTATGTGATTGTCTGTGTCATGTAAATGCATCATAATGCAGAAAACTCAATGTCTTAACTCTCTAAATGGCTCTAGATAGTATAGTCTTCTATGTTCTAGAATATGGCCAGAGAATTTTACTGCAGAACACTAAGTTCTAGAATACAGTGGTTCTATGTTACAAAGTTAGAGGCTCTTCATAGGCCTTCACGTTCACATGCTGAAGAGAGTTCCATTGAAGGTGTGTGTAATGCGTGCATGTGTGCATGCGGTATCAAATAAGATCTAGATGAAACAGAAAGAGCCAGAAGATTGTGCTCTGTTCACTATTGTGATTAGCCAGTTTCCTACCCTAGAGACTCAGCCTGGGGATTAATTCAGTTTAGCCTTGTGGGCTAGTTTCAACTCTATCTCCACACATATACACACACACACACTCTTCAGCCCCACACTGTAAACCAGGGTCTATCAACTAGATTCAGCCGTGGGCCAGAGCATAATTACAAATCATTTGTAGACCGCAAATTGAACCGCAAAAAGCCCAAACAGATATATTTGACAAAAACATAATAATTTCTAACTATGCTTACATTTGTATACGATTATGTGTCACTCGATTATGTGTGGGAATACTTTGGACAGATTTTCTGAAGTAAAATAACTTGGAGCTGATTTCCTGGTGTTTTTACAGATTATTATGTCCAACAATGAAAATGTAAAAAAAAATACAGTACCAGTCAAAAGTTACACACCTGCTCATTACTGTTTTAATTTGTTTGTTTTAAATAAAAAAAAATCTACATTGTAGAATAATAGTGAAGGCATCAAAACTATGAAATAACAGCTATGGAATCATGTAGGAAACCAAAAAGTGTAAAACAAATCTAAATATTTTGTTATATTTGACATTCTTCAAAGTAGCCACCCTTTGCCTTGATGACAGCTTTACACTCTCTCAACCAGCTTCATGAATTAGTCACCTGGAATGCATTTCAATTAACAGGTGTGGCCTGTTAAAAGTTCATTTGAGGAATTTCTTTCCTTCTTAATGTGTTTGAGCCAATATGTTAGGGGTGGTAGGGGTGGTATACAGATTAAGCCCTATTTGGTACAAGACCAAGTCCATATTATGTGAAGAACAGCTCAAATAAGCAAAGAGAAACGACAACCCATCATTACTTTAAGACATGAAGGTCAGTCAATCCGTAAAATTTCAAGAACTTCAAGTGCAGTCGCAAAAACCATCAAGCGCTATGATGAAACTGTCTCTCATGAAGACCACCACAGGAAAGGTAGACCCAGAGTTACCTGCAGAGGATCATTTAATTAGTTACCAGCCTCAAACCTGTATAAATAAAGGTAAAAAAATAAAAGGCATGTGGGTGACTCCCCAAACATATGGAAGAAGGTACTCTGGTCAGATGAGACTAAAATTGAGCTTTTTGGCCATCAAGGATAATGCTATCTCTGGTGCAAAGCCAACACCTCTCATCACCCCGAGAACAACATCCCCACAGTGAAGCATGGTGGTGGCAGCATCATGCTGTGGCAATGATTTTCATCGGCAGGGACTGGGAAACTGGTCAGAATAGAAGGAATGATGGAATGG
The DNA here is from genome assembly GCF_013265735.2 of Oncorhynchus mykiss. NCBI lineage: Eukaryota > Metazoa > Chordata > Actinopteri > Salmoniformes > Salmonidae > Oncorhynchus > Oncorhynchus mykiss. The sequence goes on along the minus strand of NC_048585.1, from coordinate 36,297,410 downwards.
CACTTAAATACAGGGAAATTCTTGATGGAAACCGGTTTCTGTCTTCAAGAGATTTGAGACTGGGACGGAGGTTCACCTTCCAGCAGGACAATGACCCTAAGCATACTGCTAAAGCAACACTTGAGTGGTTTAAGGGGAAACATTTAAACGTCTTGGAATGGCCTAGTCAAAGCCCAGACCTCAATCGAATGGAGAATCTATGGTATGACTTAAGGATTGCTGTACTCCAGCGGAACCCATCCAACTTGAAGGAGCTGGAGCAGTTTTGCCTTGAAGAATGGGCAAAAATCCCAGTGGCTAGATGTGCAAAGCTTATAGAGACATACCCCAAAAGACTTGCAGCTCTAATTGCTGCAAAAGGTGGCTCTTCAATGTATTGACTTTGGAATAGTTATACACGCTCAAGTTTAGTTTTTTTGTCTTATGTCTTGTTTGTTTCACAATAAAAAATATTTTGCATCTTCAAAGTGTAAATCAAATGATACAAAAATCTATTTTAATTCCAAGTTGTAAGGCAACAAAATAGGAAAAATGCCAAGGCAGGTGAATACTTTCGCACGCCATTGTAAATCCTTCACAGAGTTCAAGTAACAGACACATCTCAATATCAACTTTTCAGAGGAGACTGCGTGAATCAGGCCTTCGTGGTTGAATTGCTGCAAAGAAACCACTACTGAAGAATACCAATAAGAATAAGAGACTTGCTTGGGCCAAGAAACACGAGCAATGGACATTAAACCGGTGAACATCTGTCCTTTGGTCTAATGAGTCCAAATTTGAGATTTTTGGTTTCAACTGCCGTGTCTTTGTGACATGCAGAGTAGGTGAACGGATGGTCTCCGCATGTGTGGTTCCTACTGTGAAGCATAGAGGAGAAGGTGTGATGTTGCGGGAGACCTTTGCTGGTGACACTGTTGGTGATTTATTTAGAATTCAAGGTACACTTAACCAGCATGTCTACCACAGCATTTGGCAGTAATACACCATCCCATCTGGTTTGCGTTTAGTGGGACTATCATTTGTTTTTCAACAGGACAATGACCCAACACACCTCCAGGCCTTGTAAGGGCTATTTGACCAAGAAGGAGAGTGATAGAGTACTGCATCAGACGACCTGGCCTCCACAATCACCCGACCTCAACCCAATTGAGATGGTTTGGGATGAGTTGGACCGCAGTGTAAAGGAAAAGTAGCCAACAAGTACTCAGTATATGTGGGAACTCCTTCAAGACTTTTGGAAGCATTCCAGGTGAAGCTGGTTGAGAGAATGCCAAGAGTGTGCAAAGCTGTCCTCGAGGCAAAGGGTGGATACTTCGAAGAATCTAAAATATAAAAAATATTTTGATTTGTTTAACACTTTTTTGGGTACTACATGATTCCATATGTGTTATTTCATTAGTTTTGATGTCTTCACTATTATTTTACAATATAGAAAATAGTCAAAATAAAGAAAACCCCTTTAATGAGTAGGTGTGTCCAAACTTTTGACTGGTTCTGTATATAAAAAATCAAATAGTTTTTTTTGCTCAGAAAACTTGGTGGGGCAAATACAAATTCCCCAGTTATAAACCCTGCTGTAGACCATGTGTAAGGGCATCAACTGCCATCCCTTCTTACATTCATCCTTCCCCTTACAAGACTTTCTCTTCCATCCCCAGGTCACTTAAAGGTCCCGAAAAGTCATTCTGATTCCCATTTAAAAAAGCCCTTTGAGTGATGAAAATATCACCCATAATATTTGTTTTGGATAAAAAAAAAAAAAATTAAAGTACTTTTTCTCTCATGGCTAACTACCAGGAAGTTTGAAAAGGCAGGCTGAGTGGGCGGGAAGCTTATATTCATGAGCTCACCAAGACTGACAGCTCTTTGAAAAACTTGTCAAAACTGTCAAGCAACTTGGATGCTGTGAGCAGCGTTGCAGTAAAACCATCCCAAGCTAATTTTATGAAATTTTATCAATGATGTCAAAAATGTTTTTTTACATCTCTCGTTTGTCATGTCTCTTGTGATGTGGTTCACAGCTGCACTGGCGGATGTGTTGACTTGACAACTGCATCTGAGTTTTGAACGACCTTTCCCCCTTATTTGTTCCATGCTGGCTGAACACCTAGCTAGCCATTAACTAGCTAACACCAGAGACGGATAAAGGGGAAACACAATAACCTTTGCCTTAGATGAAGAGGGTAAACCTTTAATAATATTTTCTGAAACCCTTCAGTAACATTTTGGCAACCAGCGGAGTAGCTATCTATTTATGTAAACTGCGCCCTTCTGCAAACCCGCCTTCTCCATTGTTGGTTACAAGGCGGTACTTATTTAAATTAGGTTCGAGAATATCATGTTACCATTGATGTATTAAAATGATAGAGTTATGCAGATGTCACCCTATCCCCCTAATAATCCTGCCACCTGTATCCAAGTGTTTAACACTGGGGAGAGGACCAGGTACTTTATTTTCAAACTTTATCAATGTAGATGCAACAGTTATTTTTCGTACTTTGGACATCATACTGGGATTTGGTTTCATCCAAATATCATCCAATCATCCAATTTCATGACATCATTTTGACTGTTCATGATCTTTAGAACAGACTGAGAGATGGAGGAGAGGTATAGTTGGTTGACACTGTATGACTGCAATGCCTTCTTACATTCACCCTGTCTACCCCTCAATCCATCGTTCTCTCCCTCCTTCCCCTTACAAGAGTTTCTCTCCGAGCCCCCAGGTCACTTAATAGAAAGAGATAGAGAGGTATAGGTTTTGTCCCAAATTACACCCTATTCCCCATATAGTGCACTATGGGCCCTGGTCTATATCGGGAATAGGGTACCATTTTGGGCACAGACAGAGTTTGTTGACGCTGTATGTAGAAATGATGAGTTTCTCTCTCTGCCCCAAGCCACTTAATATATATAGAGAGAGAAACATTTTTAAAAAGCAGGATGAAGAAGGAGAGTGAGAGATAGTTTGAAGACACTGTATATAGAAAGGACTGGTCCGCCATGTCAAAGGGAATACTACTATGATGCATCAAGATGTAATATGTTTTACTGTTTATCTGGAGATATAATATAAACTGTATAACTGTAAATTCAATAAATACTGCATTTTTGTCTAAAATCTCTGCTTTGTCTTGGTTGGTTGGTTGCACTGCTCCAGTCGGAGAGAACAGTACATAAGAATAAAACACAATAAAGACTGAAGGTTTGTTTTCATTGTGATCCTCGTCTCTTTTTTTTGTTCTATTTATTTTCCTGAAAACTATATTTTCAAGAAGCAGTGCCAGCAGATTGCAATACTGTGTAATATTTCCTACAAACAGTTTGTGAAAGAAGTTTAGCTATTATTCTGTTATATTGGCCAGGACTAAATCCGAAACATGCTTGACATTTAAAATGAATTTCCAATTGAGCAAACATCTACAGTGCTTACCTTGATTGCAATCTCTGCAAACACGGTAACATTGCCTTTTAAAAGGCGTGTTGAATTCTGGCCATTGGGTAAGTAAGCTAACCATTTATTATGTGTACTAGTGTGTGGGGGGGTGTATGTCTGTGTGTGTGTAATATTGTCTGATGCAGCAAAAATTATTCCCGCACTTAAAACTTCTATATTGGTGTCACGCCCTTGCCTTAGTATTCTGTGTTTTCGTTAGTATTTTAGTGAGTCCAGGGTGTGACATGGGGATTTATGTGGTTTGTTTTGTCTGGGGTTGTTTGTAGTTATGGGATTGTGGTTAGAGTAGTACTCTAGGTAAGTCTATGGTTGCCTAGAGTGGTTCTCAATCAGAGGCAGGTGTTTATCGTTGTCTCTGATTGGGAACCATATTTAGGCAGCCATATTCTTTAGGTCTCTTGTGGGTGATTGTTCCTGTCTTTGTGGCACCAGATAGGACTGTTTCGGTTTTTTCACATTTCTTGTTTTGTAGATTGTTGTATTTTCATCTTTATTAAAGATGTACAAAACTAACCACGCTGCATTTTGGTCCGCCTCTCTTTCACCAGAAGAAAACCGTTACAGAATCACCCACCAACCAAGGACCAAGCGGCGTGGTAAACAGAGGCAGCAGCAGCAGGAGAAGCAACAGGTGCAGCAGGAGCAACAGCAGCAAAAGCAGCAGCAGGAGGAGCTAGCACGGCAGAGCGGCTGGAAGCCCGAGGGAGAGTGTGGCAGAGTCAGGAGTCACCTGAGCCAACAGAGCCATGGATGGTATTGGAGCTGTCGGCGAAGCTGAGTGCTGAGTCTGAGAGTGTTGAGGATGTATTGGACAGAATAGAGAGAAGGCTGTTGGTTTGGCATAGTATGCAAGGCATTCGCCCTGAGGTGCATGTCCCCAGCCCGGTACCACCAGTGCCGGCACCCCGCACCAGGCTGTCTCTCCATCCCATCAACACAGGTGCTCCCGCCTGTCCGGCGCTACCGGAGTTTCCGCCCCTCAGTCCAGAGGCGCCAGAGCCCCTCAGTCCAGAGGCGCCGGAGCCCCTCAGTCCAGAGGCGCCGGAGCCCCTCAGTCCAGAGGCGCCGGAGCCCCTCAGTCCAGAGGCGCCGGAGCCCCTCAGTCCAGAGGCGCCGGAGCCCCTCAGTCCAGAGGCGCCGGAGCCCCTCAGTCCAGAGGCGCCGGAGCCCCTCAGTCCAGAGGCGCCGGAGCCCCTCAGTCCAGAGCTGCCGGAGCCTTCCTCTCCGCCCAGCGCCGCCAGTCTGCCCAGCGCCGCCAGTCTGCCCAGCGCCGCCAGCGCCGCCAGTCTGCAAGGTGCCGCCAGTCTGCCAGGAGCCGCCAGTGCCGCCAGTGCCGCCAGGAGCCGCCAGTCAACCAGGTGCCGCCAGTCAGCCAGGAGCCGCCAGTCAGCCAGGAGCCGCCAGTCAGCCAGGAGCCGCCAGTCAGCCAGGAGCCGCCAGTCAGCCAGGAGCCGCCAGGAGCCGCCAGTCAGCCAGGAGCCGCCAGGAGCCGCCAGTCAGCCAGGAGCCGCCAGGAGCAGCCAGTCTGCCAGGATCCGTCAGAACCGGCAGTCAGCCAGGATCCGCCAGTCTGCCAGGATCCGTCAGAACCGGCAGTCAGCCAGGATCCGCCAGTCTGCCAGGATCCGCCAGAACTGCCAGTCAGCCAGGATCCGCCAGGACTACCAGTTAGCCAGGATCTGCCAGTCAGCCAGGATCTGTCGGAACCACCAGTCAGCCAGGATCTGCCAGAACCACCAGCCAGCCAGGATCTGCCAGATCCATCAACCTGCCTGAGCTGCCCCTCAGTCCCGAGCTGCCCCTCAGTCCCAAGCTGCCCCTCAGTCCCGAGCTGCCCCTCAGTCCAGTGGGGCCCGTTGTTAGGGTTCCTAGGCCAAGGTTAGCGGCGAGGGTCGCCACTCAAGGGACGCTAAGGAGGTGGACTAAGACAATTATGGAGTGGGGTCTACGTCCAGCGCCAGAGCCGTCACCGCGGACAGATGCCCACCCAGACCCTCCCCTATAGGTTTAGGTTGTGCGTTCGTCCTCTCAATCAGAGGCAGGTGTTAGTCATTGTCTCTGATTGGGAACCGCCTCTCTTTCCCCAGAAGACCATTACAATTGGTCCGCTAATACCGGACTAGTAAAGGTCCAGTGCACTACTTTTGTGAAAAAATGTAATGTATTTGAGCATTTCTTGAGTCTGATAATTATCTGTACAAAACAGTTAATCTGATAATACTTGTAGAATGTAAAAATGCTTATGTTTCCAGTTTCTTAAACTTTACAAATGCAACTTATTTCTATGTGAAAACTGAAAGTCTATTAATTAATTTTCCATTTTAGTAGACGCTCTTATCCAGAGCAACTTACAGTAGTGAGTGAATACATTTGAATTATTTTTCGTACTGGTCCCCCATGGGAATCGATCCCACAAGCCTTGCATTGCAAACTACCAACAGTGCCACATCATATCATCACAAACCTCTTGATGTCTCAATGTACTCAATTACTGTATTGTGTATAGTTTCTTTCATGGTGATGGAAATTCTATGGGTACAAACCAGGATGACCAGCCTACAGTATGTACAATACAGTAATGCAGATTTACATTAAGTGGTTTGTAAGGATGGTAAATTAATACTTAATACTGCACACAAAGTGGTTGTTTTCCATGTTATTTGATCAATACAAATATTTGATGTGGATGTTTTTGCCCATAACTTTGCAGCTTTTGATGTAAATGTTTGAGGAGAGGTCTTTCTGGATACCATTAGAATGACAATCTCAGAGAAAGGGCAACAACTTTTACAATTGCAAGATACTGGTCTTATTTATACTACCTTTTTTGCCAAAGTGGAGATGCTGAAAAAGTTTTTTGCTCAGGCTACAGATGTCTGTCGGTCTGCTAATAATAGTAAAGGCCCAGTGCACTACTTCTGTGAGAACCATATTGACATTCGCCCAACTTGTACATCTAAGTCAGTGGAGGGGAGAAGAAGGGTAGAATCATCCTCAGTGAATTTCATTAAAGATATATATTTTTTAACATGTAAAAAATGATCCTCTTTAGATAAAATGATGCTACAATGGTAAATCTAATCTCCCCATTTCTGCCCATTTTTTTGCTCAGTTTTGCAGGCCTTCTCATACAGCTGCCACTGTATACGCACTCGTAAATCAAGACCTTTCTTGAGTTGAAGATGGTGCAACTTGAGAATCTGAGTCTATGGTTGTTGTGGGGAAAGGGGTTGAGTGTGTATGAGTGTTTCTCTGTGTGTGTGTGTGCGTGTGTGTTTGTGTCACGAATATTACCGAAGGTGACTCCCCTTCTTGTTCGGGTGGCGCTCGGCAGTCGTCGTTGCCGGTCTACTAGCTGCCACCGATCCTTTGTTCTGTGTTCGTTTGGTTTTGTCTATTGGTTTCACCTGTTCCTTGTTTGGTTGTTAGGGTGGGGTTATTTAAGTTCCTTCAGCCCGCTTCTGTTTGTGCGGGCTTGTTCATCTGTATGTGTTAGAGTGGTTAGTGTTTTCTTTTGGGTTTCTCGCTGTCCTTGTATTTTCACGATAGGGTACTTTTGTTCTGTAGTTATACCTGGTTTGGTATACTATTTTTGTTCCTGTGATTATTTTTGGACATTAAAGCGTGTTTTTCCCGCATCCTTTGCTCTCTGCACCTGACTCCACACCTATTCACTCATTGAGCGTTACAGTTTGTGTGTGTGTGTGTCCCACAACTGTTGCGAGGGAGTAAAAGATGTTAGGGACATTATATCGGATGAATCACAATAATTGTTTGCCAAAATAATAGTTGCTTGCCGTAATGGCAATACTGGTAAGAGGAAACAATCCTTTGCATAAACTGTCTACATTACTACAAAAATGAATGGCTAATTATGGAAATTAAGAACCTGTATTCTGAATATATATATCTATTTTTTTTATAGCTATATATAATACAATTCGAGGTGAGGGCGATGGAAATACTTTTGCCGGTTGATCTGCTTCTGTTTTGTGGGTGGCACTGTGTGCTCTTTTCGAAGGATGGGTCCCAGTCTCTCCAGGCCATGGGATCCAGGGGGTCGGTGGGGGTCTGCCGGGCATTGGGATGACAACCCAACTCGGGATGAGTAGGGGTTTTAGTGGGTGGAATAGTGGGGACCAATTGGAGGTTTACTTAGTAGCAATGCAAATTTCATGGTATCGCTATATCATCATGTTACTTTTTAATGGTATGTTTACAAACATATATTATGATAAATAGAATTGAAACTTGTGTCTCATTATGGTAATTAGTGAAATAAGTATAGCCAGTTATAATTGTGATGGCTTAGCAGATAATAAGAAAAGACGATCAGTATTTACCTGGCTAAAAGAGAGGAATATAACATCTATTGTTTACAGAAAATATATTTCTCCCGTGGGTAAAGAAATTTAAAAGGGGTGATGATATTGTCCAAACAGATCCTTAAGGTAGATGGATGATTTTAAACATGTTATTTGACCATAAACCGATATGCCTTATTAACCTATACGGTCTAAATAATGATTATCCAAGCTTCTTTGAAAATATAAATTGCGAATTGATCAACTCTTCAAGCAACACTAGACTCTATTATTATGGGAGATTATAATACGGTTTTAAATACCTCTATGGACTGGAAAGGAAACTACAAACTATCACCCTCAGGGACTTAAGGAAATCATGAATGTCATGGATGTATTGGAATTAGTGGATATATGGAGGCTTAAATACCCTGACCTAGTGAGAGATACATGGCGGAGGCTTAATCAAGCTAGTCGTCTTGATTACTTTCTTATGTCATTCTCTCTGGCACCAAAAGTTAAAAAGTGTTGATAGGGGACAGAATGCAGTCAGACCATCACATAATTGTCATTTATATTACTCTTACAGAATTTCCACGTGGGCGAAGATATTGGAAATTTAATCAAAGCCTACTGGATGATAACTTGTTTTTAACTAGGACAGAAGAATTTATAACTTACTTTTTCCGACATAACATGTGTACAGCAGATCCCCTTATTGTATGGGATACTTTCAAATTTGCCTTTAGAGGCCATGCAATTCAGTGCTCATCAAAAGCAATTTATGTCAAAAGAGTCCATATTAACAAAGGAAATTGAAGGACTAAAAGTACAGATATATAGCAATACAAACTGTGCCATAGAGGGTCAGAGTAAGTTAGAGGAAAAAACAAAAAGAAACGGAAGAACTGTTTCAAGACAGATCCATTGTATATATTATGAAAATAAAGCGAGCTGGATGGAATATGGGGAAAAATGCACCAAATTCTTTTTGAAGTCACTCATGATTCACCAAACTATGTTTTGAAAGAGGAAGTAAAGTACTTTAAGAATATGTTTTCGTTTCAGTCTCCTCCATCTCCACTAACCGAAGCTAATTGAATGGATTTTTTCCCTATTAATACTGTAAAAATAGCATCTGTACAGAAAGACTCATGTGAAGGCCAAATTACAGAGGAACTTCGTTATGCAATTAAAGCCTTTAAGTCCGGGAAAACTCCAGGGGTGGATGGCATGCCAGAAGAAGTATATCAAACTTTTTTTTTAAACTAAGAAGACCATTATTAGCATCCACAATAATGTAGAAGTGTTCATAAACATATTTTATCCTTATTTACAATAAAATACAAAATACATGGCCTCGCCGAGTGGCATTGAAGCGCTAGAGGTATCGCTACAGACCCGGGTTTGATCCCGGGCTGTATCACAACCAGCCTTGATCAGGAGTCCCATAGGGCGGCTCACAATTGGCCCAACATTGTTAATGTTTGAAAGGGGGGGGGCTTTACTTGGCTCATCGCACTCTCGCAACTCCTTGTGACGAGCCGGGCTCCTGCAGGTGGACCTTGTCGTCAGTTGAACGGTGTTTTGGAGAAATTGAGGGATTAAAGGGATACACAATACATTATTTACCATTCATTTCTATTGGGCAAAACATAATCTGAAACACAACCAAAACAAACAGCAAATGCATCCAACAAGTATACATACAGACGTTGACAAATATTATCTCGCTCTCACTCATATACAGGAATACAGACACCCCACATACACACTCCTTGAAGCAGAAGTAAACATATTGAATGGGAAACACGGAGAATAGAAATCAGACAGCTAATTTTAAAGTAATCAGTTCTGCTTCACCTCTCATAGTAAGTAAGTAGGTGTGTGCATGTGTGTGTGTGCACCTGTGTGTGTGTGTGTGTGTTTGTGATGGATGGGTTAAAATGTGAGGATTACTACTAGGTCATTTTGAGACACTGAGTTTATGCAGAGCTGTGCTAGAACATGACCTTATGGAAGTGTATGTGTGTGTGTATGTCCTGAGGGTGCTATATAGTTGACAGCATGTGTGTTTGTGTGTTAAACGTGCTGGAAGAAGGGAACAGGAGTGGGACGATTGCCGACCGAAAGCAAACAACACCACTCAAGGCTACATTCATATTTCTCCTTCACTCCATCCCTCCCTCTCCATCTTTCTCTCTCTTTCTGTATTTAACTTTTCCAGTCTCTCTCCCAATGTGACATACAGGGAATGTCTCAGACCAGGGCAAACAGAGGCAAAGACTGGTGATGGGAAGGTGTGTGTGTGTGTGTGTGTGTGTGTGTGTGTGTGTGTCTCTCTCTCTCTCTCTCTCTCTCTCTCTCTCTCTGTCACTGTCTTCCTGTCTCTCTCTTTCTTTCTCTCTTTTTCTCTCGCTCTCTTTCTCTCTGTGTCTCTCTCATACTTTCTCTCACACACAAAACCACACACACACAAACAATGTGTGTCTTGTCTCTTTATTGCTCTCTGGGGGCTACATTAGTCCATTCAGACGGTATAATAACTTCTATAAGAACCACCTGATTAAAAGGTAAGGATAGAAACACATTAAATGGACACGCTGCCATAATAGAAACACATTAAATAGCAACAGACTGTGCCTGCGTCCCAAATGGTACCCTATTCCCTATGTAGTGCACATATTTTGACCAGCACAGCCGTAAGATCTTAATTTGACCAGTATTGCTGTAGCAAAATAAACCTTCAGCTACAGGATTTTAACGATTATGTTCCTTGATCGGTGGTTATGCTATTAGCTGGCCAAAATTAGCCTTCATGAAAACTGCAATAATGTTAATATAACCGTTTGTTAGTGCAAGTTTTCAGTGAATTTATGCAAATCATGAAGCTCATCTGCATTTCCTGCGGCGCAGGAAAATTCTCAGCATCAACAGATTTATGAAAGTAAGATCCTACATCTGTACCTAGCCACTGTGTGTATCTGGAGACGGATATTAAATGGCTTCTGAGCTGAGAGAGAACGTGTGTTTGTGTGTATGTATTTGGATGTTTGGTTAGCAACAGGTTCTAAATGTTCACTCCTACACTTCCCTGAACCTCCTTCTGTCTCGTTCCTCTCCTCCTTCTTTCTGTTCTTTTTGTCTTTCTCTCCCCCTACGTATTTTAATATACAGCACGCTTCATTGGATTGAATGTTCTCCCCCTGTCTTTTCTCTCTCTCTCCTTCTCTCTCTCACCCCCTCTCTCTGTCTTTCTCAAGCACACTGTGTGGTATCAGATAGCCATGTCCCTTCTGAGATGACTGACAAGGGCCTCTGTGTGTGTGTGTGTGTGTGTGTGTGTGTGTGTGTGTGTGTGTGTGTGTGTGTGCGTGCGTGCGTGTGTGCATGTGCGCGTGTGTATCTGTTTGCGTGTATGGCAGTGGGGAGGGCTGTCACAGGTGGCAGTGAGACCAAGGAGGTCACCTGGTGGTCACGGAGAGGAAGAGGTGCATCCTGGGAAAGTTGAGGAGGGCGACCTGGAGGAACTGAACTAACCTTAACCCTGATTCTTCTGTGAGGTCAGGTATGCTGGCCTACCTCACCAGGTAAAACTATGGTTACATCCCAAATGGCTGCTTATTCCTTATGTAATACAACATTTTTGGCCAGGGCTCATAGGGAAGACATTGTTATCAGCTTGACCACCCTGGGCCTCTGGAATGCCCTTCCGGACCACCAATTGCATGGATTGCATTTCATAGAAGTTGCTCATTGTTCCTTCATTGGCGCAGATGCTAGCCTAGTTTCTAACGTTAGCTAGCTATCAAGCTAACCAGTTGTCCTTGTACAGCTTGTACACAAACTTTGCAGATTGTACACAAACTCCACAGATTGTCTCGGGAGTGAGACTGTTTGAATTCCTGCTGTTTAATGCTGTTTCCATCTGCCCTGCGACCAGCCCTGTCTGGAACAGTGAGAAGTAACAGCAAAGCCTACCATAAAAAAAAAACAAAGCCGGTGGGAGTGTTGTTGAGGACAGTGACGTCTCTTTATCACAGGTGAAGGATCAACAAACAAAATAGTTCTACAAGCAGTGGTTGCAACAACAAGAAAAAAGCTTAAACTGTTGTGTCCAAATACTGGTGGAGTCAAGTAATAAAATAATGGACGATCTGACCAGAAAGGTCCAGGACCTGAAGAACAGTTTGCAGTTCTCCCAGGGTCAGCTCAATAAGTTTAAACAGGAGAACAGCAAGATGACAGCCAAATAACAGTAAGTTATTTAGAGAGGATATAATTTCTGTATGTGAATATGAGTGGAACAACATTGTGGTGGACGGAATTGCAGAATCTCCACATGAGACCAGGAAGGAGTCTGGGCTCAAAGTGAGGGAAATGATCACTGTGAAATTGAAAATTAACCACAGGAAGATTGAGGTGGAGCGCGCCCACAGGATTGAAAAACCCACCACCAGCACAGGTGACAGGCCCAGGCCGATGGTGGTCAAGTCCTTTAGGTTCAAAGACAAGCTGTGGTGGAAAAAGTACCCAATGTAATTCTTGAGTAAAATTAAAGATACCTTAATAGAAAATGACTCAAGTTAAGTAAAAGTGAAAGTTTCCCAGTACAATCCTACTTCGGTAAAAGTGTTCAAGTATTTTTACTTAATTACTTTAAACCACTGAAGACAAGGTAGCTGTTCTTGAAAGAGCCAAGAACTTGAGAGTAACGTTCATCTTCCTAAACGAAGACTATCCTGAAGCTATGCAACAGAAGAGGAAAAAACGTATCCTAGCCATAAAAGCTGCCAGAGCGCGTGGGGACATTGCTTACATCTGCTATGACAGGCTCAATGTCCAACCTCTCAACCAAAAGCCTGTAAGGGATGAGAGAGCAAAGCCTGTGGATTCATAGCTCCAAACCCACAGTACACACAAACACCAACAGATTGATGGACTGCTGAATTTTTTTTTCTTCTCTCTTGCTTTGTTTGTTCTTTTCCATATTATGTCTATCTCTGATAAGCTACACTGGAAAGGGATAAAAACAGCCCATATTAATATACAGTGCAAGTATTTAGACCCCACATTTTGTTGAGTTGCAGCCTTATTCTAAAATTGATTAAAAAATAATAATCTTCACAATCTGCACACAATACCCCATAATGACAAAGCGAAAACAGGTTTTCAGACATAAGTATTGACATAAGTATTCAGAACCTTTGCTATGAGTCTCAAAATTGAGCTCAGGTGCATCCTGTTTCCATTGATCATCCTTGAAATGTTTCTACAACTTTATTGGAGTCCACCTGTGGTAAATTCTATTTATTGGACGTGATTTGGAAAGCCACACTCCTGTCTACATAAGGTCCCACAGTTGACAATGCATGTTAGAGCAAAAACCAATCCAGGTTGAAGGAGTTGTCCATAGAGCTCCGAGACAGGATTGGGTCGAGACACAGATCTGGGGAAGGGTACCAAAAAATGTCTGCAGCATTGAAGCTCATCAATAACAGTTGCCTCCATCATTCTTAAATGGAACAAGTTTGGAACCACCAAGACTCTTCCTAGAGTTGGCCGCCTGGCAAAACTGAGCAATCGGGGGAGAAGGGCCTTGATCAGGGAAGGTAACCAAGAACACAATGGTCACTCTGACAGAGCTCCAGAGATCCTCTGAGGAGATGGCAGAACCTTCCAGAAGGACAACAATCTTGGCAGCACTCCACCAATCAGGCCTTTATGGTAGAGTGGCCAGACAGAAGCCACTCATCAGTATTTATTTTATTTTTATATTTCACCTTTATTTAACCAGATAGGCTAGTTGAGAACAAGTTCTCATTTACAATTGCGACCTGGCCAAGATAAAGTAAAGCAGTTCGACACATAAAACAACACAGAGTTACACAAGGAATAAACAAACATACAATCAATAATACAGTAGAAAAATCTATATACAGCATGTGCAAATGAGGTAGGATAAGAGAGGTAAGGCAATAAATAGGCCACGGTGTTGAAGTAATTACAACATAGCAATTAAACACTGGAATGGTAGGATGTGCAGAAGATGAATGTGCAAGTAGAGATACTGAGGTGCAAAGGAGCAAGATAAATACATAAATAAATACAGTATGGGGAAGAGGTAAATTGGATGGGCTATTTACAGATGAGCTATGTACAGGTGCAATGCTCTGTGAGCAGCTTTTACAGCTGGTGCTTAAAGCTAGTGAGGGAGGTAAGAGTCTCCAGCTTCAGAGATTTTTGCAGTTCGTTCCAGTCATTGGCATTAGAGAACTGGAAGGAGAGGCGGCCAAAGGAAGAATTGGCTTTGGGGGTGACCAGTGAGATATACCTGCTGGAGCGGTTGCTACGGGTGGGTGCTGCTATGGAGACCAGTGAGCTGAGATAAGGCGGGACTTTACCTTGCAGAGACTTGTAGATGACCTGGAGTCAGTGGGTTTGGCGACGAGTATGACGTGAGGGCCAGCCAACGAGAGCATACAGGTCACAGTGGTGGGTAGTATATGGGGCTTTGGTAACAAAATGGATGGCACTGTGATAGACTGCATCCAATTTGTTGAGTAGAGTGTTGGAGGCTATTTTGTAAATGACATCGCCGAAGTCGAGGATCGTTAGGATGGTCAGTTTTAAGATGGTATGTTTGGCAGCATGAGTGCAGGATGCTTTGTTATGAAGTAGGAAGCCAATTCTAGATTTAATTTTGGATTGGACATGTTTAATGTCAGTCTGGAAGGAGAGTTTACAGTCTAACCAGACACCTAGGTATTTGTAGTTGTCCACATATTCTAAGTCAGAACCGTCCAGAGTGGTGATGCTGGACTGGCGGGCGGGTGCGGGCAGCGATCGGTTGAAGAGCATGCATTTAGTTTTACTTGCATTTAAGAGCAGTTGAAGGCCACGGAAGGAGAGTTGTATGGCATTGAAGCTCGTCTGGAGGTTAGTTAACACAGTGTTCCAAGAAGGGCCAGAGGTATGTCCGATTTGACATACTGAACTATGTCGGAGAAGTAGTTGGTGAACCAGGCGAGGCAATCATTTGAGAAACCAAGGCTGTTGAGTCTGCCGATGAGGATGTGGTGATTGACAGAGTCGAAAGCCTTGGCCAGATCAATGAATACGGCTGCACAGTAATGTTTCTTATCGATGGCGGTTAAGATATCGTTTAGGACCTTGAGCGTGGCTGAGGTGCACCCATGACCAGCTCTGAAACCAGATTGCATAGCAGAGAAGGTATGGTGAGATTCGAAATGGTCGGTAATCTGTTTGTTGACTTGGCTTTCGAAGACCTTAGATAGGCATGGTAGGATAGATATAAATCTGTAGTAGTTTGGGTCAAGAGTGACCGCAGCTGCTTTCCAATCTTTGGGAATCTTAGACGACACGAAAGAGAGGTTGAACAGGCTAGTAATAGGGGTGGCAACAATTTTGGCAGATCATTTTAGAAAGAAAGGGTCCAGATTGTCTAGCCCGGCTGATTTGTAGGGGTCCAGATTTTGCAGCTCTTTCAGAACATCAGCTGAATGGATTTGGGAGAAGGAGAAATGGGGAAGGCTTGGGCTAGTTGCTGTTGGGGGTGCAGTGCTGTTGACCGGGGTAGGAGTAGCCAGGTGGAAAGCATGGCGAGCCGTAGAAAAATGCTTATTGAAATTCTCAATTATGGTGGATTTATCAGTGGTGACAGTGTTTCCTATCTTCAGTGCAGTGGGCAGCTGGGAGGAGGTGTTCTTATTCTCCATGGACTTTACAGTGTCCCAGAACTTTTTTGAGTTAGTGTTGCAGGAAGCAAATTTCTGCTTGAAAAAGCTAGCCTTGGCTTTTCTAACTCCCTGTGTATAATGGTTTCTAGCTTCCCTGAACAGCTGCATATCACGGGGGCTGTTCGATGCTAATGCAGAACGCCATAGGATGTTTTTGTGTTGGTTAAGGGCAGTCAGGTCTGGGGAGAACCAAGGGCTATATCTGTTCCTGGTTCTACATTTCTTGAATGGGGCATGTTTATTTAAGATGGTTAGGAAGGCATTTAAAAAAAATATCCAGGCATCCTCTACTGACGGGATGAGATCAATATCCTTCCAGGATACCCCGGCCAGGTCGATTAGAAAGGCCTGCTCGCTGAAGTGTTTCAGGGAGCGTTTTACAGTGATGAGTGGAGGTCGTTTGACCGCTGACCCATTACGGATGCAGGCAATGAGGCAGTGATCGCTGAGATCTTGGTTGAAGACAGCAGAGGTGTATTTAGAGGGGAAGTTGGTTAGGATGATATCTATGAGGGTGCCCGTGTTTAAGGCTTTGGGGAGATACCTGGTAGGTTCATTGATAATTTGTGTGAGATTGAGGGCATCAAGTTTAGATTGTAGGATGGCTGGGGTGTTAAGCATGTTCCAGTTTAGGTCGCCTAGCAGCACGAGCTCTGAGGATAGATAGGGGGCAATCAGTTCACATATGGTGTCCAGAGCACAGCTGGGGGCAGAGGGTGGTCTATAGCAGGCGGCAACGGTGAGAGACTTGTTTTTAGAGAGGTGGATTTTTAAAAGTAGAAGTTCAAATTGTTTGGGTACAGACCTGGATAGTAGGACAGAACTCTGCAGGCTATCTCTGCAGTAGATTGCAACACCGCCCCCTTTGGCAGTTCTATCTTGTCTGAAAATGTTGTAGTTTGGAATTAAAATTTCTGAATTTTTGGTGATCTTCCTAAGCCAGGATTCAGACACAGCTAGAACATCCGGGTTGGCAGAGTGTGCTAAAGCAGTGAATAGAACAAACTTAGGGAGGAGGCTTCTAATGTTAACATGCATGAAACCAAGGCTATTACGGTTACAGAAGTCGTCAAAAGAGAGCGCCTGGGGAATAGGAGTGGAGAGAGGAACATAGGAGAGGAACAGAGGAACATAGGAGGCGTAGAATAAGGGTGCGGCTAAAAGCAATAAGAATTGGTCGTCTAGAACGTCTGGAACAGAGAGTAAAAGGAGGTTTCTGGGGGTGATAAAATAGCATCAAGGTATAGTGTACAGACAAAGGTATGGTAGGATGTGAATACAGTGGAGGTAAACCTAGATATTGAGTGATGAAGAGAGCTATCTGGATTTGGGTGAAGGAGAAGTGGAGGAGGTAACAGTGTTTCCTAGCCTCAGTGCAGTGGGCAGTTGGGAGGAGGTGCTCTTGTTCTCCATGGACTTTACAGTGTCCCAGAACTTTTTGGAGTTAGTATTACAGGATGCACATTTCTGCTTGGAAAAGCTAGCCTTAGCTTTCCTAACTGTCTGTGTATATTTGTTCCTAACGTCCCTGAAAAGTTGCATATCACGGGGGTTGTTCGATGCTAATGCAGTATGCCGCAGGATGTTTTTGTGCTGGTTAAGGGCATTCAGGTCTGGAGTGAAAAAAGGGCTATATCTGTCCCTGGTTCTACATTTTTTGAATGGGGGCATGCTTATTTAAGATGGTGAGGAAAGCACTTTTAAAGAATAACCATGCATCCTCTACTGACGGGATGAGGTCAATATCCTTCCTAGATACCGGGGCCAGGTCGATTAGAAAGGCCTGCTCGCTGAAGTGTTTTAGGGAGTGTTTGACAGTGGTGAGGGGTGGTTGTTTGACCGCAGACCCATTACGGATGCAGGCAATGAGGCAGTGATCTCTGAGATCTTGGTTGAAAACAGCAGAGTTTTATTTGGAGGGCAAGTTGGTTAGGATGATACCTATGAGGGTGCCCATGTTTACGAATTTGGGGTTGTACCTGGTGCGTTCATTGATAATTTGTGTGAGATTGAGGGCATCAAGCTTAGATTGTAGAATGGCCGGGGTGTTAAGCATGTCACAGTTTAAGTCACCCAGCAGCACGAGCTCTTAAGATAGATGGGGCGTTAGTCAATTCACATATGGTGTCCAGGGCACAGCTGGGGGCAGAGTGTGGTCTATAGCAAGCGGCAACAGTGAGAGACTTGTTTCTGGAAAGATGGATTTTTACAAGTAGAAGTTCTAATTGTTTTAGTATAGACTTGGATAGTAGGACAGAACTTGAAGGCTATCTCTGCAGTAGATTGCAACACCGCCCCCTTTGTCCATTCTATTTTGTAGGAAAATGTTATACTTAGGGATGGGCAGATTAAGTCGTAGTCCAGTCGTGAAGGATCGGCGGGGTTCCGTGCACCGTACCAGCAGTAGAAGGGGTCCAGGTTTTAAAGCCCAGGAGTGGCTGATGGGCCTCTAGCAAGCCGGGAGAAAGGGCCTAGTATGGGCTCCAAGCTAATTGGTGCTTGCTCCAGGACCGACATTAGCCAGTACTCGGATAGCAGCTAGCTAGCTGCGAAGATCCAGGTGAAAAGGTCCAGAGCTTGCTGTAGGAATCCGGGGACATGGAGAGACAATAGGTCCGGTATGCTCTGGTTTGAGTCGCGTTGTACAAACTGGCGAGAGCTTTCCGAGCTAAAGGTTAGCTGAGGACTGCTTGCAGTGATTAGCTGACTACTGGCTAGTAGCTAGTGAGGTGGCTAGTGATCTGGTTAGCTTCTGTTGTGGGATTCCTTATTCGAGGTGAATAATAGTTTAGAAAAAATAATATCCGCACCACATTGGGTGGTGAGGTGGGTTGCAGGAGAGTGTTTTTAAGTTGAGTTTTTTTTTATATGAAAAAGATATGCGAATAAAAATATATAAAAGATATAGGGTTAGGGTTAGGGTAGGGACAAAGGACCTCTGGCTACTACGCCATCTTGGAAACTTTAGAAAAGTAAAAGGCACATAACAGCTCGCTAGAAGTTTTCCAAAGGGCACCTAAAGGACTCTCAGACCATGAGAAACAGGATTCTCTGGTCTGATGAAACCAAGATTGAACTCTTTGGCCTGAATGCCAAGTGTCACATCTGGAGGAAACCTGGCACCATCCCTACCGTGAAGCAAGCATCGGACTTTGGGGATGTTTTTCTGCGGCAGGGACTGGAGACTAGTCAGGTTCGAGGGAAAAATTAACGGAGCAAAGTACAGTGAGATCCTTGATGAAAATCTCCTCCAGAGCGCTCAGGACCTCAGACTGGGGCAAAGGTTCACCTTCCAGCAGGACAACGACCCTAAGCACACAGCCAAGACAACGCAGGAGTAGCTTCTGGACAAATCTATGAAAGTCCTTGAGTGACTCAGCCAGAGCCTGGACTTGAACCCGATTGAACACCTCTGGAGAGACCTGAAAATGCCCCCAATCCAACCTAACAGAGCTTAAGAGGATCTGCAGAGAAGTACAGGTGTGCCAAGCTTGTAGTGTCACACCCCAGAAGAATCGAGGCCGTAATCATTGCCAAAGGTGCTTCAACAAAGTACTGAGTAAAGGGTCTGAATACTTATGTAAATCTGATATTTCAGTTTTTTATTTGTAATACATTTGCAAAATTTTCTAAAAACCTGTTTTTGCTTTGTCATTACTGGGTTTTCTGTGAATATTGATGAGGGGGAAAAAACAATTGAATCCCTTTTAGAATAAGGATGTAACGGAACAAAATGTGGGAAAAGGTAAAGGGGTCTGAATACCTTCCAAATTAATTTAATTTAACCTTAGAAATAGTTCATGAAATCAATAACTTGCTAACATCAGATAACATTAATATATTACCCATTTCCGAGACTCACTTAAATATTTCATATGATACAGAAGTAGAAATACAAGAATATAACATCTACAGAAGAGCCAGGAATGCCTATGGAGGAGGCGTTGCTGTATACATTCAGAGCCATATCCCTGTTATGCTTATAGAAGATCTCATGTCAAGTGTTAATGAAGTGTTGTGGTTGCAGGTTTACCTGTCTCATCTAAAGACTACTATTTTAAGGTGTTGCTATAGGCCACCAATTGCTAACAGAAGGTATCTAATATGTGTGAAGTGCTTGATATTGTATGTGATGTAATCAGAGAGGTTTACTTTTTGGGGGACCTGAATATTGACTGGTTTTCATCAAGCTGTCCACTCAAGAGGAAGCTTCTCACTGTTACCAGTGCCTGTAATCTGGTTTAGGTTATTAATCAACCTACCAGGGTGTTTACAAACACTACAGGAACAAGATCATCCACATGTATAGATCACGTTTTTACTAATACTGTAGAACTTTGTTCTAAAGCTGTATCCGTACCCATTGGATGCAGTGATCACAATATAGTGGCTATATCCAGGAAAGACAAAATTCCGAACGCTGGGCCTAAAATAGTGTATAAGAGATCATATAAAATATTTTTCTGTGACTCTTATGTAGTTGATGTTAAAAATATGTGTTGGTCTCGTGATTAATAAGGAGCATCCAGATGCTGCACTTGATGAATTTATTACATTTCGTCTTCCAATTATTGATAAACATGCACCTATTAAGAAACTGACTGTTAGAACTGTTAAGGCTCAATGGATTGATGAGGAATTGAAAAACTGCATGATTGAAAGAGATAGTAGTAGAAAGTAGTAGCTAATAAGTCTGGGTGCACATCTGACTGGCTGACTTACAGCAAATTGAGAAATTATATGACTAAACTCAACAAAAACAAGAAGCCAAGATCAATGATATAAAGATTTATGGAGAAATAAAACTTTGAAATGATGGGCAGAAACACCATTTCATCTCGAATCAGATGGCTTATTCATCACAAAACCATTTTATGTTGCCAACTGTTTTAATGCTCACTTCATTGGCAAAGTGGGCAAATTTAGGCAGGAAATGCCAACTACGAACATCGGAATCCTGGATGAAAAACAAATATTGAGAGAAAGGCATTGTAAAGTTAGAATTTTGTAAAGTTAGTGTGGGAGAGGTGGATTTTTTTGTTTGTTATCGATCAATAATGGCAAATCTTCTGGCATTGACAACTTAGATGGAAAGCTACTGAGGATGGTTCTGACTCTATAGCCATTTCTATCTCTCATATCTTTAATCTGAGCATAGAGGAAAGTGTTTGTCCTCAACCAAAGTTATTCCACTACACAAGAATGGTAAAGCGGCCTTTACTGATTCTATCAGCCATTCTATCAGCTTGCTGCCAGCTCTCAGCAAACTGTTTGGAAAAATGGTGTTTAACCAAATAGCGAAGGGCAATCAACATGTACTGCACTGACACAAATGACAGATAATTGGTTGAAAGACATTGATAATAAGAAGATATTGGGAGCTGTAAAGTTAGATTTCAGTGAAACCTTTGATGTTATTGACTATCACCTGTTGTTGAAAAAATGTATGTGTTATGGCTTTTCAACCTCTGCCATATTGTGGATTCACAGCTATCTATCTAATAGAAGACAAAGAGGTTTCTTTAATTGAAGCATCTCCAATGTTAACAGGTAAAGGTTGTTGTACTGCAGGGCAGCTTTCTTGGCCCTTTACTCTTTTTTGCCCGTTGACCTGTACCGTACTTTACTTTTATTAATCTGATGAATGTATTTATTAGTTAAATAACTATGTTTAATTGTTACCCGATTAAATTAATCATGTAACAATTAACTCATTAGGATTTGGGGCACCACGGAAGAGGTTGTTTAAAGAGTTACCAACTCTCGAATTAAACTCTAAAGGTCTTTACCTATCACATCCATAAAACAGTGGCAAAATGGCTTAAGGACAGCAATGTCAAGGCATTTGAGTGGCCATCACAAAGCCCTGACCTCAATTCCATAGAAAATTTGTGGGCAAAAGTGAAAAAGCGTGTGCGAGCAAGGAGGCCTACAAACCTGCACACCAGCTCTGTCAGGAGGAATGGGCCAAAATTCACCCAATTTATTGTGGGAAACTTTTGGAAGGCTACCCAAAACGTTTGACTCAAGTTTAACAATTTCTCCGGGATCTCTCCGTGGTGTTGAGGCGACGGGAGAAGGTGCAGGGATGTAATTTATGGTCCAGGGCAGAACGCTGGGACAGAACAGCCCCCACTCCGACATCCGAAGCATCGGCCTCCACCACAAACTGACGGAACGGGTGAGGATGAACCAATATGGGAGCTGCGGTGAAGCGGTGCTTGAGGTCCCGGAACGCTCCGTCAGCAGCTGGGAACCACATGAACGAAACCTTGGGAGAGGTGAGTGCAGACAGGGAGAGCCAGGGTGCAGTAACCCCGGATAAAGCAACGATAAAAGTTGTAAAATCCCAGGAAAAGTTGCAGCTGCAATCTGGATGTAGGCTGTGGCCAATCCACCACCGCTCTCACCTTTCCGGGATCCATCTGTACATTCCCTGCAGCGATGATGTAACCAAGGAATGGGATGGCGGAGTGATGGAATTTGCATTTCCCCGCTTTCAAAATAGCTGGTTCTCCGGGAGGCGCTGGAGGACCTGTCCGACGTGGATCACGTGTTCTTGGGCTGAGTGGGAGAAAATGAGGATGTTGTCAAGGTAGATGAAGATGAACCGGTTCAACATGTCACGGAGAACGTCATTAACCAGGGCCTAGAATATAGCTGGGGCGTTGATAAGGCCAAATGACATGACCAGATATTCGTAGTGACTGCTGGCCGTGTTCAAGGCAGTCTTCTACTTGTCTCCATCCCGTATCATCATCAGGTGGTAGGCGTTCCGCAGATCCAACTTGGAGAACACGAATGCCCCCTGGAGCGGCTCGAAGACCGAGGCAATGAGTGGTAGCGGGTATCGGTTCTTTACCGTGATGTCGTTGAGGTTAATTCACGGGCGCAGGGTTTTGACCTTTTTCTCCACAAAGAATACACCCTGCAACTAGGGAGTCCTTGATGTAGGTCTCCATGGCCTTGGTCTCCAGACCGACATAGAGTACAGTCTTCCCGTTGCGATGTGGTGCCTGGGAGAAGGTCGATCCCGCAGTCATAGGGTCGGGGCGGAGGAAGTGAAGTGACCCGGGCCTTACTGAAAACCTCCCGGAGGTCCTGATACTTTGTGGGAATGTCTTAGAGGCCCAGGGCAACTTCCGAGCCCACAGGAAGACGTCCCAGGGCATGCTGCGCTGACTTCAGGCAATGGTCATGGCAGAACGGGTCCAGTCTATGAGGGGATTGTGTTGCTGGAGCCAAGAGAATTCCAATACCACTGGAATCTGAAAATACTTAATTAGCATGAATTGGATTGCCTTGCTGTGGTTCCCTGACATTCGTAGGTTGATGGGAGTGGTATTGTGGGTGACCCAGCCTGTAGAGCGCCCGTCCAGCGCTCTAACGTCCATGGGAATGGAAAGGGGCTGAGTGGGGATTCCCAGCTCGGATGTCAGGGTAGCGTGCATAATACTCTCCTCGGCCCCAGAGTTGATTAGTACCCGGAGAGATTTTGACTGGTTCCCCCACAGCAGGATGGCATGGAAAGGGGTGCAAGTAAGGGGAGAGGAAAAGTTATCCATATGACCCACCAGAGTACTTGCCCCTCCCGGTGAGCCTGGTCTTTTAGTGGACAGGAGGACATGAAATGACCAGTAGTCCCGCAATACAGGCAACTCTTCATGTGAAGACTCGGAGGCGAGGTGGAATCCTTGGGCGGGTTAGTGGAATCGGACTTCCTCTCCTTCCTACGTTCCCGTAGCCGCCCAATGATCCGGAAAGTCAAGGCAATGAGCGAGTCGATATCTGTTGGTAGTTCCCAGGCTGCTGGCTCGTCCTTCACTTCCTCGGATAATCTGTGCAGGAACTTGTCGAACAGCGATTCCAGGTTACAGGCACTCTCAGCTACCAACGTCCAGAAATCCACTGCATAGACTGCCACACTGCGGGAGTCTTGCCGAAGCTGGAGTAACTTCCAGTCAGCCTTTCTCCCGGACAATGGAGAATCGGAAGCCTTCTTCACCTCCACCACACACTCCTCCAGACTGAAGTACATGGCTGACTGTTGTTCCCACATGGCCATAGCCCAGGAGAGAGCCCTCCCAGACATCAGCGTGATGAGGTACGCTACCTTCGAGGAGTCCAAGGGGAAGGAGGAGGGCTGCAGCTTGATGATGAGAGAATACTGCATGAGAAACTCCCAAAAGGTTCCCGACTCTCCAGCGAAGGTAAGTGGGGTTCTCGGGAAACCAGGGTGGCAGCGGAGGCCGTGCTGCTAACAGCCAGTAACTGAGGGCTGGGAGGTTATCGTCGTGGTAGGCTGCCTGACAGCCCGTGGAATTGCTCCGGCAATGTGATCAACGTGCGGTCATGGCATTCGGCCAGGGTCTGGAACCCTTCCATAAGACCAAGAAGCAACTCCTCATGTCTTCCAATGGTTGCTCCTTGGAAGGAGACGGCGTTGCGGAGCTGGTCCGAGTCTGCTGGGTCTGTCATGGCCAGATCGTACCGTCAAGGTTCAGGAGAAGACCTAGATGCAGACAGTTTTGAAGTCACAAAAGTTTATTACAAAAGACAGGTCAAGGGCTGGCAGAGGTCAGTAATCCAGAGGGGAGTCCGAAAGGGTTAGGGCAGGCAGAATGGTCAGAACCGGGAAAACTAGAAAACAGGAACTAGAGGAAGACAGGAGCAGGGGAAAACCGCTGGTAGGCTTGACGAAACAAACAAACTGTCAACAGACAAACAGAGAACACAGGTAAAAATAGACTGGGGATAAAGGGAAGATGGGCGACACCTGGATGGGGGTGGAGACAAGCACAAAGACAGATGTAACAGATCAGGGTGTGACACTATCACTCTTTCACACTGTGGTAAATAAATCCAGTTTGTTATTTAGAATTTAGAATTTCAAAACTTTTATCAAATCAAATCAAATCAAATTTATTTGTCACATACACATGGTTAGCAGATGTTAATGCGAGTGTAGCGAAATGCTTGTGCTTCTAGTTCCGACAATGCAGTAATAACCAACAAGTAATCTAACTAACAATTCCAAAACTACTGTCTTGTACACAGTGTAAGGGGATAAAGAATATGTACATAAGGATATATGAATGAGTGATGGTACAGAGCAGCATAGGCAAGATACAGTAGATGGTATCGAGTACAGTATATACATATGAGATGAGTATGTAAACAAAGTGGCATAGTTAAAGTGGCTAGTGATACATGTATTACATAAGGATACAGTCGATGATATAGAGTACAGTATATACGTATGCATATGAGATGAATAATGTAGGGTAAGTAACATTATATAAGGTAGCATTGTTTAAAGTGGCTAGTGATATATTTACATCATTTCCCATCAATTCCCATTATTAAAGTGGCTGGAGTTGAGTCAGTGTGTTGGCAGCAGCCACTCAATGTTAGTGGTGGCTGTTTAACAGTCTGATGGCCTTGAGATAGAAGCTGTTTTTCAGTCTCTCGGTCCCAGCTTTGATGCACCTGTACTGACCTCGCCTTCTGGATGATAGCGGGGTGAACAGGCAGTGGCTCGGGTGGTTGATGTCCTTGATGATCTTTATGGCCTTCCTGTGACATCGGGTGGTGTAGGTGTCCTGGAGGGCAGGTAGTTTGCCCCCGGTGATGCGTTGTGCAGACCTCACCACCCTCTGGAGAGCCTTACGGTTGAGGGCGGAGCAGTTGCCGTACCAGGCGGTGATACAGCCCGCCAGGATGCTCTCGATTGTGCATCTGTAGAAGTTTGTGAGTGCTTTTGGTGACAAGCCAAATTTCTTCAGCCTCCTGAGGTTGAAGAGGCGCTGCTGCGCCTTCTTCACAATGCTGTCTGTGTGAGTGGACCAATTCAGTTTGTCTGTGATGTGTATGCCGAGGAACTTAAAACTTGCTACCCTCTCCACTACTGTTCCATCGATGTGGATAGGGGGGTGTTCCCTCTGCTGTTTCCTGAAGTCCACAATCATCTCCTTAGTTTTGTTGACGTTGAGTGTGAGGTTATTTTCCTGACACCACACTCCGAGGGCCCTCACCTCCTCCCTGTAGGCCGTCTCGTCGTTGTTGGTAATCAAGCCTACCACTGTTGTGTCGTCCGCAAACTTGATGATTGAGTTGGAGGCGTGCGTGGCCACGCAGTCGTGGGTGAACAGGGAGTACAGGAGAGGGCTCAGAACGCACCCTTGTGGGGCTCCAGTGTTGAGGATCAGCGGGGAGGAGATGTTGTTGCCTACCCTCACCACCTGGGGGCGGCCCGTCAGGAAGTCCAGTACCCAGTTGCACAGGGCGGGGTCGAGACCCAGGGTCTCGAGCTTGATGACGAGCTTGGAGGGTACTATGGTGTTGAATGCCGAGCTGTAGTCAATGAACAGCATTCTCACATAGGTATTCCTCTTGTCCAGATGGGTTAGGGCGGTGTGCAGTGTGGTTGAGATTGCATCGTCTGTGGACCTATTTGGGCGGTAAGCAAATTGGAGTGGGTCTAGGGTGTCAGGTAGGGTGGAGGTGATATGGTCCTTGACTAGTCTCTCAAAGCACTTCATGATGACGGAAGTGAGTGCTACGGGGCGGTAGTCGTTTAGCTCAGTTACCTTAGCTTTCTTGGGAACAGGAACAGGAAGGAAGAACCACTGTAAATTGTTAAATCTTTTGTCTGTAGTGTATTTTTCGTTAAGTATCAGACCCCAATAAGACTAACTGTCGCCATGGGGCGTCGGCTAATGGGGATCCTAATATCATTTTATAAAAAGTATCTGGACACCCCTTCAAATGAGTGGATTTGGCTATTTCAGCCACACCTGTTGTTGACAGGTGTATAAAATCGAGCACACCTTTCCAACAAGTCAGTTCATCAAATTTCTATCCTGCCCCAGTCAACTTTAAGTGCTGTTATTGTGAAGTGGAAACGTCTAGGAGCCCCAACGGGTCAGCCGCGAAGTGGTATGCCACACAAGCTCACAGAATGGGACCGCAGAGTGATGAAGCGTATAAAAATTGTCTGTCCTGTGTTGCAACACTTACTATCGAGTTCCAAACAGCCTCTGGAAGCAACATCAGCACAATAACTGTTTGTCGGGAGCTTCATGAAATGGGTTTCCATGGCTGCACACAAGCCTAAGATCACCATGCACAATGCCAAATGCCGGTTGGAGTGTGGTAAAGCTCGACATCATTGTACACCAGAGCAGTGGAAACGCATTCTCTGGAGTGAGAGTGGAGGCTGTTATAGTAGCAAAGGGGTGACCAACTCCATATTAATATCCATGATTTTGGAATGAAGTGTTTGATGTTTTGGTCATGTAGTGTAGTTGTGCTCCTTGGTGTCTTTGTCCCTTGTAGCATCCCCTGTGTTCTTTGTGTCAGTTTCCCTGTCTAGTTGTGTCAAAAATGTTTTATTGCACTTTGAGATTATTCTGTATAATGAAAAGCACTTTTCAAATGTAATTAATTATTATTCTATTATTATTATTAATAACATCATATTTCATTCCTTTTTAAACATTCCATTCCCAGCTGGGAGGTCCGCTCCAATGCATTACAGCAGAATACACAGCTGGAGTACACCTCTACCTCTCAATATTGGCCCATGTATGACAGCTAGAAATCATCTTTGCTAGATAGAAACTTTGTAAAGTCACCTAAACATTATGTTAGGTCATGTACTTTTTTTCTCAAACCACCATACCTAAAAGGGAACTAATAGTATACAATTTTCAACATTGATTTTAAGACTGTTTAATCACAATTGCTGCTGAAAATCAACATTGATTGACGGACCATGTCAAGTTGGCTAGCTAGCTGATGACGTATGTCGCACAGCTGAGAGTCGAGTGGAGACAAATGTGTTTGGTTCAGTTAGTTCAGTCATTCGTCCTGTTGAGCCCTTCCCAGCTAGCTAGTTTAATCTGGCTAAATGGTAAAAACAGCAGAAAAGCACTAGCTAAAACCTGTAAAATGAAGTTATATTTATTTCGATGGGCAAATGAGAAATAACTGGCCAATTTGTTCCAATCCACTTGATTTTATTTAGAGTAGGATAGCAGTCAACACGAGAAGTTACAGACTATATCATCTCACCATGATAGTCTGCTGCTCAATGGGGAGAGTTTTCTCTGCAAGCTGTCAACACAATAACACTGGGCACTGACAGTGTCCTTCGCTCCCGCTTGCTGTCCCGTAAGGAGATGGAAGTAGCTAGTTAGTGTAGCCAATATCATGCCAGGGTGACAGCTAAAGCACATTTATTCTAGCCCAAGTTTCAAATTCTCGATGAAGTTTCGAACCACAAGCATAAACTAGCTAGCTGGGAATGGCTCATCAGGACGACTGACTGAACTGAATCCATTTGTCTCCATTCGACTCTCAGCTGCGCGACATACGTCATCAATTTGGGCACCAGGTGTGTCCCTATATCCTCTCCCCTAATCACTTCAAGTTCGCTAGCTAACTTTCAGTAGCTAGCTAGTTATCTCTAAATATTGTTTAAATTGCTTGTCAGCTATAGTAGTGATGACAGTTTGCATAGTCAGACAGACAACTTCATCAGGATACGTTTAGACTCAAAACATAGCCATAGACTACTTGCAAATGTCAAGCTCTATCCCAAAGCCTTCTCTGATGAAGTAAGCTAAATGAAACAAGTTTTTTGCTTAGCTAGCTACATGCCAATTGCAAAATGGAT
The DNA here is from genome assembly GCF_013265735.2 of Oncorhynchus mykiss. Taxonomy (NCBI): domain Eukaryota; kingdom Metazoa; phylum Chordata; class Actinopteri; order Salmoniformes; family Salmonidae; genus Oncorhynchus; species Oncorhynchus mykiss. Next base: position 36,269,210 of record NC_048585.1, on the reverse strand, counting down.
AGGCTACTTTCACATAGCCTATCTGAAATTACATAATGTTTACTGATCATAAAAAACATGCAGCTTCTTGATGTATAACTATGCTACAGAGCTTAAATATGGGCAATTGTTTTGCATGGAATAATTGGAAATTAGTGCTGATGTGGTCTTCAAGAGGTGATCATATTACAACCAAAAACATTTAACATTTATTTGTCAATCCCTTGAAAACTGCACCCAGTTGTCAATGGTTGTAGCATAGCTGGGGATCTCCCTACCCCCCAGCAGACAAATTGAATGTTCTGCACCTTACTGTGACATTTATTGATAACAGCCCAAATGGCGCCATTTGGGCTGTCGAGGTCCAAAAAATGAATGTTATCCTTGCTGTACTCCATAGTTAGTTTGATGTTAGGGTTAATGTTGTTACGGTATTGGTGGAAGGAAATAACAGGCAAACATCATCAATATAGCGTCCCCACCATATAATCCGGTCAAAGAAATGGTTATTAGAAGGATCCAAAATGAAGTCATTTTCCCATTTACCCAAGTACAAACCAGCGTAGGAAGGGCTGTAGCTCCCATGGCACACCCTTTGACCTGTTTAAAAATACTGTCCTGAAAGATAAAGATGTTATGATTAAGAGTCCATTCAGTCAATGATAGAATTAATTCTGTAGGAGGCATCTCAGTTTCAGGTCGGGTACTCAAGAAATGGTGCATAGCTGCCAAACCTTGTTCATGCTCAATGGTGGTGTAAAGAGACTCCACATCCATGGTGACTAAAAAGGAAGCTGTACCTATATTGTTCAATTCCTTAATTTTGTTCAACACATCTGTGGTATCTTGAAGATAGGCTGGGAGTGACGTCAGAAAAGGCTTAATAAAGTAATCAATGCACTTTCAGATGGGTTCGTCAGACTTTCATTACCACTAATGACTGGTCTGCCTGGGGGATTTTCAAGATTTTTGTGGACTTTTGGAAGAAGGTAAAAATAAGTCATACGCGGGATGCCATTGAAAATAAATTTTAAATCATTGTCTGAAATGTAACCATTCTCCTTACCTTCTGTGAGGATCCCTTTCAATTCAGTTTTTAGGTCCTCTGTAGGGTTGAAGGTAAGAGATTGGTAGAATTCATCATTGTCTAATTGACAGTACGCTTCTGTCACATATTTGTCTTTACTCCACACTACTGTAGCACCACCTTTGTCTGCTTTTTTAACCACAATCTGTTCATTTTTGGACAATAATTCAACTGCATCCCGCTCCGTCTTAGAAAGATTACGTCGTGTTTGGTTGGAGTCTATTTTACCCTTCAACAGATTCTCCACATCAAAATTCACCTTATTGGCAAATGTATTTAGTGTGGCATTCTGGACGACAAAAAGTGGACTTGGGCTTAAAAGGTATTTTAGAGGGAAGAGAAACTACCTGACCTGAGACACTGGCGTCTGTAGTTGGAGAGATGTTTTGCTTGTACCAGGCCTTCAGATGTAGATTCCTGTAGAAACGAAATAGGTCAATCTTTGTATTAAATTCATTAGTTGAATATGTGGGGGCAAAGGACAGTCCTTTAGACAATACTCTTATACAATCATCAGAAAGGGGTTGATCACAGCCTTGTTCTGGTCCTGCTCCGTGTGGTTGGATAGTCTTGATTTCATCCCTTTGTTTCATCCTTTGTTTCTATTGAACATGCCATACTAATAAAGACATTTGAATCAATTATATGAAGTGCCTTGGTCCTCCTTTCTTTTTGATGACCAATTTACCCCTTTTACCAAAGAGCACCTTCTATCTACCAAAATGTACTATTGTGTACCTTAAGTAGCGCTTCCCTTCCTCCTCTTTCTACTAGTGATTTGATTTTATTTGAAACCTGACACGGTGAAGCATGGTGCTGGCAGCATCATGCTGTGGGGATGTTTTTCAGCAGCAGGAACTGGAAGACTAGTCAGGATCGAGGGAAAGCTAAACGGATCAAAGTACAGAGAGATCCTTGTTGAAAACCTGCTCCAGAGCGCTCAGGACTTCAGACTGGGGCGAAGGCTCACCTTCCAACAAGACATTGACCCTAAGCACACAGCCAAGACAACGCAGGAGTAGCTTCAGGGCAAGTCTCACCTTTGAGAAACCTGAAAATTGTTGTGCAATGATGCGCCGCATCCAACCTGACAGAGCTTGAGAGGATCTGGGAGAAAATCCCCAAATACAGTTGTGCCAAACTTGTAGCGTCATACCCAAGAAGACTCGAGGCTGTAATCGCTGCTAAAGGTGCTTTAACAAAGTACTGAGTAAAGTGTCTGAATACTTATGTAAATGTGTACTGTACAGTACTCCACCAATTATACATTTTTCAATTCAATACTCTTCCCCCCAATTGAATTTAATATTTCACCTAAATGCACTTTAATTTAAGCTTTAAAACTGCTAAGTTTTCTCTCTGCTCATGACAAAATGTGTAGAATTGTAGGAAATTAGCTTGAACATTTTTTGTTTTTCTCTCCAACGCCAATATTCGGGCCTTTTAAATATTCTTTCCCCAGGCCCAAGACTTGGTTCATCTAGCCATGTACCTCAGACTTTTTAGTAAAACTCCTTAGGCTATTTGCTCTTGCACTTGAGTTGTGTTCTGATTATAAGGGGGTCTCTGATGAATTTTTTATCACAAAAAGGATTCCTGAAAAGTTGAGAACCCCTGCCATAGGATACAACCAGCTGCCAACCAGCTCCATTGGTTTTAATTGAATTGGTCTGACATTGCCACAACTCTTTCAATAGTAGGTGGAATAGGCCTAATGATATTTACAAATTATTATAGTCATGCAGAAAACACAACCAGTTTAGCCAGGCTTGCAACATACAGCATATCATCTTTGTATCTTTTGTAAATATTAGCAACATTTGTCAAAAACACTATTCATATAACTGGTTTTGGTCAGGTCAGCTTACATTTTGCATCATTCCATTAGATCATTAGTTTCATTCTTTCCTCTGTCTCGTTCCTGATGATCGCTAGCAATAGTGGATCATATTAGGCTATCGTATTACAAGTTGTACAATCATTTGACCCTATTTGAATCATTATAAAATGAAGACCATAGCTGTCTTTGCCACTAACAAATACATGTGTGGTAACTATATAATTTACTCAAAAGGCAAGGCACTCTTGGGAAATAAGGCTTTACACTAAGCAGTGTGTTATTTTAACACTTTTCCGGTGTCTATATGGGTTCACAGACTCCTCACTTTCAGTGTTGATGTATTTTATTTTATTTAGCTGTGTAGCTGTTTAAACTTGGAACCTGGCGCATGGTTCACGACGACTAAACTGTTGTCATCACAGTTCCTTGATTAGTGACAATTATCAGGGTATATTTATAGGACTACTGAATTATAGGACACTTTATCTGTTGAAATTATTCATTAAAATAATATATTTTAAAAATATATATATTGAGATCTGGTATGGTCTGCGTTCTATAATGATTCAAATAGGCTCAAATGATTGTTCAACTTGTAATACGTTAGCCTAATATGATCTACTATTGTAACCTTTTTTTTTCTTCTGATATTATGGATTGAACAATTGAATATGGAATGGTCTGCCTACCCAAGTGAGAGACGCAGACTCGGTCTCAACCTTCAAGTCTTTACTGAAGACTCATCTCTTCAGTAGGTCATACGATTGAGGGTAGTCTGGCCGGGAGTGTGAAGGTGAACGGAAAGGCTCTGGAGCAACAATCACCCTTGCTGTCTCTGCCTGGCCGGTTCCCCTCTCTCCACTGGGATTCTCTGCCTCTAACCCTATTACAGGGGCTGAGTCACTGGCTTGCTGGTGCACTTCAATGCCATCCCCAGGAGGGGTGCGTCACTTGAGTGGGTTGAGTCACTGACGTGGTCTTCCTGTCTGGGTTGTGCTATACTCGGTCTTGTCTCAGGATGGTAAATTGGTGGTTGAAGACATCCCTCTAGTGGTGTGGGGGCTGTGCTTTGGCAAAGTGGGTGGGGTTATATCCTGCCTGTTTGTCCCTGTCTGGGGGTATCATCGGATGGGGCCACAGTGTCTCCTGACCCCTACTGTCTCAGCCTCCAGTATTTATGATGCAGTAGTTTATGTGTCGGGGGGCTAGGGTCAGTCTGTTATATCTGAAGTATTTCTCTATTCTTATCCGATGTCCTGTGTGAATTTAAGTATGCTCTCTCTAATTCTCTTTCTCTCTTTCTTTCTTTCTCTCTCTGAGGACCTGAGCCCTAGGACCATGCCTCAGGACTACCTGGCATGATGACTCCATGCTGTCCCCAGTTCACCTGGCCGTGCTGCTGCTCCAGTTTCAACTGTTCTGCCTGCGGCTATGGAACCCTGACCTGTTCACCGGAAATGTTCGATTATCATGGTGGTGACAGTGTTACCTAGCCTCAGTGCTGTGGACAGCTGGGAGGAGGTGCTCTTGTTCTCCGTGGACGTTACAGTGTCCCAAACCCTGTTGGAGTTAGAGCTAAAGGATGCAAATTTCTGCTTGAAAAAGCATTTTCTGCATTTTTTGAACGGGCCATGCTTATTACTTTTAAAGAATGACCAGGCATCCTCGACTGATCGGATGAGGTCAATATCCTTCCAGGATACCCGGGCCAGGTCGATTAGAAAGGCCTACTCGCTGAAGTATTTTAGGGAGCGTTTGACAGTGAGGTGGAGTGGTCGTTTGACCGCGGACCCATAGCGGATACAGGCAACGAGGCAGTGATCACTGAGATCCTGATTGAAAACAGCGGAGGTGTATTTGGAGGGCAAGTTGGTCAGGATAATGTCTATGAGGGTGCCCATGTTTACAGATTTATGGTTGTACCTGGTGGGTTCCTTGATGATTTGTGTGAGATTGAGGGCATCTAGCTTAGATTGTAGGACTGCCGGGGTGTTAAGCAAATCCCAGTTTAGGTCACCTAACAGAACGAACTCTGAAGCTAGATGGGGGGCGATCAATTCACAAATTGGGCCTGGGATTACCTCCGCATCACCTGAGGAACAGAGGAGGAGTAGAATGAGGGTACAGCTAAAGGCTATCAAAACTTGTCGCCTAGAGCGTTGGGGACAAAGAATAGAAGGAGCCGATTTCTGGGCGTGGTAGAATAGATTCAGAGCATAATGTGCAGACAGGGGCATGGTGGGGTGCGGGTACAGAGGAGGTAAGCCCAGGCACTGAGTGATGATAAGACAGGTTGTATCTCTGGACATGCTGGTTATAACGGGTGAGGTCACCGTATGTGTGGGAGGTGGGACAAAGTAGTTTTTATTTTTTTATTTTTTTATTTCACCTTTATTTAACCAGGTAGGCTAGTTGAGAACAAGTTCTCATTTGCAACTGCGACCTGGCCAAGATAAAGCATAGCTGTGTGAACAGACAACACAGAGTTACACATGGAGTAAACAATTAACAAGTCAATAACACAGTAGAAAAAAAAAGAAAAAAAAGAGAGTCTATATACATTGTGTGCAAAAGGCATGAGGAGGTAGGCGAATAATTACAATTTTGCAGATTAACAACACTGGAGTGATAAATGATCAGATGGTCATGTACAGGTAGAGATATTGGTGTGCAAAAGAGCAGAAAAGTAAATAAATAAAAACAGTATGGGGATGAGGTAGGTAAAAATGGGTCGGCTGTTTACCGATAGACTATGTACAGCTGCAGCGCTCGGTTAGCTGCTCAGATAGCAGATGTTTGAAGTTGGTGAGGGAGATAAAAGTCTCCAATTTCAGCGATTTTTGCAATTCGTTCCAGTCACAGGCAGCAGAGAACTGGAACGAACGGCGGCCAAATGAGGTGTTGGCTTTAGGGATGATCAGTGAGATACACCTGCTGGAGCGCGTGCTACGGATGGGTGTTGCCATCGTGACCAGTGAACTGAGATAAGACGGAGCTTTACCTAGCATGGACTTGTAGATGACCTGGAGCCAGTGGGTCTGGCGACGAATATGTAGCGAGGGCCAGCCGACTAGAGCATACAAGTCGCAGTGGTGGGTGGTATAAGGTGCTTTAGTGACAAAACGGATGGCACTGTGATAAACTGCATCCAGTTTGCTGAGTAGAGTGTTGGAAGCAATTTTGTAGATGACATCGCCAAAGTCGAGGATCGGTAGGATAGTCAGTTTTACTAGGGTAAGTTTGGCGGCGTGAGTGAAGGAGGCTTTATTGCGGAATAGAAAGCCGACTCTTGATTTTCGATTGGAGATGTTTGATATGAGTCTGGAAGGAGACTTTGCAGTCTAGCCAGACACCTAGGTACTTATAGATGTCCACAGGTATCAGAGGTATGATGAGTGGAACTAGGGGCTCCATTGTAAACTAAAACAATGATAACTAACCTAAACAACAGTATACAAGGCATATTGACATTTTAGAGAGACATACAGTGAGGCATAAAGTAATCACAGGTTTTGATTGGGAGAGCTAGCTAAGACAACAACGGGTAAGACAACAACAGCTAATCAGCTAAAACAACAACAACAGGTAAAATGGTGATGAATGGGCAGAGAGGGTCGGTTACCTACACACAGAGCCTGAGTTCGCGGCTGGGGCCGACATAAACAAAAAATTAACAGATTGGAGTACCGTGATTAATGGACAGTTCAGCAGGCATCAGCTATGTAGCCAAGTGATCATAGGGTTCAGGGGGCAGCAATAGATGGAACAGGGAAGCCGCGGAGTAGTCGCTACTACGCTAGCACGCGGGCGAAACAGCTATTAAAGTTAGTAGGGCTTGTAGAAGTTTCTGCTCCAACGTCCGACTGAGGCCGGTTGAAGGCACAGCGGATGGAGTATTCGTCGGCAGACCAGTCGTGGTGGTGTGGTGGGGCGCCGTGTCGACAAAGGATCCAAGCCAGATCGCAAAAGAGGTATTGTAGTTGTAGTAATTTAGTTTGCTAGCCGGGAGATGCGCCTGGCTCACGGTTAACTGGTGCTAGCTTCGGGGCAGGGGAGTTAACCACTATAGCCACTCGGTAGCAGCGGTGATCCGGTGCCAAGGTCCAGAGCTTACGGCAAGGATCCGGTGGAGTAGTGGGTTCTAGCCGTGCTTGGGTGGAGTCCGGGTGAACAACTGAGTAGGCCGGGAGGTGGGCCTCAGGGATAGCTTCGGTACTGGGTAACTTGGTGGGTGCTAGCTAGCTGTGAAGATCAGGAGTAATGGTCCATGGATTACGGCAGGAATCCGGCATTGTAGTGGAGAGACAGTCTGATACTGGTAGGCTGGCGAGTATTATCCAGGCTAAAAAATTAAAAAAAGGGCTGGTATCTGTGCAGAAGGTAAAGGCCGCTAGCAGTGGCTAACAATGACTAAATAGCTTGTAGCTAATTAGCTGGTTAGCTTCTGATGGCTAAGTGGTTCTTGCTATAAGGTCTAAAAATTAAAAATAATAGCGGCTCCGTATCACATTGGGTGAGGCAGTTTACCTGAAGGTATAATTTAATTAAAATGGAAAAGAGATTGAAAATAAAATTTAAATATATAAAAAAAATACAAAAAATACAAAAGCACATGAGAGGACGAACAAAACACGTCTGCACTGCTACGCCATCTTGGACAGATGAGGGGACTCTTCTCCAGATTGTAGGTGATGGCTTTGTTATGGAAGGTTTGGGAATTGCTTCCTTTTAGGTTATAGAATTTAACAGTTATTTTCAGAATTTTGATAATTAGCAGATATCGGCCTAATTCTGCTCTTCATGCATTATTTGTTTTTTTACGTTGTACATGGAAGATATTTTTGCAGAATTCTGCATGCAGTCTCAATTTGGTGTTTGTCCCATTTTGTAAATTCTTGGATGGTGAGCCCAGACCTCACATCCATAAAGAGCAATGGGTTCTATAACTGATTCAAGTATTTTTTGCCAGATCCTAATTGGTATGTCAAATGTTATGTTCATTTTGATGGCATAGAAGGCCCTTCTTGCCTTTGTCTCTCCAGATCGTTCACAGCTTTGTGGAAGTTACCTGTGGTGCTGATGTTTAGGCCGAGGTATTTATATTTTTTTGTGTGCTCTAGGGCAACGGTGTCTAGGTTAAACCTTTTTTGGAACACCATTATTTTTGTCTTACTGAGATTTACTGTCAGGGACCAGGTCTGACAGAATCTGTGCAGAAGATCTACTGTAGGTGCTGCTGTCGGCCCTTCTTTGTTGGGGACAGAAGTACCAGATCATCAGCAAACAGTAAACATTTGACTTCAGATTCTGGTAGGGTGAGGTTGAGTGCTGCAGACTGTTCTAGTGCCCTCGCCAATTCTCGCTCTCTCGCTCTCTCGCCAGGTGTTTCCATTCTCCATGTTCTTCAGAGAGTGAAAATGGCTGTCATTACTCTGGACGACCAAACAACCAACCGACAGAGCTTTTGGGACCCTCTAGAACTTCTCTAAATCTGTATTCACTAAGCATCTCAGAGTAGCTGATCTAGGATCAGTTCTGCCTTTCAGATCATAACGGATATGATTATATGGTAAGATCCTAGATCAGAACTCCTTCTCTGAGATGCTTGGTGGATACGGGTCCTGATCTGAATCTAAAGTTCTGTTTTGGTTTCAGAATGTGGTTACTGTGTGTGAAACGTGAATGGTGAACGTGTAGAGAAATAAAAAAAATAAAGAATTGAGTAAAATATACTCTCGTCTATTAAAACCTCTGTGTTCAGTGTGGTTATTTTTAACCAATAAGGGAGTAATAACTTTTGTCTTTCCTTTTTTTCTTTTGGGGACAAATTATATATATTTCATCTTGGAAGGTTTTGGAGTTGGGTTTTGATACCTGTTGTAATAAATTATATGATCATAACTAATACTTGAATGTGTTACTGTATGGGTGCTTTTGCATTCCTAGGTTTTATCCAAAGATTTGAGGACAAGCCCTAATTTTAAACTGCATCTAATATCTTTACAGCAGACAATAGCTGACACCAGAGCCATATATTTAGAGAGTTAGGCCAACTTTTAGAATATTGATCTAATTCTAGACATTCAGTTTTAAAGTATTTTTAAAAATATTTCCATGTAATGTCAATGGGATCTTACATGGCTGCCATAGAATGTTGAAGTGTCATAAAAATGCATCATAATGTAGAAACCACATTGGCCCAACTCTCTAAATACATGGCTCTGCCTGACACTAGTAAACCTTTCCATTCTACCTGACGTCACTCCAGTCTGAAATACTTAGAGTCTGTGTGTGTGGTGGTGTGTGCGTATTTTCTGCTTTTGTCAAACTCGGGGAGGGGGGGTATCTGTGGGTGTGTGTGGTGGTGTGTATGTTCAACTTCTGTCAAAAGCATGTCGTGGAAACTCCACTTTTCTCCTGTCAATCTCAGTTAGCCTGTAAGCTGTGTGTGTGTGTGTGTCCATATTTGATGGATCACTTGTAACTGAAGTGATCTCATTGCTTTAAGTGAATTGAGGGCTGTGACACACCCACACAATGTCACTCTCTCTCTCTCTCTCACACACACACACACACACACACACACACACACACACACACACACACACTGTCATTATTTGTCTTTGACCCTCAATGTCTCTCTACAGCCACTTACCATCTCTATCTCTCTCTCCCTTTCATTCTCTCTCCCTCTCGCCCTCCTTCTCTTTCCCTATATCTTTCGCTCTCGCTCTCTCGCTCTCTCTCTCACACACACACATACACACACAGACTATCTGACAATCACCACTCCATCTTGCCATTACAGACTTAACGACCGTGAGCCTCTCACACACCATGCCATGTCACAAAACTAATTCTGTGAGCATGAGTCAGCTCAGTGATTTGCGTTATTCGTACCCGGCATCCTGTGTCTTTGTTTGTATCTCCCTGTGTGTGTGTTTGTCTGGTGTTTCTACCCGCCAGTCTCAGTAACCCGGGAGATAGCGGCGTCTTGAATAACGTTAATATCATTAATGTGTCCGCTTCCACTTGTTATTTTAGTGTGTGAGTGTGTGTGTGTTCATTCAGTGCCATGACGGTAAGGAAAGGATTAGACAGTTTATTCCTTCCAACTAAACACGGTTTTAGTTGAGTTAACCTTGAACCAGAATCTGGGTTCACAGGAGACTTTGAATATGGTGATTCTCCTTTAAGCCCAGGAAGCAGCCATTCAATTTACCATTCGACAGCTTTTCAAGTTTAATAATGTCAAAATACATTTGGTACTTACCAAAGATTGGAGTTTCACTGAGCAACTATGTTCATTGCTATCGTTACAGCTGGTAAATACTTCCAAAAAAGGTCTAAATAAAAAGTTACATCCCACTGGGCAAAAACTTCTAAAATTCTAGATCACCTGTACTCCACACACAGAGACGCGTACAAAACTTTCCTTCACCCTCCATTTGGTAAATCCGACCTGCTTACAAGCAAAAATTAAAGCAGGAAGCACCAGTGACTCGGTCTATAAAAACGTGGTCAGATGAAGCAGATGCTAAACTACAGGACTGTTTTGCTATCACAGACTGGAACATGTTCCGGGATTCTTCCGATGGCATTGAGGAGTACACCACATCAGTCACTGGCTTTATCAATAAGTGCATCGAGGACGTCGTCCCACAGTGACTGTACGTACATACCCCAACCAGAAGCAATGGATTACAGGCAACATTCGCACTGAGCTACAGGGTAGAACTGCCGCTTTCAAGGTGCGGGACTCTAACCCGGAAGCTTACAAGAAATCCTGCTATGCCCTGCGATGAACCATCAAACAGGCAAAGCGTCAATACAGGGCTAAGATTGAATCATACTACACCGGCTCCGACACTCGTCTTATGTGGCAGGGCTTGCAAACTATTACAGACTACAAAGGGAAGCACAGCCGTGAGCTGCCCACTGACACTAGCCTACCAGTTGAGCTAAATCACTTCTATGCTCGCTTCGAGGCAAGCAACACTGAGGCATGCATGAGAGCATCAGCTGTTCCGGACGATTGTGTGATCACGCTCTCCGTAGCCAACGTGAGTAAGACCTTTAAACAGGTCAACATACACAAGGCTGTGGGGCCAGACGGATCACCAGGACGTGTGTTCCGGGCATGTGCTGACCAACTGGCAGGTGTCTTCACTGACATTTTCAACATGTCCCTGATTGAGTCTGTAATACCAACATGTTTCAAGCAGACCACCATAGTCCCTGTGCCCAAGAACACGAAGACAACCTGCCTAAATGACTACGGACCCGTAGCATTCACTTCCGTAGCCATAAAGTGCTTTGAAAGGTCGGTAATGGCTCACATCAACACCATTATCCCAGAAACCCTAGACCCACTCCAACTTGCATACCGCCCAAACAGATCCACAGATGATGCAATCTCTATTGCACTCCACACTGCCCTTTCCCACCTGGACAAAAGGATCACTTATGTGAGAATGCTAATCATTGACTACAGCTCAGCGTTCAACACCATAGTACCCTCAAAGCTCATCACTAAGCTAAGGTTCCTGGGACTGAATCAACGTTGTTTCAACCAAAAACATGGCAAACTGATTGTCATCAACGTAAAGGAATTTCGTATCATTCTTATCACCTAAATCCAATGAAAGGGTGAAATATTTTGTTGATTTCACATTGAACTCAAGTTAGTTGACAACTCAACAAAATATAAATCAAAACTAGACACACGCTGAACTGACATCTATACCCAGTGTGATGCCTTGTTTGGAAAGAACCTACGTTTTTTTTTGTTGAATGTAGCTTTTATTTTAGACCTTTTTTGGAAGTACATAGCAGCCGTAACGGAAGTAATGACGATAGTTGCTCAGCAAAACTCCGTTCTTTGGTAAGTGCCGAACGTATTATGACATTATTAAGCTTGATAAGCTGGTGAATGGCAAGTTGAATGGCTGCTTTCTGCATTCTTAAATGTATTTGGGGACTCTATTAGATACATTTTTTTCAATTCAGTCTGGTATGAGAACAGTAGCCCCTATCTGCAAAATCTGGGTGTCCGTGGAAAGCTGAGCATCTTGGATATTGATTGGTGCCTTTTAAATCTTTTGTGTGATTTACTACCATATATGGGCATATACATGTATAAGGGCAGGCCAAGCCGATGACCTCATTTCAAGATGGCTGCTACCTACATTCCGGTTAGCGTTGTGATGCATAAACAAAATAAACACGGAGTACGTTGATACACACCGAATGCTGGGACTCCACAGATCATGAGGATATCTTATTTGTCTGCCTGTGACCAACTGTTTTTGATCACCAGCCCCTAGACTATATCTTTGCTCATCAAAAATATGATGTTGCCTGCTTACGCGCTGTAGGCATCCATTACACAGGGGATGGGCTACCATGGCACCTTGGCAGTCTTGTAGCCAATGAGATAAGCTTTCCAGGGATATGCAGTTGACCTGGGTGGGACAAAGCAAGGCCTAGAACCTTTTAATGGCTACTGCAAATTTTTGCTAACTGGCGCAGAGGCAAGGAAACACCTGACACCACTTACTAAGACGTCTGCGCATTTCGAGTTTTTTCTGATATTGTTCACATGTTGTGGAAGCCATCTGATATGTTTCCAGCTCTGGGAATCAATAATTCACTTATAGCTTGTCAATGAAAGATGGCTTAAAAATGTATAAAAATATGTTTTTTTGTGTGTGTGCTTGATCTTGTGTATTCTGACCTATGTAACTCCTATCTATCTCCAGATCATTTCCTCATAATCTCACAGATGTCTTCATTCCAAATACACCAAGTTAAGGCAATTACACATGAATAGCAGTTACTTTTGGGTATGTCTATTTAGGTGGAAATCTACATTTTCCAATTATATTTAAGAGGTTTTTAAAGGAGAATAGCCATATTCAACATCTCCTAGAAGCCCAGATTCTGGTTCAAGTTCACCCATGACCTCTTACCCCTGACCTCTGACCCCGTACCCCTCTCTACCACCGAAGATTATCTAGACAAGATAGTTGAGTGACTGCTCTAATAATGGGAATACATGTCTTCAAAGATGGGAGGCAGGGGGAGAAGGCGAGATCAGATGGGACCATTCTAACCATTGAGAATGCAGATACGCGTGTGAACAACTGGCACAACTCCGATATGAAGCATATTTTTCAAAGTTGCTGAAATACCACGAGTCCACTCATTGCAATCATTACAACCTAACTATAAGACAACTTCTATTAGATTAAATAAGCCTCAAATGACCAAATTTGATACTCTGATTGACCAGTACAAAACTTCCTAATTCCGTGATCTTATTTTCATGGACAGATTTCATTTTAAACCCTCTCCCAAGATCAACCATCTCAATAAGCAAAAGGATGTTGAAAATACATATTTTCCAGATGTTGAAGAAAGGTCTATTTCAGGTTCTGAATGAAAGGTGAAAATACACATTTTACGGATGTTTAAAATTGGTATTTTACGGACGTTGAAAATACGTATTTCCCGGGCATTGAAAATTCTGATTTTTGGGACGTTGAAAATTTGTATTTTCGGATGTGGAAATCAGATTAATTTTCGGTTCTGAATGAAATTTGAAAACATGTATTTTCTGGCTGTTGAATATAAATATCAGGTTAATTTGAAGTTCTGAATGAAAGTTGGAATGATGTAATATACAGACATTGAAAATACTTATTTTTTTCATAATATATTCTATGGCCAAAGTTTAACTGCACATACATTCTCAATGAAGTAAGCATTATAATGTTTCTATTCATTTGATGTAGGAAAGAGGAGTCAACTGAACATTGCAACATAGAATATTTATTATTATTATTATTGAATATTTCTAGGAGGGAGATCAGCTTTAATATTGCAGATAGATTGTAGCTTCCTTCAATGTAATTGTCTGCATCATTTCCAATACCCCATATATATTTGTGTAAATATTGATATATATACAAATACATACAAATATTCAGAGACTTGTCTCGAAGTTACTCCTGCATTGTCTTGGCTTTGTCCCATTCTTTGGTCCTGAGTGCTCTGGAGCAGGGTTTCATCAAGGATCTCTCTGTACTTCGTTCTGTTCATTTTTCCCTCAAACCTAACTAGTCTCCAAGTCCCTGCCACTGAAAAACATCCCCACAGCACAATGCTACCACCCCCATGCTTCACCGTAGGGATGGTGCAGGTTTCCTTCATACGTGAACTTGGCATTCAGCCCAAAGAGGTAAATGCTGGTTTCATCAGACCAGGGAATCTTGTTTCTTTGGGTGCCTTTGGGTGCCTTTTGGCAAACTCCAAGTGGGCTGTCATGAGCCGTTTACTGAGGAGTGGCTTCCGTCTGGCCACTCCACCATAAAGGCCTGATTGGTGGAGCTGCAGAGATGGTTGCTCTTCCGGAATGTTCTCCAGCCTCAACAAAGGAACTCTGGAGCTCTGTCAGAGTGACCATCGGGTTCTTGGTCACTTCTCTGACCAAGGCCCTTCTTCCCTGATTGCTCAGTTTGGCTGAGCGGCCAGCTCTAGGAAGAGTCTTGGTGGTTCCAAAATTCTTCAATTTAAGAATGATGGCCACTGTGTTCTTGGGGACCTTCAATGCTGCAGACATTTTTGTTACCAATCCCCAGATCTGTGCCTTTCTGCTCTGACATGCACTGTCAACTGTGAGACTATATATAGATAGGTGTGTGCCTTTCCAAATCATGCCCAATCAATTGAATTTACCACAGGTGGACTCCAATGAAGTTTTAGAAACATCTCAAGGATTATCAATGGAAACCGGATGCCCCTGAGCTCAATTTCGAGTCTCATAGCAAAGGGTCTGAATACTTATGTAAATTTCTGTTTTTGTTGTTTTATAAATTTACAAAAAAAATCTAAAACCTGTTTTTGCTTAGTCATCACGTGTTGTTGTGTGTAGATTGTTAAATAAATGTTTTTGTTGCAATATTTTTTTGAGTAAGGCTGTAACGTAAGAAAATGTGGAAAAGTGAAGGGATCTGAATACTTTCCAAATGACTCTACATTCACATTTTTATATATACATACATTTTTACTATAGAATAGTAGTGAAGACATCAAAACTATAAAATAACACATACATACATACATCATCATCATCACATACACATCATGTAGTATCCCAAAAAATGTTAAACAAATCAAAATCTATTTTATATTTCAGATTCTTTAAAGTAGCTACCCTTTGACTTGATGACAGCTTTGCACACTCTTGGCATCCTTTCACCCAGCTTCATGAGGTAGTCACCTGGAATGCATTTCAATTAACAGGTGTGCCTTGTTTAGAGATAATTTGTGGAATGACCAAGTCCATATTACATCAAGAACAGCTCAAATAAGCAAAGAGAAAAGACAGTCCATCATTACTTTAAGACATGAAGGTCAGTCAATCCGCAAAATTTCAAGAACTTTGAAGGGTTCTTCAAGTGCAGTCGCAAAAAACTGAAATTGCTATGATGAAATTAGCTCTCATGAGGACCGCCACAGGAAAAGGAAGACCCAGATTTACCTCCGCTGCAGAGTATACGTTTATTAGAGTTAACTGCTCCTCAGATTGCACCCCACATAAATGCTTCACAGAGTTCAAGTAACAGACACATCTCAACATCAACTGTTCAAAGGAGACTGCATGAATCAGGCCTTCATGGTTGAATTGCTGCAAAGAAACCACTACTAAAGGACACCAATAAGAAAAAGAGACTTGCTTGGGCCAAGAAACACGAGCAATGGACATTAACCGGTGGAAATCTGTCGTTTGATCTAAAGTCCAAATTGGAGATTTTAGGTGAACGGATGATCTCCACATGTGCATTTCCCACCGTAAAGCATGTAAAGAGGAGGTGTTATGGTGTGGGGGTGCTTAGCTGGTTACACCGTCTGTGATTTGTTTAGAATTCAAGGATCACTTAATTAAAAACTTCTTAGGGCTAGGCCCTTTTTTTCTCCATTAGAAATGCAAGAGAAAGGTCATATTGTAAAATAGATGTAAAATAGATGCCTGGATGGGTTCCACAGGGTGTCAGCAGTCTACGTTCAAGGTTTCAGACTTGTAACTTCAAAAACGAATAAGAAATAACCGTTTTTGTAAGAGGACACAGTCTTGGAAATCTGTGTTTTTGCACGCCATGATGAAGTTGGGTCCTGCTAAAATCGGTTTCCCATTGAACAATCTTCTTTCCGAAATAAATATTATAGTTTGATTATATTTTAGGGTATCTGAGGAGTAAATAGAAACATATTTTGACTTGTTGAAACAAAGTTTAGGGGTAGATTTTTGGGTTCCTTTCTCTGCAAGTTGAACGAGTGGACTACTCAAATCGATGGCGCCAACTAAACAGACTTTTTGGTAAATGAAAAAGGATTTAATCTAACAAAACGACACTACATGTTATAGCAGGGACCCTTTCGATGACAAATCAGAGGAAGATTTTCAATAAGTAAGTGAATATTTAATCTTTATATGTGAATATATTAAACCTGTGGCGGTGGAGAACTATTTTGATGTGGGGCGCCGTCCTCAAACAATAGCATTGTCCCACTAGCGAGACACCGATCCTTAAGAAGTTGCATGGCTACCACAGCATTCTGCAGCGATATGCCATCCCATCAGGTTTGCTCTTAGTGGGACTATCATTTGTTTTTCAAAGAGCTATTCAAAGAGCTATTTGATCAAGAAGGAGAGTGATGGAGTGCTGCATCAGATGACCTGGCCTCTACAATCACCCCACCTCAACCCAAATGAAATGGTTTGGGATGATTTGGACCGCAGGGTGAAGGAAAAGTAATCAACAGGTGCTCAGCATATGTGGGAACTCCTTCAAGACTGATGGAAAAGCATGCCTCATGAAGCTGGTTTAGAGAATGTCAAGCGTTTGCAAAGCTTTCATCAAGGCAGAGGGTGGATACTTTAAAGAATCTAAAATCTAAAATATATTTTGATTTGTTTTACAATTTTTTGGTCACTACATGATTATGTAGACAACACAATAATAAATAAAAACCCTTGAATGAGTAGGTGTGTCCAAACTTTTTGAGCTTGAACAGCTGATGTTCTGTAAATAAGTGACTTCACTGTCTTCACATCCGACCATACATTTGTCTGTACACTATACCTTGAATCTATTTTATCACCCCAGAAACCTGCTCCTTTTACTCTCTGTTCCGGACGTCCTAGACGTCCAATTCTCATGGCTTTTAGCCGTACCCTTATCCTACTCCTTCTCTGTTCCTCTGGCGAATTAGAGGTGAATCCAGGCCCTGCAGTGCCTAGCTCCACTCCTATTCCCCAGGCGCTCTCTTTTGATGACTTCTGTAACCGTAAAAGCCTTGGTTTCATGCATGTTAACATTAGAAGCCTCCTCCCTAAGTTTGTTTTATTCACTGCTTTAGCACACTCTGCCAACCCAGATGTGTTAGCCATGTCTGAATCCTGGCTTAGGAAGACCACCAGTAACTCTGAAATCTCCATCCCTAACTACAACATTTTCAGACAAGATAGAACGGCCAAAGGGGGCGGTATTGAAATCTACAGCAGAGGTAGCCTGCAGAGTTCTGTCCTTCTATCCAGGTCTGTACCCAAACAATTTGAACTTCTATTTTTAAAAATCCACCTCTCTAAAAACAAGTCTCTCACCGTTGCCGCCTGCTATTGACCAACCTCTGCCCCCAGCTGTGCTCTGGATACCATATGTGAACTGAATGCCCCCCATCTATCTTCAGAGCTCGTGCTGCTAGGTGACCTAAACTGTGACATGCTTAACACCCCGGCCATCCTACAATCTAAGATTGATGCCCTCAATCTCACACAAATTATCAATGAACCTACCAGGTACAACCCCAAAGCCGTAAACATGGGCACCCTCATAGATCCTGTTTGGGATAGGGGGCAGCATTTTCACATTTCGATGAAAAGCGTGCCCAGTGTAAACTGCCTGCTACTCAGGCCCAGTTGATAATATATGCACATTATTAGTAGATTTGGATAGAAAACACTCTGAAGTTTCTAAAACTGTTTGAATGATGTCTGTGAGTTTAACAGAATTCATATGGCAGGCGAAAACTTCAACCAGGAAGTGGGAAATCTGTGGGAAATCTGAGGTTTGTAGTTTTTCAACTCTTTACCTATCGAATATACAGTGTCTATGGGGTCAAATTGCACTTCCTAAGGCTTCCACTAGATGTAAACCGTCTTTAGAACCTTGTTTGATGCTTCTACTGTGAAGGAGGGGGGAATGGGAGCTGAATGAGTCAGTAGTCTTTCAGAGTGGCATGAGATGGTCACGCGTGTTCATGTGAGAGTTAGCTTGCGTTCCATTGCATTTCTGAAGACAAAGGAATTCTCCGGTTGGAACATTATTTAAGATTTATGATAAAAACATCCTAAAGATTGATTCTATACATCGTTTGACATGTTTCTACGAACTGTAATATGACATTCGCCTGGACCTGCCCACGCATCCTGAGTTTGGATTTGTGAACTGAACGCACTAACAAAAGGAGGTATTTGGACATAAATTATGGACTTTATCGAACAAATCAAACATTTATTGTGGAACGGTTATTCCTGGGAGTGCATTCTGATGAAGATCATCAAAGGTAAGTGAATATTTATAACGCTATTTCTGACTTCCGTTGACTCCAACATTGCGGATATCTGTATGGCTTGATTTGTTGTCTGAGCGCCGTACTTAGATTATTGAATTGTTTGCTTTTTCCGTAAAGTAAAAAAAAAAATCTGACACGGCGGTTGGTTGCATTAATAATAAGGAGAAGTATATCTCTAATTCTATGTATAACACTTGTATCTTATATTAAAGTTTATGATGACTATTTCTTTAAATTGATGTGGCTTTCTGCAAAATCACCGGATGTTTTGGAAGCAAAACATTACTGAACGTTACGTTCAGTTACGCGCCAATGTAAATTGCAATTTTTGGATATAAATATGAACTTTATCGAACAAAACATACATGTATTGTGTACCATGAAGTCCTATGAGTGTCATCTGATGAAGATCATCAAAGGTTAGTGATTAATTTTATATCTATATCTACTTTTTGTGACTCATCTCTTTGGCTGGAAAATGACTGTATTTTTTGTGACTAGGCTCTGACCTAACATAATCATATGTTGTGCTTTCACTGTAAAGCCTTTTTGAAATCTGACACAATGGGTAGATTAAAACCTCTTAAGGTATAGGGGGCAGCATTTTCACTTTTGGATAAATAGCATGCCCAATTTCAACTTCCTGCTACTCATGCCAGGAATATAATATATGCATATTATTAGTAAATGTGGATGGACAACACTCTGAAGTTTCTAAAACTGTTTGAATCATGTCTGTGAGTATAACAAAACTTATGTAGCAGGCAAAACCCTGAGGACTAACTGTTCAGATTATTATAATTTTTTTGCCTCTGACTGTTCCCTGACTTGTCTTTGCCAAGGGATATTTAATTGAATCCTGTTTCCACTGGATATCACCAGTCTTTGGAATTTGGTTTAGGTTATTCATTTGTGCAACGAAGAAGAAGCACATCCTGGAACAACGTCACACTATTGAGAGTTGCGCAAGATGTAAAAAGGAGCATGGTTTGTTTACTTGCTGTATTGAACACAGATTGCCCCGTCTACAATTTGATCGATTATTAACGTTTACAAATACCTAAAGTTGCATTACAAAAGTAATTTGAAATATTTTGGCAAAGTTTATAGGCAACTTTGACATGTTTTGTAGTGACGTTGAGATTTTTGGCATCTGTTTTTTCTGGATCAAACACGTCAAATAAATGGACAATTGGATATATATGGACGGAATTAATCTAACAAGGACCAATTGTGATGTTTATGGGATATATTGGAGTGCCAACAAAAGAAGCTCGTCAAAGGTAATGCTTGTTTTGTTTTTTATTTCAGCGTTTTGTGTAGCGCCTGCAGGGATGAAATATGCTACCCTCTTTGTTGTCATTGTGCTATCGTCAGATAATATCTCCTTATTCTTTCGCCGAAAAGCTTTTTAAAATCTGACATGTTGGCTGGATTCACAACAAGTGTAGCTTTAATTGAGTATCTTACATGTGTGATTTAATGAATGTTTGATTTTATATCATTATTGTGAATGTATGAATGTTGTCAAGGGGTTCCGCATAAGAAGATATCATCCTAACCAACCTGTCCTCTAAATACACCTCTGCTGTTTTCAACCAAGATCTCAGCGATCACTGCCTCATTGCCTGCATCCGTAATGTTTCAGCGGTCAAACGACCTCCTCTCATCACTATCAAACGCTCCCTGAAACACTTCAGCGAGCAGGCCTTTCTTAATCAACCTGGCCCGGGTATCCTGGAAGAATATCGACCTCATCCCGTCAGTAGAGGATGCCTGGTTACTTTTTCTAAATGCCTTCCTCACCATGCACCATTCAAGAAATTTAGAACCAGGAACAGATATAGCCCTTGGTTTTCTCCAGACATGACTGCCCTTAACCAATACAAAAACATCCTGTGGCGTTCTGCATTAGAATCAAACAGCCCCCATGAAATGCAACTTTTTATGGAAGTAAGAAACCAATATGCACAGGCAGTAAGAAAAGCCAAGGCTAGCTTTTTCAAGCAGAAATGTGATTCCTGTAACACAAACTCAAAAAAGTTCTTGGACATTGTAAAGTCCATGGAGAATAAGAGCACCTCCTCCCAGCTGCCCACTGCACTGAGGATAGGAAACTCTGTCACCACCGATAAATCCACTATAATTGAGAATTTCAATAAGCATTTTTCCACGGCTGGCCATGCTTTCCACCTGGCCACCCCTACCCCGGTCAACAGCCCTGCAACCATCACAGCAACTCACCCAAGCCTTCCCCTTTTCTCCTTCCCCCAAATCCAGTCAGCTGATGTTCTGAAAGAGCTGCAAAATCTGAACCCCTACAAATCAGCTGGGTTAGACAATCTGGACCCTTTCTTTCTAAAAATGATCTGCCGAAATTGTTGCAACCCCTATTACAAGCCTGTTCAACCTCTCTTTCGTGTCGTCTGAGATTCCCAAAGATTGGAAAGCAGCTGCGGTCATACCCCTCTTCAAAGTGGGGGACATTCTTGACCCAAACTGCAACAGACCTATATCTATCCTACCCTGCCTTAGAAGGTCTTCGAAAGCCAAGTTAACAATCAGATCATCGACCATTTCGAATCCCACCGTACCTTCTCCGCTATGCAGTCTGGTTTTAGAGCTGGTCATGGGTGCACCTCAGCCACGCTCAAGGTCCTAAACGATATCTTAACCGCCATCGATAAGAAACAATACTGTGCAGCCATATTCATTAACCTGGCCAAGGCTTTCAACTCTGTCAATCACCACATCCTCATCGGCAGACTCAAATGATTGCCTCGCCTGTTGAGGGCCTGTTGTCCGGGCCTCTGGCAGTCTCTATGGGGGTGCCACAGGGTTCAATTCTTGGGCCGACTCTCTTCTCTGAATATATCAATGATGTCGCTCTTGCTGCTGGTGAGTCTCTGATCCACATCTATGCAGACGACACCATTCTGTATACTTCTGGCCCTTCTTTGGACACTGTGTTAACAACCCTCCAGACGAGCTTCAATGCGATACAACTCTCCTTCCGTGGCCTCCAACTGCTCTTAAATACAAGTAAAACCAAATGTATGCTCTTCAACCGATCGCTGCCTGCACATGCCCGCCTGTCCAGCATCACCACTCTGGACGGTTCTGACTTAGAATATGTGGACAACTACAAATACCTAGGTGTCTGGTTAGACTTTAAACTCTCCTTCCAGACTCACATAAAACATCTCCAATCCAAAGTTTTATCTAGAATTGGCTTCCTATTTCGCAACAAAGCATCCTTCACTCATGCTGCCAAACATACCCTCATAAAACTGACCATCTTACCGATCCTCGACTTTGGCGATGTCATTTACAAAATAGCTTCCAATACCCTACTCAACAAGTTGGATGCAGTCTATCACAGTGCCATCCATTTTGTCACCAAAGCCCCATATTCTACCCACCACTGCGACCTGTATGCTCTTGTTGGCTGGCCCTCACTTCATACTCGTCGCCAGACCCACTGGCTCCAGGTCATCTACAAGACCCTGCTAGGTAAAGTCCCGCCTCATCTCTGCTCGCTGGTCACCATAGCTGCACCCACCTGTAGCACGTGTTCCAGCAGGTATGTACCACTTGTCACCCCCAAAGCCAATTTCTCCTTTGGCCTCCTCTCCTTCCAGTTCTCTGCTGCCAATGACTGGAACGAACTACAAAAATATCTGAAACTGGAAACACTTATCTCCCTCATTAGCTTTAAGCACCAGCTGTCAGAGCAGCTCACAGATCACTGCACCTGTACACAGCCCCTCTATAAATAGCCCAAACAGCTACCTCTTCCCCTACTGTATTTATTTATTTATTTGCTCCTTTTCACCCCAGGATTTCTACTTTGCACAATCTTGTCACGGGTTTCTTCCTGGGAAGGAGAGGAGGACCAAAATGCAGCGCGGAGTTGTCCATGGTTTTTTAATTAGAAAACTGAACATGAACACATAACCAAAACAACAAAGTGAAAACTCGAAAACAGTCCCGTGTGGCACTAACACAGGAAACAACCACCCACAAAACCCAACACAAAACAGGCTACCTAAATATGGTTCCCAATCAGAGGCAATGACTAACACCTGCCTCTGATTGAGAACCATATCAGGCCAGACATAGAAATAGAAAAACTAGACACACAACATAGAATGCCCACTCAGATCACACCCTGACCAAACAAAACATAGAAACATACAAAGCAAACTATGGTCAGGGTGTGACACATCTACTGTCAAATCTACCATGCCAGTGTTTTAATTGCTATATTGTATTTACTTCACCACCATGGCCTATTTATTGCCTTTACCTCCCTTATCTCACCTCATTTTTTCACATTGTATATAGAATTATTTTTCTACTGTATTATTGACTGTATGTTTGTTTTACTCCATGTGTAACTCTGTGTTGTTATATGTGTCATACTGCTTTGCTTTATCTTGGCCAGGTTGCAGTTGTAAATGAGAACGTGTTCTCAACTTGCATACGTGGTTAAATAAAGGTGAAATAAAAAATAAAAAATGAAAGATAAAATCCTTGTTCATATCCTAAAAAGGTCCATATAGCATGCACGATCAATTTTGTATTTCCACTCGTTCAATTTGCAAAGAAAGTTATCTGTGAAAATCTAACCCTAAACATTGTTTCCAACCAGTCAAATCCCATTTGTATGTATTCCTCAGAGATCCTAGAACGTAACCAGACTTCACTATATCATTAGGGGTGTAGTATATCATATAGGACACCAAATTTGGTCAGATAGCGACGCCTTCATGGCACACCGATGACGGTCCTCAATTGATTGACTGTAACTTTGTCAAACAAAGCTAGCCAGATAACCAATGACCTGGGTTTTACGAGAATTTCCGGAAACCCCGTCCGTATCTGTCACAAAATGTAGCTGCTAACCTTGTGCGACAGCTAACCTTTTACTTTGGGACAAAAATTACAAGAATATGGAGATTTATGAAGTTATGACATCTGGTTGTTTTGCAAATGTTGAACTTATATTATGGCTACTAATACTGGTAAAGCTATATCAATGTCCAAGTATACAGATTTGATGATATTCTTGCAGAAAAATGTAGTATGAATGCAAATGCCTCCTTCACGATTTGCCCAAATGTACCTGGGTTACTTCACACTAAATGTCATGCAGTTTTCTCATACTTAGTTATCCATCTGAAAGTTTGCACATACACTGCTTCCATCTTGTAGACACCATCGGAATTGCAACCAGAGTGATGGCTAGGACTGGGATCGTTCTGTGGTAGAAAAAAAAACGTTTTTTTTCCTTTGTATTTTCTTTTACCAGATCTATCGTGTTATATTCTCCTACATTCAATTCACATTTCCACAAGCTTCAAAGTGTTTCCTTTCAAATGGTACCAAGAATATGCATATCCTTGCTTCAGTTCCTGAGCTACAGGCAGTTAGATTTGGGTATGTCATTTTAGGTGAAAATGTAATATAAGGGGGCTATCCCCAAGGTTTGCTGTGTCATAAAACTACAGTGGTGTACATGCAGCATTTTGAAACACTGTTGGTCACACACACACACACACACACACACACACACACACACACACACACACACACACACACACACACACACACACACACACACACACACACACACACACACACACACACACACACACACACACACACAATGTTCAGATACACGCAAACACACATAATGTACTATTACACACACACTCTTTACAGATAAATACACTCGTGCTGAGTGATTATTGCTTTTTGAGGTGGTTTTGGTTCATTTAATAAAAAACAATCAGAGTTGAATGCTGTAACAACACAGAAAAAAAAAAACAATTAATTAAAGTGGTTGTGATGG
The DNA here is from genome assembly GCF_013265735.2 of Oncorhynchus mykiss. Taxonomy (NCBI): domain Eukaryota; kingdom Metazoa; phylum Chordata; class Actinopteri; order Salmoniformes; family Salmonidae; genus Oncorhynchus; species Oncorhynchus mykiss. Next base: position 36,244,808 of record NC_048585.1, on the reverse strand, counting down.
TTGTGGCTGCCCATTACTTCTGGAAAATTCCAGAAAATTATGTCATGGCTTTAGAAGCTTCTGATAGGCTAATTGACATCATTTAAGTCAATTGGAGGTGTACCTGTGGATGTATTTCAAGGCCTACCTTCAAACTCAGTGCCTCTTTGCTTGACATCATGGGAAAATTAAAAGAAATCACCCAAGACCTCAGAAAAAAAATTGTACCTCCACAAGTCTGGTTCCTCCTTGGGAGTCATTTCCAAACGCCTGAAGGTACCACATTCATCTGTACAAACAATAGTCCGCAAGAATCAACACCATGGGACCACGCAGCCGTCATACTGCTCAGGAAGGAGATGCGCTCTGTCTCCTAGAGATAAACTTACTTTGGTGTGAAAAGTGCAAATCAATCCCAGAACAACAGCAAAGAATCTTGTGAAAATGCTGGAGGAAAAGTATATTTTTCCACTGTAAAATGAGTCCTATATTGACATAACCTGAAAGGCCGCTCAACAAGGAAGAAGCCACTGCTCCAAAACCGCCATAAAAAAAGTCAGACTACGGTTTGCAACTGCATATGGGGACAAAGAGCGTACTTTTTGGAGAAATGTCCTCTGGTCTGATGAAACAAAAATAGGACTGTTTGGTCATAATGACCATCGTTATGTTTGGAGGAAAAAGGGGGAGGCTTGCAAGCCGAAGAACGCCATCCCAACCGTGAAGCACGGGGGTGGCAGCATCATGTTGTGGGGGTGCTTTTCTGCAAGAGGGACTGGTGCACTTCACAAAATAGATGGCATCAAGAGGCAGGAATTATGTGGATATATTGAAGCAACATCTCAAGACATCTGTCAGGACGTGGTCGCAAATGGGTCTTCCAAATGAACATTGACCCCAAGCATACTTCCAAAGTTGTGGGAAAATGGCTTCAGGACAACAAAGTCAAGGTATTGGTGTGGCCATCACAAATCCCTGACCTCAATCCTATAGAACATTTGTGGGCAGAACTTAAAAGGTGTGTGCGAGCAAGGAGGCCTACAAACTTGACTCTGTCAGGAGGAATGGGCCAAAATTCACCCAACTTATTGTGGGAAGCCTGTGGAAGGCTAAGTTGTGGAAGGCCAAGTTAAACAATTTAAATGCAATGCTATCAAATACTTGTTGAGTGTATTTAAAATTCTGACCCACTGGGAATTTGATTAAAGAAATAAAGCTGAAATAAATAATTCTCTCTACTATTATTCTGACATTTCACATTCTAGGATTAAATGTCAGGAATTGTGGAAAAACTAACTGTAAATGTATTTGGCTAAGTTGTGGAAAAAATAAGTTTAAATGTCAGGAATTGTGGAAAAACTAAGTTTAAAGGTATTTGGCTAAGGTGTATGTAAACTTCTGACTTCAACTGTAGTTTCAGGTAGGGACACCTCACCAAGCAACAGCTGATGTCTTTATCCCCTCACTATTGTGCATTCTTCTGTCTCTTCCCATTGCACACATAAAAGAAACACAGACTGGACAAGTAGATGCGCAATGGATTATGGTCATTGTAGTTAGTTTCGCACATAAACTGTGATAATTATGTTGAATATTGGCCTGTTGGAAACAACAACTCCCTACTACATCGTCACAGTCCTGGCTGGATCTAATTTATCTCTAGAGAATCTGCAATGTGCGCATTGAGCTCACAGAAAAAAAACATACAAAATTTAATTCAAATAATTCAAATTATGTCGGTCAATTACATGTTTAAATTAATTGTTCTCCTCTTTCCTCTCCACTCCTGCAGCATTTAACGTGACCATCCGTAGTGACCGGCGTGGGACATGTAAGGGAACCCATGTTGTGTATGCCTGTGTTGGATACTGTGAGTCCAGTGCCTTTCCCTCACGCTACTCTGTCCTGGTGGCATCTAACTTCACTCACATCACCTCAGCGTCAAGATGTTGTACCATCAGCAAGGATGCAAAGGTGGAGTATGGAGACAGAGACAGAGACACACACAACATTATCTCAGCCTTGAAATACTACACTATCAGCAAAGACGCAAAGGTAGAGTATACACACACACACACACACACACACACACACACACACACACACACACACACACACACACACACACACACACACACACACACACACACACACACACACATACGTAGGGTAAGGGTATGTCATCCTGATGACCTATTTGGTTGGAACATTGTCACTTGACATGTCTGAAAATGTAAAACGTGATATAACATTTTTAAATTGTAATTAATTTTCCTAAGATCAAAGTTCGTCTGAACTGCCCTCGTGCTCGTCATCACAACGACATTGAGATTCTGACGGCGCGGGCCTGTCACTGCGACGTGTCGCAAGTCACACTACTGAGATGCCACTGTCGCCGCGGGAACATGCACAAACTGTATCATGAGGACTGGGATAAGAAGGAGTCCCAAGGAGAGCAATCTGTCAATCAAATGTACTGTATATTGAGAGAGAGAGGTTTGTGCATGCCTAGAATGGAATGGTGAAGCTGGGAAAAAAGACTTGAGAAACACTTTTTATAACGTTGCTTTATTTAAGAATTGTTGGTTTAAACATTGGTTTAAGACAGAAGAAGACCGTTTGTGACCCTGTCTGAGTTAACACCCTATTTCCTTTGTGGTGCACTACTTTTGACCAGGGTTCATAGCGCTCTGGTCAGAAGTACTGCACTTTAATAGGGAATAGGGTGCCATTTGGGATGCATTCGTAGGCACAGGCAGCCAGTCAAACCACTATAGATAATACAATAATTAACTCTACATAGATCTGCTATACAGCCCCTATCACAGAACTAGAATGAGTAGAACTAGAATCCAACTTTCAAATCAATGGGTGGACTGGCAGCCAATTTGAGTGTTTACCAATCAAGTTGCCATGGTCAGAAGTTCCAATTCTGTTCTATTAATTTTAAGGCCACTACACAGCCAGACATTAAGAGACAAAAGAATGTACATTAAACTTTATTTATTTTAATGAGCTTGAACAACTGATGTTTTGTAAATAAGTGACAAGAAAGAATGTTGGAAGTGTTGAGGAAATTGAGGAAATAAGGAAATAAAAATGTAAAAGATTACTACATATTTTTAAAGAAGTTTTCTGTGTGACAACACTACAGTGGTGTACATACAGCAATATGAAACCCTCTTGGTCACACACACACACACACACACACACACACACACACACACACACACACACACACACACACACACACACACACACACACACACACACACACACACACACACACACACACACACACACACACACACACACACACACACACACACACACACACCTCTCATCTCCTCAATCGCTCTCTCTCACACAAACACACATCCTGGTCCCCCTCCCCAGACATACAATCCCTGCTCCCCGCCACCCCAACCAATACACATACTCCTTTCCCTCAGTGTCCTGTGTGAAGCAGACAGTAGTGGCACTGCTGGGTGAGAGGATGGGGTAGAGGGGTGAGACCTTTATTTCACACACACATACACTCCCCACACAGCTCTAGGTGTAAAGGGGGAGACGTGAAGCTGGCAGCCTGGAAGGTGGGCCATCAGATAGCGGGTACACCCGTAGGAACACACATGGTGGTGCCGCTGGATGTAGGGGGGCTCCGGGAACGACTTCTATAGGGCAACAGAAACAACATAACAACCCCATTAACACTGCCAATGGTACATCATTGTTGTTTTATAAGGTGAGATATGGCAAGATGATATGATGAGATGGCAAGACGTAGGATGACTTATAGAGCAAGCGAGAATAAACACATGCACAATCGGCGGCTTGGAGGCAGGCCAAGCGAGGAGGAGTTCTACAGCAGCTTAAAAAAGCCCTATCTTTGTTCAAGGAAGTGTCCAGGTGTGTGCATGTGTTTGTTGTCCTGTTTACCTATCTCCCAGGTGTTGCAGCAGTCAAAATGCCAATTAGCAAAGAAAAAACAGAATTGGGCTGCCTGTGTAAATGTAGCCAGAGAGAGTTAGCGGGGCAACAAAATCCTGAGACAGAGACAGAGACAGAGAGAGATGAATAGAGAGAGAAGTGATGATGAGAATGGTCTGATGGCTCAATACATTTTAAACTCATACATCAAATTTGTATCTGGTCTACATCTGGTCCACAACATTTTTGTAATAATTTATGGTAACTTTCACATAAGTTACTATCAGTTTAACTTTCCTTCATATAAGACAGGTAAGTCAAACTATTGAAGTCTCTTCTGTTCTTACACTACAAACATATAGAATCTCCCCAAGCGTATGTCATGATTCCTGCACGGCCAATCAAGAGATCTCTGTGCTGGGCCTGAGCAACTAGACAAGTACAGTGAGTGATACGTTCTTGTCATGATAAAGGAAATAAAATGTCCATCAGTTATACAACATTTTTATTTGATTCAAATTGTAAGCTAAACTGATTTCTAAACATTTACATCAATGATGTAGATGTGTTATTAGAGTTATGCTGCATTCTACAATCTACTGGTTCCTATCGTTGTCTTATCAACAGAATCAAAGGTCTGTTTTGTTCACGTACAGAAATGTACCTGAAAACATTACTAATGGCAACAGCAAGGCTGATGGTCCTCATGCGCTCAAATTACCTGGAGTGACGCGCGCAGTGCCAATAAACATCATTGTCATGAGCCGTGCCCGTTAACTACACAAAAATAAAAGGATTAAACTATTTTAAAGGAGCAACAAATAATTTAACATTTCACAAATATTGTCAAAATAAAGAACCACCAACAACGAAAGTAGACTATACAAATCTGTTTGGTAGGCTACGTAAAGACTAGTTTAATTATAAAAACAACAGTTGGGCATCTTCTCCACTGTCTGAATATGCCCTATCTCAGAACAAATGTTTTGATTTTGCTTTTAGTCCAGTTAAATTGTACACTCTGACATCATAGCAATTATAACGAAATGCCCTTAAACTTGGCGACTCCTCTGGGGGGGGGGGGGTCATCCATGTGTGTGTGTCTGTTTGTGAGAAAGAGAGTGAGGGTAGGTCTGGACTTCTTGATGGGCCGCCCCCAGTTGGTGAGGGTAGGTAACAACATCTCCACCCCGCTGATCCTCAACACTGGGGCCCCACAAGGGTACATACTGAGCCCTCTCCTGTACTCCCTGTTCACCCACGACTGCGTGGCCATGCATGCCTCCAACTCAATCATCAAGTTTGCGGACGGCACTACAGTGATAGGCTTGATTACCAACAACGACGAGACGGCCTACAGGGAGGAGGTGAGGGCCCTCGGAGTGTGGTGTCAGGAAAATAACCTCACACTCAACGTCAACAAAACAAAAGAGATAATCGTGTACTTCAGGAAAGAGCAGAGGGAGCACCCCCTATCCACATCGATGGGACAGTAGTGGAGAGGGTAGTAAGTTTTAAGTTCCTCGGCGTACACATCACGGACAAACTGAATTGGTCCACCCACACAGACAGCGTTGTGAAGAAGGCGCGGCACAAACATCTACAGATGCACAATCGAGAGCATCCTGCCGGGCTGTATCACCGCATCACCGGGGGCAAACTACCTGCCCTTCAGGACACCTACACCACCCGATGTCACAGGAAGGCCATAAAGATCATCAAGGACAACAACCACCCGAGCCACTGCCTGTTCAACCCGCTATCATCCAGAAGGCGAGGTCAGTACAGGTGCATCAAAGCAGGGACCGAGAGATGGAAAAACAGCTTCTATCTCAAGGCCATCAGACTGTTAAACAGCCACCACTAACATTGAGTGGCTGCTGCCAACATACTGACTCAACTCCAGCCACTTTAATAATGGAAATGTATGGAAATTTATGCAAAAAATGTATCACTAGCCACTTTAAACAATGCCACTTAATATAATGTTTACATACCGTACAATACTCATCTCATATGTATATGTATGTACTGTACTCTATATCATCTACTGCATCTTGTCATCTGTAATACATGTATCACTAGCCACTTTAAACTATGCCACTTTTATGTTTACGTACCCTACATTACTCATCTCATATGTATATACTGTACTCGATACCATCTACTGCATCTTGCCTATGCCTTTCTGTACCATCACTCATTCATATGTCTTTATGTACATATTCTTTATCCCTTTACACCTGTGTGTATAAGGTAGTAGTTGTGGAATTGTTAGGTTAGATTACTCGTTGATTATTACTGCATTGTCGGAACTAGAAGCACAAGCATTTCGCTACACTCGCATTAAATCTGCTAACCATGTGTATGTGACAAATAAAATTTGATTTGAGAGATGGAGAAATTAGTGAAGGATGAGAGGGAGCGAGTGAGAGGCAGAGAGAGAAAGGTAGATAATGTGTGTGTGTGTGTTTAATAATGAATTTTATTGCAAAATGTAGATTTCCGCCTAATAATAACTAGTAATGAGTTCACCTTTTTAGTAAAAATAGTTATAACTTGCTGAGGTGTACTCACTTTTGAGAACACAAGCTCAAATACATAGTACAAATATTATTAAAATATGAAAAATGATGATATTTCATGTTTTTTTTTATGTTGACAGCTATAAATTAGTCTGAGAATATCACAGCGAGATGAAACGATGATTACCGGATTTTCTTTGTCTGGATAGAACAGAAAATGTTACACTCATTCCCTATGCAAATGTATGGTGTGAAACCTAACACTTCAAGTCAGCACCACTGACAAGAGTGGTAACGGAAAGCAGACAGATGGGGCTTTCTGGCACTATAAAGCACTGAACCCTGTGAAATTCACAGAGTGCTCTGTACAGCAATATATCAGTTGGAACCGGTCCAGAACCCTAAATAGGGGACTTAACATCTATGCCCCATTAGATGGATGGAGTGATAGGGACAAAAGAGAGAGAGAGAGAGAGAGAGAGAGAGAGAGAGAGAGAGAGAGAATACACAAGAGACCATTAAAAAAACGACACAAACACACTCCATTGTTTTCTCAAAGTGAAGTTAATTTAACACATCATCTTTTCCTTTCTACAATCCCGGTTTAACTTGACTGTACATTCATCTACCCAGCTGTTGGTCCCCGGAAAAAAAAATACATGGTCATCCTCAATCGTTTCTATGTTTCTGAGCACGGATAGCCTACAAACCAGACCAGGAGGACACTGCAATTGTAGTTTAGCAATGCTACTTATGCGTACATATTCAATTCCATTATTATTGCTGTTCTATAATTCTACTGACGGGAACCTCTTCTTTCAGTTGATAAATTGCGTTCCAATTCCAGCATTCCCGATTTCCGGAAGGATTCTTCTTGTTCTAGAACAGAATAGTGGAAGGGAAGATTATTTTCCCAGCGAACTGACTGACTGACAAATGGGGGAATTATGGGTAACTTGCAAAATTCAGGAAGTGTTTTAACGATAGTGAGGTTTGTTTCTTTATGTCCTTTTTTGTTTTGTTGAAACTAAAAACTGTTAAAGGAGTGTTGAAGGCTGCTGGTCTGGTTGTCTTGGTAACAAGACGCAAGAAAAACCTCCAGATTCACAATCAATCAAAAGTGTTACATTCTGATTCAAATCCTGTTCCTACGAAAGGAGAGAATGGGAGAGAAGAGAGAAAGAGGGATCGATGCCACCTCTCTCCCTCTATCACTCTGTCCCTACACATCTCCTGTCACTGTTACACTCATACTGAATTCTCTCACACAAACACTTCCATCACCTCTGCATCTTACACACATGAACACACACGCATACACGCATACACTTCCATGACCTCTCCATCTCTCTCTCACACACACACACACACACACAAACACGTCTCATCTTTGCCAACTTCCTGCAATAAGGTCACAATTCCAGAGATCAAATAAAAAAATATCATAAATATCAGATATTGCCAAAATGAACACACAAAAACATAAAAATATTAAAACAAATTCAAAATAATTTCATCAAACGAATGAAGATAAGATGCACAGAAGAACAGTAAGACAGTGTGATATCAAGGACTAGTAGACTGATCCCACAGATGGTAGACTGAGCTCACATCCCAAATGGCACCCTATTCCCTATATAGTGTACTACTGTAGTAAGTAGTGCTAAGTAGTGCACTTCATAGGGAAAATGGTGCCATTTAGGACACGCCCAATACAAACATTATCCAAAACAAATTAGAATATTACTAGAAAAACTTGGTTTTCTGACTCTCTTCCTTCTCTCTATGCCCAATTATGAATGGACAAGAATAATAACATATCAGAACATTGTTTTAGTTTAGGAGATTAGGGGTCACCCAAAATCATACACTTGGTACGTCCCAAATGGCACCCTGTTCCCTAAATAGTGCACTACTTTTGACCAGGGTCCATAGGGCGCTTGTCAAAAGTAGTGCACTATGTAGGGAATAGGGTGCCATTTGGGAAGTGACCCCTTTCCCCATTATAGTGCACTGCGTTTGGTCAGTAGTATTGCACTACAATATGGGGATTAGGCCCCATATAGTGTACTACATTTGGCCAATAGTGCACTCGCTCTGTAGCGAATAGGGTGTGATTTGGACCATGCTCAAGTTATGCTAAAGTTTTAGGAGTTCTACACTAAAGATTCTCCCACCAACACTATAATAATCATAATATTCAGACATATATATATATATATATATATATATATAAAAACATCAGTAGTAGTAGTAGTAGTAGTACAGTAGAGAAGAATAGAAGAAGAAGCAACAATATTATGTAGCATTCACGTCATCATTCCTCTGTATCTTTTGGGACGGTATAAAGTCCTTTGTCGGAGAACCGGGAAAACGGTTCCACGTCAAAACCTAGACAGCTAGAACCAGTACCTGTGTGAGTGAGTGTGTGTGTGTGTGTGTGTGTGTGTGTGTGTGTGTGTGTGTGTGTGTGTGTGTGTGTGTGTGTGTGTGTGTGTGTGTGTGTGTGTGTGTGTGTGTGTGTGTGTGTGTGTGTGTGAGTGAGTGTGAGAGAGAGAGAGAAATATGTCTTGTTCAAGATGGGCAGTTTGTGTGGGTAGTCTTCCAGTGAGTATGTAGAGGGCTGTGTTTGCACTTCAATGTAGTCTATGTGTTTGAGTTGATTCAACTTTTGTTTACATTCTGCATGAGTGTGTGTGTGTGTGTAAACAGTATATGCCTGTGTGCGACTCTGTATGTGTTTATGTGTACGTTGTCAGTGTGTGTGTGTGTGTGTGTGTGTGTGTGTGTTTGAGCGTGTGCGTCTGCTCCTTTGTGTGTACATGTGTGTGTTTGGCTATGTGCATACTGTCTCTGTATGTCCTCTAAGTACTCTATGTATCCTGGTACTGATCCTCCGCTGTCTGGTTCTAGGTATTAGAAGAGGCTCCGCTGAGCTCGAGGTTTGGCTGCTCAGGGAATGCCGTCAGTGTGGAGGTGGGCTGAGGAGGCTCCCCTCTCTCCTGGAGGTTCTTCTGATTGCGACTGGCCTCCCCCAGGATCTGCAGTCTCCTCTCCTGCTGCTCATCCAGCCCCCGCCACAGCTCTGCACGCTCACACTCCCTCTTCAACTCCCTTGAGGGGAAAGGTGAGGAAGGGTGGAGGGAGAGAGTGAGAGGAGGAAGAGATGGATGGAGGGAGGAAGGGAGAGCAGAAGGGGAAGAGGAAGGAAGAGAGAGACAGTTTAGGTTATATACACACTGAGTGTACAAAACATTAGGAACACCTTCCTACTATTGAGCTGCACCCCCATTTTGCCCTCAGAACAGCTTCAATTCGTCGGGGCATGGTGTCGAAAGCGTTCCTCAGGGATACTCGCCCATGTTGACTTCAATGCTACCCACAGTTGTGTCAAGTTGTGAGGGCGGGGGGTTAAATTGAGTCAGAGAAATGTAAGATAATCTGTACAGCACTTCGTTATAACTGCTGATGGAAAAAGGGCTTTATAAAATACCTTTGATTGATTGATTGAAGATAATGACGTGTGGTGTCAATCAATGCAACTTCCAAATGAGAAAATGCATCCCATAACATTTTAACATGGAAATATCTGTTCTAACAGTAGAAGCCAATGTGTGGTGTTCAATGTACATAGGCCTACATTCCATGAGATTAAAAAAAAAACATGCAGGGCTTGACATTAACCTATTTATCCACTTATCCTTCAGACAAGGAGGTGACTGAAAATGTTGTCTTGTTGTTTGATGCAAGAAACCAATTTACAAAATAAAATGCATTATTATTTCCATAATATTATTACAGATTATTACAAATTATTCTACCCTTTGCCTATTGGCAATTTAGCTAATTCAAGACTGTTTCAATTTACAAAATGAAGACAAAAATGCTCTTTACCCAACTCGTTTTTCAAAGATACATGTTTTGTGCTCTTGTAGGAAGTAATAACTCCACCATTGCTGACTACAAATTATCAATAACTGGGCTAATAATTCACTAATTATTAAAGGATATGAACAAATGTGCACATGTGGCTCTCGCTTTGATCTTAAAACAAGCGTATCTGCACATGACCACTCATGCTGTAAACACAGTCCAGTTCAAAGTGAATGGCACAGATCCATATACAGCAACGGCCTATTTGCATATAGGCCTACTGCAGCTCTGATTGGTTATGACGCACCAGTCTGTGTAGAGTACGGGCTAAGTCGTGCGTGTCAATGCAATAGACTCTTACTCTGAAACGTTCTGCCTACAACAAAATCTCTTTCATAGTTAGTTTTGCATACTAAGTTAGTTTTGCATACTAACTTAGCATAGTTCATTTTGTTTCGGTAAGTTGCATTGAAAGTGGCTAATGTTGCGTTAATTCGATCACAATTCCCACAGGAAAGGGAAAAGTTAATAGTGTTAACTAATGAGGAACACAAGTTGAGTGAAGTTCAATCTCGTGTTTCTCTGCGCTGGCTGATATTTCTTCTGCGGGGCAGTCCCGGGGAGCTGCGCCCCTGCGCATGCATGTAGCTTAGAGGGAACATTGGTGTCAATAAAGATCCTTGAATTGAATGCAAGTGAATACAAAGAGAAAAGGAGAAAGAAAGAGGGGAGGATGAGAAACAGGTGTTATACACACATATTAGTACACGCACGCTCACTTCTGTTTTTCCACTTTGTAAGAGGCAGTGAGGTCATCAAACAGCTTGCTGTTCATCTCCATAAAGGTCTTCAGAACGTTGTAGATCAGAGAGACTATAGTCCTGCAGAGAGAGAGAGAGAGATAGAGAGAGGGAGAGGGGGATGGAGGGAGAGAGAAATGGAGGGAGAGTGAAATGGAGGGAGAGAGAAAGAGAGAGAGATGGAGAGGTGAGAAAGAGAGAAGGACAGAAAACGAGTGAAGGTGGGGTTAGAGAGGTATATCTGCAGAGATTCACAGTTCATACAGACTTAAAGAGCAAAGGTTATAGGTTAGGGGTTAGAGGTTAAGGGGTAGAGGTCACTCACTGGTTCCAGTGCTCCTTGGACACTCTGTAGAGTGTGGCGAAGACCAGCGGTAGAATCACCTGACAGTTCTCCTCTATCAGAGACAGGATGTACTCGTTGTTCCAGAAGTACAAGGCCCTCTCTGCTACCTACAGCAGGGAGGGAGAGAGAGATGGAGAGAGGGAGGGAGAAGGAGAGGGAGAGAAAGGGATGGAGGGAGATAGAGAGAGAAAGGGATGGAGAGAGAGAGAAGTAGTGAGGGAGAAGGAAGGAAGAGGGAGGAAGGGATGGATGGAGGGAGTACAGAAGGGGAATAGAGGGAGGAAGAACGAGAAAGCTTAGGTTATATACACTGACTGTACAAAACATTAGGAATATCTTCCGACTATTGAGTTGCACCCCCCTTTTGCCCTCAGAACAGCCTCAATTCGTCAGGGTATGGACTCTTCAAGGTGTTGGAAGTGTTCCACAGGGATGCTGGCCCATGTTGACTCTAATGCTTCCCATAGTTGTGTCATGTTGGCTGGATGTCCTTTGGGTGGTGGGCCATTCTTGATACACACGGGAAACTGTTGAGCGTGAAAAACCCAGCAGTGTTGCAGTTCTTGATACAAAATGGCACCTACTACCATACCCCGTTCAAAGGCAGTTAAATATTTTCTCTCCCCATTTACCCTCTGAATGGCACACATACACAATCCATGTCTTAATTGTCTCAAGGCTTAAAAATCCTTCTATAACCGGTCTGCTCCCCTTTTTCTACGCTGATTGAAGTGGATTTAACAAGTGACATGAATAAAGAATAATAGCTTTCACCTGGATTCACCTGGTAAGTCAGTAATGGAAAGAGCAGGTGTTCTTAATGTTTTGTACACTCAGTGTATAACAGTAGAACAAATCTTTATTGTCCAGAGAATTTGTCCTTTGCAGTTTGTTAGATCAATGCGAGAGGACAGGGGATTGGTTGTCCAGATGTGGTGGGCATGGCCTAACCTGGGAGTGTGGGCTGGAGATGCAGGCAGAGATCTGTGTGTGTGTATGTGTGTGCGTGCATGTGTGAGCTTTAATTTTAATGTGTGTGTGTGCGTGTACCTGGAAGTGTGGGCTGGAGATGCAGGCAGCAATCTGTTTGAAGAGAGGCTCCTGAACACGGATAAACTGAGATGGCTCGATCACATCCAGTATCTCCTCTATCTCCCCTAGGAACATCACCTACAGATGCACACACACACACAAACACACACACACACACACACACACACACACACACACAAAGAAAAACACGCACACAGATGAAGAGACAGATGCACACAAATATACACACAACACACACGGGTGGACACACACACACACACAGATGCACACACACAGGCTCACACACATATGAGAGAAGCACACCATGGGTTTATAAAAAAACACACAAAGATATCTCACCTCTTTCTGGGTGCAGGTTTTGGGCCAGTATTTGAGGAGCCCTCGTATGATCTGAACAGAAAACAAACAGAGGCAAAGTCCAGCACGGTGTTACAGTGTTTTATGTATACTGGAAGTTCCAGTGTGAGCAGTGACTAACAACAGTAAGGTTGCAAAATTCCAGTAAACGATAATCCAAAATTCCCAGGTTTTCCCAAAATCCCAGTTGGAGTATTCCTGGAATCAGTAGGGAATATGCAGGAAATCCTGCAATCAGGATTTCTGGAAGGCCTGGGATTTTTAGGAAAGTTACTGTGATTTTACAACCTTAAATGACAGAAAAGGTGTTCCTTACGTATTCTGTGACAGTAGAATCTTTCTCCATAAACTGGACCACACAGTACGCCAGCTGTAGAGTGGTAGATACATACAGCAGGTAAACACACACACACAGCCCAGCTAGCACATAATGTTCTGAGAACCATATGTTTCTTAGAACTTGGTGAGAGCATGGTTGTCCTATAGTTATTTTGCATTCAACCTTCCCATAACTTTCTGGGAATGGCGCCGTATAGTTGCTCAGCACATTTAAGGAACTTAACATAAAAAAAATGTTTTATTACATTAAGAGAACGTTTCCTAAAAGTTCAAACATGGTTATATTTAATTTCAGTTTGATAATGTTCTAGGAATATTCTCCAACTGGTTTGACATTGGGAATGTTCTCAAATAGTTAAGAAATAACGTTAAGAAAAACCGTTCTTCTGTGGGAAGTACAGTACTTCCGCATAATGTTTTCTGAGAACATTTTACTATAGTTCCCTGAAAGTTTTCCTGTGAGGTCTTATTAACATTCTGAGAATGGAAATTCTAGGTTATTTGAAAGTAATTAAATAATGTTCTGAGAAAACGTTTCAATAAGACTTTTAAAAACACTGCTAGCTTAACTGTGTTGAACTCCAAGCACAGATATAACACATGGAATTTCATCTGTTAGGCATTAATCATGCAAAAACATATAATTTTCTTGTGGCACGGCATCAGTGAGATTTTAACCAATGGTCTTCTGTTCTCTATCCATGGAATGTGTCCACTGTGCCACCAGGATGGAGTTAGGATCCCATGTTTTTTAACTTATACAAAGCTGTTCATTTTAGTATATTCAATCAGACACCATTTCAAAGGAAACGAGCATTCATTAAGATCAGGTGTGGGCAATTAGTGGGCGCAGCTAACACACCTGAACACACTTAACAAGATAGAGGATAGACAGAGTTGTGCTGACGCTGAAAATAATGTTTATTTTTTTAAATAACATTCTTAATGTTTTATTGTGGTTTTTATGGAACGTTTTCTTAATGTTCTGAGAACATGACTTTAAATAGAACCATGAGGAAACCTGCAAAAAACTTTATGATGAACTACTGAAATTCCCACAGAAGATCGTGGTATCTTACCATTCTCTGAACATTCAGAGAACATGACTTTAAATAGGAATATGAGGAAACCTTTAAAAAATGTATGATGAAGTACTGGTTCTTAGAAAGTTATGTGCTAGCTGGGTATCCTGCACCATTCCCAGAATGTTGTGGGAAGGTTGTATGCAAAATAACCATTCGAAAACCATGCTCTCACCAAGCTCTGAGAAACATATGGTTTTCAGAACATTATGTGCTAGCTGGGCTAGCAGTGCTATTAAAAGTCTTATTGAAACATTCAGTGAAAGTTTAAAGGAAATTATTAAAAAACCTCAAAATAACCTAGAATTTCGGTTCTCAGAACGTTAATAAAAACTATCAGGAGAACTTTCAAGGAACCATAGTAAAATGCTCTCAGAACCTCCCTGCAAACTAAAAATGTAAGTTCCCAGAACATTTAAAAACATTCCGTTTTAACAGTCAGCAGACTTTTATTTTTTGTATTTTTTTATTTAACCTTTATTTAACCAGGAAGGGCTCATTGAGATTAAAATCTATTTTTCAAGAGCGCCCTGGCCAAGATAGGCAGCACCAAGTCATTACAAAAAAATTACAGACAGACAACATGGAAAAACTACAAGTAATCTAGTAATAACCATTGAATTCACAAGAGTATAAAACTGAAAATTAAAAACATTGACAGGTCAGGGAATCAGCCTCAAAATCCTTCATCAGTGATTTAAAAACACCAATCGGGACAAGTTCTTCCAGTTTAAAAGTATTTTGAAAGGTGTTCCAAGACAATGGCGCAGAGTACATAAAAGCCCTTTTACCAAATTCAGTTCGGACATTTGAAACAGTTAGCAGGATAAAGTCCAACGAACGAAGAGTACCCACCACATTTCTGAACAATAAAAATGCACAAATAAAAAGGTAGTAAACCCAAAATGGCTTTGTAAATAAAAGTATACCAGTGACTGAGCCTACGAGTGACTAAAGAAGGCCAGCCAACCCTGGTATACAAAGTGCAGTGGTGCATAAGGGTTTTGCAGTTTAAAATAAATCTCAAAGTACCATGGTAAAGACTGTCAATTGATCTCAAACACTGACCGGAAGCATTCATATATAAAATATACCCATAGTCTAGTAAAGGCATAAATGTAGCTGATACTAGCCTCCTTCTGGCTTCAAAAGAAAAACAGGCCTTATTCCTAAAATAAAATCCCAATTTCAGCTTCAATTTTTTTGTAAGTTGTTGCAATTTAAAAGAGAGGCCGTCATCAATTAAAATTCCAAGATATTTATATGAGGTTACAAACTCAATCTCCTTGCCCTGACAGGTAGTAATAGGTGAAAGGTTCAGAGGTCTATTTCTTGTATAAGAAACCACCATTAGTTTAGTTTTGTCAGTATTGAGGATAAGCTTCAATTGACACAAGGTATAAAACAGTATAAAAAGCAGTTAGCATGTTCTGGAAAGCTTTTGTGAGAGATGAGGCACAACAGTAAATAACAGTATCATCAGCGTAAAAATGAAGTTGTGCATTTTGGACTTTTTTGTCTAAATCATTTGTATAAATAGTGAATAAGAGAGGACCAAGTACAGAGCCTTGGGGCACACCATTCAAGACAGACAATTTAACAGACATAAGCCCATCAAATTGAGTGCACGGAGTTCTATCAGACAGATAGTTAGCAAACCATGCAACTGCATGCTCCGAAAGACCTACACTCGACAATCTCTGCCTTAGTATAACATGAGCAACTGTATCAAAAGCCTTAGAGAGATCAATAAAAAGTGAGACACAGTGCTGTTTTAGTCAATGGCTTCAGTGATATCATTTAAAACCTTCATGGCTGCTGTAATTGTGCGATTGGTACACTGGTAAAATAGAGTTAGTAAATAAAAACTCTTTTAGCTGTTCACTTACAAGGGTTTCAAGTATTTTCACCAGGAGTGACAGCTTTGAGATTGGCCTATAATTATTTAAAAGAGTTGGATCTCCCCCTTTTAAAAGTGGTAGGACAAATGCTGATTTCCAGATCTTTGGAATTTCATTACAGTCCAGGGTTAGATTGAACAGAGATGTAAGTGGTTCAGCTATGAAATCAGCTGCCAGATTTAAAAAGCAGGGATCCAAAAGATCAGGACCTGCAGGCTTTCTCTGATCTAAGGATTTCAGGGCTTTATGTGCCACCTGCACTGAGAATGGCAAAAAGCTAAAAGTTTGACAGTTCCCAGAACCAATGGGAAACCAAAAACGTACGTTCCAACAACTTCCAAGGAATCAAATGGGCTAGCTGGGAGTACTGTATACTGTGTACGCACTAAAATATTGTATTTTACACATGCACGCACACACATTCAAATACTGTGTGTGTGTGTATACACACACACACAAACACTGCACACACTCACACCCCATGTGTTGTGTTATGAGCAGTGGTATTGCAGTAATCTGTAGTTTTTTCTTGTTGCAGCATTCCCTAGAGTCAGAATACACACCCACACACACCCACCCACATGTTCCCTAGAGTAGGGTTTCCCAAACTCGGTCCTGGGGCCCACCCCCTGGGTGGAAGTTTAGTTTTTTTGCCCTAGCACTACACAGCTGATTCAAATAATCCAAGCTTGATGATTAGTTGGTTATTTGAATCAGTTGTGTAGTGCTAGGGCAAAAAACAAAACGTGCACCTAGGGGGGCCAGGACCGAGTTTGGGAAACCCTTCCCTAGAGTGGGAATACAATGGGATGTAAAACCCTGATCCCACCGGATTACTGCTCTAAGGATCGGAAAGATACGTTTTCCAAGTTGGTGACTGCATGTGTGTGTGTTTCGCGATTGCCCCTCCCTAGGTGCGTTGCCATGGCGAGTGGGCACCGTGGCGACGGAGTGTGTGTGTTTACTTCGGAAGGAGTGATGTCACAGCCTGCCCTGAGGGGATATGACATAGAGCTTATGCCGCTCCTTTCTCTCTCTCTCTCTCTCTCTCTCTCTCTATATTTCTCTCGATCTTTCTCTCTCTCTTCCTAACTATCTGTATCACTTTCTTTTTCTCTATAATTCATTTACTTTCTACCTCTGCCTCCCATTCACCTTTTCCACTCTCGCTCATCTTTTTCACTTTTCTTTTTTTTCCACTTTTCTTTTTTTCACTCTTCATCCCTGACTTTCTCCATCCCTTTCTCCCTATGCACATTATATGGAAAGATCAACAGAGGGTTGGAGCGTGGGGGTGAATGGAGGGAGGGATGAATGAGAAAAGCAGGAAAGAACCAGTGAATAAAATAAGACAGGAGTTGAAGCGTTTAAAGGATTAAAGTCAGATTAGTGACAAGCCTAGGGTAAATACAGAGTTGTTTTCTGTTGTTAGGTGAGGGATTATCGGTATTGTAGTCTGTTAGGATAGAGTTTATGGTGTTTGTAGTTCCAGGCTAATAAGAGGTGACAACTGGTGACTTTAAAAATGTAAATACAGCAGCCTAAACCAGTGTTTGCCAACTCCAGTCCTCGAGTCCCCCGAACCACACACACACACACACACACACACACACACACACACACACACACACACACACACACACACACACACACACACACACACACACATGTTTTGGAGCCCCAGACAAACTCACCTGATTCAACTCATGGAGGGCTTGACGATTAGTTGACAAGTTGAATCAAGTATGCTTGTCAGAGAGTAATAGAAAAATGTATGCTGTTAGGGGTACTCGAGGACTGGAGTTGGGAAACACTGGCCTAAACCATGGCTACTTTTAACCAGAGTCCCCACCCTATTATCAGTAGTACGCTACTTTTGACCAGGTCCCAAAGGCTTTGGTCAAAAGTGGTGCAATATATAGGGAATTAGGGTACTATTTGAGAAACAGGCCATTGTTCCCTCCCACCTTGCTGAAATAAAACAGCATAGACCAGCATAGGCTGGTAACCAGCCTTCATTGTGTTTTTGCTCGTGACCAGCCTTCGCTGTATTTTTGCATAACCAGCTAGACCATGCTAGTCAGACCAGCTAAACCCCTTAAACTCAACTCTGAGTTCCACTGCTTTTTTTCATTGTTCACCTCTAATCAGGGACTGATTTAGACCTGGGACACCAGGTGGATGCAATGCATTATCAGGTAGAACAGACAACTAGCAGGCTCTGGCCCTCGTGGGGTAAGAGTTGAATACCCCTGAGCTGGACCACACTGGTCTGCCAACAGAACCAGCTAGACTATGCTGGTCAGCCAGCAGAACCATCTAGATAATGGGTTCCAAACTTTTTTGGCCCACAACCCCATTTTGATATCAAAATATTATTGATATTGGGGCTATGACAGTCAATTACAAATCAGTCTGGCAGTAATTGTGATCGTTTTTCAATCTGAAGGAAGTATGATTTGAAGTGACTGAAATTAGAATGGTATTGGGAAGTTAAGAAGATCATCAGGCAATCATTTTGTATGATCTTCTGTATAAAAAAAGTACATCATTGATGATGTTCTTTTTCCCTCAGTCTGATTTAGTGCCTAGTCTTGTCCACTCTTTTCTCATTAGTCCTGTGTGGCTAGTGGGTATTGTAGAGGGAAACATCTTATCTTTCAGTGATGAGGTCATAATAATAATAATAATAATGTAGTATACTTCAGGATTTTAAAAATGAAGTATTTTTATCTACTTTGCCAGAAGATGGATACCATTTATGTCTCTGCGTGCAGATTGAAGGAATTTGCTAACAACAGTTAGCTCAATTGCTAACTAGCGTTAGCGCAATGCCTGGAAGTCTACTAGTAGATACCATAGACTTCCAGTAATTGTGCTAAAGCTAGTTAGCATTGGCTCACAAAACTTACCTCAAACTTCCTTCATACTGGATGCAGAGACACAAAAATGGTATCCATGAGTTCATCTGACTCTGGGGAAGTGGATAAAGGGCTTCATTGCAAAAATCCCGAAGTATCCCTTTAAAAAGATAGAGGCACATTTGTAGTAAGAAAACAGAAACCGTTCTGTTTATTACGACTGCTTCTCGCAACCACATTTTTAAAATCAGGACCCTACATGGGGTTGCTACCACTACTTAGGGAAACAATGAGCTAGACCATGCTGGTCAGACCAGCTAGACCCCTCAAACTCAACTCTGGAAGTCAAAGTCAGTTCCACTGCGTTTTTCATTGTTCCCCTCTGCTCAGGGACGGATTTACACCTGGGATACCAGGTGGATGCAGTTAATCATCAGGTAGAACAGAAAACCAGCATGCTCTGGACCCCTTATGGTAAGAGTTGAAAACCCTTGAGATAAACCAAACCGACCTGCACTGCTAATGGTTTTTATTTGGGCAGTTTGAGCTGATCTAGCTGGAGTGAATGGGGTTTGCTAACCATGCTCTTTCCCTGAGGGAACTGTGTGTTTGTGTGGTTGGCAGGCCATGCTGTGTGTGTTAATAAATAATACATGGAGTCAGAAGAGAGAAATGCAAGGCAAGCCAACGTTTAGACTCAGAATACATGCACATTAACACACACACATATGTGCACACACACCAAGGCGGAGATGCACACATACAAGTACATACAGATTTAATAGAGCACACATTCGCATATAGAAACCTACACGTAGACACACATTCACAGATACTGGTTGTGTGTGTGTATAAGAGGATGGTGTGGGTTGTGATCACAGTCTGTAGTGTGACTCGACGCCGGTCTCTAGTGGTCATGGGTGCACATTACAGTCTCATATAATATTTAAAGCGGCAATATTTAACTTTTTGGGCAACCTAACAAATTTCACATGGAAATGTGAGTTATAGATCTGTCCTTCTGAAAGCAAGTCAAAGAAGCGGTAGATCTGTTCTGTGTGCGCTATTTCTATGCTTCCCGTTCTTAAGCTTCATTTTTGCTTCAAACTATATTTTTGGTTATTGAACATTTATTTCACAGCAGTTTAGATTGTACAATGATTCTCTACACTATACTTGCTTGTTTTGTCACATAACCTGAAATTAGGCAAAGTAGTAGAGTTTTAGCAACCAGGAAATGATTTCACCATAATACACCTTTAACTCTTAGTACTGGGAAACAGAGCGAGTGAGCGAGAGAGCATGTGTGTTTGGCAGGCCGTGCTGTGTGTGTTAATAAATAATACATGGAGCCTGAAGAGGGAAATGTAGGGCAAGCTGACATTTATACTCAGAATACACACACAAACACTGACACATTCACAAACACATATATATGCACACACACACACCAATGCTGAGAGGCAAAGATACAAGTACATACAGATTGAATAGAGCACACAAACATATATAGAAACCTACACATTGACACAGACACACACATTCACAGATACTGGTTGTGTGTGTCTGTAAGAGGATAGTGTGAGTTGTGATCACAGCTGGATGTGCAGTCAGTCTGTAGTGTGACTCCAGGCCGGTCTCTAGTGGTCATGGGTGCACAATGTAGTCTCATTTAATATTTAAAGCTGCAATGTGTAACTTTTTTGGCAACCCAACCAAATGCACATAGAAATGTGACTTATTTTGGTTATGGAAAATATATTTCACAGCGGTTTAGATTATAGAATGATTTTCTACACTATAATTCCTTGTTTTGTCACAGAACCTGAAGTATTCGAATTTTAGCATCCAGAAAATTATTTCTTCATAGCGCACCTTTAACTCTTAGCACTGGGGAACACACACAGAGACAGACAGACATACAGACAGACAGACACAGAGAGAGACAGACACACAGAGACAGAGAGACAGACAGGCAAACACAGACAGAGATAGACAGACATACAGAGACAGAGAGACAGACAGAGAGACAGGCAATCACAGACAGAGACAGACAGAGAGAGTCAGAGAGAGACAGAGAGAATGACTGACCTGTGCATGGAAAATGGACAGAGACTTGGCTGTGTGTAGAGGTATCAGGACTCGAACCAGGAACTGCTTGTGTTCCGACTTCAAGGGCAGAGCAAACCCGTTTATAATGCTGTAGACAGAGAGAGAAGCTTACCTATGAAATCAAAAAAATTCAAGTAGACAGCCTAAGGAAATTTACAACAATGACAAATTGTTTGATAAAGAATGCAAAAACAGGTTTGTGCAAATGTAGGAAAGGTGTCCGGTCAACGGGACAGTTGTAAATCATGCAGAGCCTTGTCACGATCGCAGATGTTAGAGAAACAACAAATGTCGAAACATTATATCTTATATCGGCTGAAAGCTTAAATTCTTGTTAATATAACTGCACTGTACAATTTACAGTACCTATTACTGCGAAAAAATGCCATGCTATTGCTTGAGGAGAGCTCCTAACAACAAAACACTTTTTTCACCACGATAGGTTTGATAAATTCACCTCTGAAGGTGAAATGTGTACTTAAATTCTGCTAGATACAATCCTTTTTCATATCCTAAAATGGTCCATATAGCATGCATGATCGATTTTGTATTTCCACTTGTTCAATTTGCAAAGAAAGGAACCTGAAAATCTAACCCTAAACGTTGTTTCAACCAGTCAAATCACGTTTGTTTGTATTCCTCAGAGATCCTAGAACGTAACCAGACTTCACCATATAATTAGGGGTGTAGTATGTCATATAGGACACCATATTTGGTGAGATAGCGACACCTTCATGGCACGCCGATGACGCGGGCGGTTTTCACTTGAACAACTCTAACTTGGTCAAATAAGCACCAATCGGGATCAAACAAAGCTAGCTAGATAGCCAATGAGCTGGGATTTACGGGAGAATGTAGCTAATAATCTTGTTCGACAGCATGCCTTTTACTTTTGGCCAAAAATTATAAGAATAGTTGTGAAGTTATGAAAACTGGTTGTTTTGCAAATGTTGAACTTATAATATGGCTAATACTGGAAAAGCTAATTCAAAGTCCAAGTATACAGATTTGACGATATTCTTTCAGAAAAATGTAATATGAATGCAAATGCCTCCTTCATGATTTGCCCAAATGTACCTAGGTGACTTCACACTGAATGTCATGAAGTTTGCTCATACTTCAAGTTATCCATCTGAAACTTTGCACATACACTACTGCCATCGGAATTACAACCAGAGTGATGGATAGAACTGGGACCATTCTGTTGTATTTCAAAGATGGTGGTGGGAAAAAAACGGTTGTTTTTTTCTATGTATTTTCTTTTACCAGATCTATTGAGTTATATTCCCCTACAATCAATTCACATTTCCACAAACTTCAAAGTGTTTCCTTTCAAATGGTACCAAGAATATGCATATACTTGCTTCAGGGACTGAGCTACAGGCAGTTAGATTTGGGTATGTCATTTAGGAGACAATTTAAATAAAGGGGGCAATCTAAGAAGTTTTAAAAATATATAATATCACATTTACATAAGTATTCAGACCCGTTACTCAGTACTTTATTGAAGCAACTTTGGCAGCGATTATAGCCTTGAGTCTTCTTGGGTATGATGCTACAAGCTTGGCACGGCTGTATTTGGGGAGTTTCTCCCATTCTTCTCTGCAGATCCTTTCAAGCTCTGTGATGGGGTACATTGTTGCAAAGCTATTTTCAGGTCTCTCCAGAGATATTCAAATGGTTTCAAGTCCAGGCTCTGGCTGGGCCACTCAAGGATATTCAGACTTGTCCCGAAGCCAGTCCAGCATTGTTTCGGCTGTGTGCTTAAGGTCATTGGGGTGGCAGGGTAGCCTAGTGGTTAGAGCATTGGACTAGTAACTGAAAGGTTGCAAGTTCAAATCCCCGAGCTGACAAGGTACAAATCTGTCATTCTGCCCCTAAGCAGGCAGTTAAACCCACTGATCCTAGGCTGTCATTGAAAAAAAGAATTTGTTCTTAACTGACTTGCCTGGTTAAATATAGGTAAATAATTGTTTGAGTGGAAAGTGAACCTTTGCCCCAGTCTGAGAGCTCTGGAGCAGGTTTTAATCAAGGATCTTTATGTACTTTAATCCATTCATTTTTCCCTCGATCCTGACTAGTCTCCCAGTCCTTGCCACTGAAAAACATCCCCACAGCATGATGCTGCCAAACCACCATGCTTCACCGTAGGGATGGTGCCAGGTTTCCTCCTGACGTGACGCTTGGCATAGGCCAAAGTGTTCAATCTTGGTTTCATCAGACCAGAGAATCTTGTTTCTCATGGTCTAAGAGTTCTTTAGGTGCTTTTTGGACAAACTCCATGCAGGCTCTCATGTGCCTTTTACTGAGGAGTGGCTTCCGTCTGGCCACTCTACCATAAAGGCCTGATTGGTGGAGTGCTGTAGAGATGGTTGTCCATCTGGAAGGTTTTTTGCTCTGACATGTACTGTCAACTGCTGGACCTTATATAGATAGGATTGTGCCTTTCTAAATCGCGTCCAATCAATTGAATTGACCACAGGTGGACTCCAATCAAGTTGTGGAAACATCTCAAGGATGATCAAAGGAAACACCTGAGCTCAATTTCGAGACTCATAGCAAAGGTTCTGAATACTTAAGTAAATAAGGTATTTAATTTTTTTTATGTTCAAATGACTACAAAACCTGTTTTTATTTTGTCATTATGGGGTATTGTGTGTAGATTGATGAGGACTTTTTTTATTTGATACATTTTAGAATAAGGCTGTAATGTAACAAAATGTGGAAAAGTGAAGGGGTCAGAATACTTTACGAATGCGCTCTACATGATCAAATACAAATCTTAGAATCAACTATTAAAGACTACCAGAACCCACTGGATTCTCCAGTTACATTGAATGAACTACAGGACAAAATACAAACCCTCCAACCCAAAAAGGCCTGTGGTGTTGTCGGTATCCTAATTGAAATGATAAAATACACAGACCACCAATTCCAATTGGCTATACTTAAACTCTTTAACATCACCTTCAGCTCTGGCATCTTCCCCAAAATGTGGAACCAAAAAGTGGAGACAAATTGGACCCCGATAACTACCATGGGATATGCGTCAACAGCAACCTTGGGGAAATCCTCTGCATTATCATTAACAGCAGATTCCTACATTTCCTCAGTGAAAACGATGTAGTGAGCAAATATCGAATTAGCTTTTCACCAAATTCCCATATGTCAGACCACAAACTCATCCTGCACACCCAAACAAACCAAAACAAAGGCAAAGTCTTCTCATGCTTTGTTGATTTCAAAAAAATATGTTGACTCAATTTAGCATGAGGGTCTGCTATATTGATGGAAGCAGTGTTGAGGGAAAAACATACAACATTATAAAATCCATGTACACAAGTGTGAGTTTAAAATTGGCTAACAACACACACATCTCTTTCCACAGGGACCTGCAGTGAGACAGCGATGCAGTTTGAGCCCCACCCTCTTCAACATCTATATTAACGAATTGGCGAGGGCACTAGAACAGTCTGCAGCACCTGACCTCGCCCTACTAGAATCTGAAGTCAAATGTCTACTGTTTGCTGATGATCTGGTGCTTCTTTCCAATGAGGGCCTACAGCAGCACCCAGATCTTCTGCACTGATTCTGTCTGACCTGGCCCTGACAGTAAATCTCAGTAAGACAAAATAATGGTGTTCCAAAAAAGGTCCAGTTTGCTAGGACCACAAATATAAATTCCATCTAGACACCGTTGCCCTAGAGCACACAAAAAGCTATACATATCTCGGCCTAAACATCAGTGCCACAGGTAACTTCCACAAA
The DNA here is from genome assembly GCF_013265735.2 of Oncorhynchus mykiss. Classification (NCBI taxonomy): domain Eukaryota; kingdom Metazoa; phylum Chordata; class Actinopteri; order Salmoniformes; family Salmonidae; genus Oncorhynchus; species Oncorhynchus mykiss. The sequence continues at coordinate 36,219,882 of NC_048585.1, read as the reverse complement.
GCTGTGAATGATCTGAGAGACAAGGCAAGAAGGGCGTTCTACGCCATCAAAAGGAACATAAAATTCGACATACAATTAGAATCTGACTAAAAATACCCATTGTCCTTTATGGTTGTGAGGTCTGGGGTGTGAGGGAGTTCTGAGGAGAATATGTGTCTCTAATATGGTCATACATTTGGCAGGAGGTTAGGAAGTGCAGCTTAGTTTCCACCTCATTTTGTGGGCAGTGTGCACATAGCCTGTCTTCTCTTGAGAGCCAGGTCTGCTTACGGCGGTCTTTCTCAATAGCAAGGCTATGCTCACTGAGTCTGTACATAGCCAAAGTTTTCCTTCACTTTGAGTCAGTCACAGTGGTCAGGTATTCTGCCACTGTGTACTTTCTGTTTAGGGCCAAATAGCATTCTAGTTTGCTCTGTTTTTTTGTTAATTCTTTCCAATGTGTCAAGTACTTATCTTTTTGTTTTCTCATGATTTGTTTGGGTTTAATTGTGTTGCTCTCCTGGGGCTCTGTGGGGTCTGTTTGTGTTTGTGAACAGAGCCCCAGGACCAGCTTGCTTAGGGGACTCTTCTCCAAGTTCATCTCTCTGTAGGTGATGGCTTTGTTATGGAAGGTTTGGGAATCGCCTCCTTTTAGGTGGTTGTCGAGTTTGACGGGTCTTTTCTGGATTTTGATAATTAGCCTAATTTTGCTCTGCAGAGTCTCAATTTGGTGTTTGTCCCATTTTGTGAATTATTGGTTGGTGACCAAAGCCTCACAACCATAAAGGGCAATGGGTTCTCTACTGATTCAAGTATTTTTTGCCAGATCCTTGCGGACGCCTCCGAGCGGCTGGGTAGGCTGTTTGGAGAGTTTATCTGATTAAAAAATATATACTATTATGTCATCTCCCCACACTTCTAAAACCAAAGTTGCACCCCTGCCTGTGGCACTGATGTTTAGGCAGAGGTATGTATAGTTCTCTCTCTCTCTCTCTCTCTCTCTCTCTCATAGTTGTTATTTGTGTCTGTCTTCTGTTTATCATCATCTTTTTTATCCTTTAATCAACCTTTTTCTTCCCTTGTTTTCTCTCTTCCTATTTGAGGAATGAAAGAGAGAGAAATAGCTATGGAGGATAAAATAGAACAAATGTTTTTCTCTTCCATTCCTTTTCTATATCTGCCTCTCTCTATTGCCTCTCTCTCTATCGCATCCCTCTCTAATCCTCCGTTTCTCATCCTCTCTCTTCTGTCTACGGCACCCCTATATACCCCTCTATTTCATTCTCCCTCCCCTCCCGTCTCTTTCTCTCCACTCTCTCTCTCCCTTTCTTCTATCTATCAGTGAGTTTGTGGGTGGGTCTATAAATACTCAGTCAGCATCAACCTGAAGCCCACACCCCCTCCTTCCCCCAAAACATTGACTCACTCCCTCACCCTCCCTCCCTCCATTTCTCTATCTCTCAATCTTCTCAGTCCCAGCATGAAGAAACCTAAAATCAAAGGTATGTTTTGTTGACTTGGGAGAAAGATAAACAGTGTGTGTCACTTGTAGTAAGGGAGAAAGAGAAACTGTGTAGAGCAGGGAGGGGCAACTGGCAGCCTGCGGAACCGGAACAATTTCCAAAAACAATCAGACCTATGTTTTTTTCTACTCAGTCGGGGTCTCAACTTACAGTTGAGAATTGCAATAGTAGAATACACAAGGTGCAATTTCGAAATTTGGCTGTGCATCGAAATTTGGTTATGTCAGTCACTGACAGTCACTCAATTAGTAATGTCAGCTAAACATTTTTAGATTGGTAAGTTAGTGTAGCCAGCTATCTAAACTTGTAGTAATCATGGCCAAATACCGACCAGGGCCCTGACCTCCAGTAGGCCCCCAATGATTTTATTAGTCACTCTCACCCAGATATCATATTAACATGGCTAAGTCATGGCAAAATGTGTAGAATTGTAGGAAATTAATTTTAAAACTGCAAGAATGTATCTCCACCCCACGTCAAAACGGATAGAATTGCAGGAAATGTGCTATTTTCTTCTCTCTGCCCTATGGCAAAATTAGGAGAATTGCATGAAGTTTGTTATAAAATTGCAAAATGTTCTCTCCACGCCATGGCAAAATGTGTAGAATTGCAGAAAATGAACTTTAAAAGTCCAATGCGGCTGCTTTTATCTCAATATCAAATCCTTTCTGGGTTACAATTAAGTACTTTACAGTGATTGTTTTAAAATAAAATGGTAAAAAATAAACAAAAATAGCTTTGTAGCAAAAAGTAATTTCTCAAGTAAGAATTTTGCTAGGACTGTCTGGGAGTGGTCTGAGTGTGAAGGGAAAACTGAAAACTAGCTGTTATTTGTCTATTAGCTAATTACACCATGCAGTCCAAAACTCCAAACCACCCAAGCAGGCTGAAATTTCGGGCAGTCTTTTCAAACAGCTAAACACTAAAAGGGCATCATCATGTAAAAAATGTCACAGTATTGTTCCAACCTCATGTGTAAATATATATAAAACACAGGGAAATCACCTTTTTGACTGCACTTTGGCTTGAAAGGGATAGTTCACCCAAATTACAAATCATCCGAAAGTATTTACAATTGATTGGGAAGCTCATAAAGGTCACTTATAGAGGTTTTGAACATGATGTTTGAAAAATGCTATTATCTGTCCCATGACGAATGGCATTTGTGCCATGACGAATGGCATCAAATGCTAAAACTTTGACAAGGTAAGGAAACCAATTTTGTAATTTGGGCGAACTATCCCTTTAAAACTAAACATTTTCTCTCCATAATTCAAGACATTGGCCAGTAAAAAGAATTAGTAGGGGGTAGGGGGGCCAAATCTTGCCTAGGTCCCCCAAAAGGCTAGGAGGGTATAATGCATTTAGTTAACAGAGTAGTATAGTTTAATTGCACAAATTGATTGATTGCATAAATCATTTGTCTGCATGTGTGAGTATGGATGTGGGTGCACAGACCCACAAGTTCAGATTTTTTGTGGCCCCCAACCCCATCAAAGTTGCACATTCTTGGTGTAGAGTGTAGAGGAGATACACAGCTTCAGTCCTCAAGGACAGCAATGTTGGCTGGTTTTCATAATTTTTTATATTCGAAAATGGACCTTTCAGTGACATGTATTGATCTAACAGAACTTGAGCACCTGCACCCCATAGAGGGTAAAGAGTGTGTGATACAAAGAAGATACACACCTGCCCAGGATCTCCAGTAGCTCTGCCACACCGTTGAAGTGCTCGGTCTCATAGATAAACCTGGAAGAACAGCGACAGGTCACACACACACTGTCACACAAACGCATAATTTGCAATGTTAATGTGTGAGTGTACATGAGTGTCTGTGTGTGTTTGCATGTTAGTGAGTGAGTATGTGAGTGTGTACATGTACATGCATGTGTGTATACCTGAGCGTGTGTGTGTGCGTGGTACCTGAGGAAGATATTGTTGATCTGTTTGCGTATGTATGCCCGCAGGCCGAGCAGTTTGCCGTAGACACGATGCAGGATGGTCTTTAGGTACTCTCTCTCCCTCGGATCCTCACTGTCAAACAATTCCAACAGCTACACGCACGCACACAGAGAAAGAGAGATAAATGATCAAAATGCAGAACCCAGAGAGTCTGAGTAATACACAAACAGAGACAGACATATTGAAATACATATTGTAAGAGGCAGACATGTAAGAAATGGATTTCTACCTGAAGAACAAACTTCTGGTCAACGTAGCGTTTGGCCATGGAGGGCTGGAAGTCTGGGCTCTCCAGGAAACGCAGAAAGAATTCATACACCAGCTGAGAAAACATACACACAGAGTACACACACACAGTTGAGACAGAGTTAAATAAAAATAAAAAAGACAGAAGGTGATAGATGGAATCATCTTCACAAACATAGATTTCAAATCTGTTTCTAATCGTGTGACTGCCCATATATGTATGTATGTATGTGTATGTGTGTGTGTGTGTGTGTGTGTGTGTGTGTGTGTGTGTGTGTGTGTGTGTGTGTGTGTGTGTGTGTGTGTGTGTGTGTGTGTGTGTGTGTGTATACACCTGCAGGTGTGGCCAGGAGGCCTCTAGAGTGGGTTCATCCTCCTCCGGGTCAAACTCTGGGTTCTCACTGGGAGGTAATGTCCTGAAGATATTCACTGAGATCTAAAAGAGGTTGGAGGGTTGGAGGAGAGGAGAGGAGAGGTGGAGGGAGGAGGCAGGAGGAAAGGAAAAGGATGAAAATAAGAGAATAGAAAATAAATGAACCTAGGCTTCTCTGAACTTCATAACCCTTTCTCTTTTCTCCAATGCTATCTATCTCTTTCCTTCGTCTTGTCCCTCTCTTCCTCTCCTCCCTCTTTCTCTCTCCTTCAACCAATCCTTTATTTTCTTCTACACTCCGGTTGAAGAGTTCTTTACATCTTTCCACCTCCTCTCGTCTCTCCCTTTCTCCACTCTTCTACTCTTCTCGATCCACTCTCCACCCCCTTTCTGCTACTACTTTCCCCCCTCTCCCTCCCTCTCTCCTCTCACGTTTTCTTCTTCCTCCTGCCTCCTCCTCCCTCCCTCACTCCTCCTCTCTCACCATTTTAATAGCCTCTGGGTAGAGTGGCTCTATCAGAACTCCTCTGCTTGTAGCAACAGACTCCACCAGTTCGTTGAGCGCAGCTCGTTTGATCTCTTTCCCCTTCAGGTCAGCCACACAGTCCAGGAAGTCAAAGAGGACGCAGCACTGCTGCAGCTTCTTACAGAACAGGTCATGGAGCTCTGCCACAGGGGCATCTGGGGAGGTATGGAGAGAGGGAGAGTGAGAGGGATGGAGAGACGGAGAAGTTAAACACAACACTCCCACAAACAGTCAAAACCGTTAAACCAACAGACTGCACTTTTTGATCACATCAAGGTAACACCAAACAGTAAATTTGTGAGAACTAAATGTTCAAAGTCTCTGTTAAAAATGTACATCCATCCCTCCCCTCTTCTCACCACTCCAACCTTTTCCCCCATCCCTCCTTCCCTCTCACAGGGCTCTACGCTGACCTATTTTATAAGGAGCACATGTGCACTTAAGTTGAAAAATTGCGAAAGTATTCGGCCCCCTTGAACTTTGCGACCTTTTGCCACATTTCAGGCTTCAAACATAAAGATATAAAACTGTATTTTTTTGTGAAGAATCAACAACAAGTGGGACACAATCATGAAGTGGAACGACATTTATTGGATATTTCAAACTTTTTTAACAAATCAAAAACTAAAAAATTGGGCGTGCAAAATTATTCAGCCCCCTTAAGTTAATACTTTGTAGCGCCACCTTTTGCTGCGATTACAGCTGTAAGTCGCTTGGGGTATGTCTCTATCAGTTTTGCACATCGAGAGACTGAAATTTTTTCCCATTCCTCCTTGCAAAACAGCTTGAGCTCAGTGAGGTTGGATGGAGAGCATTTGTGAACAGCAGTTTTCAGTTCTTTCCACAGATTCTCGATTGGATTCAGGTCTGGACTTTGACTTGGCCATTCTAACACCTGGATATGTTTATTTTTGAACCATTCCATTGTAGATTTTGCTTTATGTTTTGGATCATTGTCTTGTTGGAAGACAAATCTCCATCCCAGTCTCAGGTCTTTTGCAGACTCCATCAGGTTTTCTTCCAGAATGGTCCTGTATTTGGCTCCATCCATCTTCCCATCAATTTTAACCATCTTCCCTGTCCCTGCTGAAGAAAAGCAGGCCCAAACCATGATGCTGCCACCACAATGTTTGACAGTGGGGATGGTGTGTTCAGGGTGATGAGCTGTGTTGCTTTTACGCCAAACATAACGTTTTGCATTGTTGCTAAAAAGTTCAATTTTGGTTTCATCTGACCAGAGCACCTTCTTCCACGTGTTTGGTGTGTCTCCCAGGTGGCTTGTGGCAAACTTTAAACAACACTTTTTATGGATATCTTTAAGAAATGGCTTTCTTCTTGCCACTCTTCCATAAAGGCCAGATTTGTGCGACTGATTGTTGTCCTATGGACAGAGTCTCCCACCTCAGCTGTAGATCTCTGCAGTTCATCCAGAGTGATCATGGGCCTCTTGGCTGCATCTCTGATCAGTCTTCTCCTTGTATGAGCTGAAAGTTTAGAGGGACGGCCAGGTCATGGTAGATTTGCAGTGGTCTGATACTCCTTCCATTTCAATATTATCGCTTGCACAGTGCTCCTTGGGATGTTTAAAGCTTGGGAAATCTTTTTGTATCCAAATCCGGCTTTAAACTTCTTCACAACAGTATCTCGGACCTGCCTGGTGTGTTCCTTGTTCTTCATGATGCTCTCTGCACTTTTAACGGACCTCTGAGACTATCACAGTGCAGGTGCATTTATACGGAGACTTGATTACACACAGGTGGATTGTATTTATCATCATTAGTCATTTAGGTCAACATTGGATCATTCAGAGATCCTCACTGAACTTCTGGAGAGAGTTTGCTGCACTGAAAGTAAAGGGGCTGAATAATTTTGCACGCCCAATTTTTCAGTTTTTGATTTGTTAAAAAAGTTTGAAATATCCAATAAATGTCGTTCCACTTCATGATTGTGTCCCACTTGTTGTTGATTCTTCACAAAAAAATACAGTTTTATATCTTTATGTTTGAAGCCTGAAATGTGGCAAAAGGTCGCAAAGTTCAAGGGGGCCGAATACTTTCGCAAGGCACTGTATATATATATATATAATCCCCAAAAATGTTAGGCTCACTGGTGCTCCTAAATAAAACTTCCAGGTAGCACAGCAAAACATTTAGGTGCATATGCGAGTAAAATGGTCGAACTGTAGAGCTCTGTCTCACCCCTCCATTCTTTTCTCCTCCCTCCATTCATTCCTCTTTCTCTCTCTCCCTCCATAGTCCAACTATGAAGGAGAAATCGAATCAGTTTTTAATAGAGAGTAATTGTATAAAGAAGAGCCGAACTAGGAACCAGAAAGATCAGATCGAGAAAGGGAGGGAAAATAGAGAGAAAGAGAGAGCAAAGGAGTATTCCTATAGTAGGGATGGGCAACAGACGGCTCACGGAGGCCCGCGGATCGATTTCCAAAAACGGGGGGAGGGCCGCGGATCGATTTCCAAAAACGGGGGGCCGGCCCTCCCGCAAAAGGTTTACATTTTTGGGGTCTCAACGTACTGTTGAGAATTAGAATAGTAGAATACACAAGATGCAATTTAAAAATGTGGTTTTGTTACAGTATGTAAGTCACTGACAGTTACTCAAATAGCCATGTCAGTAAATGTTTTTTTCATTTAACCAGGCAAGTCAATTAAGAACAAATTCTTATTTTAAATGACAGACTACACTGGCCAAACCCAGACAACTCTGGGCCAATTGTGCACTGCCCTATGGGACTCCCAATCACAGCTGGTTGTGATACAACCTGGATTTGAACCAGGGTGTCTGTAGTGGCACCTCTATTACTGAGATGCAGTGCCCTAGACTGCTGCGCCACTCGGGTGCTTGGTAATTTAGTCTAGCCAGTTATCTAAACTAGTTATCATGGCCAACGAGTAATCATGGCCAAATATCGACAGGGCACACAAGGCACATGCCCAGGGGCCCTGACCTCCAATGGGGCCCCATTGATTTTGTAAGTCACTCGCAATCAGATATCATATTAACATGGCATAAGTCATGGCAAAATGTGTAGAATTGTATGAAATATTTCTCTGTGCCATCATGACGCGGTAAATGTTAAAAAGGTTAAGGCCGGTCCTGCATTTCAATCAAATCAAATGTTATTTGTCACACATGCCGTTTACAACAGGTGTAGTAGACCTTACACTGAAATGCTTACTTACAAGCCCTTAACCAACAATACAGTTTTAAATAAAAAATAGAAGTTTAAAATAATTAAAATAACATAGTGAGGCTATATACAGGGGGTTTAGTTAAGATATTTAAGTAGTTTAACTGCACAAATATATTGATTGTATAAATCACTAGACTGCATGTGTGGGTATGGATGTGGGTACGCAGACCCGCAAGCCACTGCGTCGCCTCATGATGAGTTCCAATTTTTTGTGGCCCCAATCCCCATCAAAGTTGACCATCCCTGGGCTACAGTATCAAGGAAAGGAATTGTGCTGGGAATAGAGTGTGTGTCCCCAATAGACCCATGGGGCTCTGTTCAAAAGTAGTAAACTATATAGGGAATAGGGTATCATTTAAAGATACCTTTATGCTTGGTAGGGAAGATTAGCGATACAGGAGGAGGGGGTGGTAGGGAAAGAAATGGAGAGAGGGGGAGCGAACTTGAATAAGAGAGACAGAGAGAGAGAGAGAGAGAGAGAGATAGCACCTTTTTTTTAAGATTGTAGCTATCTAGAACCTAAAAGGGTTCGTCGGCTGTCCCCATAGGAGAACCCATTGAAGAACCCTTTTTGGTTCCAGGTAGAACCCTTTTAAGTTCATTGTAAAACCCTTTACACAGGTAGAACCGAAAAGAGTTCTACCTGGAACTAAAAATAATTTTACATGGAACCAAAAAGGGTTATCCTACTGGGACAGTTGAAGAACCCTTTCGGTACCCTTTTTTCTAAGTGTACATATTGTAGCTTCCGGAGCACAGTGGCAGAAAAATACAAATTAAATTGGAGACAGTGAGTTTGTGGAAACAGGGATGGAGAGAGAGGAAAAGAGAGAAAGAGAGAGCTAGAGAGCGAAAGGGTAGGAGAGAGAAAGAATGTGAAATAAACAGGGAGTTTAAAGGTGTGCAGACATCTTTAAGGGGCAGACATGAAGAAGCATCACTGATTCAGACACCCGGCAACACACACACACAGCCAGAGCTAAATATAGTACTACCACAGAGAGAGGGAGAAGAGAGAGAGAGACAGGACAGAGATGGGGGAAATGGAGAGACAGAGGGAGAGATACAGGGAAACGGAAAGAGAAAGAGAGAGAGGGAGAAGGAGAGGAGAGAGATGGGGAAAGGTCGAAAGAGAGAGAGAGAGAGAGAGAGAGGGAGAGAGAAAGGATTAAAGGATGACATCATCTATGTTGCTCTTCTGTCTTACTCTCTTCCCCTTCCTCCCTCCATATCCCTGGGTACCTCTCCTCCCTCCCTCCCTCCTTGGCTCTGTGGCTTTCTAAATGAGATGAGCAACTACTACTCTCGTCTTTAAAAAACACTTTTTCTGTTTTGGCTGTGTGTGTGTGTGCATGCGTGCGTGTGTGTGTGAGACGAAGAGCCACTATTATAGCAGCAGCCCTCCTCCGTCTCTCTCTCATTGTCTAACCTCACCCACATTGTGACGCAGTGAGAGAGAGAGAGAAAGAGAAAGGGAGAGAGACAGGGGGAGAGAGAGAGAGAGAGAGAGAGAGAGAGAGAGAGAGAGAGAAAGAAAGAAAGAAAGAAAGACAGACAGAGACAGAGTGAGAGTGAGTGAGAGAGTGAGAGAGTGAGAGAGAGAGAGAGAGAGAGAGGACATAGAATAACTATTTCTTTATTATGTCCCTTTCAGGAAGTCTGTCTTACATATCAGAAAACACAACACAGCATCACCACATAAGGGACAATCCAAAATGTACTGGGCTGGGGTGGGTACAGAATAAGGCAGGGTTGTCTAACTTGTTTTTTGCTTTGGGGAGGGTTGTGTGTTTTTTTATTGGGCACAGAAGAGGGTCAACATTACCCTTTTGCAGGTTTTGCTGCATAATTTATTCCATCCTAGTCAAATTTCCTCACCTGCTTGCATGCACCTCACCTACAGTACCACGTTTTGACACACCTACTCATTCAAGGGGTTTTCTTTATTTCTCAAATGTTCTACATTGTAGAATAATAGTGAAGACATGAAAGCTATGAAATAACATATATGGAATCATGTAGTAACCAAATATTTTAGATTTTTCAAAGTAGCCAGCCTTTGCCTTGATGACAGATTTGCACACTCTTGGCATTCTCTTTACAAGCTTCACCTGGAATGATTTTCCATCAGTCTTGAAGGAGTTCCCAGATATGCTGAACACTTGTTGGCTGCTTTTCCTTCACTCTGCGATCCAACTCATCCCAAACCATCTCAATTGGGTTGAGGTTGGGTGATTGTGGAGGCCAGGTCACCTGATGCAGCACTCCATCAATCTCCTTCTTGGTCAAATAGCCCTTACACAGCCTGGAGATGTGTTGGGTCATTGTCCTGTTGAAAAACAAATGATAGTCCCACTAAGCGCAAACCAGATGGGATGGCGCATCGCTGCAGAGCATAATTCTGTGGTAGCCATGCTGGTTAAATGTGCCTTAAATTCTGAATAAATCATGCAGAGATCATTCATTCACCTACTCTGCATCTCACAAAGAAATGGTGGTTGGAACCAAAAATCTCAAATTTGCACTCATCAGACCAAATGACAGATTTCACCATTCTAATGTCCATTGCTTGTGTTTCTTGGCCAAAGCAAGTCTCTTCTTATGGGGCATCATGGTTTGGGACTGCTTTGCTACCTCAAGGCAGGACAGCTTGCTATCATCGATGGAAAAATGAATTCTCAAGTTTATCAAGACATTTTGTAGAAGAATGTATCTGTCCGCCAATTGAAGCTCAACAGAAGTTAAGTGAAGCAACAGGACAACAACCAAAAAGACAGAAGTAAATCAATAATAGAATGGCTTGAACAGAAGAAATACACCTTCTGGAGTGGCCCAGTCAGTCCTGACCTCAACCCGATTGAAATGCTATGGCATGACCTCAACAGAGCGGTTCACACCAGACAGCCCAAGAATATTGTGGAACTGAAACAGTTTTGTAAAGAGGAATGGTCCAAAATTCCTCCTGACAATCGTGCAGGTCTGATCCATAACTACAGAAAATGTTTGGTTGATGTTATTGCTGCCAAAGCAGGGTCAACCTGTTTTTAAATCCACATACTTTTTCCAACCTGCATTGTGAATGTTTACACGATGTGTTCAATAAAGACATGAACATTTATAATTGTTTGTCTGTTATTAGTTTAAGCAGACTGTGTTTGTCTATTGTTGTGACTTAGATGAAGATCAGAACCAATTTATGACCAATTTATGCAGAAATCCAGGTAATTCTGAAGGGTTCACATACTTTTTCTTCCCACTGTATGTCAAGGTGTTTTGGTACTTCCCTTATTATGCACTACGCTTTTCCGTGCGCTAACTATTACTATACCACCAGGTCAATATGGTCTACCAGTCTAACTGTATATCCTGCCCTCACCCACCATTCATAGTGACAATGGTAGTAGGTGGATCGTATATGTCCAGATCTGCAATAGACTGACTAGCATTCATACAACACAAAAAATCATTCAAAGCTGCACCAATTTTCAACATTCTACTCTAGGCTGCAGTGAAAATGTAATTTGAATAATGGTGCAAAAGCCCTGTGATTTGAATGTTTCATTCAATTTGAATCAGTTCTACACTCGATAATGTACAAAGTCTGGAAAGGGACAGTAACAGGCCAGTCTGGCTGTATTTTCAATTCTCATACTGAGATATGCTGTCTGTTGCGGATCATCATTCTCCCAAGTCGTCCTATGTGACCACATAAGCTGCGTTTACACAGGCAGCCCAATTCTGATATTTTTTCCACTAATTGGTCTTTTGACCAATCACATCATAAATGTTCACATCAGATGTTTTTCAGAGCTGATCTGAATGGTCAAAAGACCAATTAGGGAGAAGAATACCATAATTGGGCTGCCTGTGTAAACAAAGACATATCCTCCCAGCAGGCCCAGTTATTAAGGAAAGCTTAATGGTGCTCTGCCTCCTCTCCAATCCGTACGACTACTCCTCGCGCACCTAGAACCTAACTATTTAATATAGCCTTTGAGATTTGTGTTTAATGTAGGAGTTATTTAACACAAAGATTTGTAATTTATATTTTACAATGTATTACCTTTTATATGTGGCATAAACACAACCAGTCACAATGTTTTAATCTGATTAGGCTACTTCAAAAGTCTCCTGTAGGCTATCTACGCACGTTCTTCCAAAAAATAATTATAGCATTAAAAACTGTACAGCAGCCATCTGATAAATGGAAAAAAACATCTGTTACACAACACCGAAAGGTTTAATGACATTCTGAGATTGTCAAACAAAGCCTTCGATACTGAATAAGTATTTTCTGTTTATCGAGATTGACATAAGTTAGGCTTCCATTCAATTGGCAAAAGATTTTCATGTGAATATTTAAAAATCCACATAAAGAAAATATGCGTATTTTCCCACCAATGGTGTTTCCACCAAACAGACTAAAAAACACCATGTGATAACATAGAGCACACAAAATGTAATTTTTCTCTTAAGTTTTCATGTACCGAATAAAAATCTGAAGTTCGGTGTGTTTACATCACATTTTCAGCTCTACTGATAGTTTTGTCACAAAGACTTTGCGTTAAATAGCAAATGTGTCTACTCTGGTCATGGCACGTGCGCTCCTGCCAACAGCTCGCAGATACAGTGCGGGTAGGCTGTGCTGGTAGGCTAGTCTACATGTTGACATTATTATGGCATCCAAGCAGTCAAGCATCTACCATCACGTCACCAGAATCAGACACTCAATATTTATTGGAAATGAGCATTAAAAGATCACCGTGCACTTTCACCACCCTGTGAAGTTCATCATACGTTATTTAACACTGACATTAACTGCATGATTTCCCGAGTCGTAGTGGGAGAATCACACACCATATCATTATGTGACTACAAGTTTACTTCTATATGATGGTTATTATATCAATATTCAGGCAGGTCACCCGTGATACAAGTCAGTATTCAACATCCATCCATGTCTGAAGATGAAGGAAGATGGTGTGGAAACCGGCCACTAGGGGCAACAGTGAGCACTGTTACCTTCAAGTAGGTTTTGGTTTTGCTAGTGTGTTGTGGACGGGAATGGCAGATGGGTGCCATCATCTGCCTCTGGTTTGAAAGGTTGCATGTTCCAGAATGACAACCACCTCTGCAGCACTCCACCAATCAGGTCTTTATTATAAAGCGGCCAGACGGAAGCCACTCCTCAGTAAAAGTCACATGACAGCCCACTTGGAGTTTGCCAAAAGGCACCTAAAGGACAAGATTCTCTGGTCTGATGAAAACCAAGATTGAACTCTTTGGGCTGAATGCCAGGCGTCACATCTGGAGGAAACGTAGCACCATCCCTACGGTGAAGCAGGGTGGTGACAGCATCATGCTATTGGGATGTTTTTCAGCGGCAGGGACTGCAAGACTAGTTAGGATCTAAGGAAAGATGAACGGAGAAAAGTACTGAGAGATCCTTGATGAAAACCTACTCCAGAGCGCTCAGGACCTCCGCCTGTTGCGAAATGTCATCTTCCAACAGGACAACGACCATAAGCACACAGTCAAGGAAAGGCAGGAGTGGCTTCGGGACAAGTCTCTGAATATCCTTGAGTGGCCCAACCAGAGCTCGGACTTGAACCTGATCATACATCTCTGGAGAGACCTGAAAATAGCTGTGCAGCGACGCTCCCTGTCCAACCTGACAGAGCTTGAAAGGATCTGCAGAGAAGAATGGGAGAAACTCCCCAAATACATGTGTGTTGCGTCATACCCGAGAAGACTCAAGGTTGTAATCACTGCCAAAGGTGCTTCAACAAAGTACTGAGTTCATTTAAGGACCTTTTTTTCAATTTTCGCCTAAAATGACATACCCAAATCAAACTGCCTGTAGCTCAGGACCTGAAGCAAGGATATGTATATTCTTCATACAATTGAAAGGAAATACTGAGAGGTTTGTGGAAATGTGAAATTAATGTAGGAGAATATAACACATTAGATCTGGTAAAAGATGATACAAAAAAAAAAAAAAGATGCGTTATTTAATTTTTTTCATCATCGTCTTTGAAATGAAAGAGAAAGGCCATAATATAATATTGCAGTTTAGGCGCTAGTTTGATTTTGGCCACAAGATAGCAGCAGTGTGTGTGCAAAGTTCCAGATTGATCCAGTGAAGCATTGAAATACTGCACAGTACTTTGTATCAAGTCTCCCCAAATGTGCTGAATTGGTCAATTGATACATTTTCAAGTACCTAACTACAGAAAACCTAGAAAAATGTTATGGTAATGCAAAATTTAAGTTTACACACTCCCAGGAATGTCATAGATGATGGATCATTAGCTTATACACTAACTTTCACACATCAAGATGGCCAGGCAGGGTGGACGTGGAGCCAGAGACAGCAGGGGTTCAAACTGTAGAACCCAGTTCAAACTGTAGAACCCAGTTCCTACATTTTAATATAACATGTATTTTATCAAACAAAACTATGCTACATTGTATCTCTGGGACCCCCAGGATGTCAAATCAGAGCAATATTACTGAATGTAAGTACATTATTTACCTTGAACTGAAGGTATCAAACCAGTTGACGTGATAAACGTTTTTTGTTGTTGTGCACTCTCCTCAAACAATAGCATGGCATTTTTTCATTGTAATAGCTACTGTAAATTGGACAGTGCAGTTAGATTAACAAGAATATAAGCTTTCTGCCCATATAAGACATGTCTATGTCCTGGAAGGTTTGCTGTTACTTACAAAGTTATTCTTGTCACATTAGCGCACGTTAGCGTACATTACTATCAACCTTCCCGGTATAGGGACACCGATCCCATATAGCAGGGGTGGGCAATTCCAGTCCTCGAGGGCCTGATTGGTGTCACAGTTATTCCCCAGGCCCAGCTAACACAAATGAATCCAATAATCACCTACTCATGATCTTCAGTTTAGAATGCAATTTGATTAATCAGCTGGTGTTCGCTAGTGATGGCCCTCGAGGACTGGTGTTGCCCACCCCTGCCATAGATGTTAAGGGTCTGAATACTTATGTAAATGTGATATCAAATGTTTATTTCTAATACACTTGCATTTCTAAAACCCTGTATTTGCTTTGTCATTATGGGGTACTGTGTGTAGATTGATGAGGTGGAAAAAACAATTTTATTTACAGATAGCCAGGGGCACACTGCAACACTCAAGACATAATTTGCAAACAAAGCATTTGTGTTTTGATGAAAATAATCATGGGCTCTAAACCTTCAAGCTGCATACTGGACCCTATTCCAACTAAACTAAACTGCTTCCTGTGCTTGGCCCTCCTATGTTGAACATAATAAACGGCTCTCTATCCACCGGATGTGTACCAAACTCACTAAAAGTGGCAGTAATAAAGCCTCTCTTGAAAAAGCCAAACCTTGACCCAGAAAATATATCGGCCTATATCGAATCTTCCATTCCTCTCAAAAATTTTAGAAAAGGCTGTTGCGCAGCAACTCACTGCCTTCCTGAAGAAAAACAATGTATGCGAAATGCTTCAGTCTGGTTTTAGACCCCATCATAGCACTGGGACTGCACTTGTGAAGGTGGTAAATTACCTTTTAATGGCATCAGACCGAGGCTCTGCATCTGTCCTCTTGCTCCTAGACCTTAGTGCTGCTTTTGATACCATCGATCACCACATTCTTTTGGAGAGATTGGAAACCCAAATTGGTCTACATCAGGGGTGTCAAAGTCAAATGGACGGAGGGCCAAATAAAAAAATCAGCTACAAGACGAGGGCCGGACTGTTCGAATGTTCATTGAAAAAATTTTAAATGACGCATATAGTCTAGTGAACCTAATTGAACCTACTGAAAACCTAACAAATATATTACAATATGATCAGATAAATAAAGCAATATTTTCTTATGGCTCTGTCAGTAATCTTTAATTTTCAACAGACACAAAAGACAAATTTCCTTTATATAAATATCCCCATAACATGAACATTAAATGAAAGAAACCGGTATTCAAGGCACCATCAGTAGACTATATTTTCTATTTTAGCAAAAGTGGGCTAAATTTACTTCAAAGAAAAAACAATAATAGCAATTTTCTATCATCCACTCAACTGAAATATTTTTAAAATATAATTGGATTGAAATACAAAAAAATAAAGTGCAAAAATCTATTAATCAAAAACAACACTTTGTTTAAGGAGAAGTAACATGCAGTGAAAACAAATATTAAATTTTAACTTTTAAACTTGAACTGAGTAAAAACTCTAAATATGTGATTGCACAGTAATGTTCACTTGTTTGAGGTTGAGGGTGATACTTGGTGGTGTCCCATCTTTTCCACAAGTTCATCAATGTTCGGGGTAAGGCTCTGAGCTGAAGAAATCCTCAGAATTGAGTGGAGGTGTTCAGCAGTAAGTCGACTTCTGTGTGATGTTTTGTTCAGGTTCATCAAAGAAAACAGTTGTTCACACAGGTATGTGCTGCCAAACATAGACAACGTTTGAGCAGCCTGGATGCGCAGCTGGGGCATTGTGCCGGGGAGGAAACGGGCAAACTCCGCAGCACCCACTGCCGCATATTTTTCCCTCAGTGCATCATTGCATTGGAGGTCAATCAACTCCATTTGGAGGTTTGGTGGTGAGCTTTCCACGTCAACAGCAAATGGGTTACCGAGCAGTTCCAACCTGCTTTTTTGTGCTTCAAAGTCAGCAAATCGGCGTCGAAAGTCAGTGGTAAGCATACCTATTTTATCAGCCAACTGTGTGCTCGGGAACGCACTGGTAGAGAGCTTCTCTTTCATGGTCTGGCAGCTGGGAAAGTGGCTCAAATTTTCTTTCCGCATCTGCGTCTCCCACAGAGTCAGTTTGGTTTTAAATGCCTTCACTGTACTGTACATATCAGAGATGACACGATCCCGACCCTGCAGCTGCAAGTTTATTGCATTCAGATGACTCGTAATGTCACACAGAAAAGCCATTTCACACAGAAACATTTCGTCTCGGAGTTGTGTTGTGTCTTTCCCTTTGCTGTCCAAGAATAGACAAATCTCCTCACGAAGCTCGAAACATCTTTGAAGCACCTTTCCCTGGCTTAGCCATCGCACCTCTGTGTGATAAGGCAAATCACCATGCTCCGTTTCTAACTCCGTCAGAAATGCCTTGAACTGGCGGTGATTCAAACCTTTGGCTCTGATAAAGTTAACTGTGCGCGTGATGATGCTCATTACATGCTCCATTTTCAAGGCTTTACCGCACAACGCTTCCTGGTGTATGATACAATGATAAGCTGTCAGCTCACCTGTCGCGTTTTCCTCTTGCATCTTTTCCCGTATCTTCGCCACCAGTCCGCTCCTGTGTCCACACATCGCAGGTGCTCCGTCGGTTGTCAAACCCACAAGTTTTTCCCAAGGCAGCTCCATCTCATTTACACATCTTGACACCTCTTCATACAAATCATGCCCCGTAGTTGTGCCATGCATAGGACGTAAAGCCAAAAACTCCTCTGTCACGCTTAGGCTGGAGTCCACTCCGCGGATGAAAATTGACAACTGGGCAATGTCAGAAATGTCGGTGCTCTCATCCACAGCCAAGGAATATGCAATAAAATCTTTTCCCTTTTTCACAAGCTGCTCTTTTAGATTGATGGACAACTGGTCTACTCTCTCGGCAATGGTGTTTCTGCTCAGACTCACATTTAAAAAGAGTTGCCTTTTTTCTGGGCAAACTTCGTCACAAACTTTAATCATGCAGTTTTTGATGAAATCCCCCTCCGTAAATGGCCGGGCTGATTTAGCGATCTCTTCTGCCAAAATAAAACTGGCCTTGACAGCAGCCTGGCCTTGTGATTTGGCTTTTTTGAACAGAGCCTGTCGAGATTTGAGGCCTCGTTTTAATTCCTCTGCCTTTTGTAGCCTTTGTTCCATGTCCATATTCTTGTTTTTGTCCGCGTGTTTCGTTTCATAATGTCGTCTCAGATTATACTCTTTCAGTACCGCCACACTTTCTCCACACAGAAGACACACAGGTTTTCCAGCTACCTTCGTGAACATATACTCCGACTCCCACCTTGTTTGAAACCCCCGGTTCTCAGTATCCACCTTCCGTTTTGCCATTTTTGATGGGTATCTGAAAGTTAATTTTACTGTGATGCTGACGACTGCTGTGCCAATAAATATTGAAATGAAGCAGCCTACTGCTCGGTGCGTCACCTTTGCATTGTGGGAAATGTAGTATTGGTGCGTGTAAAAGATCTGCGGGCTGCCGGCTTGCTGCGGGCCGGTTCTAATAATAAATCAAGATCATCCCAGGGGCCGTAAAAAACCTTCTTGCGGGCCGGATGTGGCCCGCGGGCCTTGACTCTGACATATGTGGTCTACATGGACAAGTTCTGGCCTGGTTTAGATCTTATCTGTCGGAAAGATATCAGTTTGTCTCTGTGAATGGTTTGTCCTCTGATAAATCAACTGTATATTTCGGTGTTCCTCAAGGTTCTGTTTTAGGACCACTATTGTTTTCACTATATATTTTACCTCTTGGGGATGTCATTCGAAAACATAATGTTAACTTTCACTGCTATGCGGATGACACACAGCTGTACATTTCAATGAAACATGGTGAAGCCCCAAAATTGCCCTCGCTAGAAGCCTGTGTTTCAGACATAAGGAAGTGGATGGCTGCAAACGTTCTACTTTTAAACTCAGACAAAACAGAGATGCTTGTTCTAGGTCTCAAGATACAAAGAGATCTTCTGTTGAATCTGACAACTAATCTTAATGGTTGTACAGTCTTCTCAAATAAAACTGTGAAGGACCGCGGCGTTACTCTGGACCCTGATCTCACTTTTGACGAACATATCAAGACTGTTTCAAGGACAGGTTTTTTCCATCTACGTAACATTGCAAAAATCAGAAATGTTCTGTCCAAAAATGATGCAGAAAAATGTATCCATGCTTTTGTTACTTCTAGGTTAGACTACTGCAATGCTCTACTTTCCGGCTACCCGGATAAAGCACTAAAGAAACTTCAGTTAATGTTAAATACGGCTGCTAGAATCCTGACTAGAACCAAAAAATGTGATCATATTACTCCAGTGCTAGCCTCGCTACACTGGCTTCCTGTCAAGGCAAGGTTTTACTGCTAACCTACAAAGCATTACATGGGCTTGCTCCTACCTATCTCTCTAATTTGGTCCTGCCGTACATACCTACACGTACGCTACGGTCACAAGACGCAGGCCTCCTAATTGTCCCTAGAATTTCTAAGCAAAAAGCTGGAGGCAGAGCTTTCTCCTATAGAGCTCCATTTTTATGGAATGGTCTGCCTACCCATGTGAGAGACGCAAACTCGGTCTCAACCTTTAAGTCTTTACTGAAGACTCATCTCTTCAGTCAGTCAAATGATTGAGTATAGTCTGGCCCAGGAGTGTGAAGGTGAACGGAAAGGCTCTGGAGCAACAAACCGCCCTTGCTGTCTCTGCCTGGCCGGTTCCCCTCTTTCCACTGTGATTCTCTGTCTCTAACCCTATTACAGGGGCTGAGTCATTGGCTTACTGGTGCTCTTTCATGCCGTCCCAAGGAGGGGTGCGTCACTTGAGTGGGTTGAGTCACTGATGTGATCTTCCTGTCTGGGTTGTGCCTTGGCGGAGATCTTTGTGGGCTATACTCAGCCTTGTCTCAGGATGGTAAGTTGGTGGTTGAAGATATCCCTCTAGTGGTGTGGGGGCTGTGCTTTGGTAAAGTGGGTGAGGTTATATCCTTCCTGTTTGGCCCTGTCCGGGGGTATCATCGGATGGGGCCACAGTGTCTCCTGACCCCTCCTGTCTCAGCTATATAAATAAATTAGATTTGTTTAGTGAGTCCACCAGATTAAAGGCAGTAGGGATGACCAGGGATGTTCTCTTGATAAGTGAGGGAATTGAAGAAATTCCTGCCCTGCTAAGTATTCAAAATTTAACGAGTATGTTTGGGTGTCAGAGAAAATGTATGGAGTAAAAAGCACATTATTTTCTTTAGGAATGTCACTACAGTAAAGGTTGTCAAAAATATACCCCAAAAAATTACTCAATTAGTACTTTATAGTAGTTTTACTTAAGTACTTCACACAACGAGTTAGAGTAAAATCATCTCAAGCAAATTTGCTGACACACAAAGCTCAAATTACATTGACATTTCATCAATGACTGTGCCTTTAAACAGCTTGGAAAATTCCAGAAAATTATGTCATGGCTTTAGAAGCTCCTGGTAGGCTAATTGACATAATTTGAGTCAATTGGAGGTGTATTTCAAGGCCTACCTTCAAACTCAGTGCCTCTTTGCTTGACATCATGGGACAATCAAAAGAAATAAGCCAAAATTGTAGACCTCCACAAGTCAGGTTCATCCTTGGGAGCAATTTCCAAATGCCTGCAGGTACCACGTTCATCTATACAAACAATAGTACGCAAGTATAAACACCATGGGACCACGCAGCCGTCATACAGCTCAGGAAGGAGACGCATTCTGTCTCCAAGAGATGAATGTACTTTGGTGTGAAAAGTGCAAATCAACCCCAGAACAACAGCAAAGGACCTTTGTGAAGATGCTGGAGGAAACAGGTACAAAAGTATCTATATCCACAGTAAAACGAGTCCTATATGGACATAACCTTAAAGGCCGCTCAGCAAGGAAGAAGCCACTGCTCCAAAACCACCATAAAAAAGACTACGGTTTGCAACTGCACATGGGGACAAAGATCGTACTTTTTGGAGAAATGTCCTCTGGTCTGATGAAAGAAAAATAGAACTGTTTGGCCATAATGACCATCGTTATGTTTGGAGGAAAAAGGGGAGGCTTTTTTATGGCGGGGGTCAAAGAACACCATCCCAACCGTGAAGCACGGGGGAGGCAGCATCATCTTGTGGGGGTGCTTTGCTGCAGGAGGGACTGGTGCACTTCACAAAATAGATGTCAGGAAAATTCTGTGGATATATTGAAGCAACATCTCAAGACATCAGTTAAAGCTTGGTCGCAAATGGACAATGACCCCAAGTATACTTCCAAAGTTGTGGCAAAATGGCTTAAAGACAACAAAGTCAAGGTATTGGAGTGGCCATCACAAAGCCCTGATCTCAATCCCATAGAAAAAGTGTACGCGAGCAAGGAGGCCTACAAACCTGACTCAGTTACACCAGCTCTGTCAGGAGGAATGGGCCAAAATTCACCCAACTGATTGTGGGAAGCTTGTGAAAGGCTACATGTAACGTTTGACCCAAGTTAAACAATTTAAAGGCAATGCTACCAAATACTAATTGAGTGTATGCAAACTTCTGAACCACTGGGCATGTGATGAAAGCTGAAATAAATCATTTTCTCTACTATTATTCTGACATTTCACATTCTTAAAATAAAGTGGTGATCCTAACTGACCTAAGACAGGGAATTTTTACTAGGATTAAATGTCAGGAATTGTGAAAAACTGAGTTTAAATGTATTTGGCTGAGGTATATGTAAACTTCCGACTTCAACTCTATTTTACATATCTCCGAATTGGCATGTCTCTTGTGATGTGGTTCACAGTAGCACAGACGGATGTGACAACTGCGTCATAGTTTTGAACAACCCTTCCCCCCCTTTTGTTCCATGCTGGCTGAAGTAACCAGCTAACACCAGACACAGATGAAAAGGAATCATATAAATATCTTTGCCATAGATGAATAGTGTACACTTTTAATTATATTTCCTGACACCCTACAGTCAAATATTGGCACCAGTAGAGTAGCTATCTGGCTATAAACCACGCAACTCTGCAAACATGCCTTCTCCGATGTTGGTTACAAGGCACTGTTTTTTTTATTAGGTAAGAGAATATCATGTTACCATTGGTGTATTAAAAAGTGAATTAGGGTGATATCAGCCATTCCCTTTAATAATCCCGCGTCCTGAATCCAAGAGTTTGACATGGGGGAGGGGACCAGTAACTTTATGATCAAACTTTATTTATGCAGAAGCAACAATAGTTGTTCATACTTTGGTCATCATACTTTGTGCTGGTTTCATATATCATCCAATTTCATGAGAAACATGATTTTGACTGTTCATGACCTTTAGTGAAAGAGACGTGGTTGTTGAATTAATTCATTTTCAGTCCTGTGGCAATCATCAAATGAGTTCTTAGGTGACTGTTATTATTATAATTAAAGTCTTTATCACAATACATTACATATCTCATAAGGCCTTATTTTGAGACCTAGCTTTATCCTAATACAGTGGCCTGAAACTCATGGTTTACAGGCCACATCGGGCCTGCAAGTAAGTTTGCAAAATTCTGGCAAGTCTCCAAAAATCCTAAATTTAAAACCTGTTTGAAGGATTTCCAGGAATCTTCACACTGGGATTTCTTGAAAACAAGGGACATTTACCAGCATTTTGCAACCCTTCCTGCAAGTCACATTATGCTGGCTTGCAAAGTGTTTAGTAATTCCTAAAGGAATACAGCCAGTGTTAGTCCATCCAACAGTTGAAATGTGTATTCACCCGCAACTTGCATGTATAATGGCTGCCAGCATTAGAAACAGTGTGAGGAGACCACCTAAGTATTTTAAACTGGAACAACCATTTCAGTAACAGGTGCAAAAAAATTATTGGATTAGTTAGCATTTCTTGTATTTATCAAACAATAAATTACACAATGTACAGTACATGCAAAAATACATATTAAAAACAATTATTGTTGGCACTAATCTGTACCTTTGCTTAGCAGAAAAGCTACAAATTGACAATGTATTGAAGAAAGGTACATATTTGTACCCAACATAAGGCACAATGATGAATACACCTGTGCCAGGCTTATATTGAAGGCGTGGCTTAGTGGGTGTGTGGCTTTCAGTTAGTTATTTTTCGCCACCCATGAGTGGAAGTGTTGTGCCAGTTTAAAAAGTCTATAGTTAAGTTAGTTAAAGTTTGAGTATGTCTGCTGCCACTTCTGAAGTCTTCATACAGGCTTACATAAGAGCATTTCACACTAAAGGGCTGTAATGGATAACATAGTGACCTTAACACAACACTGCCATGAGGTATGGACTTTGTGGCATAATGGTTAAGGTTTTGACCTTATAGTTGCTGGATCCAGGTTCAAGTCCCAGTCAGGGATACCCTTGAACTTGCTACATTGGTGTCAGAAGTTGAATGACAGAGTGGTGTGTACATTTGAGGACTTGGTATAGAGAACAGGTATGTTTTTGTCACGTATAAGGAAAAAACGGTTTTGTCACTATGGTGATACCCTGAAAAGGCACACCTTTTCTAAAGTTACACTTTTGTACCTGTAGACTATATGTAAGAAATATACTATTTTGTCCCCTAAAAGTACACAATTGGCTCGTTTAAAGTACGATTGGCAAGGGTATAATATTGTGTGTGTGTGTGTGTGTGTGTGTGTGTGTGTGTGTGTGTGTGTGTGTGTGTGTGTGTGTGTGTGTGTGTGTGTGTGTGTGTGTGTGTGTGTGTGTGTGTGTGGTCACGAGAAACTATCTGGTGAATCTCAATTCAACGGCTCAGACACAAGAGGCATGTGGCAGGGTCTACAGTCAATCACGGACTACAGGAAGAAATCCAGCCCAGTCACGGACCAGGATGTCTTGCTCCCAGGCAGACTAAATAACTTTTTTGCCCGCTTTGAGGACAATACAGTGCCACTGACACGGCCTGCAACGAAAACATGCGGTCTCTCCTTCACTGCAGCCGAGGTGAGTAAGACATTTAAACGTGTTAACCCTCGCAAGGCTGCAGGCCCAGACGGCATCCCCAGCCGCGCCCTCAGAGCATGCGCAGACCAGCTGGCCGGTGTGTTTACGGACATATTCAATCAATCCCTATACCAGTCTGCTGTTCCCACATGCTTCAAGAGGGCCACCATTGTTCCTGTTCCCAAGAAAGCTAAGGTAACTGAGCTAAACGACTACCGCCCCGTAGCACTCACTTCCGTCATCATGAAGTGCTTTGAGAGACTAGTCAAGGACCATATCACCTCCACCCTACCTGACACCCTAGACCCACTCCAATTTGCTTACCGCCCAAATAGGTCCACAGACGATGCAATCTCAACCACACTGCACACTGCCCTAACCCATCTGGACAAGAGGAATACCTATGTGAGAATGCTGTTCATCGACTACAGCTCGGCATTCAACACCATAGTACCCTCCAAGCTCGTCATCAAGCTCGAGACCCTGGGTCTCGACCCCGCCCTGTGCAACTGGGTACTGGACTTCCTGACGGGCCGCCCCCAGGTGGTGAGGGTAGGCAACAACATCTCCTCCCCGCTGATCCTCAACACTGGGGCCCCACAAGGGTGCGTTCTGAGCCCTCTCCTGTACTCCCTGTTCACCCACGACTGCGTGGCCACGCACGCCTCCAACTCAATCATCAAGTTTGCGGACGACACAACAGTGGTAGGCTTGATTACCAACAACGACGAGACGGCCTACAGGGAGGAGGTGAGGGCCCTCGGAGTGTGGTGTCAGGAAAATAACCTCACACTCAACGTCAACAAAACTAAGGAGATGATTGTGGACTTCAGGAAACAGCAGAGGGAACACCCCCCTATCCACATCGATGGAACAGTAGTGGAGAGGGTAGCAAGTTTTAAGTTCCTCGGCATACACATCACAGACAAACTGAATTGGTCCACTCACACAGACAGCATCGTGAAGAAGGCGCAACAGCGCCTCTTCAACCTCAGGAGGCTGAAGAAATTCGGCTTGTCACCAAAAGCACTCACAAACTTCTACAGATGCACAATCGAGAGCATCCTGGCGGGCTGTATCACCGCCTGGTATGGCAACTGCACCGCCCTCAACCGTAAGGCTCTCCAGAGGGTAGTGAGGTCTGCACAACACATCACCGGGGGCAAACTACCTGCCCTCCAGGACACCTACACCACCCGATGTCACAGGAAGGCCATAAAGATCATCAAGGACATCAACCACCCGAGCCACTGCCTGTTCACCCCGCTATCATCCAGAAGGCGAGGTCAGTACAGGTGCATCAAAGCTGGGACCGAGAGACTGAAAAACAGCTTCTATCTCAAGGCCATCAGACTGTTAAACAGCCACCACTAACACTGAGTGGCTGCTGCCAACACACTGACACTGACTCAACTCCAGCCACTTTAATAATGGGAATTGATGGGAAATTATGTAAATATATCACTAGCCACTTTAAACAATGCTACCTTATATAATGTTACTTACCCTACATTATTCATCTCATATGCATACGTATATACTGTACTCTATATCATCGACTGTATCCTTATGTAATACATGTATCACTAGCCACTTTAAACTATGCCACTTTGTTTACATACTCATTTGTACATACTGTACTCGATACCATCTACTGTATCTTGCCTATGCTGCTCTGTACCATCACTCATTCATATATCCTTATGTACATATTCTTTATCCCCTTACACTGTGTACAAGACAGTAGTTTTGGAATTGTTAGTTAGATTACTTGTTATTACTGCATTGTCGGAACTAGAAGCACAAGCATTTCGCTACACTCGCATTAACATCTGCTAACCATGTGTATGTGACAAATAAAATTTGATTTGATTTGATTTGATTTATCTTAGGGAGCAAGGCAATGCTCTGCCAACGGCTTCAGCGCTCAGAGCTCACACACACAAAAACACTGACACACAGACAGAACCCCCTTATGCCTCTGGATTCTAACTGTGTGTCCTTCATCGTCTGCATATTCTATCACTTATCCAACTGTATTTTAATTGATAGTTGTATTCCAGTGTTTCCTAATCCTGGTTTTGGGGACCCGAAGGGGTGTCCATTTTTTTGTTTTGCCCAAGCACTAACACACCTGATTCCACTTATCAAAGGTTTGATGATGAGTTGATTAGTTGGAACAGGTGTGTAGCGCTACAGTAGGGCAAAAACTAAAATGTGAACCCTTTTGGGTTCCCAGGACCAGGACTAAAAAACACTGATGTATTTAATTTGATTGTAATTGATTCAGAATTTAATTGGATTCAGTAAAGAATCTGTATGAGTAATGTTATAATGTTCTAGAAACACGACCAGGCCTCTGTTATAGGTTCACTGGCTGCGTTTCAAATGGCACAGTATTTTCTATGTAGTGCACTACGATGGACCATAGGGCTCTGGTCAAAAGTAATGCACTACAAAGGGAATATATTGCCATTTGGGTCACAATAACTCTTGGGTCGAATTGACTCTTGATAAACAGATTCTCTGCCTCAACTTCCTAGTCAAATAAAGGTAAAATAATACATAATAAAACTAAAAAGGGGAGAAAAGGAGTGAAGAGGAGAGGAGAGGAGAGGAGAGGAGGGGAGAGGAGAGGAGAGGAGAGGAAAGGAGAGGAGAGGAGAGGAGAGGAGAGGAGAGGAGAGGAGAGGAGAGGAGAGGAGAGGAGAGGAGAGGAGAGGAGAGGAGAGGAGAGGGGGAAGTCTACCCTGTGGGTGAAAATGTGACCTTAGCATCGTTAGCGTGTTAGCTAAAGCGTGGAGACCCATGACCAGGGAGGCAAGCTGATGCTGTAGCCTGAAGGGAGGACATCAAAGCTGGGGATGAGTGCCAAGCTAACAGCCTGTTTGAGGGAGATGTGGAGGTCTGGAGGACAAATACTTATTTATTTTACTTTATTGTTGCATGTGTACTCACAAAGCTTCTCGGAGCAGAGGTGGTTATGTAGAATCAGGTCCCCTGTAATCTTATTCATTATGATCTAAAAGACAAAACTGTGCACTCCTACTCTGAGATACTTTATGAATACAATGATGATGTTCTTTTCCACACAGAAGACGATACAAAATTATTGCCTGATGATCTTCTTAACTTAATACCTTTCTGATTCTGATTTCAATCACTACAAATCATCTTTCCTTCAGATTGAAATACTGTCAAAAGTATTGTCAGACTGATCTGTAATAGACTGTCATATCCCCAATTAAAAAAGTAAACATTGGCCGTTTATTAAATTACTTCCTTTTACATGGTGGGGTTAGAAATAAATGTTGATAACAAAATTGAGTCATGGGCCAAAAAGGTTTGGGAACTCCTGCATTATGGGATGCTCTGTTCTAGATTCATCCACTTTGATAATGATTAGAAATTACTTGATTAGCCTACATCAAACATACACTACATGGCCCAAAGTATGTGGACACCTGCTCGTCGAACATCTCTTTCCAAAAATATGGGAATTAATATGGAGTTGGTCCCACCCTTTGCTGCTACAACAGCCTGTGCTTTTCTGGGAAGGCTTTCCACTAGATGTTGGAACATTTCTGCAGGGACTTGCTTCCATACAGTCACGAGCATTAGTGAGCTCTGGCACTGATGTTGGGCGATTAGGCCTGGCTCGCAGTCAGCATTCCAATTCATCCCAAATGTGTTCGATGGGGTTGAGGTCAGGGCTCTATGCAGGCAAGTCAAGTTCTTCCACACTGATCTCAACAAACCATTTCTGTATAGACCTCGCTTTGTACACGGGGGCATTGTCATGCTGAAACAGGAAAGGGCCTTCCCCAAACTGTTGCCACAAAGTTGGAAGCATAGTGTCGTCTAGAATGGCATTGTATGCTGTAGTATTAAGATTTTCCTTCATTGGAACTAAGGGGCCTGACCTGAACCATGAAAAACAGCCCCAGATTATTATTCCTCCTCCACCAAACTTTACAGTTGGCACTATGCATACGCCAAACACAGATTTGTCCATCGGACTGCCCGATGTTGAAGTGTGATTCATCATTCCAAAGAACGCATTTCTACTGTTCTAGAGTCCAATGGCGGCGAGCTTACACTACTCCAGACGACGCTTGGTATTGTGCATGGTGACCTTAGGATTGTGTGCAAGAAGCTCCCGACTAACATTTATTGTGCTGATGTTGCTTCCAGAGACAATTTGGAACTCAGTAGTGAATGTTGCAACCAAGGACAGACAAATTTTAAGCACTACGCACTTCAGCGGTCCCGTTTTGTGAGCTTGTGTGGCCTACCACTTCACGGCTGGGCCGTTGTTGCGCCTAGACGTTTCCACTTCACAATAACAGCAATTACAGTTGACCAGGGCAGCTCTAGCAGGGCAGAAATTTGACAAACTGACTTGTAGGAAAGGTGGCATCCTATGACAGTGCCATGTTGAAAGTCACTGAGCTCTTCAGTACGGGCCATTCTACTACCAATGTTTGACTGTGGAGATTGCATGGCTGTTAACTCGATTTTGTACACCTGTCAGCAACGAGTGTAGCTGATATAGCCAAATCCACTAATTTGAAGGGGTGTCCACATACTTTTGGCCATGTAGTGTAATTGTATATACGGTCTATTAGCCTACATATAGTACGTCCTAATGGACTATACCATGCACGTTGATAGGCTTATGATTTTAAATGACTAAATCAAATCAATAAATGTTGTTGATGTACTGTAGTGCACTGCTTATTCCATATGTATTGCACTACTTTGACATCATATTCCCTATGTAGTGCACTACATTTCATCAATAGTCCTATTACATAGAATACAGCCTAGGCTGTAGGCCTATTCCTGAAAAAAAAGATAGAATCGAATTGATGGAGATGTAGGACAGCCTTTGGGCCCTGGTCAAAAGTACACTATTGAGGAAATAGGCTGCAACCTAAATCATATTACAGGCCATACTACATAGAATAGACCTTGATAAGCAGGTACTGGACACATCTTTGAGCAAAGGCAGGCCTACTATAAACATAGAATACACATTGATAGGACATAAAGTAGTAGCGTACTACAATAAGTCTACTACATAGAATAGATATTGAGGAGAAAGCAGAGGACCCACCTTTGAGCAGCGGCAGTGGCGTTAGCTCGACCTGGGAGCTCTGATAGCGGAACTGGGACGAGGAGTGGGAGCGCCTCTGCCGGGCTCTACGCATCGAGCGCCGGGGAAACCCATCCACCTTCTCCGCTGACGGTACCGAGAACCCGGTGGTCGGAGAGGACGGGCTGGTCGGGGGCAGTTTAGTTGTCTCCATCGCTGCTGTGTTGTATTGGCGAGCTGTCCGGTGTGTATGTCACGTTTGTGTGTCTGTGTCTGGATGCGCCGATGAGATGCTAGTGAAGGAGAGGCGTATAGGATTGAGATAGGGTGAACAGTTTTTAATCCTTAAAAGAGCTAATACGTTAACAAATTAATAAAAAATGATAATCTGGGAATGGAACAGAGGGATGGGGAGGATTAGAGGAGGGGGGATAGAGGGGGGAGGAAGGGATATAGATGGAGAGGTGCAGTCCACAGAGGGACGGATGGTGTGTGTGTTGCTTGTGACTGCCTGCCTGCCTGCTGCCTAACGTCTCAATACAGCAGAGGGAGGAAAAAACGGTTGCTTCACTCGTTTTTAAATTAACCGAAACATATTTTTATGCAAAGACAAACGCATAGATCTAACGGGTAGGCCTAATTGTCCATGTATCTATCGATAGAGATAGGAAGAAACGCATGGGTTGTTAAGACTACTACTAAGTCATCAGCCTAAATGTGGTATTTATGTATATATTTCTGTCATGAATAGAGCCCATAGCCTATAGATCCTTAGATAAAGCACATCACACCGATAAAGCAGGTTATAGGGATCATTCTGAAAATGTCAACATTAATCCATAAAATCAGTTGTTTGATTGGTCCTTTCTCATCGATGATAAGTAATTCATTAATTGATTCGTTTATAAAGGCTCATATCATAAAACCATTGATCCGAGTCCTTCTCATCACTGTTCTCCGGTTCCGTTAACGGTTCCGTTATTCGGTAACCTGCCTGGCGTTGCCGTTAGACGGATCTGCGATCCGCGCAGGGCGGGGATGGAGATGTGGAGCTTGAACGTGTTGACATGTGCGGTTCTTCAGCGCGGCCGCTGCAACACCGAATCCCCGGTCTCCTTTATAGCTAACCGCTAAAAACACCACAAAAACCTCCGCTGTGCTGGTTGCTCACAGATGGTTTAGGTATATATAGACCTATGTTCCCATTGTTGTCTGCCTGTCGCGTTTCCTCTCTCCTTGGTTCGGCTAGGAAAGGGATGGCTTGTTCTCTCTCTCCGTCCTCCCTGTCCTCGTCTCGGTTTCGGCTGCGCTTACGTGGTGCAAGGAGAGACACACTGCGGCTGACGCTCTTCTCGCCACAGCGAATTATTTAATTATTTCAGATATATTTATGTACCCCAGTCTTTACGCCATGGACGGGCGGTGGAGCGTTTGGTTTGGGCTAATCTATGGATGCGTTATGACGCCGAGGGCGAACACTCCCTCTTTCACTCCCCATCTTTAAATAAAAAAGAACATAGTTTATCCCTTTTATCCGACCTCCTGTCCTATCCTTCTGTTTCTTTAGCTAGGCTTCGTCCACCGATTGTTCACCACTGTCTCTATGTGACTGTGCCATTCTCTCCTCCCTCTGTCTTCCTCCTTCACCCCTTTCTTTCCTCCCCTCTGTGCGTGTCTACATTAGTTTGAGGCTGATAGTGTCTACAGACGAGGTAAACCATTGTTCATCCCTTCCTTCTTCAGCTCCTCCGTTTATTCTAACCCAGTTTCTCACTCTCAATTGCGCAACCGGTCACTGCATGCGTTCTAGTGCCTGGTGTCTGCACGCGCAATGTTTATGATGTAATCATCTGTATTAACCCAGTTAGTAAGCCTAGCCGTTATGGTTTATTATCACTGTTCCACGTCTCTCCAGTGGTGTCGTAATGCTGTCTCTCTCTCCAACCTGGTCTCAGAGCATTTCATATTATTCTGGGTTTGCATACAGTGTCTCACTCCATTTATGTTAAATTTGGTATTGTAGGCCTATGTATTCATCATTTGTCGATTGCCATCACCCATTTCGTATTAAATGTTACGAATTACAGTTACGAATTCTTATATGTTATGCATTTTCTAAACATACAATACATAACGAATTGCAAAATGTACAATATAATAACAATTTGAAAAAGTAGGTGGCTAACGTTAGCTTGGTTAGGGGTTGAGGGTAAGGGTTAAGGTTAGGGTTAAGTTTAGGAGTTAGGTTAAAGGGTTAAGGTTAGGGTTAGGCTAAGGGTTAGTTAAAAGGGTTAAGGTTAGGGGAAGGGTTAGCTAACATGCTAATTAGTTGAAAATTAGCTAAAAATAAGTAAGTAGTTGAAAAGTTGCTAATTAGCTACAATGCTAAAGTTGTCGATGACGAGATTCAAACTCGCAACATTTGAGTTTTTGCCTTATTAATTGACCATTTATCTCATGTAACAATACCAAACATAACATGCAAAATGGAGTCTCTCGGATTGAGGTACAGAATAATACGAAATGCTCTGAGACCAGGTTGCTCTCTCTCTCTCTTTCACTGGCCCCTCCTTCTCCTTTCCTCGCCTCCTCTCTCTTGTTGTCACCTCTCCTTGCACACGTGAGCAGGTAGCAGTTTGGTAAACAGGAGATGGTGCTGATGTCGAGCACAGTGGTCACGAGATGGGTATGTTCACGGGATTGTAATCAATGCCTTCGGAAAGTATTCACAACTTGACTTTTTCCACATTTTGTTACGTTACAGCCTCATTCTAAAATGGATTAAATAAATCAAAATCCTCAGCAATCTACACACAATACCCCATATTGGCAGACTGAAAACAGGGTTGAGACATTTTTGCAAATGTATTAAAAATAAACAGAAATACCTTATTTACATAAGTAATCAGACCCATTGCTATGAGACTCGAAATTGAGCTCAGGTGCATCCTGTTTCCATTGATCATCCTTGAGATGTTTCTACAACTTGGAGTCCACCTGTGGTAAATTCAATTGATTGGACATGATTTGAAAAGGCACACGCCTGTCTATATAAGGTTCCACAGTTGACAGTGCATGTCAGAGCAAAAATGAAGCCATGAGGTCGAAGGAATTGTCCATAGAACTCTGAGACAGGATTGTGTCGAGGCACAGATCTGGGGAAGGGTACCAAAAAATGTCTGCAGTATTGAAAGTCACCAAGAACACAGTGGCCTCCATCATTCTTAAATGGAAGAAGTTTGGAACAACCAAGACTCTTCCTAGAGCTGGCCACCCGGCCAAACTGAGTAATCGGGGGAGAAGGGCCTTCGTCAAGGAGGTGACCAAAAACCCAATGGTCACTCTGACAGAGCTCCAGAGTTCCTCTGTGGAGATGGGAGAACCTTCCAGAAGGTCAACCATCTCTGCAGCACTCCACCAAACAGGCCTTTATGGCAGTGGCCAGACAAAGCCACTCCTCAGTAAAAGCCAGATGACAGCCAGCTTGGATTTTTCCAAGAGGCACCTAGGACTCTCAGACCATGAGAAACAAGATTCCCTGGTCTGATGAAACCAAGATTGAACTCTTTGGCCTGAATGCCAAGCGTCAGGTCTGGAGGACACCTGGCACCATCCCTACGGAGAAGCATGGTTGTGGCAGCATCATGTGTGGAAGTTTTTACTGGGGCGAAGGAATCACATTCAAACAGGACAACGACCCTAAGCACACAGCCAAGACAACGCAGGAGTGGCTTCGGGACAAGTCTCTGAATGTCCTTGAGTGGCCCAACCAGAGCCAGGACTTGAACCCAATCAAACATCTCTGGAGAGACCAGAAAATAACTGTGCAGCAACGCTCCCCATCCAAACTGACCGAGCTTGAGAGGATCTTCAGAGAGGAATGGGAGAAACTCCCAAATACAGGTGTGCCAAGCTTGCAGTGCCATACCCAAGAAGACTTCGAGGCTGTAATCCCTGCTAAAGGTGCTCCAACAAAGTACTAAGTAAAGGGTCTGAATACTTATGTTAATGTGTTAAAGTATTTTATTTTTAGTAAATTAGCAATAATTTTTAAAAACCTGTTTTGTGTTGTCATTATGGGGTATTGTGTGCATATTGATGGATATTTCTTTTAATGCATTTTAGGATAAGGCTGTAACAAAACAAAATGTGGAAAAAGTCAAGGGGTCTGAATACTTTCCAAATGCACAAAGGCAACTGTGGTGCCAGTATAATGCTGTAAATTTACAGGGAAATACCTACAGTAATAGACAATTATTTTACAGTACTAAGCAGCCTTGCAGGTTGTCTTTAGAACACAGCTCCCTGAAATGTAATATTGCAAGAAAAACAATACGTGTACAAATATATGTATTCAAATTCATAACATGAATGGCACTTTAACCACAAAGAACAACATTTGAAAAGAGCGACATTACAACTCCAGAATGTAGGGGTGAGAAAGAGAGAGAGAAACAGAGACACAGTGATAAGAACATTGACAAATACTGGCCAATAATGTACTTCACCATACACAAACCAAGACATCAGAATAGGTCATTCTTGAAAATACAGGATTATGTAAGAAAAGAAAACAAATCTAAACAGATCAATGAAAAATAGGAAAACAGTTGAACAGGGAGAAATGTTTGCAAAAAAAACTAACAAGAACTGCTTGCCTGCCTGTCTTTGAGAGAGAAACGATAAAGAGATTGAGAGAGAAAGTGGCTGAGAGAAGGATGGATAGAGAGGAGTGAGCAGGGCTTGACTGGAGCCAGAGAAGCATGCCAACACAGGCTCCGGGATGGTGCAAGCTCTCCTTAATTATGACAATTTCCAGAGGACGTCCTCCAACTTATGCTTTCAGTACTAGATTCATTCTCTGATCCTTTGATTGGGTGGATTGCTGCAAGAGCTCTGATAAGGTACAGCTAGCTAGCACTGCAGTGCATAAAATGTGGTGAGTAGTTGACTCAGAGAGAGAAAGACAATAGTTGAACAGTTTTGAACAAATTCATTTCTTCCAAAATGAAGGAGAAGCAAGAGAGAGAGAGAGATTTCATCATTTTTTAACAGTTTCACTTACTTAGCTAGCAAATGCAGCTAGATAGTTTAGCCTACTCAAAAACCCTGCTCAAACAGTGGAATGCTATGTTAGCTAGCTCGCTATGACTATCTAACACAACACTGGAACAACACAACCCAAGTCAAGGTAAGCTTTGGTTTTACAATTTCTTTGCCTGTCATGTACTGTCATGTTGTGTCTTGTCTCTGTCCTTTCCCTTCACCCTGTCTCCCTCTGCTGGTCGTTGTTAGGTTACCTTTTCTCCCCCTCTTTCCCCCAGCTGTGCCTTGTCTCCTCCTAACCACCTCGTCACCCCTTTTCCCACCTGTTCCCTTTTTCCCTCTGATTAGGTCCCTATATCTCTCTCTGTTTCTGCTCCTGTCCTTGTCGGATTCTTGTTTGTTGTGTTTCATGCCTGAACCAGACTGTCGTCATGTTTGCTGTAACCTTGTCTTGTCCTGTCGGAATCTGCTGGTCCGTCTGAGCCTACTTATGTTTGGTAATTAAAGAAGCTCTGTTTAAGTTAATTCGCTTTTGGGTCCTCATTCACGCACCGTAACAGAAGAATCCGACCAAGAATGGACCCAGCGACTTCGGATCCTCTCCACTCAGCCGTCGGGATCCAGGGAGCGATGCTAGGCAGACACGATCAGGAATTGTCTACTGCTCGACATGCCGTTGAGACCCTGGCCACCCAAGTCTCCAACCTCACAGAACAGGTTCACCATCTCCGCCTCGATCCACCGGCCACTTCCAGGGCTTTCGAATCTCCGGAGCCCAGAATCAATAACCCGCCGTGTTACTCTGGGGAGCCCACTGAATGCCGCTCGTTCCTCACCCAGTGTGATATTGTGTTTTCTCTCCAGCCCTACACTTTCTCCAGGAGCACTGCTCGTGTCGCCTACGTCATATCTCTCCTTATTGGACGGGCTCGTGAGTGGGGCACGGCAATCTGGGAGGCAAGGGCTGAGTGTACTAACCAGTATCAGGACTTTAAGGAGGAGATGATACGGGTTTTTGATCGATCTGTTTTTGGGGAGGAGGCTTCCAGGGCCCTGTCTTCCCTATGTCAAGGTAATCGATCCATAACAGACTACTCTATTGAGTTTCGCACTCTTGCTGCCTCCAGTGGCTGGAACGAGCCGGCTTTGCTCGCTCGTTTTCTGGAGGGTCTCCGCGCAGAGGTAAAGGATGAGATTCTCTCCCGGGAGGTTCCTTCCAGCGTGGATTCCTTGATTGAACTCGCTATTCGCATTGAGCGACGGGTTGATCTTCGTCACCGAGCTCGTGGAAAGGAGCTCGCGTTCTCCGTTGCCCCCCTCTCCGCATCACTACCATCTTCCTCTGCCGGCTCGGGTGCTGAGCCCATGCAGCTGGGAGGTATCCGCATCTCGACTAAGGAGAGGGAACGGAGAATCACCAACCGCCTCTGTCTCTATTGCGGTTCCGCTGGTCATTTTGTCACTTCATGTCCAGTAAAAGGCCAGAGCTCATCAGTAAGCGGAGGGCTACTGGTGAGCGCTACTACTCCTGTCTCTCCTTCAAGATCCTGCACTACCTTGTCGGTCCATCTACGCTGGACCGGTTCGTCAGCTTCCTGCAGTGCCTTAATAGACTCTGGGGCGGAGGGCTGTTTTATGGACGAGACCTGGGCTCGGGAACATGACATTCCTCTCAGACAGTTAAAGGAGCCCACGGCCTTGTTCGCCCTGGATGGTAGTCCTCTCCCCAGGATTCAGCGTGAGACGCTACCTTTAACCCTCACTGTTTCTGGTAATCATAGTGAAACCATTTATTTTTTAATTTTTCGTTCACCTTTTACACCTGTTGTTTTGGGCCATCCCTGGCTAGTTTGTCATAATCCTTCCATTAATTGGTCTAGTAATTCTATCCTCTCCTGGAACGTCTCTTGTCATGTGAAATGTTTAATGTCTGCTATCCCTCCTGTTTCCTCTGTCTCTTCTTCACAGGAGGAGCCTGGTGATTTGACAGGGGTGCCGGAGGAATATCACGATCTGCGCACGGTGTTCAGTCGGTCCAGGGCCACCTCTCTTCCTCCACACCGGTCGTATGATTGTAGTATTGATCTCCTTCCGGGAACCACCCCCCCCCCCGGGGTAGACTATACTCTCTGTCGGCTCCCGAACGTAAGGCTCTCGAAGATTATTTGTCTGTAGCTCTTGACGCCGGTACCATAGTCCCCTCCTCCTCTCCCGCCGGAGCGGGGTTTTTTTTTGTCAAGAAGAAGGACGGGTCTCTGCGCCCCTGCATAGATTATCGAGGGCTGAATGACATAACAGTGAAGAATCGTTATCCGCTTCCTCTTATGTCTTCAGCCTTCGAGATCCTGCAGGGAGCCAGGTTTTTCACTAAGTTGGACCTTCGTAACGCTTACCATCTCGTGCGCATCAGGGAGGGGGACGAGTGGAAGACGGCGTTTAACACTCCGTTAGGGCACTTTGAATACCGGGTTCTTCCTTTCGGCCTCGCTAACGCTCCAGCTGTCTTTCAGGCATTAGTCAATGATGTCCTGAGAGACATGCTGAACATCTTTGTTTTCATTTACCTTGACGATATCCTGATTTTTTCACCGTCACTCCAGATTCATGTTCAGCACGTTCGACGTGTCCTCCAGCGCCTTTTAGAGAATTGTCTTTTTGTGAAGGCTGAGAAGTGCACTTTTCATGCCTCCTCCGTCACATTTCTCGGTTCTGTTATTTCCGCTGAAGGCATTAAGATGGATCCCGCTAAGGTCCAAGCTGTCATTGATTGGCCCGTCCCTAAGTCACGCGTCGAGCTGCAGCGCTTTCTCGGCTTCGCGAACTTCTATCGTCGTTTCATCCGTAATTTCGGTCAGGTGGCAGCTCCTCTCACAGCCCTTACTTCTGTCAAGACGTGCTTTAAGTGGTCCGTTTCCGCCCAGGGAGCTTTTGATCTCCTCAAGAATCGTTTTACATCCACTCCTATCCTTGTTACACCTGACGTCTCTAGACAGTTCGTTGTCGAGGTTGACGCGTCAGAGGTGGGCGTGGGAGCCATTCTTTCTCAGCGCTCCCTCTCTGACGACAAGGTCCACCCATGCGCGTATTTTTCTCATCGCCTGTCGCCGTCGGAACGTAACTATGATGTGGGTAACCGCGAACTGCTCGCCATCCGGTTAGCCCTAGGCGAATGGCGACAGTGGTTGGAGGGGGCGACCGTTCCTTTTGTCGTTTGGACTGACCATAGGAACCTTGAGTACATCCGTTCTGCCAAACGACTTAATGCGCGTCAGGCGCGTTGGGCGCTGTTTTTCGCTCGTTTCGAGTTCGTGATTTCTTATCGTCCGGGCTCTAAGAACACCAAGCCTGATGCTTTGTCTCGTCTCTTCAGTTCTTCAGTAGCCTCCACTGACCCCGAGGGGATTCTCCCTGAGGGGCGTGTTGTCGGGTTGACTGTCTGGGGAATTGAGAGGCAGGTAAAGCAAGCGCTCACTCACACTCCGTCGCCGCGCGCTTGTCCTAGGAACCTTCTTTTCGTTCCCGTTCCTACTCGTCTGGCCGTTCTTCAGTGGGCTCACTCTGCCAAGTTAGCCGGCCACCCTGGCGTTCGGGGTACGCTTGATTCCATTCGCCAGCGTTTTTGGTGGCCCACCCGGGAGCATGACACGCGTCGTTTCGTGGCTGCTTGTTCGGTCTGCGCGCAGACTAAGTCCGGTAACTCTCTTCCTGCCGGCCGTCTCAGGCCGCTTCCTATTCCCTCTCGACCGTGGTCTCACATCGCCTTAGATTTTGTCACCGGACTGCCTTCGTCAGCGGGGAAGACTGTTATTCTTACGGTTGTCGATAGGTTCTCTAAGGCGGCTCATTTCATTCCCCTTGCTAAGCTTCCTTCTGCTAAAGAGACGGCACAAATCATCATCGAGAATGTTTTCAGAATTCATGGCCTTCCGTCAGACGTCGTTTCGGACAGAGGTCCGCAATTCACGTCTCAATTTTGGAGGGAGTTTTGCCGTTTGATTGGGGCTTCCGTCAGTCTCTCTTCCGGCTTTCACCCCCAGTCTAACGGTCAAGCAGAACGGGCCAATCAGACTATTGGTCGCATCTTACGCAGTCTTTCTTTTCGCAACCCTGCGTCTTGGTCAGAACAGCTCCCCTGGGCAGAATACGCCCACAACTCGCTTCCTTCGTCTGCGACCGGGCTATCTCCTTTTCAGAGTAGCCTCGGGTACCAGCCTCCGCTGTTCTCATCTCAGTTCGCCGAGTCCAGCGTCCCCTCCGCTC
Source organism: Oncorhynchus mykiss (assembly GCF_013265735.2). Lineage (NCBI taxonomy): Eukaryota > Metazoa > Chordata > Actinopteri > Salmoniformes > Salmonidae > Oncorhynchus > Oncorhynchus mykiss. Next base: position 36,181,969 of record NC_048585.1, on the reverse strand, counting down.
AGGCTTTTGTCCAACGTTGCGAGCGCACCTGGAAGAGGGTCAGGTCTGCACTTTGCCGTTATAGGACGCAGACTGTGAGGGCTGCTAATAAGCGTAGAACTAAGAGTCCTAGATATTGTCGCGGTCAGAGAGTTTGGCTCTCCACTCAGAACCTTCCCCTTAAGACGGCTTCTCGCAAGTTGACCCCGCGGTTCATTGGTCCGTTCCGTATTTCTCGGGTCATTAATCCTGTCGCAGTTCGACTTCTTCTTCCGCGATACCTTCGTCGCGTCCACCCGGTCTTCCATGTCTCCTGCATCAAGCCCGTCCTTCGCGCCCCCTCGTGCGCCCCCCCCCCCATCCTTGTCGAGGGCGCACCCATCTACAGGGTCCGTAGAATTTTGGACATGCGTCCTCGGGGCCGTGGTCACCAGTACCTCGTAGATTGGGAGGGGTACGGTCCTGAGGAGAGGAGTTGGGTTCCCTCTCGGGACGTGCTGGACCGTGCGCTGATCGAGGATTTCCTCCGTTGCCGCCAGGTTTCCTCCTCGAGTGCGCCAGGAGGCGCTCGGTGAGTGGGGGGGTACTGTCATGTACTGTCATGTTGTGTCTTGTCTCTGTCCTTTCCCTTCACCCTGTCTCCCTCTGCTGGTCGTTGTTAGGTTACCTTTTCTCCCCCTCTTTCCCCCAGCTGTGCCTTGTCTCCTCCTAACCACCTCGTCACCCCTTTTCCCACCTGTTCCCTTTTTCCCTCTGATTAGGTCCCTATATCTCTCTCTGTTTCTGCTCCTGTCCTTGTCGGATTCTTGTTTGTTGTGTTTCATGCCTGAACCAGACTGTCGTCATGTTTGCTGTAACCTTGTCTTGTCCTGTCGGAATCTGCTGGTCCGTCTGAGCCTACTTATGTTTGGTAATTAAAGAAGCTCTGTTTAAGTTAATTCGCTTTTGGGTCCTCATTCACGCACCGTAACATTGCCACCGGGGCCCGCTGGAGTAAGTGCTAAACTGCTTACTGACTGTTCGCTGTAACGTTACTGCATGATTGTAGCAGGTTTACTAATGCGTTAGTTTGTGCTAATATGGTGACAACGATGTGTGCTGTGTGTAGCAGTTATGATGTGGTTTGGCTTGGAAAGATTTTTTCGCCTGGTCACATACAACTGATGTGTTGTACATTGACGTCTACAAACAACTAAGGGAAAGATGAGAGGAGGAGAGCACATAGATGCAAGAAGGAATACAACGTGGCTGTTATGAAAGTGAACTGTGTTTACGCATGATTGAAAAACATTGAAACGGAACAAAACGGGGATAAACATACCTGGACTGATGATTACACCCTATATCAGTTAGATGCAAGTAAGTGTGTGCAAGGCAGTATTGAATGTGTCACTGTCTGTCACCTCAATTTTCCCTCGACCTGCGCGCACCTACGCTGTAAACTTTCATTCATAGGCTAGGTTGTAACAACCTCATGATAGGTATAGGGAAATTAGAGTATCATGTAATAGCCAAAATCCATTGCTGTTACAATGAACTGGCTGAATGGAATATGAATGACATCTGATATGCTGTAATCGAAATAAGGCCATGTTCATGAGAAAAAAAAATTGTCCTCCCTCATCTTAAACGGCACTGACCGCCACTGCAATATATACAAAAGTATGTGGATGCCTCTTCAAATTAGCCACACCCGTTGCTGACAAGTTTATGAAATTGAGCACACAGCCTCCATAGACAAACATTGGCAGTAGAATGATCTTACTGTAGAGCTCAGTGACTTTGAACTTGGCACCATCATAGGATGCCACTTTTCCAGTTCGTCAAATTGCTGCCCTGCTAAAGCTGCTTTGGTCAACTGTAAGTGCTGTTATTGTGAAGTGGAAAAGTCTAAGAACAACAACGGCTAAGCCGCGAAGTGGTAGGCCACACAAGCTCACAGAACGGGACTGCCGAGTGCTGAAGCGAGCAGCTCGTAAAAATCGTCTGTCCTCGGTTGCAACACTCACTACCGAGTTCCAAACTGCCTCTGGAAGCAACATCAACTCAAGAACTGTTCGTTCGTCGGGAGCTAATAACTGTTCGTTCGTCGGGAGCTACATGAAATGGGTTTCCATGGACGAGCAGCTGCACTGCCCGATTGCATAGTGCCTTCTGTAAAGTTTGGTGGAGGAGGAATAATGGTCTGGGGCTGTTTTTCATGGTTTGGGCTGCGCCCTTAGATCCAGTGAAAGGAAAAATCTTAACACTACAGATTTCACATCCTAAAGATTGATTCTATACATCGTTTGATATGTTTCTACGGACTGTATCGGAACTTTTTGACATTTCGTCTGCTCCTAGTGAACGCGCTTCGTGAGGTTGGATTTGTTTACAAAACGCGCTAACAAAAGTAGATATTTGGACATAAATGATGGACAATATCAAACAAAACAAACATTTATTGTGGAACTGGGATTCCTGGGAGTGCATTCTGATGAAGATCATCAAAGGTAAGTGAATATTTATAATGTTATTTCTGACTTCTGTTGACTACACAACATGGCGGATATTTCTTTGGCTGGTTTGGTCTCTGAGCGCCGTACTCAGATTATTGCATGGTTTGCTTTTTCCGTAAAGCTTTTTTGAAATCTGATACAGCGGTTGCATTAAAGAGAAGTGTATCTGAAGTTCCATGCATAACACTTGTATTTTCATCAACATTTATTATGAGAATTTCTATAAATTGATGTGGCTCTCTGCAAAATCACCAGATGTTTTTAGAACTACTGAACATAATGCGCCAATGTATAACTGAGATTTTCTTATATAAATATGAACTTTATCAAACAAAACATACATGTATTGTGTAACATGAAGTCCTATGAGTTTCATCTGATGAAGATCATCAAAGGTTAGTGATTCCTTCTATCTCTATTTCTGATTTTTCTGACTCCTCTCTTTGGCTGGAAAAATGGCTGTGTTTTTCTGTGACTTGGCTCTGACGTAACATAATCGCAGTAAAGCCTTTTTGAAATCGGACACTGTGGTGGGATTAACAAGAAGTGTATCTTTAAAATGGTGTGAAATACTTCTATGTTTGAGGAATTTTAATTATGGGATTTCTGTTGTTTTGAAATTGCCGTCCTGTACTTTCACTGGCTGTTGTCATATCGATCCCGTTAGCGGGATCTCAGCCCTAAGAAGTTTTGAGCATGACACTGCATGACACAAAGCAAGGTCCATACAGAAATGATTTTTTCGAGATCTGTGTGGAAGAACTTGACTGGCCTGCACAGAGCCCTGACCTCAACCCCATCGAACACCTTTGAGATTAATTGGAACCCTGACTGCGAGCCAGGTCTAATCGCCCAACATCAATGCCTGGCCTCACTTATGCTCTTGTGGCTGAATGGAAGCATTGGGTAGGGGTTGGTCACGTGGGAAGCTGAAGCAACAGTGGTGAGAGTGCAGAGGGGGAGAGCCTGGACACAGAGGGTCCAGGGGTAGTCATGGGGGAAATAGATGACGTGGAGACGGGTAGGAGCAGGCAGAAGGGGGTGGTAAGGGGTATAGAGCACGGCCGGAGGGGGCAAAGAAGTTGGTGTTGCTCGAAGGTAGCTGTGTAGTGCTGAATGCTCCAGGGTCTGTAGCACCTAGAGAGAGCGTAGAGTGTGGGTGGGAGAGAGAGAAATTAGAGAAATCATTGCTATTATTATCAATACTAATACTTTCTCTCTCACACACACACCAATTGCACTGTTTGAGAAACTCATTTTCAAAAGTAATTGTAAAAAGAAAGAAGACAAAGAGAAAGTGGTTTGAAGAGAGAGAAAGTGAAAGTTGGTGAGTGCATGAACTAACGGGTCCTATAAATGTGTGTGTCATAACTAAAGTTGGTTCCCTATGTTGTGTAATACTTTTGACCAGAGCCCTTTGGTGAATAAAGTGCCATTTGGGAAGCAGCCCAAGAGAAACGGTTGTTTCAAACTGAGAGACCTGTCCAAGCTCTTTGGAATTTGACCTATGGGGAGGGAGAGAGGGGAAGGGAGAGAGGAAAGGAGGAGAGGAAGAGGGAGGAGATTTGAAGGGAGGGAGAGACAGAGGAGAGGGGTAGGAGGAGGAGAGTTTCTCTTCAGAGTAGGTCTTTCCCAGAAAGCAGGTTGACGTTTATTGTCATGAGTCTTGTCCTGGAGGCATAACTGGGCAATTTGCCATTAGATAGGCCAGCTGCAAAGTCAAAATTAAAATCAGATTTTTTGACTTTGTGGCTGTGCCAGCTGGTGAACACTCTGCAGAGCTGCCTCAAAATACTCTCCTGTAACCCGCCTCACCCAATGTGGTGTGGATCTTCTAAAATATTTTTATTTACCTTGGAACCGGAATCCCCCAACAGAAGCTAGCCAGCTCACTAGCTACTAGCTAGTAGTCAGCTAACCACTGCTAGCGGTGATCAGCTAACCTTTAGCTCGGAAAGCTCTTGCCAGTTTGCACAATGCGACTCAAACCAGAGCATACCGGACCTATTTTCTCTCCATATCCCCGGATTCCAACTGCAAGCTCTGAACCTTTTCACCTGGATCATCGCAGCTAGCTAGCTGCAATCCGAGTGACTACTCCTGGCTAACGTCTGTCCTGAAGCAAGCACCAATTAGCCTGGAGCTAGCTCATGCTAGGCCCATTCTCCCGGATAGCTGAAGAGGCCTATCAGCCACTCCTGGGCTACAACACTCAGACCCCTTTAGCCTTACCCTTATCCTACTACTCCTCTGTTCATCTGGTGATGTAGAGGTTAACCCAGGCCCTGCAGTGCCTAGCTCCACTCCTACTCCCCAGGTGCTCTCATTTGTTGACTTCTGTAACCGTAAAAGCCCTGGTTTCATGCATGTTAACTTTAGAAGCCTCCTCCCTAAGTTTGTTTTATTCACTGCTTTAGCACACTCTGCCAACACGGATGTCCTAGCCGTGTCTGAATCCTGGCTTAGGAAGACCACCAAAAAACGTGAAATTTCCATCCCTAACTATAACATTTTCTGACAAGATAGAACTGCCAAAGGGGGCGGTGTTGCAATCTACTGCAAAGATAGCCTGCAGAGTTCTGTCCTACTATCCAGGTCTGTACCCAAACAATTTGAACTTCTACTTTTAAAAATCCACCTCTCTAAAAACAAGTCTCTCACCGTTGCCGCCTGCTATAGACCACCCTCTGCCCCCAGCTGTGCTCTGGACACCATATGTGAACTGATTGCCCCCGATCTATCTTCAGAGCTCGTGCTGCTAGGCGACCTAAACTGGAACATGCTTAACACCCCAGCCATCCTACAATCTAAACTTGATGCCCTCAATCTCACACAAATTATCAATGAACCTACCAGGTACCTCCCCAAAGCCTTAAACACGGGCACCCTCATAGATATCATCCTAACCAACTTCCCCTCTAAATACACCTCTGCTGTCTTCAACCAAGATCTCAGCGATCACTGCCTCATTGCCTGCATCCGTAATGGGTCAGCGGTCAAATGACCTCCACTCATCACTGTCAAACGCTCCCTGAAACACTTCTGCGAGCAGGCCTTTCTAATCGACCTGGCCGGGGTATCCTGGAAGGATATTGATCTCATCCCGTCAGTAGAGGATGCCTGGATATTTTAAAAAAATGCCTTCCTAACCATCTTAAATAAACATGCCCCATTCAAGAAATGTAGAACCAGGAACAGATATAGCCCTTGGTTCTCCCCAGACCTGACTGCCCTTAACCAACACAAAAACATCCTATGGCGTTCTGCATTAGCATCGAACAGCCCCCGTGATATGCAGCTGTTCAGGGAAGCTAGAAACCATTATACACAGGCAGTTAGAAAAGCCAAGGCTAGATTTTTCAAGCAGAAATTTGCTTCCTGCAACACTAACTCAAAAAAAATCTGGGACACTGTAAAGTCCATGGAGAATAAGAACACCTCCTCCCAGCTGCCCACTGCACTGAAGATAGGAAACACTGTCACCACTGATAAATCCACCATAATTGAGAATTTCAATAAGCATTTTTCTACGGCTGGCCATGCTTTCCACCTGGCTACTCCTATCCCGGTCAGCAGCACTGCACCCCCAACAGCAACTCGCCCAAGCCTTCCCCATTTCTCCTTCTCCCAAATCCATTCAGCTGATGTTCTGAAAGAGCTGCAAAATCTGGACCCCTACAAATCAGCCGGGCTAGACAATCTGCACCCTTTCTTTCTAAAATTATCTGCCGAAATTGTTGCCACCCCTATTACTAGCCTGTTCAACCTCTCTTTCGTGTCGTCTAAGATTCCCAAAGATTGGAAAGCAGCTGCGGTCATCCCCCTCTTCAAAGTGGGGGACACTCTTGACCCAAACTGCTACAGACCTATATCTATCCTACCATGCCTTTCTAAGGTCTTCGAAAGCCAAGTCAACAAACAGATTACCAACCATTTCGAATCTCACCATACCTTCTCTGCTATGCAATCTGGTTTCAGAGCTGGTCATGGGTGCACCTCAGCCACGCTCAAGGTCCTAAACGATATCTTAACCGCCATCGATAAGAAACATTACTGTGCAGCCGTATTCATTGTTCTGGCCAAGGCTTTCGACTCTGTCAATCACCACATCCTCATCGGCAGACTCGACAGGCTTGGTTTCTCAAATGATTGCCTCGCCTGGTTCACCAACTACTTCTCTGATAGAGTTCAGTGTGTCAAATCGGAGGGTCTGCTGTCCGGACCTCTGGCAGTCTCTATGGGGGTGCCACAGGGTTCAATTCTTGGACCGACTCTCTTCTCTGTATACATCAATGAGGTCACTCTTGCTGCTGGTGAGTCTCTGATCCACCTCTACGCAGACGACACCATTCTGTATACTTCCGGCCCTTCCTTGGACACTGTGTTAACAACCCTCCAGGCAAGCTTCAATGCCATACAACTCTCCTTCCGTGGCCTCCAATTGCTCTTAAATACAAGTCAAACTAAATGCATGCTCTTCAACCGATCGCTACCTGCACCTACCCACCTGTCCAACATCACTAATCTGGACGGCTCTGACTTAGAATACGTGGACAACTACAAATACTTAGGTGTCTGGTTAGACTGTAAACTCTCCTTCCAGACCCATATCAAACATCTCCAATCCAAAGTTAAATCTAGAATTGGCTTCCTATTTCGCAACAAAGCATCCTTCACTCATGCTGCCAAACATACCCTTGTAAAACTGACCATCCTACCAATCCTCGACTTTGGTGATGTCATTTACAAAATAGCCTCCAATACCCTACTCAACGAATTGGATGCAGTCTATCACAGTGCAATCCGTTTTGTCACCAAAGCCCCATATACTACCCACCATTGCGACCTGTACGCTCTCGTTGGCTGGCCCTCGCTTCATACTCGTCGCCAAACCCACTGGCTCCATGTCATCTACAAGACCCTGCTAGGTAAAGTCCCCCCTTATCTCAGCTCGCTGGTCACCATAGCATCTCCCACCTGTAGCACACGCTCCAGCAGGTATATCTCTCTCGTCACCCCCAAAACCAATTCTTTCTTTGGCCGCCTTTCCTTCCAGTTCTCTGCTGCCAATGACTGGAACGAACTACAAAAATCTCTGAAACTGGAAACACTTATCTCCCTCACTAGCTTTAAGCACCAACTGTCAGAGCAGCTCATAGATTACTGCACCTGTACATAGCCCACCTATAATTTAGCCCAAACAACTACCTCTTTCCCAACTGTATTTTATTTATTTATTTATTTTGCTCCTTTGCACCCCATTATTTTTATTTCTACTTTGCACATTCTTCCATTGCAAAACTACCATTCCAGTGTTTTACTTGCTATATTGTATTTACTTTGCCACCATGGCCTTTTTTGCCTTTACCTCCCTTCTCACCTTATTTGCTCACATTGTATATAGACTTGTTTATACTGTATTATTGACTGTATGTTTGTTTTACTCCATGTGTAACTCTGTGTCGTTGTATCTGTCGAACTGCTTTGCTTTATCTTGGCCAGGTCGCAATTGTAAATGAGAACTTGTTCTCAACTTGCCTACCTGGTTAAATAAAGGTAAAATAAAAAATAAATAAAAATAAATAAAATAACTGTACCTCTATTTGTCTACAACTCTCAATTATAAGGTTTGCATCTGAATTTTTATAAAATGAATGATTAAGTATCAGAATACTTTTGGAAAGATATACAGTGGCAAGAAAAAGTATGTGAACCCTTTGGAATTCCCTAGATTTCTGCATAAATTTGACATCAAATTTGATCTGATCTTCATCTAAGTCACAACAATAGACACAACACAGTGTGCTTAAACTAATAACACACAAATAGTTGTATTTTTCTTGTCTATATTGAATTTAAACATTCACCGTGTTGGTTGGGCGAAGTATGTGAACCCCTAGGCTAATGACTTCTCCAAAAGCTAATTGGAGTCAGGAGTCAACTAACCTGGAGTCGATCAATGAGACGAGACTGGAGATTTTGGTTTGAGCTGCCCTGCCCCATAAAAAACACACACACAATTTGAGTTTGCTATTCACAAGAAGCATTGCCTGATGTGAACCATGCCTCAAACGAAAGAGATCGCAGAAGGCCTAAGATTAAGAATTGCTGCCTTGCATAAAGCTGGAAAGGGTTGCAAAAGTATCTCTAAACATCAGTCCAGAGTAAGACAAATTGTCTATAACTGGAGTAATATCAGCACTGTTGCTAAGATGACTGCTAGAGAACAGCGCAGAATGCTCAATGAGGTTAAGAAGAATTGTCACGTTCTGACCATAGTTCTGTTATTTTATTTTTTGTTTTAGTATGGTCAGGGCGTGAGTTGGGGTGGACAGTCTATGTTTGTTTTTCTATCTTGGTTTTTGTGTTCAGCCTAGTATGGTTCTCAATCAGAGGCAGGTGTCGTTAGTTGTCTCTGATTGAGGATCATACTTAGGTAGCCTGGGTTTCACTGTTGGTTTGTGGGTGTTTGTTTCCATGTGAGTGTTTGGGCCACATGGTACTGTTTCGGTTTTGTAAATTCACGTTGTAATTTATTGTTTAGTGTTCTGCGTTTTATTAAACATCATCATGAACACTTACACGCTGCGCTTTGGTCCGATCCTTACTCCTCCTCAGACGAAGAGGAGGAAATCTGTTACAAGAATCCTAGAGTGTCAGCTAAAGACTTACAGAAATCTCTGGAAGATGCTAACATCTCTGTTGACGAGTCTACAATCCGAAAAAATATAAACAAGTATGGTGTTCATGGGATGGAAGAAGCCACCGCTGTCAGGGAAAAAACATTGCTGCACGTCTGGAGTTTGCAAAAGAGCGCCTGGATGTTCCACAGTGCTACTGGCAACATTTTCTGTGGACAAATGAAACTAAAGTTATGTTGTTTGGAAGGAACACAGAACATTATGTGTCGAGAAAAAAGGCACAGCACACCGACATCAAAACCTCTTCCCAAACTGTAAACTATGGTGGAGGGAGCATCATGGTTTGGAATGCTTTGTTGCCTCCGGGCCTGGACAGCTTACTATCATTGACGGAAAAATGAATTCCCAAGTTTATCAATACATTTTTCGGGAGAATGTAAGGCTGAACCTTCCAGAATGACAACCATCTCTGTAGCACTCCACCAATCATGCCTTTATGGTAGAGTGGCCAGACAGAAGCCACTCCTCAGTAAAACACTTATGACAGCCCGCTTGGAGTTTGCTAAAAAGGCACCTAAATACTCCCAGACCATGAGAAACAAGATTCTCTGGCCTGATGAAAACAAGATTGAAAGCTTTGGCCTGAATGCCAAGCGTCACGTCTGGAGGAAACCTGGCACCATCCCTATGATGAAGCATGGTGGTGGCAGCATCATGCTGTGGGAGTGTTTTTCAGCGGCAGGGACTGGGAGACTAGTCAGAATCAAGGGAAAGATGAACGGAGTAAAGTACAGAGAGATACTTAATGAAAACCTGCTACAGAGCGCTCAGGACCTTTTCATATCAAATCAAATGTTATCGGTCATTTAGAAATGCTTGTGTTCCTAGCTCCAACAGTGTAGTAGTATCTAACAATACAAATAATAAAATACGGTATATACTGTGGTATCCCAGGAGGTCTACTGAGGCGACGTTGGCTCCCTCTGCTGGGAATACGGGAGCTGGGCACCCCGACACGGACAGCTCTAAGTGGAGGTAATTAGAGGAAAGTGTCAACCAGCTGTGGAGGCCAAATAAAAGGAGCACGGTGGCACACCGCCAGAGAGAACCGGGAGAGACCAACACCAAGCCACCGTAGAGAAGTAGGACCAAGCAAAACCTTTGTTACCTTTGACTTAAATCTCCATGTCTCTGTGTCAATCTCTGCACGCTCAACCCAATACCCCACGGTTTACCACAATACATATGAAATGAGTAAAGCAGTATGTAAACATTATTAAAGTGACTAGTGTTCCATTATTACAGTGACCAGTGATTCCATGTTTATGTATATAGGGCAGCAGCATCTAAGGTGCAGGGTAACTGAGTAACTGGGTGGTAGCCGGCTAGTGATGGCTATTTAACAGTCTGATGGCCTTGAGATAGAAGCTGTTTTTCAATATCTGGTCCTAGCTTTGATGCACCTGTACTGACCTCGCCTTCTGGATGGTAGCGGGGTGAACAGGCCGTGGCATGGGTGGTTGATACTTACCAAATACTTATTTTCCACCATAATTTGCAAATAAATTCATAAAAAATCCTACAATGTGATTTTCTGGATTTTTTTTCTCTCATTTTGTCTGTCATAGTTGAAGTGTACCTATGATGAAAATTACAGGCCTCTCATCTTTTTAAGTGGAAGAACTTGCACAATTGGTGGCTGACTAAATACTTTTTTGCCCCACTGTATGTAACGCTCGTCCTCTTCTTCTGACGGCCGTCGTGGTATCGGCTTGAGGGGGAATATATATGGCTGTGACTGTAACCAAAGAGAATTTTCTTGGGAGGTAATACGTCAAGGGACATATGATTGCTATTATATCAATATTTGCACATAAAGGTGTTTCCACTGCCATTTCTCACCTGAAGAAAAATCCCACCTTGTCTACCGTATTTAGTTTTGTCGACATTTGGAAAGTTTACCGACAAATTTGCTGTTTCTATCAGGCCTGTCATGTCAGATACAAATATTTTATGTATTTTACCCACATGCAAAGGTTGGATGGAAACCTCGTTATTGTTGTATAATATGTAGTGGTTGAAGTGTTTCCATTACCCATTTAGGCAAATTGGGCATTGATAAATTTGGTGACATCCTGTGCTCTCTCATCCATCTGTTTCATGTCTCAGGTAGCCTTCGAAAGCCAGCATGGATCAATTAAATAATTGACAAATATTTGCCACAATTCTAATAATTCTCATGTGCCATGCTCTGCCATGCCATGAAACTTGCCCTCCTGTAGATCTGAAACAATTGGATGGTGAAACTTTCAGCCAACCAGAAAAGCAAGACGAAGCCGTTCAGGCATTCTTGAAAGTCAGTAAAAAGTCAGTTGAAAGTATTATTTTTTTTATTTTGCAAGCAGTAGGATGAAACGTGGAGTGAAGGTTTATAGTTATATAGTTATATATAGTTATAGCCACAGGAAGTAGCGGTGTTGAGGGTGCTGCAACACCCCATGACAAATTGAAATAAATACAAAATAATAATTTTTTAAATGAAAATAAAGGGCCTCCCAAATGGCGCAGCGGTCTAAGGTACTGCATCGCAGTGCTGGAAGTGTCACTACAGACCCAGGTTCGATCCAGGACTGTATCACATGATCGGGAGTCCCATAGGGTGGTGCACAATTGGCCCAGCACCGTCCGGGTTAAGGGAGGGTTTGGCCGAGGGGGGCTTTACTTGTCGCATTGTGCTCTAGCGACTCCTTGTGGCAGGCAAGGCACCTGCAGGCTGACCGTAGTCTTCAGGTGAACAGTGTTTCCTCCAAGAAATTGTTGCGGCTGGTTTCCGGGTTAAGCAGGTGTTAAGAAGTGCAGTTTGACGGGTCATGTTTCAGAGGACGCATGACTCGACCTTCACCTCCCAAGCCCGTTGGGAAGTTGCAGCAATGAGAGAAGATTGAAATTGGGAAGAAAAACAAGCTCTGATGCTGATGATGGTCATTAGTAGCCTACCAAACTTGCCAACTGCCTGGTACTCAGCACTCTACTGTCCCTCTAATCACTCTGACGTCAATGCAAATGTAATCGAAAATCTAATCAAACACTTAATGAGAGCCCATGAGCTCATTTTGTTCAACATTTCTGTAGGCCATTCAATTGCATGAGAAAACTGAGTGATTTATTTTATTTTTTTATTTCACCTTTATTTAACCAGGTAGGCTAGTTGAGAACAAGTTCTCATTTGCAACTGCGACCTGGCCAAGATAAAGCATAGCAGTGTGAACAGACAACAACACAGAGTTACACATGGAGTAAACAATAAATAATAAACAAGTCAATAACATAGTAGAAAAAAAAGAATCTGACTTGATTTAATCCCGTCTTTACATATACTAAATAATATGTGTCAAATGGCCTGATGGCCTTTAATCTATTAAAAAGAGGATGATCCCATCAGCTTTCTACAGGCTAGGCCTATATTAAGCATATTGCTTCTCTTTACAACAGGAGTATAGCCTACCTGGCTGGAGAAAAAAAAAAAGCCTACCACGGGAAAAGCGTCCTCCATTCGCTATTAAATTGCATAAATTACATATCTTTTTTCACCTGCCCGTTTAGAGAGAGTTGCATGATTATGCTCCATTCTAAATCAAAACAAATTTTACACATATACTAAATAATATGTAAAGATGGGATTAAATCAAGAACAGTCAGATGGGTGACAATATTAACCTATCACTTGTCAATGATATACAGTATTATCATACCTTAAGGGAACATTTCGGCATTTCGTGTATGATCAGTGAGAAAGTCCATATTGCAAATGTACGGTCCCTTACCCGACGTCCGAAATCGTTTGTAAAATTCGCGGTCGGCGTCGGGACGTGCGGTAGGGCCGGACCTACCGGGAAGTCGTCGAATGAACTTTGTCGGACTTTCGGTTCCCGTTTAAAAAAAAAAACAAGTTTCGGACCGTTTTTCCGCCGTCCCGGACACTCCCACCAGATGGCATACGGAATCATATGGCAATTTGGCAAAACATCACGAATCGCGACGGGGCCTTATCTCAAAAACTGAAAATATTTCGAAGCCGAAACTTGGCGAGCGTAGGGTTGGCGTAACGGGCAGTTGGCCCCGAACGGGATGGCGTCTAGGCCTCGACGGTTTTTGAGCTACGGCCATTTTTCTGGGATTAAAGGCTTAAAATGGAAGTAGAGAAATTATTTTTCCACTTCGGGTCAAAGCCAAGGAGCCTCCGGTGTCAATAAAAAAAGAACCAGCCATTTATCTATCGTCATTTAAGAGAAACGGAACAATGGCAAATTGGTGATGGTCACAAATAGGCGTTTTTTTTTTTCAACGGTTACAGATCCAGTTGCAGGGTGTTCATACGAATCTTTTTAAAGTGTGCTGCGGAGCTCTGCGACATTTCTGTGATTTTCTATGATTTTCTGAAATAACACAATAACCGACCATTAGAATAGTAGGCCCAAAATGAAGCCTGCCCCACAATGTCATTTGCTTTTGAGTGACAGTGAGAGAACCGTTAGGGTGAGAAGAAAAATTCCACCACATGAATGTTCCTAAGGTCCTCCCGATCTCAACAAGCCTAACCTTGACCGTGTGGCATTAACCCTTCACAGTAAAACAGGGTTTTTTGATCTCACAGATTACAGTGTCATCTCTCCCCATAGGAATACATTGCCTGCACCCCTAATTTCAACCTGAGGCCTATGTGGGTTATGAATGCCGTATGAACCTGTCTTCGGTACCAGTCCATCAGGCCACTATGAGGTCTACCTGTGTTGATTCTAAGCTTCCTGGACCAACCGGAATTGGTTAAAATGCCCCTAAAAGTGTTTACCCATACACTGCATGCAGTTTGATAGACATAGTGCATTCAACCCTGTGTAGATCAGTCAATTCTAAACGTAAGGACTTAAAACTCAGGATTCTGTAACAGCATACCCCAATGAGGATATGTGGTGACTTATAGCTTCCTGTGCCAACCGGAAGTGCCATAATTGGTGTCTCAGGGGCTGTTTCGAAGGGTTAAAAAATTCAGATCTGTCCAAAACTTCATATATGTGATTAGGCAACCCCCATGAACTGTAAATCAGTCATTTTTCCCAAAAAAAATCAAAGGAAAAAAAAATTGCACTAAAACACAACTTGGATGGAGGGACGTATTGGGGTGCGTAGAGACAGACAGTGGCCGCAATAGTTAGCTTTGTTCTAGCTAAAAAAGAACGGTCGGACCTAGAGTTCCGAAACTTTAGAAACCTGTTCTAGACCTCCGGGCCATGGTGCGTGGCGAGTTACGTGGCTCTAGACGGTTCTCGGACCGAGAAACAGCCTCGTACATTTGAAATAACTTCAATTCATTTTTGCATCACGAAAATGACGACATTTAGAAATGTCCCAGAGTCGCAAGACTAGGTGCATTGCGAACGTCTCGGCCCATATAGACAGACCCCAACGTTTCTGTCCGATAGCTCATTCAAGGACCCCGTAGCAGGTCATGGAAAATAGTGGATTTTCAGCACCAATTAGGGTTTTTCTCGGACACCAAATGATCTATCGAGCCGAAACTCGGGATTCGGGGTCGCCTCACATAGGACTTCACATAATGTCCGAACTGGACCCGCAGCTAGAACGTAACTATGTGTTTTACCTTTTTATTATGTTTTCAACTAGAGGCGCTGTGAATTATGGGCCTGCTCTGACATATATGACCAAACCCACAAACAGTGGGTTTGGTGTCATAATGACATCTAATTGACTGATGGACACTGACTTGCTAGTTGACTTTTGTACATTTGCAATATGTTTAAACAGAGAGGGACCATCACCAAAATGGCATTCTGAAATCAACACAAAAAATGGCATCACCATAGTCTCCAGACTGTGCTGAGTTCAACGAGCTATCCCGCTTGACCGTAGCTCGCTCGGTCTAGGCGCAGCAACCATTAGAATATTAGGCCCAAAATGAAGCCTGCCCCACAATGTCATTTGCTTTTGAGTGACAGTGAGAGAACCGTTAAAAATTCCACCATAGGAATGTTCCTAAGGTCCTCCCGATCTGAACAAGCCTAACCTTGACCGTGTGGCATTAACCCTTAACAGTAAAACAGTGTTTTTTGATCTCACAGATTACAGTGTCATCTCTCCCCATAGGAATACATAGCCTGCACCACAAAATTCAACCTGAGGCCTATGTGGGTTATGAATGCCGTATGAACCTGTCTTCGGTACCAGTCCATCAGGCCACTATGAGGTCTACCTGTGTTGATTCTAAGCTTCCTGGACCAACCGGAAGTGGTTCAAATCACCCTAAAAGTGTTTACCCATACATTGCATGCAGTTTGATAGACATAGTGCATTCAACCCTGTGTAGATCAGTCAATTCTTAACGTAAAGACTTAAAACTCGGGATTCTGTAAGTGGCCATGTCAATCAAGACATGTGGTGATTTATAGCTTCCTGTGCCAACCGGAAGTGCCATAATTGGTGTCTCAGGGGCTGTTTCGAAGGGTTAAAAAAGTCAGATCTGTCCAAAACTTCATATATGTGATTAGGCAACCCCCATGAACTGTAAATCAGTCATTTTTCCCCAAAAAAATCAAAGGAAAAAAAAATTGCACTAAAACACAACTTGGATGGAGGGACGTATTGGGGTGCGTAGAGACAGACAGTGGCTCCAATAGTTAGCTTTGTTGGAGCTAAAAAAGAACCGTCGGACCTAGAGTTCCGAAACTTTAGAAACCTGTTCTAGACCTCCCGTAGATGGTGCGTGGTGAGTTACGTGGCTCTAGAAGGTTCTCGGACCGAGAAACAGCCTCGTACATTTGAAATAACTTCAATTCATTTTTGCATCACGAAAATGACGACATTTAGAAATGTCCCAGAGTCGCAAGACTAGGTGCATTGCGAACGTCTCGGCCCATATAGACAGACCCCAACGTTTCTGTCCGATATCTCATTCAAGGACCCCGTAGCAAGTCATGGAAAATAGTGGATTTTCAGCACCAATTAGGGTTTTTCTCGGACACCAAATGACCTATCGAGCCGAAACTTGGGATTCGGGGTCGCCTCAGCTAGGCCAACACATAACATAAGAAATGGACCCGCAGCTAGAACGTAACTACGTGTTTTATGGTTTTTTTATGGTTTGTACCGAAGGCGTTGTGAATTTTGGGCCAGCTCTGAAGTATGTAATAGTTGGCTACTAAACGAGTTGGAAAAAGTGGGTTTGGTGTCAGTTTGTATCAGTTTGGTGGTCAGAATGATATCTAATTGACTGATGGACTCTTGTCCACTTGACTCTTGTACATTTGCAATATGATTCTATAGTGAAAAAACATCACCAAAAGCGACATTCTGAAATCAACCCAAACGAGCGATTGAGATGACCCAGAATCACTGCAAAGCCATCCCGAGTTCATCGGGCCAGTCAATTTCACATTCCTGCAGGATTTTTATAGCATGACAAATTCGTGATGGTACCTGCCCATTAAAACATATTGCAAATGCACAGTGACTTTGAAAAAGTAAGAAACAAAAAAAAATACATCTAAAATTTTTTGAGCATGACAAATTCGTGATGGTACCTGCCCATTGAAACATATTGCAAATGCACAGTGACTTTGAAAAAGTAAGGAAACATAAACAAATTCGATAAACAAATTCGTGATGGTACCTGCCCATTAAAACATATTCCAAATGCACAGTGACTTTGAAAAAGTAAGGAAACATAAACAAATTCGATAAACAAATTCGTGATGGTACCTGCCCATTAAAACATATTCCAAATGCACAGTGACTTTGAAAAAGTAAGAAACAAAAAAAAATACATCTAAAAAATTTTGAGCATGACAAATTCGTGATGGTACTTGCCCATTGAAACATATTGCAAATGCACAGTGACTTTGAAAAAGTAAGGAAACATAAACAAATTCGATAAACAAATTCGTGATGGTACCTGCCCATTAAAACATATTCCAAATGCACAGTGACTTTGAAAAAGTAAGAAACAAAAAAAAATACATCTAAAAAATTTTGAGCATGACAAATTCGTGATGGTACCTGCCCATTGAAACATATTGCAAATGCACAGTGACTTTGAAAAAGTAAGGAAACATAAACAAATTCGATAAACAAATTCGTGATGGTACCTGCCCATTAAAACATATTCCAAATGCACAGTGACTTTGAAAAAGTAAGAAACAAAAAAAAATACATCTAAAAAATTTTGAGCATGACAAATTCGTGATGGTACCTGCCCATTGAAACATATTGCAAATGCACAGTGACTTTGAAAAAGTAAGGAAACATAAACAAATTCGATAAACAAATTCGTGATGGTACCTGCCCATTAAAACATATTCCAAATGCACAGTGACTTTGAAAAAGTAAGAAACAAAAAAAAATACATCTAAAAAATTTTGAGCATGACAAATTCGTGATGGTACCTGCCCATTGAAACATATTGCAAATGCACAGTGACTTTGAAAAAGTAAGGAAACATAAACAAATTCGATAAACAAATTCGTGATGGTACCTGCCCATTAAAACATATTCCAAATGCACAGTGACTTTGAAAAAGTAAGGAAACAAAAAAAAATACATCTAAAAAATTTTGAGCATGACAAATTCGTGATGGTACCTGCCCATTGAAACATATTGCAAATGCACAGTGACTTTGAAAAAGTAAGGAAACATAAACAAATTCGATAAACAAATTCGTGATGGTACCTGCCCATTAAAACATATTCCAAATGCACAGTGACTTTGAAAAAGTAAGGAAACAAAAAAAAATACATCTAAAAAATTTTGAGCATGACAAATTCGTGATGGTACCTGCCCATTGAAACATATTGCAAATGCACAGTGACTTTGAAAAAGTAAGGAAACATAAACAAATTCGATAAACAAATTCGTGATGGTACCTGCCCATTAAAACATATTCCAAATGCACAGTGACTTTGAAAAAGTAAGAAACAAAAAAAAATACATCTAAAAAATTTTGAGCATGACAAATTCGTGATGGTACCTGCCCATTGAAACATATTGCAAATGCACAGTGACTTTGAAAAAGTAAGGAAACATAAACAAATTCGATAAACAAATTCGTGATGGTACCTGCCCATTAAAACATATTCCAAATGCACAGTGACTTTGAAAAAGTAAGGAAACAAAAAAAAATACATCTAAAAAATTTTGAGCATGACAAATTCGTGATGGTACCTGCCCATTGAAACATATTGCAAATGCACAGTGACTTTGAAAAAGTAAGGAAACATAAACAAATTCGATAAACAAATTCGTGATGGTACCTGCCCATTAAAACATATTCCAAATGCACAGTGACTTTGAAAAAGTAAGAAACAAAAAAAAAAACATCTAAAAAATTTTGAGCATGACAAATTCGTGATGGTACCTGCCCATTGAAACATATTGCAAATGCACAGTGACTTTGAAAAAGTAAGGAAACATAAACAAATTCGATAAACAAATTCGTGATGGTACCTGCCCATTAAAACATATTCCAAATGCACAGTGACTTTGAAAAAGTAAGAAACAAAAAAAAATACATCTAAAAAATTTTGAGCATGACAAATTTGTGATGGTACCTGCCCATTGAAACATATTGCAAATGCACAGTGACTTTGAAAAAGTAAGGAAACATAAACAAATTCGATAAACAAATTCGTGATGGTACCTGCCCATTAAAACATATTCCAAATGCACAGTGACTTTGAAAAAGTAAGGAAACAAAAAAAAATACATCTAAAAAATTTTGAGCATGACAAATTCGTGATGGTACCTGCCCATTGAAACATATTGCAAATGCACAGTGACTTTGAAAAAGTAAGGAAACATAAACAAATTCGATAAACAAATTCGTGATGGTACCTGCCCATTAAAACATATTCCAAATGCACAGTGACTTTGAAAAAGTAAGGAAACAAAAAAAAATACATCTAAAAAATTTTGAGCATGACAAATTCGTGATGGTACCTGCCCATTGAAACATATTGCAAATGCACAGTGACTTTGAAAAAGTAAGGAAACATAAACAAATTCGATAAACAAATTCGTGATGGTACCTGCCCATTAAAACATATTCCAAATGCACAGTGACTTTGAAAAAGTAAGAAACAAAAAAAAAAACATCTAAAAAATTTTGAGCATGACAAATTCGTGATGGTACCTGCCCATTGAAACATATTGCAAATGCACAGTGACTTTGAAAAAGTAAGGAAACATAAACAAATTCGATAAACAAATTCGTGATGGTACCTGCCCATTAAAACATATTCCAAATGCACAGTGACTTTGAAAAAGTAAGAAACAAAAAAAAATACATCTAAAAAATTTTGAGCATGACAAATTCGTGATGGTACCTGCCCATTGAAACATATTGCAAATGCACAGTGACTTTGAAAAAGTAAGGAAACATAAACAAATTCGATAAACAAATTCGTGATGGTACCTGCCCATTAAAACATATTCCAAATGCACAGTGACTTTGAAAAAGTAAGAAACAAAAAAAAATACATCTAAAAAATTTTGAGCATGACAAATTCGTGATGGTACCTGCCCATTGAAACATATTGCAAATGCACAGTGACTTTGAAAAAGTAAGGAAACATAAACAAATTCGATAAACAAATTCGTGATGGTACCTGCCCATTAAAACATATTCCAAATGCACAGTGACTTTGAAAAAGTAAGAAACAAAAAAAAATACATCTAAAAAATTTTGAGCATGACAAATTCGTGATGGTACCTGCCCATTGAAACATATTGCAAATGCACAGTGACTTTGAAAAAGTAAGGAAACATAAACAAATTCGATAAACAAATTCGTGATGGTACCTGCCCATTAAAACATATTCCAAATGCACAGTGACTTTGAAAAAGTAAGAAACAAAAAAAAAATACATCTAAAATATTTTGAGCATGACAAATTCGTGATGGTACCTGCCCATTGAAACATATTGCAAATGCACAGTGACTTTGAAAAAGTAAGGAAACATAAACAAATTCGATAAACAAATTCGTGATGGTACCTGCCCATTAAAACATATTCCAAATGCACAGTGACTTTGAAAAAGTAAGAAACAAAAAAAAATACATCTAAAATATTTTGAGCATGACAAATTCGTGATGGTACCTGCCCATTAAAACATATTCCAAATGCACAGTGACTTTGAAAAAGTAAGAAACAAAAAAAAATACATCTAAAATTTTTTGAGCATGACAAATTCGTGATGGTACCTGCCCATTGAAACATATTGCAAATGCACAGTGACTTTGAAAAAGTAAGGAAACATAAACAAATTCGATAAACAAATTCGTGATGGTACCTGCCCATTAAAACATATTCCAAATGCACAGTGACTTTGAAAAAGTAAGGAAACATAAACAAAAAAACATCCCAAAAAATGTTGGGTAACCAGCTGCATATTTTAGATCACAAGCTTGAATTTTGAGCATGACAAATTCGTGATGGTACCTGCCCATTAAAACATATTGCAAATGGACAGTGACTTTGAAAAAGTAAGGAAACATAAACAAAAAAACATCCCAAAATTTTTTTTTTGGGTTACCAGTTGCATATTTTAGATCACCAGGTGCACATTTCAGGTCACCAGGTGCACATTTCAGATCACCAGGTGCACGGAGGAAAATATTTACTTTTGACTTTGACTTTTGACTTCCTATGACATCATATTGCAAATGGAGAAAACATATGCCTTATGCACAAGTAAAACAAAAAGAAATATGTAATACAAGTTGACCAAGGTATAGTTTGAGCAAAGTAAAGTTTGAATTTTGAGCATGACAAATTCGTGATGGTACCTGCCCATTAAAACATATTGCAAATGGACAGTGACTTTGAAAAAGTAAGGAAACATAAACAAAAAAACATCCCAAAAATTTTTTTTTGGGTTACCAGTTGCATATTTTAGATCACCAGGTGCACATTTCAGGTCACCAGGTGCACATTTCAGATCACCAGGTGCACGGAGGAAAATATTTACTTTTGACTTTGACTTTTGACTTCCTATGACATCATATTGCAAATGGAGAAAACATATGCCTTATGCACAAGTAAAACAAAAAGAAATATGTAATACAAGTTGACCAAGGTATAGTTTGAGCAAAGTAAAGTTTGAATTTTGAGCATGACAAATTCGTGATGGTATCTGCCCATTAAAACATATTGCAAATGCACAGTGACTTTGAAAAAGTAAGGAAACATAAACAAAAAAAATCAAAAACATTTTGTTGCACATTTTAGATCATCAGTTGCACGGAGGAAAATCGTTACTTTTGACTTTGACTTTTGACTTCCTATGACATCATATTGCCAATGGAGAAAACATATGCCTTATGCACAAGTAAAAAAATATATATATATATGATAATAAAGTATGACTAAAGTATGTTGATAAAGTTCTTATACATGTGTAATTGACACAAAAATCGAAAGAATTTTGAAAAAAGGTCCAGAAAGCACTTTTTTAAGGATGTGTGAAGTTTTTTACCAAATTTTGACATTTTTGACTTTTGACTTTTGACTTCCTATGAAATCATATTGCAAATGGACAAAACATATGCCTTATGCGCATGTACTTAAAAAATATATATATATGATGACAAAAGTATACTCATACAGTTCTTACACATGTGTAATTGACAAAAAACTCGAAAGAATTTCGAAAAAAGGTCCAGAAAGCACTTTTTTAAGGGGTTTTAAGTTTTTTTTTTTTTATTTCATTTTTCAAAATTTGGCTTTTGGATGTTGACTTGGGTGCCATTTGCAATATGAAATGCCCCGGTGGAACGCACACGCCCCCTATTGGAATTTTGAAGTGTTACAATTGGCAATTGCCATATGGCATTTGCAATATACTTTGCATGAATCAACGCCAAATTGGGTGGTATTGACCATCGTGTACATGGTTTGTCCAATGCCAATATACCGCCATTTGTTTTTGTCCAAATCAGGGGGGTATTCCCTTACACTTGTGAATGATGCCCAGCTTAAGGCAACCTCTTAGCGCGAAGATCAAATTCGACAACATCCGGTGAAATCAAAGCGTGCCAAATTCAAAATACAAAATCGTAATATTTAACATTCATGAAAATACAAGTGTCATAAATTATTCTTTAGCTTAGAGTCTTGGTAATCTAACTGCATTGTCAGATTTCAAAAAGGCTTTACAAGGTGGCAGGGTAGCCTAGTGGTTAGAGCGTTGGACTAGTAACCGGAAGGTTGCAAGTTCAAACCCCCGAGCTGTCGTTCTGCCCCTGAACAGGCAGTTAACCCACTGTTCCAAGGCCGTCATTGAAAATAAGAGTTTGTTCTTAACTGACTTGCCTGGTGAAATAAATAAAGCATAGCATTTGATTGTCTGAGGACAGCGCCCCATGTCAACATATCTTTCAAACCAGCACTGGTGTCACAAACTCAGAAATAGCGACTTTTGAAGATTTTGCTCTGTTTGTTCGATAAAGTCCTTCTTTATATCCCAAAAACGCTGTTTAGTTAGCGCCATTGAATTCAATAATCCAGTCCTTCAATGTGCATTCAAAGGATTCCAAAAAGTTACCAGCAAAGTTCGTCCAAATGAGTTAAACAATGTTTTTTATTAATCCTCATGTTGTCTAATATCTAAATAAACAATAATATTTCAGATGGAGATTATTATGTTCAATAGCAAAGGAAAAGAATGAAGAGCGCGCCCACGTTCATGTGCGCAAAAAGACTACTGGCGCTCAATTTGGAACGATGACATTTAAAAAAAAAACTAGCCTAAAACCTTGTATAAAGACTGTTGACATCTAGTGGAAGCAATAGGAACTGCAATCTGGGAGGCTACTTCTTAGACATTTCAATAGCATTCCATTGGAAGTCATTCCAAGCTGAAAACAAAATAATTCCATAACAATTTTCCTCTTGTTTTTCGCCTGCTATATAAGTTATGTTATACTCACAGACATAATTTTAACAGTTTTAGAAACTTCAGAGTGTTTTCTATCCAGTCCTATCAATTATATGCATAGCCCAACAGGCAGTTTACTTTGGGCACGTCAGACAGGTGGAAATTCAGGATACTGCACCGACCCTAGAAAGGCAAGAAACAGGCATGCCTTTTTTAAAATTGTATTTATCATAGTCGCACACCCCATCTAGCCTAGACCACAGGCCTATATGTTTTGATAAGGTTTGTATCACAATGAAAGTGGCCAAATAACTTCTTAAAATGAAGCGCATTAATTCGCTTTACAATGGGTATGGAGCCTAACATGCTGACCACACCACTTGCGTTACAAGTCCTGCCTCTCTTATCTCCTCATTGGTTTTTAGGAGCATATACCCATGTGGGTGGATGAAAGATTAATTGAGGTCCACACTCCAGTCCAGTTGGTGGTGGTAATGCACCTTAAAGTTGGTTACCAACCGCCATATAAAGTCCAAAGAAGAAGAACACGAACACGACTGAAGGAGGAGAGATTACTAGAAACTAACTAGGTTTACCCTTTTATCTGTGGATTAATTGTCGGAGTAGAGTACCTTGTGCATTTCAGGTAAAATAACAACCCAATGTTTATATTTCAGGACAAATTAGCTAGCAACAGCAAGCTAGCTAGCTAAATTGCCATTAATATTTAATGTTTTGACCTGTCCTCAAATTAATATAGTTGGTTCAGCGTTCGTTTTGATATTTCAACCTGTGTGTCCTGATTGCGTCTGGTGTGGACAGACAAAATCAACATGGGCACGATGGCGCACGCAAAGGAGCGCACGCCGGTATAGTCAGCATGACACTGGCATACAATATGCAGTGTGTGAGTTTCAAGTTTGGGGAAGATTATTTTCTCTATAAAGATGCACCTTTATAATAGAAGCATTACATGCATAATCGCATTTGCGGTCACTTTTGAGAATGGTATTTTCCTGCTAATGGAACATTTGCGCTTATAGCCTACTGCTGTGTGAGCATTGCTGCATTTATAATGTGAAGAAGTAGCCTCATAGTGTATCAACATTTTAAGCTAAACGTTCTGATCTGTTGTGTCAGGCTCATTGGTTAAAACAGATTTTTGGGATCTATCGCATCCTACAGCTATCCCAGACTATGTTTGAAATATTTATTTCTTGCACAGAATAGAATAGGTAAACTTTTGTACTGTGAGGGATAGTAGATTGACATAGGCTAGTGCTTTTGCTGTTCGTTACTCATCTTTTTGGCTGACAAAAAGTACATGTGGACTTCCAATTTCCTCAACATGCGCATTGGAAATAGATAAAGACGCATGCAGTTGCATTCCTGAGGTGTCTGTCTTCACTTGTAGCCTGTGAGAAAGACCTGATCACATGACGGTGAGCCATGCGAGTGAGGTGCATCGGCACATTTCCCATGCATTGTCAATGGGGTTTCTAAACCAACCCGGTTGTAATATAATTCTGGCCACTGGTTGGTTTTGTAGTGGTAGTCTGATTTCGCATATGGAACAAGGGTACAAGGAAGAGGTACATATTTCTTCTCTCCGCAGCAGTCACTGAGCTAACAAGCTAAAGTTAGCTAGTGAGTCACAAAAATGTATGTTCAGCCTGTTAATTATTTCAATCCAATTGGACTAATCTTACTAAATCAGCATTGTTTAACATAGTTTCTTTTGTTTTTCCCCTCAACATTCTTGCTGGATAGATAGTGTGATAGCTAGCGCTAACAGCGCTACCTAACTTCCTAGTTCCCAAGAGCAGCAGACCGGTATGTCAACTTTAGAATCATCTGTAAAGTTTTTTTTTAACATAAAATCATACTAGCTAGCTAGATATATGTTTCGTTAAAAAGCCTGTTGATGTTGTTGGCTGTTTCTTTGGAGCTAGCTAGCTAAGCTATCACTAGCTATCTAGGTGATTTATGTGGTGGACAGTAGGCTACAGTACCGTTACAGTATTACTGAATAACAACAATATAGCCATGTCACTACTATTTGGCAAGTTGGTTGATATGGGGTACAGTAGGCCACAGTACAACATTACTATGTGATAATGTAGCCTTGTCACTAGCTAGTAGTTGGTTGATTGGGTGGGGTACAAGTTTCAAATCTGTCGTTCTGCCCATGAGCAAGGCAGTTAACCCACTGTTTCCCGGGAACGCCGAAGACGTGGAGGACAATTAAGGCAGCCCCCCGCACCTCTCTGATTCAGAGGGGTTGGGTTAAATGCGGAAGAACACATTTCAGTTGAAGGCTTTCAGTTGTACAACTGACTAGGTATCTCCCTTTCCTTTACAGTAGGCTAGATTACAGCAACAAAAGCCTTCCTACTGTTCTGTTATTCGTTGGGTCTGGAAATCCCAAATCCTATAGAAAATGTGTGGGTAAACTTGTGGGAAGCTTGTGGAAGGCTACCCGAAAGGTTTGACCCAAGTTAAACAATTTAAAGGCAATGCTACCAAATACTATTTGAGTGTATGTAAACTTCTGACCCACTGGGAATATGATGAAAGCAATAAAAGCTGAAATAAATCATTCTCTCTAATATTATTTTGACATTTCACATTCTTAAAATAAAGTGGTGATAATAACTGACCTAAAACAGGGAATCTTTACTAGGATTAAATGTAAGGAATTGTGAAAACTGAGTTTAAATGTATTTGGCTAAGGTGTATGTAAACTTCCGACTTCAACTGTATATACTGTTTTCTATTCTGCCATATTTTAGTCATTGTTCAATCTAATATTTATATATTTCTTAATTCTATTATTTTACTTTTAGATTTGTGTGTTTTGTTGTGAATTGTTAGATACTACCGAACTGTTGAAGATAGGAACACAAGCATTTCATTACACCCGCAATAACATCTGCTAAATATGTGTATGTGACCAATACATTTGATTTGATCTTTCACAACCAGGCTCAGTGGGTGACAGGTAATCGTGTTTCCACCAAGCTGTTCCATGCCTGGAGTGGCACGCTGGAATCTCCAGAGGCTTGTGGACCTGAAGCAGCATCTGACTGCGCAATCCAGCCAAGCAATTTATAAACTTGATCTCCACTATAAAAAGCATCTAGACAATCTCACATTTCTTTTCGACTAACATTTAGTTTTCGACAGCGGAGATTTGTATAAACCTTGTTGTCTGTCTCCGACATATGCAACATTGTTGCAATATTCAAATTCTATCTACAGCTGTCCCATATTAATGATTCTGTCGGGAGACGGGACGAGACAGGCAGGCAGCGTTTCTCAGACAGTCGAAATCATGAATCAGCTAGCATCATTTTTATGGATATATACAAATAAATATCAATTGAAAAAAGTTACAACGAAACGAAGTGCAGCTAGTTTGCAGTCTTTCCAGCTTCAGTTTGAAGCGATTGTGTTAGCTGTATTGTTGGCTAGCTCCTCTGAACAATAGTGTCCTGAAGACTGAGCAAATCGTCTATGCCAGGCAAAATCGCGCCTCATTAGCTCATTGTTATGGGTGTATCCAAATAAATGTCACTAGAAAACAGCTTTTGCAAATGCAGCTACTTTGCTGTTATTCTGGCTGCAATTTTTGACGTGACTTTTAGCTGGCCAGAGTTGACTGGCTAGCAAGCAAGAGATAAGCGCGAGGACGCGCTCTTTGAAAGGAGGGAGTAGTGTAACGACCCTGGGTTTATAAGCGCGGAGGTCGACTCTGCCGCGCGAGCATACTTTTGCGGCACAGTCGATAGCGCGCCGGACCTCGGCTCGAAGTGCGAGGGTTCGAGACCTGCTCCCTGCCTGTTTCATTACAATATATACAGAACAAAAAGACTGAACGACTGGGTCGCGTCTCCAGCAACCGAACCAATAGAATGAACGACCAGCCAGCTTGGGTAGCAACCCTAGATTTGTGCCGGGACTATATCTTGTGTAAGGATGAAGTAGTATGAATAAATTAATCAAAATAACGTTTTTATTGAAAATGTCAATAATTGTTTGAATATGTTGGTAACCCGTTGTATAAAAGTGATAATGCCCGAGAAGCCGGTGTTTGGAGGATATGTCTCGAACCTAAACAACACTTGTGCAAAAATATCTTCCAAACACCGGCTTCTCTGGCATTATCACTTAATCAATATCTACATAATTACTCTAAATATCTATCCAATTAAAGTGTGATTGATAATATTGTAAGAGTTTTGCTTAATTTTAGTTTGAGGAAATTCTTTGTGCTTTTTTCTGAATTGCAAAATATGCCTCACTCTCTCTCACATGCACACACACATTAGACCCAATGTAAATACATTGTTTATTTCATGTATACTCTATTTTATTTGAGGATTGTGTGCAAAAAAATATATATTGATAGTTCAAGCAACAGTTTGGTTTATTGGATATTTCTCTGATTAATATTAAGGACCAAAAGGAAGTTAGCAGACCTGCAACCCTCGGGTAGTGTGTGCTGTTTTGTCATCTGGAGCTGAAACAGGGCCCTAACAGCCCCCACATAAGTACAGGGTTCCCAGGAGTATCAGGCAAATATGTTTATTGTCCTGCAAAAGTATTTTTAATGTACCAAGGCCATTCCCTGGCTACCCATCCACATCACTCAGGCCAAACTGACATGTGTTCTCCACAATGAGTGCATTCAAAAAGTATTCAGACCTGTCAACGTTACAGCCTTATTCTAAAATGGATTTAGTTATTATGATTCTACAGCCTTATTCTAAAATGAAATAGTTTTTTTTCCCCATCATCAATCTACACACAATATCCCAGAATGACAAAGCAAAAACAGGTTTTTAGACATTTTTGCTAATTGTCCCATTCTTCTCTACAGATCCTCTCAAGCTCTGTCAGGTTGGATGGGAAACATTGCTGCAGAGCTATTTTCAGGTCTCTCCATAGATGTTTGATCGAGTTCAAGTTCGGGCTCTGGCTGGGCCACTCAAAGACATTCCGAGACTTGTCCCGAAGCCACTCCTGCGTTGTTTTGGCTGTGTGCTTAGGGTCATTGTCCTGTTGGAAGGTGAACCATCGCCCCAGTCTGAGGTCCTGAGGGCTCTGGAGCAGGTTTTCATCAAGGATCTCTCTGTACTTTGCTCCGTTCATTTTTCCCTGACTGGTCTCCCAGTCCCTGCCGCTGAAAAACATCCCCACAGCATGATGCTGCCACCACCATGCTTCACCGTAGGAATGATGCCCCGTTTCCGCCAGACGTGACGCTTGACATTCAATCTTGGTTTCATCAACCGGAGAGTCTCATGGTCTGAACTCCAAGCACGCTGTCACGTGCCTTTTATTGAGGAGTGGCTTCCGTCTTGCCAAAAATCCTGTTTTTCCGCTTTGTCATTATGGGGTATTGTGTATAGATTGAGGGGGGGAAATAATTTAATCAATTTTAGAATAAGGCTGTAATGTAATAAAATGTGGAAAATGGGAAGGGGTCTGTATACTTTCCAAATGCACTGTATGTAGCGATTAAAATTAATCAGGCAACCAAGGCCAAGGAATGGCGAGAGAGATCAGGGAGGTCCAGAACTCATCTTTTTATGAAGCAGAAAAGCACAGATTGGTGGCTAACAAGAAAAAATAAAACATACACACACACACATTAGTATGTAAATACATTGTAATTACGTTTGTATTTTATATGTATGCTCTATTTTATTTTAGGATTGGAGATACAGATTGTGTTATCCTTTTCCCACAACAGTCATGTGCAGTTGTGCTTACTCACATTTGGTGGAGATGGCATGTTTAGGACAGATGGTGGCTGACAAGGAAAAATAAATACACAACATGCAAACACTCTCTCGCTCTCTTTCTCTCACACACACACACACACACAATATTATGTGAATATGTAAATACATTTTCATTTTATGTATGCTCCATTTCATATGTGGATAGTTTGTGGGTAAATGCTGTGTGCGTTTGTCTGACTTACAAAACATGACTCTCTCTCACACCCAATGTAAATAAATTGTATTAACTTGTTTATTTTATGTACGCTCCATTTTATTTGAGTAAAATGTCTGCAATAAAGTACACTCACAGTTAAAGAAATGTCTTTGGTTTATTGGATATTTCTCCAAATAAAATGTGTGACCAAAAGGAGACATGCAACCCTCTGGGAGTGTGAGCAGGTTTTGTCATCTGGAGCTGAAACATGGGGAGAGAGGGGAGGAAGAATGCAGTTTAAAGGTTTATTATTAATAACTGACACAATTCTATAATGAATACATATTAGAATAATAATACATAAAAGTGACCAATAGTTACTGTATTGTGATTGTTTAGTGTTCTAATTACTCAAGTAGTGCCCCAAGGTGGGATCGAACCGTATCTCAAAAGCAGTAGAATAGGTCAAATAAGGTCACCAAAATTTCCGTTACGGCTGTACATGGCTGGCGACTATCTCCTCTAAAGTATCTCCAAAATGAGAGGGATAACAGGGACCAAAATCTGTGTTCTCCAGCAGGTGGCGTTAAAAAAAATGTTTCGCTCACCAAGCCAGAAGTTTATGTATGGAAATCAATGCGTGTTGAATTTGGTTAACCAAAAATGTGGCTTATTTGATCGAACAGAAGTTTCGTAATGCTTAGGTTGTTATGAATGTGGCTACTGATAAGTAGGACAGGTGACCTCCACCCAACTCTGAGAAAAAAACACTATATTGGAGTTGTGCCTGTTATCACACTCCTATCTGCCCTCTCATTGGCTTGAATGGTCCCACCTGATCTTGCCTCCTCCTGACTGCCTTCCATTATTGAAGATATTTATTTTCATTGTTAGAGCGGCCAATTGAGTATCTGGTCAATATAATGTATAATCTGTGGGATCTCTAGTAAAGCATCTTATTGTGTGGGGTTTATCGGCGGTTGCATCTAAAGTTATGGTGCATTACCGCCACCTACTGTACTGGAGTGTGGGCCAGTAATGAACCAGAATGTTGGATGCCAACTGCCGATAAACCCCACAGAAGATGCTTTACCAGAGATCCCATAGACTATACATTATATTGATCAGAGACAGGTATAAACAATAAATCAGGTAGACAGATAGAAATTGTAAATCCAACCTGCCAGCCCAGTTTCTCTTAAAAGATATAACACATTTGCCTCCATCAAATTATTTTCTTCTACTCAGTATTCTCTTTAAAGTCAATTCCTCTATCACCATCTCCCTCAGTCTCTTTCCCTCTCATACTGCACACAATGCTCCACTGTCACCGTTTCCAGGAAGTAATCACACCTTCCTGTTGGATGCTTAATGGCCTATTCAACCTGCTGTGTAAAGTAAAGAATTAAGAAAAGTTCAGGCTCCACTTTCCATTTCAGAGAACTGCGCAAGAAATTCAAATGAATCTGTGACTGACAAAAGTGTTCTATGACTGACAAAACGTCCCAAACGCACAACTTTTGGCTAGGGCCCATAATGCTCTGGCATTATATAGGGAACAGAGTGGCATTTGGGACATACAGTCGTGGCCAAAAGTTTTGAGAATGACACAAATATTAATTTTCAAAGTCTGCTGCCTCAGTTTGTATGATGGCAATTTGCATATACTCCAGAATGTTTTAAAGAGTGATCAGATGAATTGCAATTAATTGCAAAGTCCCTCTTTGCCATGCAAATGAACTGAATCCCCCAAAAACATTTCAGCCCTGTCACAAAAGGACCAGCTGACATCATGTCAGTGATTCTCTTGTTAACAGGTGTGAGTGTTGACGAGGACAAGGCTGGAGATCACTCTGTCATGCTGATTGAGTTCGAATAACAGACTGGAAGCTTCAAAAGGAGGGTGGTGCTTGGAATCATTGTTCTTCCTCTGTCAATCATGGTTACCTGCAAGGAAACACGTGCCGTCATCATTGCTTTGCACAAAAAGGGCTTCACAGGTAAGGATACTGTTGCCAGTAAGATTACACCTAAATCAACCATTTATCGGATCATCAAGAACTTCAAGGAGAGCGGTTCAATTGTTGTGAAGAAGGCTTCAGGGTGCCCAAGAAAGTCCAGCAAGCGCTAAGACCGTCTCCAAAAGTTGATTCAGCTGCGGGATCGGGCACCACCAGTACAGAGTACAATTAAACATCTGTAAAAAAAAATACCACAAATAAAAGATACTTTCAGAATACGATACTTGTTTTACATTAATAATTACAAATATTTCACAGTACAGAGCTTGAGTGCATCTGCACGCACAGTGAGGCGAAGACTTTTGGAGGATGGTCTGGTGTCAAGAAGGGCAGCAAAGAAGCCACTTCTCTCCAGGAAAAAAACATCAGAGACAGACTGATAAAAGGTACAGGGATTGGACTGCTGAGGACTGGGGTAAAGTAATTTTCTCTGATGAATCCCCTTTCCGATTGTTTGGGGAATCCGTAAAAAATTTTGTCCAGAGAAGACAAGGTGAGCGCTAATCATCAGTCCTGTGTCATGCCAACAGTAAAGCATCCTGAGACCATTCATTTGTGGGGTTGCTTCTCAGCCAAGTGAGTGGGCTCACTCAGAATTTTGCCTAAGAACACAGCCATGAATAAAGAATGTTACCAACACAACCTCCGAGAGCAAATTCTCCCAACCATCCAGGAACAGTTTGGTGACAAACATAGCCTTTTCCAGCATGATGGAGCACCTTGCAATAAGGCAAAAGTGATAACTAAGTGGCTTGGGGAACAAAACATCAAATATTTTGGGTCCATGGCCAGGAAACTCCCCAGACCTTAATCCCATTGAGAACTTGTGGTCAATTCTCAAGAGGCGGGTGGACAAACAAAACTGACAAACTCCAAGCATCGATTATGCAAGAATGGGCTGCCATCATGTGGTCCAGAAGTTAATTGACAGTATGCCAGGGTGGTTTGCAGAGGTCTTGAAAAAGAAGGGTCAACACTGCAAATATTGACTCTTTGCATCAACTTAATGTAATTGTCAATTAAAGCCTTTGACACTTATGAAATGCTTGTAATTATACTTCAGTATTCCATAGTAACATCTGATAAAAATATCTAAAGACACTGAGGCAGCAGACTTTGTGAAAAATTCATATTTGTGTCATTCTCAACTTTTAGCCACGACTGTACATACCTATATTTAAAATACAGACAACTGGATAAAAGTCAAACAAGTTTATTTTATTTGTATCATACAAATAAAATACTGACAAGGCAGAAATGACAGTCTAGTTTTTTCCCTATTCAATCAATCACAAGACAGGACCACTCATTATCAAACATTGAGTTTAAATGTAATTTTTTAACTGAAAAAAGAAGTGTTTTACCTGTAAAAGGCAAATAAAAAAAACTAATCCAATGAATTTAACAGATTATATATACAGAGAAAGAGAAAAAGAGGCAGAGACAAGGGTAGAGGGATTGACAGACACACCTTTTTTAAAACTAGTTGAACATGTGGATGAGGTGAGGATATCTAACAGGTCTTAATAAAATAATGTGTCTGATGTTAATAAAAACAAAAATGTAATGTTTCTTCCCTAAAACGAAAATATTTTAAATTGAAACAAAACTGTTCCCCACCACTCCCTACAACACAAACCCAACCAAGCCACCAATCCAGGTAGAGGCTACCTATAGACACAGGTCTCCATTTTTACCCACCATGTGCCTGTTTACCAGACAAAAATACTCAGTGTAATCACAATTAAAATAGTTTTTTAACCCTGGACTAGTTTTAGGCTAATCTGTGTCTGGAAAACAGGCCCATATTGTTTAAGGGTTAAGGAAATCTGTGATTAGGGGTGATTTGTCTTCTTACCACAAACTATTGGACCGTAACATGCTTGCTAAGATAAACGAGGAGTGTCAGTTGGGGTTTAAACCTGAGACAGATATAGGATATTATCGGGTTGGAAAGTAGAGGGGAAAAAATGAGAGATTGTACATAAAACAGCTAATCTTCAGTGCATTCGGAAAGTAGTCAGACCCCTTGACTTTTTCCACATTTTCTAACGTTACAGCCTTATTTTAAAATGTATTAAATAAAAATGTTCCCTCGTCAATCTACACACAATACCCCATAGTGATAAAGCGATAACAGGTTTTTAGAAATGTATATAAATAAACAATACCTTATTTAGATAAAAATTCAGATCCCTTGCTATGAGACGCGAAATTGAGCTCAAGTGCATCTTGTTTCCATTGATCATCCTTGAGATGTTTCTACAACTTGATTGGAGTCATCTGTGGGAAAATCAAATGATTGGACATCATTTGGAAAGGCACACACCTGTCTATATAAGGTCCCACAGTTGACAGTGCATGTCAGAGCAAAATCCAAGCCATGAGGTCGAAGGAATTGTCCGTAGAGCTCCAAGACAGGATTGTCTGCAGCATTGAAGGTCACCAAGAACCCTAAACACACAGCCAAGACAACACAATAGTGGCTTTGGGACAAGTCTCTGACTGTTCTTAAGAGGCCCAGCCAGGGCCCTGACTTGAGCCAAATCGAACATCACTAGAGACCTAAATAGCTGTGCAGCGACGCTCCCCATCCAACCTGACAGATATTGAAAGGAAGGATCTGCAGAGAATGGGAGAAACTCCCCAAATACAGGTGTGCCAAGCTTGTAGCATTATACTAAAGACAACTCGACACTGTATTCGCTGCCA
The DNA here is from genome assembly GCF_013265735.2 of Oncorhynchus mykiss. Lineage (NCBI taxonomy): Eukaryota > Metazoa > Chordata > Actinopteri > Salmoniformes > Salmonidae > Oncorhynchus > Oncorhynchus mykiss. The sequence goes on along the minus strand of NC_048585.1, from coordinate 36,148,229 downwards.
AAGGTGCTTCAACAAAGTACTGAGTAAAGTTCTGAATACTTATGTAAATGTCTTTTTCAGTTTTTTTTCAAATATATTAGTAAAAATACATTTTTTTTTGCTTTGTCATTATGGGATAATTTGTGTATTTAAAAAAAAAAAAACAATTTTAGAATAAGGCTGTAACCAAATTCTTATTGGGAAAAGGTCAAGGGGTCTGAATACTTTCCGAATGCACTGTATATACAATGTACAAGTGAAATGTCTTACTTTTTTTTGTAAGCCCGGGTGAGATGCCAATCTGTTAAGTTTCTTTCCATTCACTGCGTCCCAAATGGCACCCTATTTCCTTTATAGTGCACTACTTTCTACTGCACACTGTTTTTGTGACATGCCATGCAACCTACTGAAGGGTTTCTAAGGGTTCTGGTCGAAAGTAGCACTAAAGGGATTGACACTAACAGTTACAGGGTCAATCGCATAGACTTCTATGGAAACCTCCCAATCTGGCAACCCAGGTCACTACAATACCCTGACGGTTTCTGTATGTAAACAGATATGGCAACAAGGCCCACAATGCCGGCAGCAACACAGTGTGCGTCCCAAATGGCACCCTATCCCCTATACAGTGGGCAAAAAAGTATTTAGTAAGCCACCAATTGTGCAAGTTCTCCCACTTAAAGATGAGAGGCCTGTAATTTTCATCATAGGTACACTTCAACTATGACAGACAAAATTAGAAGAAAAAAAATCCATAAAATCACATTGTAGGATTTTTAATGAATTTATTTGCAAATTATGGTGGAAAATAAGTATTTGGTCACCTACAAACAAGCAAGATTTCTGGCTCTCACAGACCTGTAACTTATTCTTTAAGAGGCTCCTCTGTCCTCCACTCGTTACCTGTATTAATGGCACATGTTTGAACTTGTTATCAGTATAAAAGACACCGGTCCACAACCTCAAACAGTCACACTCCAAACTCCACTATGGCCAAGACCAAAGAGCTGTCAAAGGACACCAGAAACAAAATTGTAGACCTGCCCAGGCTGGGAACACTGAATCTGCAATAGGTAAGCAGCTTGGTTTGAAAAAAATCAACTGTGGGAGCAATTATTAGGAAATGGAAGACGCAAGATCTCACCCTGTGGGGTCAAAATGATCACGAGAACAGTGAGCAAAAATCCCAGAACCACACGGGGGGACCTAGTGAATGACCAGCAGAGAGTTGGGACCAAAGTAACAAAGCATACCATCAGTAACACACTACTCCGCCAGGGACTCAAATCCTGCAGTGCCAGACGTGTCCCCCTGCTTAAGCCAGTACATGTCCAGGCCCGTCTGAAGTTTGCTAGAGAGCATTTGGATGATCCAGAAGAAGACTGGGAGAATGTCATATGGTCGGATGAAACCAAAATAGAACTCTTTGGTAAAAACTCAACTTGTCGTGTTTGGAGGACAAAGAATGCTGAGTTGCATCCAAAGAACACCATACCTACTGTGAAGCATGGGGGTGGAAACATCATGCTTTGGGGCTGTTTTTCTGCAAAGGGACCAGGACGACTGATCCGTGTAAAGGAAAGAATGAATGGGACCATGTATCGTGAGATTTTGAGTGAAAACCTCCTTCCATCAGCAAGGGCATTGAAGATGAAACGTGGCTGGGTCTTTTAGCATGACAATGATCCCAAACACACCGCCCGGGCAACGAAGGAGTGGCTTCGTAAGAAGCATTTCAAGGTCTTGTAGTGGCCTAGCCAGTCTCCAGATCTCAACCCCATAGAAAATCTTTGGAGGGAGTTGAAAGTCCGTGTTGCCCAGCAACAGCCCCAAAACATCACTGCTCTAGAGGAGATCTGCATGGAGGAATGGGCCAAAATATCAGCAACAGTGTGTGAAAACCTTGTGAAGACTTACAGAAAACGTTTGACCTCTGTCATTGCCAAAAAAGGGTATATAACAAAGTATTGAGATAAACTTTTGTTATTGACCAAATACTTATTTTCCACCATAATTTGCAAATAAATTCATTAAAAATCCTACAATGTGATTTTCTGGATTTTTTTTCTCATGTTGTCTGTCATAGTTGAAGTGTACCTATGATGAAAATTACAGGCCTCATCTTTTTAAGTGGGAGAACTTGCACAATTGGTGGCTGACTAAATACTTTTTTGCCCCACTGTATATGTAAAGGGAATACGGTGCCATTTCAGGACCTAAATCATCTGGGTGGTGAAATCTATTGAAAAGATAATATAGAAAAACAAATGTTTTTGTGACTTGGTTGCCATGCAAACTACTGGAGGGGTTGTTAGGGAGGAGCCAGGGGTCTTAACATGGCAACAGTGGGTCTTCCTGACATCCAATTGCATTTTGAAAACTGTAGAAAATAAACTGAATCTGATCAGAGGCTCTGTGTATTTCTGTGATGAGAGAGCGAGGGAGAAAAAGAGCGAAAGAGCGAGGGGGTGCAAAGTATCTACAGAATACCTCATCAAACTAAGAAATACATTTGTACGGCTCTTGTCCCAACATCCACCATTCAGAATGCTTGGCCAATACACTGCTCTATCCATAATAGTACGCACGTTAGGATTATTGAGATGGAGCCTTGGGACTGTTAAGAAAAGCTGTTGAAGAGAAGGAGGGGTGGACAGACGGGGCACAAGCAGATTCCTAACTTGTCAAAGACTGAAATAGAATGGAAAAGAAAGAGGTGGAATATGGAGGGGTGGGGGAAGTGCGATACAGGACAGAAAAGAGGGGGTCGGGGGTCTGTCAATTTTGGGCTTAAAGGGGGGTGTACAATTGGGCGTTGGGGGGGAACGGTAAAGACTCATGATTAGGAAAGTGGGAGAGGTTTTAGAGCATGGGACCTGGAAGTAGGCATGGTCCTCAGTGGCAGCAGCCCCCACAGAGCCCCCCTCCCCATGACTGTGACCCGAGGACTCTGCAAGTTTGGTCCGCCGCGACAGGATCTCATAGGTGCAGTCGTCACCGCAGCAACCAGACATACTAGGGGAGGTGTCATCGATCTCAAACATGGGAGGGGGTGAGGGAGGAGGTGGATATTGAGAGGGTAGGGGGGAGAGAAAGACAAGATGCACAGAAAGCAAGAGAGGCAAGAGAGATGGAGAAAGGAGTGGATTGATTACAGTACTGTGCCAACAGTTATTTCTAAAGAACATAATTATAATAATGTGTTTGTACATGCTGAAAAGCTGTTGAAAAGCTATGGAGACTCACTGTAAGGCTTCCCTGAAGAACTGGTATGCCCCGTGGTTGTGTTTGAATACTGTTAACATTACCTTCTTCATCTGTTCATCTGCTGGGGTGAGAGAGGTGGGAGAGAGAAAAAGAACGAAAGGGAAAAGATAGAGAGTGGGAGAAAGAGACCAGAGAGACACAGAAAGAGATTGAAATATTTTCAGTTTCTTTAGGGCTTATATTTCAGATAGCTTGTTGTTACTAGTGTTGCACGGTATACCGAAACTTCGGTACCGTTTCGATACATGAAAAACGGTTCGGTACAAGAATTTGTGTTACTTTCGGTACTTCTGTCAAATGTGTCTCACGGTTCAAGCCTGTCTATTAGCGCAGCCGACCTCTTATTATAGCGTGCACTGTGCCTGCTCCACTTACTAATTTCCAGCCTGCACTGGGAGTCTAGGATGCATAGTTTTAGCTTTCCACTCATGACGCCACACTAGTTGTTACTGCTCTTTTCTCTCCAGTGTTTTTGCATTCCAAAGGAGCTTATGAGCCTTCTAGTGTTCCTATGGCGTGGTTATCATAGACATTCAGTGCATAGAAATTCCATCTATAGTTCAGTACCAACCTGTTGACAATGAGCTGTACTACTTAGATGAGGAAATGCACTGAACAAAAATATAAACACAACATGTAAAGTGTTCGCCCCATGTTTCATGAGTTGAAATAAAAGATCCCAGAAATGTTCCATACGCACAAAAATCTTATTTCTTTCAAGTTTTGTGCACACATTTGATTACATTCCTGTTAGTGAGCATTTCTCCCTTGCCAAGATAATCCATCAAGCTGACAGGTGTGGCATATCAAGAAGCTGATTAAACAGCATGATCGTTACACCAGTGCACCTTGTGCTGGGGACAATAAAAGGCCACTAAAATGTGCACAATGCCACAGATGTCTCAAGTTTTGAGGGAGCGTGCAATTGGCATGCTGACTGCAGGAATGTCCACCAGAGCTGCTGCCAGAGAATTGAATGTGAATTTGTCATTGTTTTTAAAAAGATTTTGGCAGTATGTCCAACCAAGCCTGGTTATGTATGGTATGGGCAGGCATAAGCTACGGACAACGAACACAATTGCATTTTATCAATGGAAATGTGAATGCACAGAGATACTGTGACGAGATCCTGACGTCCATCTTTTGCCATTCATCTGCCGCCATCATCTCATGTTTCAGTATGATAATGCATGGCCCCATGTTGCAAGTATCTGTACACAATTCCTGGAAGCTGAAAATGTCCCAGTTCTTCCATGGCCTGCATACTCACCAGACATGCTCTGGATCGACGTGTACAACAGTGTGTTCCAGTTCCTGCCAATATCCAGCAACAACGCACAGCCATAGCAAAGGAGTGGGACAATATTCCACAGGGCACAATCAACGGCCTGATCAACTATGCAAAGGAGATGTCGCACTACATGAGCCAAATGGTGGTCACACCAGATACTGACTGGTTTTCTGATCTACGGCCCCACTTTTAAGGTATCTGTGACCAGATGAATATCTGTATTCCAAGTCATGTGAAATCCATAGAAAAGGGCCGACTGAATGCATTTCAATTGACTGATTTCCTTATATGAACTGTAACTGAGTTAAATCTTTGAAATTCTTGCGTTTATATTTTTCTTCATTATACACACTACATTATACTACACTACTATACGTACATCTATATTATACACAGTGTAAAAAACATTAAGGACACCAGCTCTTTCCATGACAGACTGACTTAGTGAATCTAGATGAAAGATATGATCCCTTATTGATGTCACTTGTTAAATCCACTTCAATCAGTGTAGATGACGGGGAGGACACAGGTTAAATACATATTTTTAAGCCTTGAGACTAATTGAGACATGGATTGTGTATGTGTGCCATTCAGAGGGTGAATGGAAAAGCCAAAAGATTGAAGTGCCTTTGAACGGGGTATGGTAGTAGGTGCAAGGCCCACCAGTTTTTGTCAAGAACTGCAACGCTGCTGGGTTTTTCATGCTCTACAGTTTGTCATGTGTATCAAGAATGGTACACCATCCAAATGATATCCAGACATTGGAGTCAACATGGGCCAGCATTCTGTGGAATGCTTGACACCTTGTAGAGTCCATGCTCCAACTAATTGAGGCTGTTCTGAGGGCAAAAGGGGGGGTGCAACTCAATATTAAGAAAGTGTTCATGTTTTGTAAAAAAACTCTAGCCCCACTTTACAGGTAGAAAATATACAATAAAATAATATGTCACTATTTCAATAGTTATTATACTGAAACCTCTCCCGACGGTGTCCAGTGTGTTTAGGTTTCTTCACTCCCGGCTCTAATACACGCCTTTTATTAACTATTTTCCAACGGCGCGCTACCCACTTCCCCGGAGAATAGTTATGGTATTTGTGCCTATTGACTGGTCACGGCACTTAGTACCTTGTATTAGAACCAATACTATAGCGTCTGCACATGTATTACTGGAGAATATGGATGACCTAATGTCTTATTCCAGTGTGACGCCTCTAAAATCACAGTTGTTGATAACACACATGACGAAGATTATTCACAATTGTCTTCCTATGTCCACATAACCTGTCATGGTTCCCCGCCCCATCAGGGCATAAAACCAACCTCTCTTTATTTCTACTGCTAAATACACCCAAATCAAACAGCTCAAATATCTTATTGTTTTTCTTTTAACCCTGAATGTGGCTCTCCTTCAGAATTCATAGGCAACCTTATATCCTAGTACACAAGCATGACACTTTATCCATCCACACACACACACACACACACACACACACACACACACACACACACACACACACACACACACACACACACACACACACACACACACACACACACACACACACACACACACACACACTCACTATACTGCCTCATGGCCACTGCGGCTGAGACTTTCACCCTCCTTACATGTCTGGCTCATAAATCACTACACTAGGGATTTACCCTCCACAGGACCACCCTGTTCAGGACTTAGCCTTTCTCTACGAGGTTTACCCTCCACAGGAACTATCCTGCTCGGGACTTACCCTCTATAAAGCTACGAGTCTTACCCTCCACAGGATCTATCCTGCTCATGACATATCCTCTTTAAGGCTACGACCAGTCGTAATAGAATGGGACTACTGAATAAGCTCAGGCTTTCTAGGTGCGTATCCTGTAATTGGTTCAGCCTATGACTCATCTCTCCAAGATGTCAGAATTAGTGATAACAGGTGTAGGAACTGTTCCTACCTTGTTTCTGATGCCGGTTCCTGTTTCACTGATTCTGAATCTCTAGTTCGACTGTAAATTGTGGTGAACCCTGCTCGCAGCGACAGCTGTTAGGTTCTAAATATCAGAGTAAGAAATTCACAGACTCTATAGAAGCTCCAAACAAGTTTATTCACCCCAAAGGATCGAACAGCTGAACAGACAAAAATATATTTCCACCAGTGGTAATATACAGTGAGGGGAAAAAAGTATTTGATCCCCTGCTGATTTTGTACATTTACCCACTGACAAAGAAATGATGTCTATAATTTTAATGGTAGGTTTATTTAAACAGTGAGAGACAGAATAACAACAAAAAAAAAAAAAAAAACACATGTCAAAAATGTTATAAATCGATTTGCATTTTAATGAGGGAAATAAGTATTTGACCCCCTCAATCAGAAAGATTTCTGGCTCTCAGGTGTCTTTTATGCAGGTAACGAGCTGAGATTAGGAGCACACTCTTAAAGGGAGTGCTCCTAATCTCAGCTTGTTACCTGTATAAAAGACACCTGTCCACAGAAGCAATCAATCAATCAGATTCCAAACTCTCCACCATGGCCAAGACCAAAGAGCTCTCAGAGGATATCAGGGACAAGATTGTAGACCTACACAAGGCTGGAATGGGCTACAAGACCATCGCCAAGCAGCTTGGTGAGAAGGTGACAACAGTTGGTGCGATTATTCGCAAATGGAATAAACACAAAATAACTGTCAATCTCCCTCGGCCTGGGGCTCCATGCAAGATCTCACCTCGTGGAGTTGCAATGATCATGAGAATGGTGAGGAATCCGCCCAGAACTACACAGGAGGATCTTGTCAATGATCTCAAGGCAGCTAGGACCATAGTCACCAAGAAAACAATTGGTAACACACTACGCCGTGAAGGACTGAAATCCTGCAGCACCTGCAAGGTCCCCCTGCTCAAGAAAGCACATATACATGCCCATCTGAAGTTTGCCAATGAACTTCTGAATGATTCAGAGGACAACTGGGTGAATGTGTTGAGGTCAGATGAGACCAAAATGGAGCTCTTTGGCATCAACTCAACTCGCCGTGTTTGGAGGAGGAATGCTGCCTATGACCCCAAGAACACCATCCCCACCCGTCAAACATGGAGGTGGAAACATTATGCTTTGGGGGTGTTTTTCTGCTAAGGGGACAGGACAACTTCACCGCATCAAAGGGACGATGGACGGGGCAATGTACCGTCAAATCTTGGGTGAGAACCTCCTTCCCTCAGCCAGGGCATTGAAATGGGTCGTGGATGGGTATTTCAGCATGACAATGACCCAAAATACACGGCCAAGGCAACCAAGGAGTGGCTCAAGAAGAAGCAAAGGTCCTGGAGTGGCCTAGCCAGTCTCCAGACCTTAATCCCATAGAAAATCTGTGGAGGGAGCTGAAGGTTCGAGTTGCCAAACGTCAGCCTCGAAACCTTAATGACTTGGAGAAGATCTGCAAAGAGGAGTGGGATAAAATCCCTCCTGAGATGTGTGCAAACCTGGTGGCCAACTACAAGAAAGGTCTGACCTCTGTGATTGCCAACAAGGGTTTTGCCACCAAGTACTAAGTCATGTTTTGCAGAGGGGTCAAATACTTATTTCCCTCATTAAAATGCAAATCAATTTATAACATTTTTGACATGCATTTTTCAGGATTTATTTGTTCTTATTCTGTCTCTCACTGTTCAAATAAACCTACCATTAAAATTATAGACGGATCATTTCTTTGTTGGTGGGCAAACATACAAAATTAGCAGGGGATCAAATACTTTTTTCCCTCACTGTATATACCACAAGTCTCCTCCTTCTCTTTAAACATTACATCTTTATTATTAGGCAGGAAGTTAAGTCATACGGGCAATAAACTATTTCTTCTCCCTTAATGTGACCTGACCTCGACCCCCTTCATCACTAATCCATGGCTCTCCACCCTTATCGGTGCCTGCCACGTGATCGTTTTCCCTGCACTCAGTACATTCCAAGCTTAATTGCACCTACCACATACATTCCTCCTACAGATAACCATTCACTTCTGGTGTAGACCCTCAACTATGGCACCCCTCATGTATTTAGCATAACTAATGATCATTTAAAGTTCAGAAATCTGAACCCATCACTGGCTAGCACATTTAACATAATTGGATTTCACAACTTCTGGGGCTCACACCCTTCACACAAAGGTCCATCCAATGGGACTTCACCAGGTACCGTGCTCCACACAGAACCCACAGTCACACTGGTTCCTCACCAAAACAGACCACACCAGTCCCCACTGTGATCAATTCAGTGTCAGGACTGCACTGCACTGCACTGAGGCTAGGTAACACGGTCACCACCGATAAATCCATGATTATCGAAAACTTCAATGAGCATTTCTCTACGGCTGGCCATGCCTTCCGCCTGGCTACTTCAACCTCGGCCAACAGCCCCGCCCCCCCCGCTGCTCCTCGCCCAAGCCTCTCCAGGTTCTCCTTTACCCAAATCCAGATAGCAGATGTTCTGAAAGAGCTGCAAAACCTGGACCCGTACAAATCAGCTGGGCTTGACAATCTGGACCCTCTATTTCTGAAACTATCCGCCACCATTGTCGCAACCCCTATTACCAGCCTGTTCAACCTCTCTTTCATATCGTCTGAGATCCCCAAGGATTGGAAAGCTGCCGCAGTTATCCCCCTCTTCAAAGGGGGAGACACCCTGGACCCAAACTGTTACAGACCTATATCCATCCTGCCCTGCCTATCTAAGGTCTTCGAAAGCCAAGTCAACAAACAGGTCACTGACCATCTCGAATCCCACTGTACCTTCTCCGTTGTGCAATCTGGTTTCCGAGCCGGTCACGGGTGCACCTCAGCCACACTCAAGGTACTAAACGATATCATAACCGCCATTGATAAAAGACAGTACTGTGCAGCCGTCTTCATCGACCTTGCCAAGGCTTTCGACTCTGTCAATCACCATATTCTTATCGGCAGACTCAGTAGCCTCGGTTTTTCGGATGACTGCCTTGCCTGGTTCACCAATTACTTTGCAGACAGAGTTCAGTGTGTCAAATCGGAGGGCATGCTGTCCGGTCCTCTGGCAGTCTCTATGGGGGTGCCACAGGGTTCAATTCTCGGGCCGACTCTTTTCTCTGTATACATCAATGATGTTGCTCTTGCTGCGGGCGATTCCCTGATCCACCTCTACGCAGACGACACCATTCTATATACTTTCGGCCCGTCATTGGACACTGTGCTATCTAACCTCCAAACAAGCTTCAATGCCATACAACACTCCTTCCGTGGCCTCCGACTGCTCTTAAACGCTAGTAAAACCAAATGCATGCTTTTCAACCGATCGCTGCCTGCACCCGCATCCCCGCCTAGCATCACCACCCTGGATGGTTCCGACCTAGAATATGTGGACATCTAGAAGTACCTAGGTGTCTGGCTAGACTGCAAACTCTCCTTCCAGACTCATATCAAACATCTCCAATCGAAAATCAAATCAAGAGTCGGCTTTCTATTCCGCAACAAAGCCTCCTTCACTCACGCCGCCAAGCTTACCCTAGTAAAACTGACTATCCTACCGATCCTCGACTTCAGCGATGTCATCTACAAAATGGCTTCCAACACTCAGCAAACTGGATGCAGGCTATCACAGTGCCATCCGTTTTGTCACTAAAGCACCTTATACCACCCACCACTGCGACTTGTATGCTCTAGTCGGCTGGCCCTCGCTACATATTCGTCGCCAGACCCACTGGCTCCAGGTCATCTACAAGTCCATGCTAGGTAAAGCTCCGCCTTATCTCAGCTCACTGGTCACGATGGCAACACCCATCCGTAGCACGCGCTCCAGCAGGTGTATCTCACTGATCATCCCTAAAGCCAACACCTCATTTGGCCGCCTTTCGTTCCAGTACTCTGCTGCCTGTGACTGGAACGAATTGCAAAAATCGCTGAAGTTGGAGACTTTTATCTCCCTCACCAACTTCAAACATCAGCTATCTGAGCAGCTAACCGATCGCTGCAGCTGTACATAGTCTATTGGTAAATAGCCCACCCATTTTTCACCTACCTCATCCCCATACTGTTTTTACTTATTTATTTTTCTGCTCTTTTGCACACCAATATCTCTACCTGTACACGACCATCTGATCATTTATCACTCCAGTGTTAATCTGCAAAATTGTAATTATTCGCCTACCTCATGCCTTTTGCACACATTGTATATAGACTCCCCCTTTGTTTTCTACTATGTTATTGACTTGTTAATTGTTTACTCCATGTGTAACTCTGTGTTGTCTGCTCATACTGCTATGCTTTATCTTGGCCAGGTCGCAGTTGCAAATGAGAACTTGTTCTCAACTAGCCTATCTGGTTAAATAAAGGTGAAATAAATAAAAATAAAAAGGACGGCTCTAAGTCGCCCGCAACCAACCAATGATAGGTGTCTTTGAGGCTACCAACTCTCAGATCATCCTCCACTGACTCGGCCCTGCTTACGTCTCTACGGTGTCCCCTCACACAGGACCACACTCAGAGCCTACGTAACAGAGGCTTTTCTTAACTCGTCTTTGTGTGGTTCGATCACCTCTTTTAATTTTTTTTTAAAACTATGTTCGGGATGTGGTATCCACTCATCTTGCTTCCTCTCAAATCTTTAGGTGGGTCCAGCTGCTCCGTTCACAGAGCGTGGTCTCCCTGAGATCCCAAGTTTGAGGGATCCCTGGTGCACGATTTACCCAGGTCATCAGGAGCGGTCACCAAGTGATGATTGAAGTTCCATCCCCGTCACCAAATGTTGTGGTTATTTCTTTATTATCAAATGAGGAGAGACACACTTATCACACAAGTTTGAGTTAAACTTAAACTAAATCTTTATTAACTTATTAATAAGGAAAGCATGTCACACCCCACACATAAGTGAATGATGTTGTCAGACTGTGAGCGCAACTGGTCAACTGGAGTCAGGTGCAGGAGAGCAGAGATGAGTGAGCAGTCACACTTTAATTGACAGAATCAAAACAGTCGGACGCAACAGTGTCACAACACTCCAGCCAAAGGCAAAAGCGAATAGCGCCCTAGTCACACAAAATAATGTACAACAATACAATAACACGGGTTCAAAACAATACCCGGAATAAACCAGCCTGACGTGTCACACAATAAACGTAACGAACAATTTCACACACAGACATGGGGGGAACAGAGGGTTAAATACACAACAAGTAATGAGGGAAATGTAAACCAGGTGTGTGGGAAAACAAGACAAAATAAATGGAAAATGAAAGGTGGATCGGCGATGGCTCGAAGACCGGTGACGTCGACCGCCAAACGCCGCCCGAACAAGGAGAGGAACCGACTTCGGCGGAAGTCGTGACAGATGTGAGTGCTCTGCAATAACGATGGCTGGTCAACGAACCACCCTTAGATGATTCGTTGAGATCCCCGACACAAAGGATAAAAATATATTTTATAGCAAAGATATACCCCCTTAGTCTGCATGACAAACAACAGATGTGTGGAATGGGACACACGTATTAAATACAATTATATTTCACAGCAGACAGAATCTGCTGTAAAGACTGTTCTCATCGTGTGGAAACCAGGGTCTGGCCCCAAAAACAATAATTGTCCATACCCGAGCCATTTCCACCCTGGTACCTTCCAGTACACAAACACTAACTCATGCTATGGAATGTGGTCTTTAGGTTTTATCACCAAAGGCATTGTAAATCCACCAGCATTATGCCCCAGAGGCCCAACTCAGAAGACCATGCACAGATTGGTGTTCTATGAACCCTATACTATACCATAAAACAACCATTTGATGCAATAACAGTATTATAACATAATCTTTAAATTTTGCTCTCACAATCTGCAGCTCGCCACAATGTGCCAGAGGAGATGTAAGCTACTGTATAGAATGTTTCAAGGCAATCCGTGTGCGGGAGATCTTCACCTCCTACTTCTTCTAAGAGGGTGCTGTGCACTAGAAATACCTGGCCAAGATAAAGCAAAGCAGTGCGACACAAACAACAGAGTTGTTGGAACAACAGAGACACATGGAATAAACAAACGTACAGTCAGTAACACAATAGAAAAGTCTATATACAGTGTGTGCAAATGAAGTAAGATTAGGGAGGTAAGGCAATAAATAGGCCACAGTCGTGAAATAATTACAATTTAGCAATTAAACACTGGAGTGATAGATGTGCAGAAGATGAATGTGCAAGTAGAGATACTGGGGTGCAAAGAAGAGAAGAAAAAACAATATGGGGATGAGGTAGTTGGGTGGGCTATTTACAGATGGGCTATGTACAGGTGCAATGATCTGTAAGCTGCTCTGACAGCTGACGCTTAAAGTTTGTGAGGGAGATATGAGTCTCCAGACTTTTTGCAATTCGTTCCAGTCATTAGCATCAGAGAACTGGAAGGAAAGGCGGCCAAAAGAGGAGCTGGCTTTAGGTTGACAAGTGAAATATAACAGAGTGCGTGCTACGGGTGGGTGCTGCTATGGTGACCAGTGAGCTGAGATAAGGCGGGGCTTCACCGAGCAAAGATTTATAGATGGCCTGGAGCCAGTGGGTTTGGCGACGAATATGAAGCGAGGGCCAACCGACGAGAGCATACAGGTCGCAATGTTGGGTAGTATATGTAGCTTTGGTGACAAAACGGATGGCACTGTGATAGACTGCATCCAATTTGCTGAGTAGAGTGTTGCAGGCTATTTTGTAAATGACATTGCCGAAGTCAAAGATCAGTAGTTGTTAATGGGATATGTTTTAATACATTATTAGAATATTACACTCTGAAACCATAACTCTGAAACCATATGATTATATGAAATTGATTAGAATCATTAGATTATTTTAATGCTGTGTGTGGTTTTAGTCTGTAGAATTATATATCCAGGAGTGTAGTCCTTAGTCAGAATGAATATTTTGGTGACAATATGTCTAGTATCTTGATAACAGACTGTCTGAGCAAGATTCGGTGCCGAGCAAGATTCGGTGCCGACCTTGGCTGGGGGCACTGAGAACTTCCAAGGGTCTCTCCCTATCTTAAGGGAGGCCGGGAAGAAGTTAATCTCATGGACTCCCATAATCTCTGTAGGCTGGTTAGCAGGACAGTGTGGGCTTAGTATACCTAATGTTTTGTGTGGAAGTATGTGTGTCGCTATAAAATGAAGGTCTTTGTACTGTGCACGCCAGAACGTTCCTGTGAAAAAACATTTGACTATTGTGGACTGGGCCTCTGTCTGTTTTTATTCCAACCAGTACCTTACAAATCCTGGTCACAGACGGAGTAATTTAAATGAATTGGTTTATGAACATTGAGAACCTAATTCTCGTGACAATTTGGTCCTTCGAGACGGATCTCAATACCTGCCTCTGTCGTCCCAAGGAACTGCTGAAAACCGTGCACGGGCGGATCCAGGATCCGTAAGACAAAGAGCTGACCTCTGAATTGAGGATTTATTAGAGGCCAGTGGTGATCTGGTACATGACAGAGGTGGTGGCGAGATCCAACCTACATTGCTTTTCCCAGTCTTCAAGACAAGGTCAGTAATCTTTATTCATAAAATATGAATTAATTACTTAAAAATTATACAATGTGATTTTCTGGATTTCTTTTTAGATTCCGTCTCTCACAGTTGAAGTGTACCTATGATAAAAGATTTACAGACCCCTACATGCTTTGTATGTAGGAAAACCTGCAAAATCGGCAGCGTATCAAATACTTGTTCTCCCCACTATATATGCAGGGAAAAGATAAGAGGAACACCTATTTTGCCTCGAAATGGAGGAAAAAGTACGGATTCGACGGATGTTTAAATATAGAAAAACTGGAATCAATGATTAAACAAATAAATAGTGTTTGTGGAGACAAGGCAGATAAACAACTGGCAGAGGGGCTAGACACAGCGAGGGTATGGTTAGCCGAGGTGAGGAAGAGAGCTGAGGGAGAAAAGAAAAAGAAGGAAGATGTATGTTGCCAGCAACAGAGAGCAATCACTCCCACGGCTCCTCTGAAGGTCCCTCATAAGCCTAAATTATGTCCCACCCGGTTAGACCAAGCACGGAGGGAGAATCCTGATGATGCAGAGGGAGGGGTAGAGTCGGATGAGGATAGGATAGGGCTAGCTACCATAGGGAAAGTCATGAAACTAATTTAACCGAACGAGGACGTAGGCTGAACAAGTGACAGGATGTAAGGGAAAGAGGTAGAGACAGAGCTTTACCACCCAGAAGGCTGAAGTCGCATAACCAGAGCCCAGGGGAGAGTGGAGTAGCAGAGTAGCTGGAAGACGAAGATGAAAGGGAGGCTAGTTAGTATCCTCTAATTTCCTTTCTCAACCCACGGGCTGGGGAAGCAGGACAGGATTTAGCAAACTTATTGAGAAAAGTGGATAGAGACAGTCAAAAGAAAGGAGGAGGCCTTAAGGGGAAGGGACCCAAGAGAGAAGGGAAAAATGGATAGAACCCGAGAACAGAAAATGTTACAACTGTAGCAAGTCAGGACATTTGGCTAAGGAGTGTGAGGAACCATGCATGCACTGCGATAAGGTGGGCCACAATCACCGAGACTGTAGAAAGGACAAAAAGGATAGGAGAGAGGGTCAAAGGCAAAAACAGAGAGAAAAAGGGCAGGTGCCTACAGCCAGACTCAGAGGAGAAATAGAAAAGAAAGGAGATCAGTACCTAATGGTCACTATCGGAGTAACTGTAGATAAGCATACAGGAGGCTTCAAGGAAACAAGAAGTAAGGAAGATCAGACAGGAACGGAATATTTCATCGCCGCTCTTGGGGAAAGGGCAGGAAAGATTTTAAACAGAAGGGGAAAAACAGAGAAACACGGTGACAGAGACGGAGAGAAGCGGTGTTTCAGTTGCAATGAGACAGGACATTTCGCCCAGGAGTGTAAGGCTCCCTGTAAACATTGTGACCGGGTAGGACACAACCACCGAAATTGTCATTCAACTAAGGGGAAGGACAGGCGTGAAAATCGGGAGAGAAAGAGGGAGGCAGAGACAAGGAGAGCGAGATTAATGAGAATCCTCGCTGGGGAAACGCTTGAACCTTTAAATTAGGGCTATTTTCTGGGAATGGTCTCGGTAGTGCGTGCCGGAGTTTGCGACGACAGACAATTATAATAATAGGGTTGTTTGCGGGGAGGCTCCGTCATTCCAATAGTGATGGTGGTCGAGGGGTGGAACTCTTGCCTATAACGCGGGAGACTCGGGTTTGTATCTCAGCCTATGCATCGATAGACTAAAATTAATTCTGATTGTAATTCAAATATTGGTATGTTTTGCCAGGAGAGATACGGTTAGTTAGTGTTTGTTTAAAATATAAACTGAACGTTTTAATAGCTTGTTTAGGTTAAATTGAAAGACTAATCCATTCTAAATAATAGCGGGGCGATTTCGATGGAATACGTTGTCTTGCCTAAATGGTCCGCTGGAATAACATATTGAGAATGGAGTCGTATTTAAAATGCTGAATCATAGAAGAGACAGTTACCTAAATCTAACGAATTCTAAATAATAACGGAGAGATAATTATGATAGAGTTGTGCCTATTGAAATGTGGTTTTTATTCTTATGGATTGACGGATGTAGGTTATACATTTTGGCGATTTTACATGTCACTTTTAAGGCTGGAACACTTCATAAAGGTGAAGCCAAAAGATGGGACAGTTGTTGACCTTTGACCTCTATCATGGCTTTCCTTTGTGGTCTGATCAGCCTCATGGGAGGGCCATTTGGATAATTTGTGATACTGATTTTAAGGTAAATTGAGTTCATAGTTATTTGACATAGTTGTAATTTGAACCAATGAGAAGAAAATAAATGGCGTAGCCTTTGATTAATGGTAGACTTGTTTTAAGTATTTAGAACCTAATCCAGGCCAACAGGACAGGGATATATGACATCTGTTGTTATTCGGGATTATTGATAGGTTGATTAAGGTTATCTCAATCCTATGTAAGTACTTTAGAGATTGCCACCATAGACATGTTTTTTTTCTAAAACTCCATGAGTTCAGATAATGCCAAACAGTGAGACACTTAGTCAATATTTGGTAACAAATATTTGATACTGACTGTTACTGACTGTTATGAGAAAGTTACTGAGTAGAGACAAAAGGGGAATGAAAGCTTAGTTGGCTTCAGGAACTAAGATGTTAAACATGGAAACATTGCCCAGAAATTATTCGGCACAACAGGCCGAAATAGTAGCTTTGACTAGTGCCTGTGAAATAAGACAGGAGAGAAAGGTTACTGTTTACATAGACAAGCACATAGACATATAAGACCATACAAAGCAGCACAGATAACTCTTAAAGTAGATAAGACACTTGACAGAGAATTGTTACAGGATGGCCATGACCTTAATGCCCCAGGGAGAATTGGACATGTAGAGAATGAAAGGGGCGCTCCTACATGATAATGGCAGACATAAGGATAATTTACTAATCTTACCTAAGTCATTGTTTAGATATGCGGCAATGTTGATACCTGGGCAGAGCCAGGTACCAAAGGGGGATAGGTATTTGTGGCATAGGATAGGACGTGGCCTAGGATAGGACACTTTGTGGCCTATTGGATAATAAACTAATAAAAAATGTAAATGTATATAGTGTTCCTAACTTACTTGGCGGACACGATTATGGTAACTGAAATATTAGGTCAAGATATTATCCCTAGAGTTGGTTTACTAGGAGCTATTTCTTTAAATAATGGAGGGCAGTTTAGCTAATCAGGTAGCACAAATAGAAGGCCAGAGTTAGGGACCAGAACAAGTAGGCAAATAAGTTGAAGATATACTAGCAGAACACATGAGAAAACTGTTCATTAACCAAACCGGTATGTCAAGGGTTTTATGCTCTACAGGAGAACTACAGAAGGAGATTACCCACAAGATTGGGCCAGGAGACTGGGTCTGGAAGCAAAAGGACTGGAAGCAGCCACGTGGGAGGGGCCATACCGAGTACTCCTGGTGACGGCCTTCGCGGTGAGAATAGCTGAAAGAGCTACCTGGGTTCATATCACACATTGCAGGAGGGTAAGACACACTGACACTGTTGAACAATCACAGAGTTAGGAGAAGAACCAAATACCAATAGAGTTCGGAGGGTTACCTCTCTATCGAAGATTCCCTGACCCCACCCTATGTGGGGGTGCATTAATAGAAGTGAAAGTATGGGCTGGCCTCTAGCTGATGATATGTTCCCCGGGAAAGGGTGGGGCTTTACAGGAGTGCTGATTGGTCTGAGCTATCTTATTGTGAGAGCAATATTCCTAATACACCATGACCCATCCGAGGATGCAGAAGGTGGTAACTTAATCTTGGATCTACCCATCCCGGATCCGGGAGAATCGTCATCAACTGACACTAATTAGCATAACGCAACGGACATAAATATTACTAGAAAATATTTATATTCATGAAATCACAAGTGAAATATATTGAAACACAGCTTAGCCTTTTGTTAATCACCCTGTTATCTCAGATTTTGAAATTATGCTTTACAGCCAAAGCAAGACAAGCATTTGTGTAAGTTTATCGATAGCCTATCATAGCATTATGCCTAGCTAGCAGCAGGCAACCTGGTCATGAAAATCAGAAAAGCAATCAAATTAAATCGTTTACCTTTGATGAGCTTCGGATGTTTTCACTCACGAGACTCCCAGTTAGATAGCAAATGTTCCTTTTTTCCAAAAATATAATTTTTGTAGCCGAAATAACTCCGTTAGTTCTTCACGTTTGGCTGAGAATTCGACCGGAAATTGCAGTCACGACAACGCCGAAAAAATATTAAAAATTAGCTCCATAATATCGACAGAAACATGGCAAACGTTGTTTATAATCAATCCTCAAGGTGTTTTTCAAATATCTATTCGATAATATATCAACTGGGACAGGTGGCTTCTTAGTAGGAAAGAGAGAAACAATGGCCGCATTTGTCTTTTACGCACAAAACACTCTGAGAGCCTCCAATATCAGTTCTGTTATACTCACAGACAATATTTTTACAGTTTTGGAAACTTTAGAGTGTTTCCTATCATAAGCTGTCAATTATATGCATATTCTATTATCTGGTCCTGACAAAATAGCCCATTTACTTTGGGAACGTTATCTTTCCAAAAATGAAAATAGTGCCCCCTAGATTCAACAAGTTAACCCATAGTTTAGACGATGAGGATTTTGTATTAAGGAGAGGTATATCTATAATTCCATGTGTATATCACATATTATCATATACATTTATGATGAGTATTTCTGTTGAATCGATGTGGCTATGCAAAATCACTGGATGTTTTTGGAACTAGTGAACGTAGCGCGCCAATGTAAACTCAGATTTGTTATATAAATATGAACTTTGTCAAACAAAACATACATGTATTGTGTAACATGAAGTCCTATGAGTGTCATCTGATGAAAATCAAAGGTTAGTGATTAATTTTATCTCTATTTGTGCTTTTTGTGACTCCTCTCTTTGGCTGGAGAAATGGTTTTTCTTTGGCTTGGTGGTGACCTAACATAATCGTTTGTGGTGCCTTCACTGTAAAGCCTATTTGAAATCGGACACTGTGGTGGGATTAACAACAAGATTACTTTTAAAACGGTATAAAATACATGTATGTTTGAGGAATTTTTATTATGAGATTTCTGTTGTTTTGAATTTGGTGCCCTGCACTTTCACTGGCTGTTGTCATATCATCCTGTTAACGGGATTGCAGCCCTAAGAAGCCCTTTAAGACTACCCCTTCAGTCCTCCCCTAATTCCTAGGGCCCTATAAAATCTGCGTTGCAGAGAATGCGGACGGAATCACAGAATCCAGACTAAAATGGAATTTAACAATATAACATTTTACGAAATCAACTAAATGTATTAAACTTATTAGAAAAAGTATTTAATTTGCTCAAGTTAATCATAATACATTAACAAAACAAATCAGTGATTAATTCGTATTATCCTGCTATTTTCTGAATTATATATATTTTTTGTGGATGTGTGTTGCGCGCATATGTCTAGACTTTGTGTAGCTGTTAGAGATGATGCTAATGATAACCTTCTGGTAGAGATTGATATCTTGAATGAGAGTGGGAGAAATTAGAACTTTAACATCCTTGCTATGGGTGTTAATTCCTGCGGACCTGGTGTCCGGTAATTCCTCATCTAGTCCTTGTGACTTATCTTTTACCCTTTTCTCAAATCGTTCTCGCTTCAGTTCTTCCCATAGTGGAACTTCTGGAGAACATTGGTCTACGTTTTGATCGTCCTTCAACCCTTGGTTACCCTTGTGCTCTGACACTTTTTGTGGGTTGGTTGCAGGAACTTAGCGAACAGGTCGATTGTAGCGGTAGTCATGTTGATGGTGATGTACTTTACCGTTATTTCGACCGCGGAGGTTATTGGAATCATGGTTTCGTGGTAGAAACTGTTGTTGTACATCATCTCTCAACGCTCCAATACCTGATAATGCACCCTCTAACTGGAGTGAGTGCTCCTGGTCAGACTTCAGAACCGAGTGGTTAGTGCTCTTAGCGTTGTGAACTTTTAATGCCTCAAAAGCTGTACTTGCAAGCTCTCTGAGTTGTAAGATAGGCAAGCCAACGTGGGCGGCAGGGCCCAAGTAGGTAATGAAGGTAGGATACTGTTAATAATGGGATATGTAGGAGGGTGAGCCGGTCAAGGATCGATTCAGACAAGGTGGTCTATTGTATGACAAGTGACAGTTTAATTATGAGTAAAGATATCTGGTACAACGTATACGGGCCCATTTCATTCGGTTCTTAAGGAACCAGCAGAAAAAAGCGCAGATAACAGAGTGCACATGTCTCATATACAGAACAGAAAGTAGGTTGATTCTAGAAGATCGGGTCTTCGGGTTGGTTCAGGCTGAGGTGTAGTCTTCTTGGATTGGCCCTGTTGGGCCGTCCGTCATCCCTCTGAGTCTTGTTCTTTGTCACACAATGTTCAGCTAAAAAGGAGATTAGGTGTGTGCGCTGGTTTCTGCAAGTCAAGGCTGTCTCTTCCTCCCAATGTGTGGGTGTATGTCTTATCTGTGTGTCCTCGGCAGTTAGTGTGTGTAATGTGTGTGTGCTGTGTGTGTGGGTGTGGGAGCTATCCTGTATGGGACCTAACATGTTTTACTGTGAAAATACGTTGTCTCAGTTATAGCAATGTAATAGCAGTAGGCTGGTCACCTGCATAAGAAATAGCACTTCCTTACAAATCCCTCTCTTCACGTCTCCCCAGAGACGTGACACAACCTAACTATATCCAGACACAACAAGAAAACTTTTCCCAGAAGGAAAAGTTTTGTGATTCCCTCTCTTCACATCTCCTAAGAGATGTGACATAAACTAGGCTAACAATTACAAAGTTGAAAATACCTTCATGTTCTCCATTCGATCCCACTATGTACTAGATTGGCTACCAGCCACCTAGGAACTTGCAACCCTCATGTCAAAAGAGAACAACAGCTCATTGAAAAACAGAACAAAAGAAAATGATGTGAAATTTAAGCCCCCCTTTTTGACACCCACTAGGGTGTCACTCATTATCCCTTATTTCAGCAGTCATAGCATTTCATGAAAAGAAAAACAAAACCTAGTAGGCACTCTCAACCTCATCCTCAAATTCGGGCAGGTCATTAGCAAGCAGAGGAAACATCTGGGAAAGGGGGGAAAGGTCAATAGCTCTAGAGATAACCCTAGTGGTGAGGGAACGGATACATGGAATGCAACAGCATCCACAGAGAACCAAAATGGCCGCGAACACCGAAATGGAGACCAAAATGGAGGAGACCAGGGTTTTATATTTACCAAAGGCACTCATCCAGGAGTCCCACATTGAGGTATCAATCCCAGAATGAGATTTCATTTTACCATTAAGAGTCCTCAAACCTTCTAGGGCTACGGTCAAGCTACCATCGGAGGCTGTGTTATTAGGGATGAAAATACAACACTGTTCACCAAACATAGTGCAAGCTCCACCTTTCTCTGCCGGTAGCATATCCACTGCAATGCGATTCTGGAATGTATTCTATCCACATTTTTATTAACAGTGCACCACCAACAAATGGAGGACTCAAACCCAGCTGCCACCTGATCCACCAACTTGTACTCGTCAGGAACTCCCCTTGGGACTCCAATGGCGTCTATGTACGTCGGATCACCACTAGATGGGGTGGTGGCACGCCTGGAACGTCCCCTCCAATATTCAGGGTTCACCCCCTGGACCCTAAGGATGAGGTCTCCAGCCTCTGTAGGGTAGATAGAAACAGGCAAAAGGAGAGTAACAAGTGTAACAAGCTTCCAGTAGTATTGGAGGGTAATTTATCAAACAGGACAGTGTTGCCACACCACCACCTCACATCTGCTCTGGATATTGGACTGAAACTCCCAACAATGTTGATTGTATCCAGACACCAATTCCCAGGAACCTGTCCCACATTAGTACCGCCTCCCGTCATTTTGACACAGGTGAAATGTGCCCTGGCAACCTTGTTGGAAAACAATGGTTTCCTAGCAGTAGATTTAGTCATGGGATAGACAGCATCCCAGGCAGAGCAATTACAACTGGGGTTATCCGTAGTCATTAATGGGATTAAACATGTTAGAGTCACATCTGTAACAGACTTCTTAAAACACGGTATGATGCAAGCAGCACAACACATCAATAATACAAATACAAGAATTAGGGTCAGAAATCCAGTAACCACCATACCAGTGTACTTACCAAACCAGGCTCCCAACCAAAAGAACAGTCCAGACTCCTCCACCCCCGCCATGGTCCTCATCTCAGCAGATAGTGCACCAAGCCCATTAAAGGCCTTAGCTATACCACCATCTGGAGTGGTGTTATTAGGAATATACGTGCAACATTGTTCACCGAACATCTTGCAGACTGTCTGGCAACCCTAGATGTGGCCTCAAGCTGTTCAGACAGACCAGTGAGTGCATCACGGGGGTAATTCACAAAACGCTGTTGATTATAGTAGATATAACTGATCCATGCAGTCCGTCTAGCATCCACTATGGCTGGACCTATAATAGGTAGTAAGTGCCAGAGTCCATCATTCCTACCCAAGGCCTGAAACTCATGAGGAACCCCCACTGGCACTCCCAACAGGTTAGTGTGTATGTCAACTACATCCTCTGTCCATGGAGCACTACATCTATGTCTCCCATGGGATGGAATGTTTTCAGGTCCCCTGGATACAAAACCCAACAGCTGTTCAGAAGTAACATCAACAATGGTCAGTGTAATTATCAAACTGGTCAGAGCACACGTACCTTGCCAGTCTCCTCTAAGAATGGGTCTCAGTACTCTTTTGGGTCCACATATCCACCACACATCAGCCAGACCACTAGTTTGGTTTAGGCCTGTAACTGGCCAAGTGGCATAAATGGTTATGTTACTGCTGCAATCAGCTTCAGGCAATCTCCCATAGTCCATGCCACTACCTGTACCCGTGATGCAACTGTAATTGCCCCCATATGCCTTAACACCCCAAGGGGCCCGATGAGGAGGTACTGTAGGAAACACAAGGCTCAAAGAGGAACAGAGGGTTGAATTGGGCTGAACCTGGTAAAAACCTCTCAGAATACACAACCACCCTTCTCCTTCTCCTATAGCAAATGGGTGTGTAGCCAGAACAAGTCTAGCATGACTACAAATAGTGCAGTCCTTTCTTCTCAGGGTTTTAGCTGTGCACCTCATATAAGACAGCCACAAATTGTCCCTACCATCAAACCCAGTCTCAGTGCCTAATTGATCAATAGCTGTGTAGTCTCTAACATTAATTACCTGAATAGGATTTTTTAACACAGTGGTGGTAGGTGGCAGGTTCGGTCCAGGGGTGGTAGAGGAGTGTGTCTGGCCCTGGTTCGTCTGGGACCTCTGGTTTTGGCAGCTCCCTAATAGAAAACACATCCATCGTGTCTGTCCCGGTCCTTTGTAGTCCGAGGGTGTAAGTGCCTGCATCAGAGAGCTTAATAGTTTTGATGGTTAGTAGGATTTCATCACCTTTACAAAGTTCAACAGTGCTACCAGGTTTTCCCCATATGTTGGAAAACCTATCCACCTTTGTGGGATCCCCTATGCTATAAGAATACCCTCTTCTCCAATCCTAGAATTGTCCCAAGTTGGTTATCATGTAATCCCCATATGGACACCCTCCCCCATTACACAGGTACACTGACACTCCTGTAAAGCCCCACCCTCTCCCAGAGAACACATCACTAGCAAGAGCCAGACACATCTTCACTTCTATGAACAAAAACAGGGGTGACAGGACAGGGAGGGTTACTTCATTCGAGAGATGGCCCCCGGAATTCTGTTAATTCCAGTTCTCCTCTCGAACACTGTTTTTTGTTCGACAGTGTCATGTGTCCTACCCTCCCCCGTGCGATATGAATCCGGGTAGCTCTTTCAGCTAGCTGTCACCAGGAGTCCTTGTATGGTCCCCCCAACAAGCCTCTGGGACTGGATTGAGTGACTTCACCTGTAGTTCACCTGTAATGCATAAAATCCTGGACATACAGGCTTGGTTAACAAACAGTTTCTCATATGTTTTATCTGATTATATATTTAGTTTCTTATCCAATAGGCCCCATCCTATCCTAGACCACAATTTACCCATCCCCCTTTTGATACCTGGCTCTGCCCAGGTAACAACCTTACCTACTCTAAATAATGACTTAGGTAAGATTAGTATATTATCCTTCTGTTCTGACATTATCATGTAGGAGCGCCCCTTTCATTTTCCACATGTCCAATTCTCCCTTTTGTCTCCACTCAGTAACTGTTATCTACACATTCTGTTATCTTTGCTCGTCCTGGCTCCCTTTTAAAACTTATCCTCTCTGCTCTCCAACCTTCAAGGTCTCTGCAGTGCAGGGGAGGGCTCTTCTGTCTGCCTTTTCCCCTTATCTGTCTGTAGCTCGTTTTCTCATGTTTCCAAATTTGAACTAAATGTCTCACTGTTTGGCTTTATCTAAACTCATGGATTTTTTTTTTTAGAAAAACATGTCTATGGTGGCACTTTCTAAAGTCCTTATATAGGTTAATTAAACCCCACTATAATTAATTTACCTTAAAAAATAAAAACAAAAACAAACCGTATTACCCATGACCACAAATTAAATATTCAAATGGCACCCCCTATATACAGGTGTTAAAACCAAACACAAATATCTCAATTTCTTCCCTGCCCTGTTTGCTCAAAATATGTCCCAAATACTTAACATGAGTCTACCATAAATAAAACTTATCCTAGCTAAATTTTCACACCACGTTCATCAGAGAAAATATATTGACACTATAATGTAAATTTCACTGCATTTTTGTATTAAATTACCTTAATATCAGTATTACAAATTACCCTAGATTCTCCATCCAAATGGCTTTCCAATGAGGCTGATCAGACCACAAAGGAAAGTTACAATGGAGGTCATAAGTCATACCACCTTCCCTGTGTTTGATTACCAATTTCAAACCAGTTGTAACTTTAGTTAACGTCAACCTGCTCCGCCACAGGAGTGCCATCTGATGCACTGTCCAGCTAGACCAGTCAGGACCAGTCTCTGCCACTAAATTCTTCCACGTCCATTTATTATACCCCCCTTCTGTCATGTACCACACTGATCTAGACCAACTGATTGCATGAGTACCATAACCGCCACCTGGGCTTCCAATAACACCCCAGGTAAGTATAACAGTGGTAGTAGCGTTAGGCGGGATACACAGAGTAGCTGACCTAATCAATTCTGCAGTACACTCAAAGTCATTATTCTGAACTTGACGTTTAGACAGAACATGCGTATCCGAGAATATTGAAGCATTGGTGATGTTTAGCTGGGTAGTCTGTTCCTGGTCAGTGATTATACGCTGGGCTGCCCATATCATTACTCCCAATGTCAAAACAACATTGACTATAATTAGGACAAACAATGGGCCAGAACAACCCAGTCTTTCCCATGGTCTCCTAGCCCTTCTAGCCCATGGTGCTACTCTAGTGTCCCTATCATCTGAGGATGGGAGTCTCCTCCACATGATCAGACGGGAGGGATGTCAGAATTTGAATTCGAATTGGATGTGAGTAAATCACTTCTTACTTCAGCCAGAGTTCTGGCAGGGGTTGGGGCTGGTGTACAATGTGTCAGGTGGTGCCAAGGTGCGCCTAATTTACCTTTGACCTGGACTGAGTGTGAAGTAACCTCCTTCACTTCGTACGGTCCAGTCCACCTGGGATCAGCCCACTTTCTCTTGTGGACCTTGATCCTTACCCAGTCCCCAACTTTTACCCTTGGTTGTTCCGGGACGTCAGTCAGCTCCCTCTCTGCGACACGGTGTATCTGTTTGGAGAGAGCTGCAGACAATTCCGTCAATTTCTTCACATAGTCAGACATCCCTATTTGGTGCACATCAAGAGGGGGCATATGACCTCCCTCTCTTGGTGGCCCTGGCATTACTCTACCTGTCATTATTTCATGGGGTGAAAGATGTGTCCCTGCACCTGGTGAGGACCTCATGGCCATCAGTGCCAGGGGCAGGGCTTCCACCCAGGTCAATTTGGTCCCTGCACACACTTTAGCTATCTTAGCTTTCAGATTTTGATTACAGCGTTCCACAAGGCCCTGCGATTGCGGCCTATACACAGAGCCAAACTTGTGTGTAATGCCAAACCTCTCCTCCACCTGTCTTAGGTGCTGATTTGACGTGTTTTTTTTTAGAAATATTTTGTACACTCTTTGGATATACTTAGCCCGTCACTGGCTCGTGCCAGTGATGTATTCTTAGGAGACACTATTACTCGTACTCTGTCTTAACTCAGAGCCTCTCCGTCATATATCCAGAATTTTAAACAATAATGTTTTAATGATTAAACACGAGCCCCCAATTCAGGAAATGATTATCAACATAAACTATGTTTTAACAATTTGGATAATAGATTATTTTTTTTTTTTTTTTGAATTTAGGAAATACTTTGCTCACAATAATTTTAAATAATGGTAATAATATCAGGGACTTGTGAAACGCCGTTTACATTTAGTCTATAGTCAACACACAAATATTATTACATGGACATAGTTTTAAACACAATTGTTCAATTAGAACATCTTATTCTATGACATCACACATTAGTACATTTATCACATTCATTCTGGCCACAACACAAAGCGGACTTTTCAGTCCAACATATCTTAATCATACATTAATCTATTGTAGACACCTCACCGGACACTACCAGCTATTGGATTTTAACCTCACCGGACACTACCGGCTATTGGTTCTATCTAAAACACTAATTGGATTTATCTTTTGCAGATGAATGATCGAATCATACTCAGATGTTAATGATAAAACTGATCACGCCCTTTTTCAGACGCCCGAACGAATATCACTTATACATAGAATATAATCCTGGTCACATCAATACTCAATAATAGACCACCTTACCAGACACAGCTGGACCGGTCACTAGCCGGACTATCGGTGAAAATCTATCCTAGACTATATTTTATTCCTTACTGGTGTCTGCCACCAGACCGTTCACAGCCGGACTATCAGAATATTCTATTAATATTAGGTCTACTACTAAATATCCCTTACCGGTGTCTGCCACCGGACCGTTCTCATGCCGGACTATCAGAATATTCTAACTACTACTCATCCCTTACCGGTGTCTGCCACCGGACCGTTCTCATGCCGGACTATCGGGATATTCTAATTACCACATATGTTTACTTCACTGTCAATTTCAAGTCCATTATTTACGTAAAATTTACACAAAAATTCTTACCCACACTCGGTACTACTGATCGTAATTTGGTATGACTATTCGACAATATGCAAAGTTTGATAAAACAGGTTTTGCTTACCTTATTTTGTGGTCGACCAGAGATCAGTTTCCCGAGTTGAGCAGAATTGTTGTCCACCCCCGAATGGTTTTCACCTGTCCTCCGGGAACCGTCCTTTCACCAACTCGCCCCCTCACACCCACATCAACCACTCTGGACTGGGTCGTTAGTAAACCATCCCTCTGCTACCAAGTTTCTGTTAATAATGGGATATGTAGGAGGGTGAGCCGGTCAAGGATCGATTCAGACAAGGTGGTCTATTGTATGACAAGTGACAGTTTAATTATGAGTAAAGATATCTGGTACAACGTATACGGGCCCATTTCATTCGGTTCTTAAGGAACCAGCAGAAAAAAGCGCAGATAACAGAGTGCACATGTCTCATATACAGAACAGAAAGTAGGTTGATTCTAGAAGATCGGGTCTTCGGGTTGGTTCAGGCTGAGGTGTAGTCTTCTTGGATTGGCCCTGTTGGGCCGTCCGTCATCCCTCTGAGTCTTGTTCTTTGTCACACAATGTTCAGCTAAAAAGGAGATTAGGTGTGTGCGCTGGTTTCTGCAAGTCAAGGCTGTCTCTTCCTCCCAATGTGTGGGTGTATGTCTTATCTGTGTGTCCTCGGCAGTTAGTGTGTGTAATGTGTGTGTGCTGTGTGTGTGGGTGTGGGAGCTATCCTGTATGGGACCTAACATGTTTTACTGTGAAAATACGTTGTCTCAGTTATAGCAATGTAATAGCAGTAGGCTGGTCACCTGCATAAGAAATAGCACTTCCTTACAATACATGTTCGACAGGAACATTTGTTTAAAAGGTAAAAGGTCTTCCATGCCTGTTTCAGTGAGTAGGCCAAAGTAAGCTGAACGAAGCCTATGATAGTAAGCTTGTGGGTGTTCGTTCCGAGCTTGTTTGACGGTGTTAGCCAGTGAGCTATCGTGTTTGCGAGTCGCAGAACCACTGAATTCTACTTTCAAAGTTGTGGCAAGTTTAGCGTAGTCATTTAGCACGTGTTGCTGTTGTAGACGAATTAACCTTGTCATGTGTCTATTCGACGTTCGCTTCAACAGGTAAACCCTGTCAGAACCCGTAGCGTTCGGTTAGCCATCCATCCATGTTCAGCTAGGAACATCTCAGTATCGTTTGGCTGACCTGGAACGGGGTCAAAGGTGGGGAAATTCTTGATGAGTTTGTCAAGGTATTCCGTGCCAAGCAGGCGGAGAGGGTTGGCTTCATCCTGTGGAGAGATTGGGGCCGAAAGGCCAAGAGGAAAAGCCAAGCCTTGTTGTTGTTGGCCAAGAGGCGCAATATTACTCAATGACGAATGGCCAAGAGGAGAAGACTGAGGGACACATGAGGTAGGCAAGGTCTGAAACCTATCGTCTTTACTCCGGTGAGTACAGGGCCTGGATTGGTAGTCACGCTGTAGAGTGTGACCATTCTGGACTTCTTCCAGATGGTACCTACGGGTGGTATTCTGCTGCATTGCAGAGTCCACTTGAGTGCTTAGAGTACTGATTTTGGACACGTGAGTGTCACACTTGCACCTTTCGGTCTGAAACTTATCTGTCATGGTTTGCAGATAGAGGTCTTGAGTACGGAGCGAGAGATTCAGTGATGCGATTTCCTCCGCTTGCTTAGAAATCAATATTTCCATCTTCATCACCTGAGTTCTCTCATCATTCATTTGGTCAGCGACTTCAATGAGTTCTGCTGATTTATCCAACTTTGTCATTGTGTTCATTAACTGATCGTCTTTGGTCTGCAGTGTTTTGAGTAGAACCGTGTTACTTTGAGTAACGTTCAACAAAACTGCATGCATGTTATCAAGTTGAGCGCTCCTGTTTGTAGATAACTCTTCAGATTTATCTAGTTTGGTGTGAACATCATCGTATTTAGTTTTGGCTAAATCGAGTTGTTCCTGAAGCATATGATTTTGTTCCTGTAGATGACGATTTTGTTGAAAGGCTATTGTGCTTGATCATTGTCATATGTTTTTGCAATTACATTTATTTGTTCAGTTTTCAAGCACAGTTCCATAGCTAGCAGAATTTTTCCTTTTTCTGCATTTGTCATTGGTTTCCCGGTTCTCTCCATCTGTCCCTTCATTACCTGCTCGTGCTTCAGCTGTGCACTGCGGTATTGGACAGATGCCAATCCTGGGTGGCAAGACATCAGGGCTAGACTGGAGAGAACCTTTACGAGGCATGCGCCCAGTGGTTGATTTTGGAAAGCGTTGTTGTCTGCTTTTCCACTAATGGCATAATTAGGGTTGGTATCGCTGCTGAGGTCAGAGATCAATCCATTTGCGGGTGGAGGTTCACTAATTAGCAGGCGAGTGGGGACTACCCCCTCTGATAGCTTGCACATATTAGAACATTTTGAAAGGAAAACATTTTTTTCCTAATTTTCCAAAGTTTGGTTTTGGAATATATTGGGAGCTGCAAAGAAGATTTGAATCTATTTATAGACGTTAATGAACCATCAGTACTGGACAGTACTGTGGAAGTTGGACGTGAATGAATTTGCAAAAGCAAATTTAATTAATCAATGATAATGAAAAGTTTAAGGTTTAAGGTGTCTCATTTAATTGGAAGAACCTAGAAAGGTATGTCTGACAATTTAAATAAATAAATTGAATGAGACGATAATACCCAAGCAATTGAGATTGCTGGATTATTTTAATGTGATCCACGTTTGGATTTCCAACACTTTTTTTTTTTTAGATGTACTTGCGATTCATCACTACCAGTGATGCTGAATGCTGAAATCAAACGGAGGTACAAAGAGCGAGACTTCCGTCGAGCAAGGTGGAGGAATTTAAACGGAACACAGGAAGTGAAAAATGTTCCCTCTGTTAGCTTAGCCTCTCGTGCCAGCTATATCACGTTCTAAGCACGAAATAGGGTCCTCTCACCATGGAAAGGGTGGGTTTACTAGTGACGTCTCACATTAAACCTTTCGGCATACTTTGCTAGCGTTATGTTGACCGGAGCGACACGGTACATAATACGATATGCCTGTAGTCTGTCCACACTGGTAGTGCGGTAGGCATCTAAAAATACTTTGGCTCGGTCACCGAACAAATATCTTCTAATTTCTAACCTTTTTGGCTCTAGAAGTTAATATTGACCGACAGAAATAGTACCGTTTGGCCTAACGGACTAAATCTGGAATTTATCACTCATTGCTCTGACGCTAAAAACCACTACCGGAGACTCTCTGTAGCCTCTTCAAATGGGAACACACACACACAACCAATTTGAATGTATACAAAGCATTCTGTTTGTACAATTCTGTTTGCACACTTGATATATAGAATTCCACAGCAACGTCTAATTCTATCTTAGATTCCATAAATGTATATTATCAAAATGACCCAAACGTGCTTCCTGGTTTTAGTCCTCACAAGGGGGCGCCATAAAGGTCGTGTCTTTACTATCATTAAAGTGAAGACTTAGTTTTTTAAATCAACGATTCCAGTAATTAGTATTACGCGATTAACTGAATAATCAACTGTAATTAACTAGGAAGTCGGGGCACCAAGGAAAGTATTTAGATTACAAAGATAATTTCACAATATAACCTTTCAGATATTTTCATATCTGATCAATATTCTTCTGATTAATGATTTATTTATTTTACCTCACGTTAGTCTCATTCCAAACGTCGTAAATTGTTGGTTATTTACACAAACCCAGTCTTCACTATGAGTCATCCATAGATCAATTGTCTTAAATCATTTATTTATTACTAAGTAATTCACAGAAATGCATAAACAAACGAATAAGGTAAATGTGGTTACATGAAATGATAGGAAAATGTGCCCTGGTGGGCTGAACCGGCATGGCGGCTTGTTAGACAAATGGGAAATGGGGGGGGGGGGGGGGGGGGTCGACCAAGAAGTCACTACAGAGTGATAATTATAACAATTACAATGCTAATCCTTTAAACATGAACGCTCACTCATTTGGTAACAATTGCAATCAATATATATATTTACGCTCAGTGTGTCGCCTTGATCGCTGGTGAAAAGTTTTTCTTGTGTAGAATTGTCCGTCTCTCTCCCTCTCTCTGTCTTGGTTAGAGGGAATAGTTCAAAATGACATTCGTTATAGAATGGATGTTTCGGCGGATGTCGTTCTTCGCGTTCAATGATACCGAGTACTAGTAATTAAAATCAAGGACTTGTTCTCATTCTGTCGGTATCAATAGTCTAAGAGTTTAACCATGTAGTATGGTTAAAAGATTCAGCAATGGTCTGCAACATTTAGCCATCTCGTAATTGAGGTAAGCTCGGTCTACAACCTTTGTCCCTCTCCTAATGGAGAAAAACATGGTCTAGTGATAATTTCTCAAAGTTGGGTGTTATTCAGAATGGCAGAAAAGGCCTGTCCCAGGATGTCTGACCCTAACTGGGCTCAGGGCGGTCCTCTGATTTAGTTCAAATCCAATTCCCTTTTTTAGTTTTCCTTCATTAAACAGTCCAAAATCACATTGTAAAATTGTGTAAACAGTATCATACTCACTCATTCATCTTATACAACAATTAGATTAGTAAACCTTATATCTGGGGCTATTATATAAACAGCGTTATTGTAATGTGGCCACCGTCTCCCATGACCTTCCCAAGTTGTGACATACGGACCAGTTCATAGCTGGATTCTTCACCGATATTTTACACTTTCTCCGGAACATGAACTTTGTTCGTACCTCAAGTTCTGTGAGGTGGAAGGATTTCCTTTGTCTCCATGAAAAACTACTCTATAACTGTGTGTCCATGAGGTCTTCTCAGGAATTTACGACCTCTGACCACAGCAGCCTAGTTGAAGGAGGCAGGGATAGAGGGATGGGGTTGCTATACTCAAAGAGGCCAATGTCATGACACCACCGATAAATCCACTAGAATTGAGAATTTCAATAAGTATTTCTCTACAGCTGGCCATGCTTTCCACCTGGCTACCCCTGCCCCGGTCAACTGCCTGGCACCCTCCACAGCAACCCGCCAAAGCCCCCACCATTTCTCCCTTACCCAAAGCCAGATAGCTGATGTTCTGAAAGAGATGCAAAATCTGGACCCCTAAAAATCAGCCGGGCTAGACAATCTGGACCGTCTCTTTCTAAAATAATCCACCGAAATTGTTGCATCCCCTATTACAAGCCTGTTCAACCTCTCTTTCGTATCGTCTGAGATTTCCAAAGATTGGAAAGCTGCCGCGGTCATCCCCCTCTTCAAAGGGGGTGACACTCTAGACCCAAACTGCTACAGACCTACATCTATCCTACCCTGTCTTTCTAAGGTCTTCGAAAGCCAAGTTAACAAACAGATTGCCGACAATTTCGAATCCCACCGTACCTTCTCCGCTATGCAATCTGGTTTCAGAGCTGGTCATGGGTTTACCTCAGCCACGCTCAAGGTCCTAAACGACATCATAACCGCCATCGATAAGAGACATTACTTTACAGCCGTATTCATCGACCTGGCCAAGGCTTTCGACTCTGTCATTCACCACATTCTTATTGGCAGTCTCGACAGCCTTGGTTTCTCAAATGATTGCCTCGCCTGGGTTACCAACTGCTTCTCTGATAGAGTTCGGAGGGCCTGTTGTCCGGACCTCTGGCAGTCTCCATGGGTGTGCCACAGGGTTAAATTCTCGGGCCGACTCTTCTCTGTATAAATCAATGATGTTGCATTTGCTGCTGGTGATTCTCTGGTATACCTCTACGCAGAATGACACCATTCTGTATACTTCTGGCCCCTCTTTGGACACTGAGTTAACTAACCTCCAGACGAGCTTCAATGCCATGCAACTCTCCTTCCGTGGCCTCCAACTGCTCTTAAACGCAGGGAAAACTAAATGCATGCTATTCAACTGATCCCTGCCCGCAACTGCTCTCCCGTCTAGCATCACTACTCTGGACGGCTCTGACTTAGAATACGTGGACAACTACAAATACCTAGGTGTCTGGTTAGACTGTAAACTTTCCTTCCAGACTCACATTAAGCATCTCCAACCCAAAATTAAATCTAGAATCTGCTTCCTATATCGCAATAAAGCATCCTTCACTCATGCTGCCAAACATACCCTCGTAAAACTGACCATCCTACCGATCCTTGACATCGGTGATGTCATCTATAAAATAGCCTCCAACACTCTACTCAACAAACTGGATGCAGTCTATCAAATTTCAAATCAAATAAAATGTATTTATATAGCCCTTTGTACATCAGCTGATATCTCAAAGTGCTGTACAGAAACCCAGCCTAAAACCACAAACAGCAAGCAATGCAGGTGTAGAAGCACGGTGGCTAGGAAAAACTCCCTAGAAAGGCCAAAACCTAGGAAGAAACCTAGAGAGGAACCAGGCTATGTGGGGTGGCCAGTCCTCTTCTGGCTGTGCCGGGTGGAGATTATAACAGAACATGGCCAAGATGTTCAAATGTTCATAAATGACCAGCATGGTCGAATAATAGTAAGGCAGAACAGTTGAAACTGGAGCAGCAGCACGGCCAGGTGGACTGGGGACAGCAAGGAGTCATCATGTCAGGTAGTCCTGGGGCATGGTCCTAGGGCTAAGGTCCTCCGAGAGAGAGAAAGAAAGAGAGAAGGAGAGAATTAGAGAACGCACACTTAGATTCACACAGGACACCGAATAGGACAGGAGAAGTACTCCAGATATAACAAACTGACCCTAGCCCCCCGACACATAAACTACTGCAGCATAAATACTGGAGGCTGAGACAGGAGGGGTCAGGAGACACTGTGGTCCCATCCGAGGACACCCCCGGACAGGGCCAAGCAGGAAGGATATAACCCCACCCACTTTGCCAAAGCACAGCCCCCACACCACTAGAGGGATATCTTCAACCACCAACTTACCATCCTGAGACAAGGCTGAGGATAGCCCACAAAGACCTCCGCCATGGCACAACCCAAGGGGGGGCGTCAACCCAGACAGGATGACCACATCAGTGAATCAACCCACTCAGGTGACGCACCCCTTCCAGGGACGGCATGAGAGAGCCCCAGTAAGCCATTGACTCAGCCCAAGTAATAGGCAGATAATCCCAGTGGAAAGAGGGGATCCGGCCAGGCAGAGACAGCAAGGGCGGTTCGTTGCTCCAGAGCCTTTCCGTTCACCTTCCCACTCCTGGGCCAGACTACACTCAATCATATGACCCACTGAAGAGATGAGTCTTCAGTAAAGACTTAAAGGTTGAGACCGAGTTTGCGTCTCTGACATGGGTAGGCAGACCGTTCCATAAAAATGGAGCTCTATAGGAGAAAACACTGCCTCCAGCTGTTTGCTTAGAAATTCTAGGGACAATTAGGAGGCCTGCGTCTTGTGACCGTAGCGTACGTGTAGGTATGTACGGCAGGACCAAATCAGAGAGATAGGTAGGAGCAAGCCCATGTAATGCTTTGTAGGTTAGCAGTAAAACCTTGAAATCAGCCCTTGCTTTGACAGGAAGCCAGTGTAGGGAGGCTAGCACTGGAGTAATATGATCACATTTTTTGGTTCTAGTCAGGATTCTAGCAGCCGTATTTAGCACTAACTGACGTTTATTTAGTGCTTTATCCGGGTAGCCGGAAAGTAGAGCATTGCAGTAGTCTAACCTAGAAGTGACAAAAGCATGGATACATTTTTCTGCATCATTTTTGGACAGAAAGTTTCTGATTTTTGCAATGTTACGTAGATAGAAAAAAGCTGTCCTTGAAATGGTCTTGATAAAGAGAGATCAGGGTCCAGAGTAACGCAGAGGTCCTTCAGTTTTATTTTTAGACGACTGTACAACCATTAAGATTAATTGTCAGATTCAACAGAAGATCTCTTTGTTTCTTGGGACCTAGAACAAGCATCTCTGTTTTGTCCGAGTTTAAAAGTATAAAGTTTGCAGCCATCCATTTCCTTGTCTGAAACACATGCTTCTAGCGAGGGCAATTTTGGGGCTTCACCATGTTTCATTGAAATGTACAGCTGTGTGTGATCCGCATAGCAGTGAAAGTTAACATTATGTCAGATAACATCCCCAAGAGGTAAAATATATAGTGAAAACAATAGTGGTCCTAAAACGGAACCTTGAGGAACACCGAAATTTACAGTTGATTTGTCAGAGGACAAACCATTCGCAGAGACAAACTGATATCTTTCCGACAGATAAGATCTAAACCATCACAGTGCCATCCGTTTTGTCACCAAAGCCCCATACAGTACCTACCATTGCGACCTGTACGCTCTCGTTGGTTGGCCCTCGCTTCATACTCGTCGCCAAACCCACTGGCTACAGGTTATCTACAAGTCTCTTGTAGAAAGTCCCTTAGAAATCTGGATTCCCAATGAAAAACCATTGAAAAGAGAGTGACCTCAACAAAAAATCTGAATGGTTTGTTGTTACGCACGCCTCTATGAAGAGGGAACGCAACACCCTGCTACAACTAAACTCTCCGTGAAGCGAAAAAAAGTATGGACTGTAAGGTGCGAGTAAGAATGACAACAGACAGAATGTGGTACCGTTTACAAGGACTTTATTCCTTTACACGGTAATATGGGGAAAAGGGGCTGGACGGAACCAAAGCAAAGAAAGTAAATCTCAAAGCCTCCCCTCTCCTATCTTACCTGCCTAACCACTTTTACCTAATTTAGCACCACCTGGTGCCCTAACCAAAATACAGGGGGTGGTCCGCCCAGGTCTTACCTAGTGTGCCTAGACAGTGAATATACTACGGGGATATGTATGCCCGCGGGCCTCTTGCCTAAGCACTCCCAAGGTGCCTTCCCCTTCCCCCCTGGGAACAAATGAAACAGAATATTAAACAATTTCACAAACAAACTAAGAAACAAAGGACATCAAATAAGCTCTATCTGAGCAACAAACTCACAAAACATACCAACTCTCAGCAATGAACTCCCAGCAAAATCAACCTCTAGCAAAAACTCTCACAAACAATCACTCTGCAATGACCTTGTATAAATCTCTCCCTCCTGAACAGAACACTGGCTTTTATATAGCTTCAGAAGGAACAGGTAATTTGAGACAGCTGTGTCTTGACGAGGGGGCGAGGTCAGCTCTCCAATTAGCCCTGGAGTCGACCAATCAGCTGCTTGAGGGAATTCAGGAAGCCATTTCCTGAAATAAAACACATGCAAATACACAAACTACAACACATAAACTGGGGAACGTAACATTTGTCCTCAAGGTTTTGCCTGCTAAATAAGTTATGTTATACTCACAGACATGATTCAAACAGTTTTAGAAACGTCAGAGTGTTTTCTATCCAAATCTACTAATACTATGCATATCTTATCTTCTGGGGATGAGTAGCAGGCAGTTGAAGTTGGGCATGCATTTCATCCGGATGTGAAAATACTGCCCCCTGTCACCAAGAAGTTAAAGGTCTTACTCACATCGGCTGTGGAGAGCGTGATCACACAGTCAGAGGGTGTAGTATGATTCAATCTTAATCCTGTATTGATGGTTTGCCTGTTTGATGGTTCGACGGAGGGCATAGCGGGATTTCTTATAAGCTTCCGGGTTAGAGTCCCACACCTTGAAAGCGGAAGCTCTAACCTTTAGCTCAGTGCAAATGTTGCCTGTAATCCATGACTTCTGGTTGGGGCATGCACGTACTCTCATTGTGGGACCGACGTCATCGATGCACTTATTGATGAAGCCAGTGACTGATGTGGTGTACTCCTCAATGCCATCGGAAGAATCCCGGAACATATTCCAGTCTGTGCTAGCAAAACAGTCCTGTAGTTAAGCATCTGCTTCATCTGACCACTTTTTTAAAGACAGTCACTGGTGCTTCCTGATTTAATTTTAGCTTGTAAGCAGGAATCAGGAGGATAGAATTATGGTTGGATTTTCCAAATGGAGGGCGAGGGAGAGCTTTGTAAGTGTTTTTGTTTGTGGAGTAAAGGTGAGTTTTTTTTTTTTACCTCTGGTTGCACATTTATCATGCTGATAGAAATTAGGTAAAACTTATTTTAGTTTCCCTACATTAAAGTCCCCAGCTACTAGGAATGCCGCCTCTGGATGAGTGTTTTCCTGTTTGCTTATGGCGGTATACAGCTCATTGAGTGCTGTGTTGGTGCCAGCATCGGTCTGTGGTTGTATGTAGACAGCAATGAAAAATACAGCACTCTCTAGGTAGAGAGTGAGGTGAACAGCAAAACCTCAAGACTTCCTTAGATATTGTGCACCAGCTCTTGTTTACAAGTATACATAGGCCGTCGCCTCGTGTCTTACCAGAGGCTGCTGTTCTATCCTGCCAATAGAGTGTATAACCCACCAGCTGTATGTTATTAATGTCATCATTCAGCCATGACTCAGTGAAACATAAGATATTACAGTCTTTAATGTCCCGTTAGAAGGATATACGTGCTTTCAGTTCGTCTTATGTATTTTCCAGCAATTGAACGTTGGCTAACAGTACTGATGGCAAAGACATACAGTGCCTTGTGAAAGTATTCGGCCCCCTTGAACTTTGCGACCTTTTGCCACATTTCAGGCTTCAAACATAAAGATATAAAACTGTATTTTTTTGTGAAGAATCAACAACAAGTGGGACACAATCATGAAGTGGAACAACATTTATTGGATATTTCAAACTTTTTTAACAAATCAAAAACTGAAAAATTGGGCGTGCAAAATTATTCAGCCCCTTTACTTTCAGTGCAGCAAACTCTCTCCAGAAGTTCAGTGAGGATCTCTGAATGATCCAATGTTGACCTAAATGACTAATGATGATAAATACAATCCACCTGTGTGTAATCAAGTCTCCGTATAAATGCACCTGCACTGTGATAGTCTCAGAGGTCCGTTAAAAGTGCAGAGAGCATCATGAAGAACAAGGAACACACCAGGCAGGTCCGAGATACTGTTGTGAAGAAGTTTAAAGCCGGATTTGGATACAAAAAGATTTCCCAAGCTTTAAACATCCCAAGGAGCACTGTGCAAGCGATAATATTGAAATGGAAGGAGTATCAGACCACTGCAAATCTACCAAGACCTGGCCGTCCCTCTAAACTTTCAGCTCATACAAGGAGAAGACTGATCAGAGATGCAGCCAAGAGGCCCATGATCACTCTGGATGAACTGCAGAGATCTACAGCTGAGGTGGGAGACTCTGTCCATAGGACAACAATCAGTCGTATATTGCACAAATCTGGCCTTTATGGAAGAGTGGCAAGAAGAAAGCCATTTCTTAAAGATATCCATAAAAAGTGTTGTTTAAAGTTTGCCACAAGCCACCTGGGAGACACACCAAACATGTGGAAGAAGGTGCTCTGGTCAGATGAAACCAAAATTGAACTTTTTGGCAACAATGCAAAACGTTATGTTTGGCGTAAAAGCAACACAGCTGAACACACCATCCCAACTGTCAAACATGGTGGTGGCAGCATCATGGTTTGGGCCTGCTTTTCTTCAGCAGGGACACAGGGTAGATGGTTAAAATTGATGGGAAGATGGATGGAGCCAAATACAGGACCATTCTGGAAGAAAACCTGATGGAGTATGCAAAAGACCTGAGACTGGGACGGAGATTTGTCTTCCAACAAGACAATGATCCAAAACATAAAGCAAAATCTACAATGGGAATGGTTAAAAAAATAATCCAGGTGTTAGAATGGCCAAGTCAAAGTCCAGACCTGAATCCAATTGAGAATCTGTGGAAAGAACTGAAAACTGCTGTTCACAAATGCTCTCCATCCAACCTCACTGAGCTCGAGCTGTTTTGCAAGGAGGAATGGGAAAAAAATTCAGTTTCTCGATGTGCAAAACTGATAGAGACATACCCCAAGTGACTTACAGCTGTAATCGCAGCAAAAGGTGGCGCTACAAAGTATTAACTTAACTTACTTCTGGAGAGAGTTTGCTGCACTGAAAGTAAAGGGGCTGAATAATTTTGCACGCCCAATTTTTCAGTTTTTGATTTGTTAAAAAAGTTTGAAATATCCAATAAATGTCGTTCCACTTCATGATTGTGTCCCACTTGTTGTTGATTCTTCACAAAAAAAATACAGTTTTATATCTTTATGTTTGAAGCCTGAAATGTGGCAAAAGGTCGCAAAGTTCAAGGGGGCCGAATACTTTCGCAAGGCACTGTATTAGCTACTCGTCGCCTGATCCTCACAAGGCACCCCGATCTCTTTCCATGAAATCTCAGTTTCTTTCTCCGGCGAATGACGGGGATGAGGGCCTGTTCGGATGTTTGGAATCTATCCTTCCCGTCTGACTAATTCAAAGAAAAATGAATTGTTCAATTCGAGGTGAGTAATCACTGTTCTGATTTCCAGAAGCTCTTTTCCGTCTTAAGAGACAGTAGCAGCAACATTCTGTACAAAACCAGTTGCAAACAAATTGAAAAATCAATCAAAATAGCATGGTTGGTTAAGAGCCAATACATCACCAACATCAACTGTTCAGAGGAGACTGCGTGAATCAGGCCTTTGCTGTGTAAGAGCTATTTGACCAAGACGGCGAGTGATGGTATGCTGCATCAGGTGACCTGGCCTCAACAATCACCCAACTTTTATTTTTTTTTACATTTAACTAGGCAAGTCAGTTAAGAACAAATTATTATTTACAATGACAGCCTACTCCAGCCAAACCCCGACAACACTGGGCCAATTGTGCACCGCCCAATGGGACTTCCAATCACGTTCGGATGTGATACAGCCTGGATTTGAACCAGGTAATATAGTGACATCTCTTGCACTGAGATGCAGTGCCTTATACCACTGCGCCTTAGACCACTGTGATGGTTTGTGATGAGTTGGACTGCGGAGTGAAGGAAAAGCAGACTACATGTGCTCAGTATATGTGGGAACTCCTTCAAGACTGTTGGAAAAGTATTCCAGGTGAAGCTGGTTGAGAGGATGCCAAAAGTGTGCAAAGCTGTCATCAAGGCAAAAGGTGGCTACCAGGTGAAATAGTACTGTCAGATGGAGAGTTGTTGTTGTTGTTGTTGTTATTGTCCTTGTCTGCTGCCTTACCAGACAAGAGTAAGTGGAAGAGAGTATCGGAGCTGAGGTTTGAGAAGCAGTCAGGAGAGAAGCTGTCTGCCTACCCCTACCGCATCACTCCATACCTAGAGAATAACACACACACTGGTGAGTTTCTCCACACATCTCTCTCTCTCTCTCTCTCTCTCTCTCTCTCTCTCTCTCTCTCTCTCTCTCTCTCTCTCTCTCTCTCTCTCTCTCTCTCTCTCTCTCTCTCTCTCTCTCTCTCTCTCTCTCACACACATGACTCACACACATGACACAATACATTATTTTGCCTTGTTTCTATTGGGCACAAAATCATCTGCAAATGCATCCAACAAGATAGTAGATTCACAAGATTGATGTAGTTATTGTGCTCTAGGTGACATGACTGTCCTGTGATGAACCAAATGGGTCAGATCAGCTTGGCAATTGATGACAGAAACCAGACCCTCTCTCACCAACAGTGTGGGGAGGAGGGAGCTGGTGGGAGATTGACAGTTCACACCTTGTCGTATATTAAAGGAGAGAAGAAAGAAAATCCCTCTTCAAAATTTCACAGAGGAATGTGCTTTGTCTACACAGAGGTTTCCCGCCGAAACTCTAACACGTTCTTAAGCAAATACTGGGAAAATGTTCCTAACAGATAACGTGAGGAATGGTCAGTGGTGAGCTATAGAAAACGAATGTCATATTGGTTTTTATTTTGTGATGTCATTAAAAGTGTTATAAAGGAAATACTGTAACTTGAAAAGTATATACACTACATGTACGAAGTCTCCATCCTTAACGTTGTATATGAAGTATGAAAGACGATGAAAGATTTCTGTTAAGATAGGAATGTGATTTTAGGAGCCATAAGACTCTCCTGTAAACTTTGCACGTAAGTAGCCATGCCCCGAGTGAGGTCAGAGAACATGTCAGCCTGACAGAACCGTCCATTTCGAAAAGAGTGCATAAAAGGATTTGTAATGAAACTAACATTTAGGCCAGAAAGGCGTTGAACTGCAGCTCAAATCCAAAGTGGTTCGAACTCTTTTTTATATGTACTTTTTATTTCAGCTTTATTTAACCAGGTAGGCCAGTTGAGAACAAGTTCTAATTTACAACTGCGACCTGGCCAAGATAAAGCAAAGCAGTGGACAAAAACAACAACACAGAGCTACACATGGGATAAACAAACGTACAGTCAATAACACAATAGAAACATCTGTATACAGTGTGTGCAAATGTTGTAAGGAGGTAAAGCAATAAATAGGCCATAGTGGTGAAGTAATTACAATTTAGCAATTAACACTGGAGTGATAGATGTGCAGATGAGGATGTGCAAAAGAGCAGAAAAACAAAAACAAATATGGGGATGAGGTGGAAAGTTGGTTGGATGGGCTATTTACAGATGGGCTGTGTACAGCTGCAGCGATCGGTCAGATGCTTTGACAACTGATGCTTAAAGTTAGAGAGGGAGATATAAGTTTCCAACTTCAGTGATTTTTGCAATTCATTCCAGTCATTGGCAGCAGAGAATTGGAAGGAAAGGTGACCAAATAAGGTGTTTGCTTTGGGGATGACCAGTGAAATATACCTGATAGAGTGCGTGCTGCGTGTGGGTGTTGCTATGGTGACCAGTGAGCTAAAATACGGCGTAGCTTTACCTAGCAAATACTTATAGATGACCCGGAGCCAGTGGGTTTGGCGACAAATGTGTAGCGAGGACAAGCCAATGAGAGCATGCAGGTCGCAGGCGTGGGTAGTACATGGTGACAAAATGTATGGCAATGTGAAATACTGCATCCAATTTGCTGAGTAGAGTGTTGGAGGCTATTTTGTAAATTACATTGCCGAAGTCAAGGATCGGTAGAATAATCCGTTTTAGGAGGGTATGTTTGGCAACATGAGTGAAGGAGGCTTTGTTGCGAAATAGGAAGTCAATTATAGAATTAATTTTGGATTGGAGATGCTTAATGTGAGTCTGGAAGGAGAGTTTACGGTGTAACCAGACACCTAGGTAATTGTAGTTGTCCGCATATTCTAAGTCAGAACCGTCCAGAATAGTGATGCTGGACGGGCGGGCAGGTGCGGGCAGCGATCGGTTGAAGAGTATGCATTTAGTTTTACTTGCATTTAAGAGCAGGTGCAGCTAATTTCGTTTGAATTATTATGTGCATTATAATACATTAGAATATATTTGTAGGGGTTGATGCAATGGCGCAATTACACTTGACATGTGAACTGACGATTTTCGAAAAATAGGATACCTGTGTCTTACAACCCATTACAGCCCATTACATGAACGAAGAGTGAATGTTATCCACCACAGAGTGTGACAGTGCACCTCGAAACTGCAGATAACGTAAGGCCAGCTAGTGTGAAAGAATAATTGCGGATCTTGTTGATTTCCTCTACTGCTTCAAGAGGCCGACTGT
Organism: Oncorhynchus mykiss; assembly: GCF_013265735.2. Classification (NCBI taxonomy): domain Eukaryota; kingdom Metazoa; phylum Chordata; class Actinopteri; order Salmoniformes; family Salmonidae; genus Oncorhynchus; species Oncorhynchus mykiss. Next base: position 36,105,439 of record NC_048585.1, on the reverse strand, counting down.
CCACCTGGTAATTGTGTGGTTCCAAAGGATAAAGCGTCACCTATAGATGGATGTGTGGTTTCAGAGAGAAGCCAGCAGCAAGCCTGCGACCAGGCACGGTGGATGAAAGCCTTTTCCTGCACAGCAATTTGAAGAAATCCAGTTATGAATGGACTGTTTTTGAAGTTATTGTTTTAGTTTATTTATTTGTTGTCTAAGGCTCTTTAAAGCGATTTGAGTTGTCAATGTGTCGCATTGCATTGTGAAAAAAATATATGAATCGTTCTTAATTCATGGCATGGTTAATCTTTTAGCCAAATGTTGAATAGACATGCAGACAAATTAATAAATGCAGGAAAAGAGGAATATTAGCCAAATGTCTGTAGTCATAAAAACAATTAGTCTAAATAAATTGATGTTATTTTGTTGGGTAACTGATCGGATCTCGGACCTCCTTTAGAGCCGGCTTCAATCTTCAATATAATCATTCATTAAGAAGGTTAAGAGCCAGTTTGCACTGTTCTGTGAAGGGAGTAGTACACAGCGTTGTACGAGATCTTCAGTTTCTTGGCAATTTTTCGCATGGAATAGCCTTAATTTCTCAGAACAAGAATATACTGACGAGTTTCAGAAGAAATGTATTTGTTTCTGGACATGTTTAGCCTGTAATCGAACCCACAAATGCTGATGCTCCAGATACTCAACTAGTCTAAAGAAGGCCAGTTTTATTGCCTCTTTAATCAGAACAACAGTTTTCAGCTGTGCTAACATAATTGCAAAAGGGTTTTCTAATAATCATTTAGCCTTTTAAAATGATCAACTTGAATTAGCTAACACAACGTGCCATTGGAACACATGAGTGATGGTTGCTGATAATGGGCCTGTGTACGCATATGTAGATATTCCATTAAAAATCACCTACAGTAGTCATTTACAACATTAACACTGTATTTCTGATCAATTTTATGTTATTTTAATGGATAAAAAAATGTGCTTTTCTTTCAAAAACAAGGACATTTCTAAGTGACCCCAAACTTTTCAATTGTAGTGTAGATATGAGATGAGTTATGCAAGCTATGTAAACATAATTAGTGGCATTATTAAAGTGACGAGTGGTCCATTTATTAAAGTGACCAATGATTTCAAGTCTGTATGTAGGCAGCAGCCTCTGTGTTAGTGATGGCTGTTTAACAGTCTGATGGCCTTGAGATAGAAGCTGTTTTTCAGTCTCTCAGTCCCAGCTTTGATGCATCTGTACTGACCTTGCCTACTGGGTGGGGAGAACAGTGGGGAGAACAGTCTCGGGTGGTTGTTGTCCTTGATCTTTTTGGCCTTCCTGTGACATCAGGTGCTGTAGGTGTCCTGGAGGGCAGGTAGTTTTCCACCGGTGATGAGTTGTGCAGACCGCACCACCCTCTGGAGAGCCTTGCAATTGTTGGCGGTGCAGTTGCCGTACCAGGTGGTGATACAGCCAGACAGGATGCTCCCAATTGTGCATCTGTAAAAGTTTGTGAGGGTTTTAGGTGCCAAGACAAATTTCTTCAGCCCCATGAGGTTGAAGAGGTACTGTTGCACCTTCTTCGCCACACTCTCTGTGTGGGTGGGCCATTACAGTTTGTCCGTGATGTTTATGCCAAGAAACTTAACTTTCCACTTTCTCCACTGCTGTCCCGTCAAGGGATAGGGGGGTGCTCCCTCTGCTGTTTCCTGAAGTCCACGATCATCTCCTTTGTTTTGTTGATGTTGAGTGAGTGGTTGTTTTGTTGACACCACACTCTGAGTGCCCTCACCTCCTCCCTGTAGGCTGTCTCGTCGTTGTTGGTAATCATGCCTACTACTGTTGTGTCATCTGCAAACTTTATGATTGAGTTGGAGGAGGGCATGGTCACTCAGTCATGGGTTAATAGGGAGTACAGGAAGGGTCTGAGCATGCACCCTTGTGGGGCCCCAGTGTTGAGGATCAGCGAAGTGGAGATGTTGTTACCGACCTTCACCACATGTGGGTGGCCCATCAGTCCAGGACCCAATTGCACAGGGCGGGCTTGAGACCCAGGGCCTCAAGCTTAATGATGAGCTTGGAGGGTACTATGGTGCTGAATGCTGAGCTATAGTCAATGAACAGCATTCTTACATAGGTATTCCTCTTGCCCAGATGTGATATGGCAGTGTGCAGTGTAATGGCGATTGCATCGTCTGTGGACCTATTGGGGCAGTAAGCAAATTGAAGTGGGTCTAGGGTGACAGGTAAGGTGGAGAGGATATGATCCTTGACTAGGCCCTCAAAGCACTTCATGATGACAGAAGTGAGTACTATGAGGCGATAGTCATTTAGTTCAGTTACCTTTGCCTTGGGTACAGGAACAATGGTCTCCATCAGAGTTATCCTCAGTGAACAAGTTACCAAAAATGGATACTATAGTATTGTTCTATCACACATTCAGTCCTCTGGATACTGTAACAGAGATACATTTAGCCTCTCTGAGGGGGAAGGGCTGACTAGTCCTTGGACATTGTCCTTTGTGCTTTCCTTGTGCTCACACAATTTCTATTAGGTGCAAAATGGGAATCAAAATGGCATGCATCTACTGCAATATTTCCCAATAATGCCTTGCAATCTGCAGGGCTATAACGGACTAACATTTCAGTTGCTGAGAATGAAATAGGATAAAAGACCGTAAATACACAACTTGAAGCAACCACATATTTAGCCATCGAGCATGTTCTGATTGGCCAGTGAGGGGTCAAGCCTCGACACATCCACAACTTGTTTATTCATCAGAACCCAGACCTGTTGCATCCCCCCCAATAGTTCAAAAGTGGAATCCATACCCTTGCAGATATCATGGACAATAATGGCTTGAGAACATTCCAAGATTTGAAAGATACATACACATTACCAGACAACTCCTTTTAAAAATATTTTTTATAACGTAAGTCAGGTATGCTGGCCTATGGATTCCCTTGGGAAACCGAACTGCTGAACCATCCAATAATGGGATATATAAATAAATTATCTGGGCTCCCAAAAGGACTGACCAGTATAATATATATTGAACTTTTGGAAAGCTCATATTCTGTGTTAGCCATTAACCTCTTGAAGCTAGTGGGCACTATTTTTATATTTGGAAAAACGTTCCCAAAGTAAACTGCCTATTTCTCAAGACCAGATGCTAGAATATGCATATAATTGACAGCTTGGGATAGAAAATACTCTAAAGTTTCCAAAACTGTAAAAATGTTGTCTGTGAGTATAACAGAACTGATATTGCTGGCGAAATCCTGAGAAAAATCCAATCAGGAAGGGACTCTTATTTTGAAACCCCTGTCTTTCTATGCATCCCTATTGCCCATTGAAAGGTATATCGACCAGATTCCTTTTTCTGTGGCTTCCATAAGGTGTCTACAGCCTTTAGACGTAGTTTCAGGCCTTTATTTTGAAGAATGAGTGTAAACGTCCACATTGCCTAAGTGGTCAGTTTTTGGCTCTCAGTGTGATATTTGCGATAAACAGAGAGGTAGCCATTTTTCCTCCCAGTCCTAGTGAAAAGCCAACTGTCCCGGTTGATATATTATCGAATAGATATTTGAAAAACACCTTGAGGATTGATTATAAAAAAAACGTTTGCCATGTTTCTGTCGATATTATGGATAAAATTTTGAATTTTTGTCTGCGTTGTCGTAACCGCTATTTCCAGTGTTCCTAGGCATAATGCATCAAACTAACGGAGGTATTTGGATATAAAAAATATCTTTATGGAACAAAAGGAACATTTTCTGTCTAACTGGAAGTCTCGTGAGTGAAAATATCCAAAGCTCATCAAAGGTAGGGTAGCCTAGTGGTTAGAGCGCTGGACTAGTAACCGGAAGGTTGCAAGTTCAAACCCCTGAGCTGACAAGGTACAAATCTGTCGTTCTGCCCCTGAACAGGCAGTTAACCCACTGTTCCTAGGGCGTCATTGAAAATAAGAGTTTGTTCTAACTGACTTGCCTGGTTAAATATAGGTAAATTATTCATTTGATTGATTTTCGTGACCACGTTACCTGCCGCTAGGTGTACATAATGTTTTTCTAGTACAGTGGGGCAAAAAAGTATTTTTTGAGCAAGTTCTCCCACTTAAAAAGATGAGAGAGGCCTGTAATTTTCATCATAGGTGCACTTCAACTATGACGGACAAAATGAGAAAAAAATCCAGAAAATCACAGTGTAGGATTTTCAATGAATTTATTTGCAAATTATGGTGGAAAATAAGTATTTGGTCACCTACAAACAAGCAAGATTTCTGGCTCTCACAGACCTGTAACTTCTTCTTTAAGAAGCTCCTCTGTCCTCCACTCGTTACCTGTATTAATGGCACCTGTTTGAACTTGTTATCAGTATAAAAGACACCTGTCCACAACCTCAAACAGTCACACCCTAAACTCCACCATGGCCAAGACCAAAGAGCTGTCAAAGGACACCAGAAACAAAATTGTAGACCTGCACCAGGCTGGGAAGACTGAATCTGCAATAGGTAAGCAGCTTGGGTTGAAGAAATCAAATGTGGGAGCAATTATTAGGAAATGGAAGACATGCAAGACCACTGATAACGCCCCTTGATCTGGGGCTCCACGCAAGATCTCACCCGGTGGGGTCAAAATGATCACAACGGTGAGAAAAAAATGCCAGAACCACACGGGGGGACCTAGTGAATGACCTGCAGAGAGCTGGGACCAAAGTAACAAAGCCTACCATCAGTAACACTCGACGCCGCCAGGGACTCAAATCCTGCAGTGCCAGACGTGTCCCCCTGCTTAAGCCAGTACATGTCCAGGCCCGTCTGAAGTTTGCTAGAGAGCATTTGGATGATCCAGAAGAAGATTGGGAGAATGTCATATGGTCAGATGAAACCAAAATAGAACTTTTTGGTAAAAACTCAACTCGTCGTGTTTGGAGGACAAAGAATGCTGAGTTGCATCCAAAGAACACCATACCTACTGTGAAGCATGGGGGTGGAAACATCATGCTTTGGGGCTGTTTTTCTGCAAAGGGACCAGGGCGACTGATCCGTGTAAAGGAAAGATTGAATGGGGCCATGTATCGTGAGATGCGGGGGGTGCGGGGGGGGGGGGGGGGGGGGGGGGGGGGGGGGGGGGGGTATGGTCCACAAATCCAATTGAATCTGAACAACCCTTTAACTCGAACAGAATATAGAAAAATATAACCTTGGCATCCTGTAATCCGAACCATCAATTTATGAATTTTAAGTTTGTTCACAGACCGTATATAACACCAAGGAAAAGTTTTACGATTAAAATGGCCCCATCTCCCAACTCTTGACTGTGTCCCCTATATCAGGTAGGCACATTTCTTCATATGATGTTGGAGTGCCCTACAGTTAAATCCTTCTGGGCCAAAGTTACAAAATTCACTTTGAAGTGCAGAATGTACATATTCAATGCTTTTCATCTGTTATGTTACTTAATGATGATAGCTCCTTGAATCTCTCAATCAATCAGAGACGATTACTGCATGCAGACATTACTGCTGCCAAAAAATGGGGTGTGGGGTGTTGTGGTAATTTCCTTATTACTAAACATTGAGAGAGCAAACCACAGACAAGTCAGAGTTATATTATAAAGTCCATCTTTAATTATATGAGCTTCACCATAGCCCTTTTTGACTCTCAGATCAATTCAGTATCTATAAATGATTTCTCTGAGAGTGCTTACAAAACAGTTCTTAGTATCATTTATAGCCAAGACACTCCCATCTCAACTCACATGACAGAAACACAGATCTTAGGAACATTACACAAAGAACCTTTTACTTGAAAGATGAGTACCCCATAGCCAGATAGCATTAGCTATGAATTATCGTTCAGTTTTCTCTCTTAGACAAGGTTCTAATCGCGTTCTTGGTACCACTTAGGACCAAAACATTACCTTATCCAATGGCATATATCAATTGTCAATTCTAGATACTCCCATCTCAAATATACCCCCTCCTGGACAAGATCAGAAAAGACAGTGAGCCTCTTAGGTCATATACTAGATCAAGATAAGGGCAACCTCAGAGGGGACATACAATAGTTACAGACACATTCCCATAAGAAGACAAGCCTCCATTCTGTCCTCCTCCCCTTCTGATATTCTTCATAGCATCACATGGTTTAACAGATATATTGACATATGAAGACAAACCTGACCTCTTCCCTCTCTGGGCCCCTAGTGACTAAGCCCTAGCACAGAAGGGATAACTGCACACTGCCAACAGTATTATCCAAAAGAAGACATTCTAATGACATATCTCACATAAGCATTATTATGTAAATAAAACATCTTATTTATGAATGTTACCTAACTAATTCTGACTCATCGCCAACAGGGGTCTGGGGGGGTGACGACCAACCTTAGTTGCTAGGGGGGACGGGAAAAGGTAGGAAACATGGTCCCCGGGGCAGGGGGCTGGAGAATGTTGGCTGGGTGGGGTTGGGGGAATGGGATGGAAGGTTGGTGGAGAATCACTTATTTTGTTGTTTTCTTTTTCTGTTTAAATTACATGTATTATTAATTAAACTCTAAGTATTTCTTATTGTTGTTTTTCTTTTGAGTGGCAGCCTACGGGTACATATTTTATACATACTGTAGAAATGGATAATGTACCCGCCCAACAAAAAATTACAAAACAAATACAAACTTGGCCAAACTTGGCCAATAAAAATGTATATATAGTATATATTTAACAAATTACTTGATGAAGGGGGGATGAATACTTATGATAGGCACTGTATCTGGTAAAAAAAAGTGGACGTGTGCATGTTTGCACCCCCTATTTTTATTTGCTCCGTGGCTCGGGCAACCAAGTGGACTTCAAAAGGCTGTTTGGCTCAGCTCAGTCTCAACTCGCGAAGACTTATTAACTTAAATTGTTGTGCAACATCACGAGTAAGCTCTGGGCATCGTCTTTCAGCTGAAAAAGGGTATTTTCACTGTTGAGGCAGCATCCTTGTCAATTGTGAGCCAATGGGTGTGTTTGAGTAGTAAGGTTAACGAAGCTAACTGTAGACGAAAGTTGACGAGTGAGATTGGGGGGCACATCTGCGACAGCCGGAAGTCGGACACTGTAGTGGTTTTCCAACAGCAAAGCTCAGATCAACATGGCAGTGTCACCATAGCTGCTATTGGTTATACGTTTTTCTTTATAAATGTCGAAATAAACTTTTCTATACCCCTATATCACACACTCACAAACTAAAAGTGATATTTGAGGTCTCAGCAGATACAATGAAGTAGTAGAAGACTACTTACAACAAGATATGGCAGAGGACGTGCCCAAGGACAACGCATCAAGTGCAGACAACGTAAAATACTACTTACCTCACCATGCAGTACTCCGAGAAGATAAGGTGACAACAAAACTGAGAGTGGTGTTTGATGCCTCGTCCCATGAAGATGGCTGTCCATCCCTCAATGACTGTCTACTAACAGGACCGAACCTGAATCCGGATCTGCTCATCTGCTCATCTGCTACATGAGATCGCATTCATGGCAGACATCAAGAAAGCTTTCCTGCAGATATCCCTAGCAGAGAGAGACAGAGACGCCGTGAGATTTCTATGGCTCACTGGCCCACCAAGGGGAGAAAATGAAGAGGAGCTGCGGATGAAAAGAGTGGTATTTGGAGCTTCCCCAAGTCCATTTTTGCTGGCAGCCACAATCAGGAAGCACCTGAAACAATATGAAACAGAACATCCAGAAGTTGAAGAGATACTGAGAGAGTCACTCTACGTAGATGACTTCATTGCAAGTTCACGCAATGTTGAAGAGGCTTACCTTGTGACAACTGCAAAGCGAATGCTGTCGATTGCAGGCATGGACCTCTGCAAGTGGATGACCAATTCTCCTGAATTAAAACAAAATGGGAGGAGAGTATGACAACTGACCACCCGTTGACGTTACAAACACAAGGATTAGTGCTGAAGGTTTTAGGTTTAGTATGGAGGCCGGAAACGGATGACTTTGTGTTTGACCTCAGGCCGTTACTGAGCATTCTAAAGCAAAAGGAAAACACAAAGAGAAGTGTTCTGCAGTCGTCTGCACGTATCTTCGACCCTCTTGGTTTCTTAACTCCCTTCACCATCAGGATCAAGAGCATGTTCCAGGAAATGTGGGAGAGGGGACTCAGCTGGGACGAAGAATTACCACCTGATCTGACACGAGAATGGCAACAGTGGTGTTCAGAACTACCCCAGTTACACCAGCTCACCATACCAAGGTGGTACCGAACAGACATGAGGCCACAGAATAACCACACCCTGAAACTACACGTGTTCTGTGATGCAAGTGAAAGGGCTTACAGTGCAGTAGCTTACTTGCAAGGTGAGTCACAAGACAGGGAAACCACAAGTCTAGTCGCATCCAAGTCCCGGGTAGCCCCACTTAAGAAAATGGCGCTGCCACGCCTGGAGCTCATGGGAGCTTCCTGTTTGGCCCTGTCCGGGGGTGTCCTCGGAGTGGGCCACAGTGTCTCCTGACCCCTCCTGTCTCAGCCTCCAGTATTTATGCTGCAGTAGTTTATGTGTCGGGGGGCTAGGGTCAGTTTGTTATATCTGGAGTACTTCTTCTGTCCTATTCGGTGTCCTGTGTGAATCTAAGTGTGCGTTCTCTAATTCTCTCCTTCTCTCTTTCTTTCTCTCTCTCGGAGGACCTGAGCCCTAGGACCATGCCCCAGGACTACCTGACATGATGACTCCTTGCTGTCCCCAGTCCACCTGGCTGTGCTGCTGCTCCAGTTTCAACTGTTCTGCCTTATTATTATTCGACCATGCTGATCATTTATGAACATTTGAACATCTTGGCCATGTTCTGTTATAATCTCCACCCGGCACAGCCAGAAGAGGACTGGCCATCCCACATATGCTCTCTCTAATTCTCTCTTTCTTTCTCTCTCTCGGAGGACCTGAGCCCTAGGACCATGCCCCAGGAATACCTGACATGATGACTCCTTGCTGTCCCCAGTCCACCTGACTGTGTTGCTGCTCCAGTTTCAACTATTCTGCCTTATTATTATTCGACCATGCTGGTCATTTATGAACATTTGAACATCTTGACCATGTTTTGTTATAATCTCCACCCGGCACAGCCAGAAGAGGACTGGCCACCCCACATAGCCTGGTTCCTCTCTAGGTTTCTTCCTAGGTTTTGGCCTTTCTAGGGAGTTTTTCCTAGCCACCGTGCTTCTTCACCTGCATTGCTTGCTGTTTGGGGTTTTAGGCTGGGTTTCTGTACAGCACTTTGAGATATCAGCTGATGTACGAAGGGCTATATAAAATACATTTGATTGATGGGAGCTGTGATTGGAGCGAGACTAGCAAACAACTTGATGACCACACTGAAAATGGAAGAAAAACAGATCAAAATGTGGACAGACTCAATGATCGTGCTGCATTGGATTTGCAGCTCAGCTCAGAAATGGAAACAGTTTGTTGCGAACAGAGTGACGGAGATTCAGTCCTTGACCAATCCAGAGTCATGGTCACATATTGAAGGGAAAACTAATCCAGCTGACCTCCCTACAAGAGGACAAACTGTTCGAAACTTGACACAGAGCGAGCTATGGTGGAATGGACCCAGAATTCTGACATCACCCAATCAGTCCGAAGAGACTGATGATAACAAGGTTCCGGATGAGGTGAATATAGAACTCAAGTCCAGTTGCCAGGTTACTGTACAACTCGCAGCAAACAGCACAGACAGCACTGAACCTGTGTTGGAGCTTGAAAGGTACAGCAAACTGAAAAGAGTGTTCAGAGGCACCGCCTGGATAAAGAGATTCATAGCCTATGCTCGTACAACCATAAAGATGCAAGGTGAACTGACTGCTGACGAACTGTTCGATGCAGAAAAGTACTGGATTAAGGTAACACAACAACCGAGTTTTGGACAGGAGATCAAACTACTGACGGCAGGAAAAAGCCTAAACAATGACTGTAAAATCATTGTTTCAGGTGCTTCCTGATTGTGGCTGCCAGCAAAAATGAAACCTCTCCTTAGTTTATTTTTCATACCCAGCATAAACTACTTTCGAAACTAACAAATTATGAAACAGGAAGAGGCTGTCCGGACCAGCTAGTCTTCTGAGAATAATGAGCTGTCAATTGTGTGGGCTTTACCATGGCATTAAGCATGTGCTAGAAATTTCCAGGTCGTCAGCGCATGAATATTATGGCAAATAATTAACCGATGTTTGGTATGTTTTTACCAATACCTGTCAGTCCCATGTCACCCCCCATTGCTCAGCTTTGAATTTTCTGTGATCATGTGTCAGTCAAGAAAGTTGAATACATTGTATAGTAACATCGTTTATCAAATCAAACTTTATTTGCATTTAAAATCACAACACATATTACAGTAAAAAAAAATAAAAGGTAAGAGATTTTTTAAAACGGAAGGCAAAAAAAGACTAAGAAAAAAAAATGAAGGAAAAAAGGATGCTAAAATAACAACAAAATCATATTTTAAAGGCAAAGTAAAAAGGTGGGTTTTCAAATGTGATTTAAAAACCTCAATTGTGTCTGTCCCTCTTACCTAACAGGGTAAGTCACTCCATAGCTATGGGTCTCTGATAGACAGAACGCTCCGCTCCCGGCCTTAGTTCTACTGGTATTGTCAACAGGCCAGCTTGGGAGTGGAGCTTTCTCTCTGGGTTATATGGAACGAGCATGTCAGATAAGACTGGGCAAGGCCGTGCAATGATTTAAAAGTTAAGAGTAAAATCTGAAAATTAGACTGATACTTACAAGCAGCCATTGAAATTAGTATAACATTGCAGTGATGTGTTCATGCCTTCTAGTTTTGGTTAAAATATTGGCAGCATTATTCTGTACAACTTTCTAATTTACTATTTAATCATTAAAATTTACCTACACAAGTCATCTGTTCATGCAAGAACATCACAGATCAAAACTTTAGGCACAAACAATTGCTGTGGGAAATCACGCAAAAAAATACTTTACAATGCTAAATCTCTGTCGGTGACTGTTGAACTTCTAATTAATTTGGCCTGGTCTTTTGACTATATTCAGGTTATAGGTTGACTAAATCTATAAAACGCATAAAACATGCCATTGTCTGATAGACAGACATCTAGTTATTTACAGAGCTGTGACACTGGAAGGGTCAGTGTTTTGCTAAAATAATTACTCAACCCTATCAATAATGCCTGCATGCAGTACATGAACTTGTCTGAACTCATTGGGGCCATGCTTACAATGTAGCATATTAGAGGCTAAAGTAGAGGAACAAGTCTGGTTTAAAACTCAGCTAACAATTTAAGCAGCTGTTAGGATTTCCCATAGGCAAACATGTCACACTTAGCCACCATACTAATGCTAGCTGGTTATGCGCAGTTGTATACTGGATATTTCAACCTGCTAGTGAAAGAAATGATAATTGAGAACCTGCAGACTGTGCAGGAATTTCCTCTAGCAGCCTATAGTCTAATAAAGTAGACTCATACTCTTAGTCGGCCTCATTTATCAACATGCAGAGAACATTCATATATATGTTTCTATGAAAAGCAATTTTTACTAGTCCTCAAGACAGGAGTTTACAGTGGACAGTTCCCCGCAGCATACACGTGTTTCTTTAGAAGAGGAATTGTTGGAGGTATGGCTCAAATATTGGCATATGGTGGTTAAATACGCTACCAGTAAAATTATATACTATGCAAATGTTACATTTGAGGCCGGGAAATGTATGTAAAAAAAAAACTACAATACAATTATAGTGTCTGTGTTCTCTTCAAAACAAATGATACATTTTCATTTGAACTCTGATCACCAACTGTAACTTTGCTGTCAGAAAGTATGTGTTTCTGTCAGAAAGTATGTGTTAATATGTTAATATGTATCATTATTGTTCAAAAGAATACATCTGTAGAGCATTAATGTTGACTTATTTGGTCAATGTTTTTAATAATCAAGCTAGCATAGTCAATATCTATGATGATGCCTCAGGCATATACTCAATCAGATCAAGAGTTGGCAACAGCCAAAACCCGCATTACTGATGTTTTGTAAGTGTCGGAGGTGTAACTGCGTTGTAGCTGTCAAATCGGTGAGCAGATGAGCAGATCATTGTTACGAAGCAACAACCATCCTACTTGCGTTAGAAGTTCAGAATGAGAAAGTGTAGGCTATATATATACACTGTAGAAATAATGATGCTCAAATTGAAAATCATCAGCCTAATTGAGCTCTAGATTACATCTCACATTCCAGTGTTTGAACTTGTCAACAAGGCTGCATGGGATTTCTCGTAATGTGACTCCATGCAGCCAATGGCAATGTCTGCTTTAGGTATAATGCCATGTGCTGCTTGTGGACTTGACAGCTCTAACGCAGTTCCACCTCTGACACAGCCCCAAAAATAAGCTATATGGTTGTTGGCTAAAGCAGATCTGATTGAATATAGCCCTTAGTCAATCAATACACACATATCTAGTTGTACTCTGCAGCAAGGACTTGTTTAGGGTCTTGAGTAATTGTACATTTATGTGGAATAAAGAACAAATATGAGCAATGAAAACTTTTGTAAATCCCCAAATATTTGTGAAACTGCTTATATAGACGATATAAACAAATACAAACATAAATGTGTACTGCTAATCATTGTTTAAGAGTTCTGGGTTCGGGATCACAATGGTTCTGTGTCACAATATTGTTATTAAAGGTTTGCGCTGCTGCGACTTTTCCCTGTATCGACAAAGCAGTTGGGAGTGATCACTATTCATAGCTAGATGGCGCAGCAGCAGGACAAACAAAACACTAAAACGCCTGTGCTGATAAGGCAATGTACATTGTGGAAAAGGAAAAGACTTGGCTGAGAGTTTCCTTTTGCAAGACTTTGCAAACCGGAACTACCACGTATAGATCCACAACTTAATCACCGAGGTGACCAAATGACTTGAGATTTTAGTTCTTGGTTAACCGAGATTACTTGTGCGTATAAAAGTCAATAGAACAGTAGGGACATGACCGATTTAAAATGGTATACAAACACAAGAGGTGCTTAATAGGAAAAAATATTTGATAATGCTGCTTGAGTTACCTCTCCCTCTCTTGGACCCTTCTCCCTCCTTTCCCCCACAAAAATGTCAACGTTTATAATGGAAGACATAAGATGCAGGGGCTGAAGCCCTGGAAATCTCATAAGCTCAAGTCGATGATGATATGCTCGAAGATCTGTGTATTGCCCTTGAAGCTGGAGGAGAAAATGAAGTCCCGGCGGTCGGTGGATACCACGGTAAAGGAACGTGGCGCCATGATGTACACCTCTTTGAAGCGCTCAAAGAGTTTCTTATCAGCGTCCCACAGGTAGATCTGTGAGAAGGTAAAGTCGCTGCCCAGGGCCAGATAGTGGCGCTCTTTGAAGGAGAATGGCTGGAGAATCATAGCACCTCGTGAGGGCAGGGATTGGATCTCCATAAACTGTTTGCCACTCCAGCGGAGTACCTTAGAGTCACCTATATAGCGCGTCATGGCCAGGTAGAGGTCCTCCTTGACTCGGAAGGTCTTGACGGCCACCACATCCTCCATGTTGGGGATCTCTCCCTGCAGGGCAAACGTCTGGGCATTCCTGCTCCACTGGTAGATTACAGGCACCTGGGAGCGGCTGGCCAAGATGAGGTGGGACTTGCCATCCAGATCCACAAACTCAGCGTCAGTGTCACGGAACCACTCATGCAGGGACTGATAGGAGTAGAAGCCCTTGTCGTTCCACTTGTAGAGAGTGGAGAGCCCCGCCTTTGAGCTATCGGCAATCACAAAGAACCACTCGCCAGAAATCTGGAAGGCTTCAATGTCGTTGGGCTTGGAGATCTTGGATACCTCAATATCCTGAAACTTGCTGAACCTGCTCTGGTCTTCATCAAACTTGTATATGTGAGAACCACCAAAGAGCTGGGCCACTATGACAAAGACCTGGTTCTGGATGATGACCGATTTGCACCCAACGATTGACTGGCCTAAGATTTGAGACACAGAATAGACACATTTAGAAATTCAAATGATAGTTTATTGGCTTTAAAATACTGAAAATATAGTAATTAAGGAAGAGAAACGGCACTAGATATAAACCACAAAATGATTGCTGATAAATATGCAGCACAATTTATGTTGTCTGTATATGTATATGATTTATGTTCTATGTATATCACTGTATATATCAATGACGTCCCTCTCGCTGCTGGTGCTTCTCTGATCCACCTCTACACAGACAACACCATTCTGTATACTTCTGGCCCTTCTTTGGACACTGTGTTAACAAACCTCCAGATGAGCTTCAATGCAATTATAACACTCCTTCCGTGGCCTCCAACTGCTCTTAAATACTAGTAATACTAAATGCATGCTCTTCAACCGATTGCTGCCCGCACCTGCCTGGCCGACTAGCATCACTACTCTGGACGGTTCTGACGTAGCATATGTGGACAACTACAAATACCTAGGTGTCTGGTTAGACTGTAAACTCTCATTCCAGACTCACATTAAGCATCTCCAATCCAAAATTAAATCGCAACAAAGCATCCTTCACTCATGCTGTTAAACATACCCTCGTAAAACTGACTATCCTACCAATCCTTGACTTTGGCGATGTCATCTACAAAATAGCCTCCAACACTCTACTCAGAAAATTGGTTGTAGTCTATCACAGTGCCATCCGTTTTGTCACCAAAGCCCCATATACTACCCACCACTGCGGCCTGTATGCTCTCGTTGGTTGGCCCTCGCTTCATATTCGTTGCCAAACCCACTGGTTCCAGGTCATCTATATGTCTTTGCTAGGTAAAGCCCTGCCTTATCTCAACTCACTGGTCACCATAGCAACACCCACCCGTAGCACGTACTCCAGCAGGTCTATTTTACTGGTCATCCCCAAAGCCAACTCCACATTTGGCCGCCTTTCCTTCCAGTTCTCTGTTGCCAATGACTGGAACGAACTGCAAAAATCACTGAAGCTGGAGACTTACATCTCCCTCACTAACTTTAAGCATCAGCTGTCAGAGCAGCTTACCGATCACTGCACCTGTACACAGCCCATCTGTAAATAGCCCACCCAACTACCTCATCCCCATATAAATACTCACCAATATTTAAGCAATGATCTTGTCACCTGACATTCAGGGTGGCATTTTCCTCTCGCCAACACACACGTTATCAGTAAACACAATGTAATTTAAAAAAAAAAGGGAAATATGATACTGGAGCTCAATAAAGCTTTGTGTATACAGTGTCAGCAGGTATCTGCATGTATATTAACACTCTGGTTAAATTAAACATCCTTCTCATTAAAAAAATAAGTTAAAACATAAATCGTGCTGCTAATAATAATTTCACTCATCCTGTCTATTTGAAATGTTACTGTGCGCTTGCCCACAACAAGTGTGTTTGAGAGAGGAATATGTCAGCCTCAGTGACATAAGATGTCATGTTACCAAATACCTGTGATATTGTCATAAGTCCTGAAGTTCATCTCAATGTGGTCCCACTGTAAAACCATACAACTCTCTGTGTTGGGTGCAGCGATGGCCACATAGACGTCATTTTTATAAGAGAATGTGTCCACAGACAGAGACTCTGATGGCACCGACTGATGGTGGATAAAATCTGTGGAGAGTGGGCAATCTTAGCATTAGTATGATTTGTAATAAAACATGTTGTGTAGTGTAAACTAATCTTGAACTAAAGTTTCACGTAATTGGTTAGCTGCTCAATTAAGTTCTGGGTCCACACGTGTTAAGAGATGAAGAGATGCTAGTATGAGAAGCGGAACTGGAATGAGGAGCTACACCCTCTCTCTTTGCACGTTACTGGCTGAATGTCCCCTCCCCTTCTGAAATTTGAAAGATGCTAACACCTGCAAAATTGTGATTTATCCAAATAACCAGTGATGAAAAACCCAAACACTGGATCAACTGTTGTTCGTTATCCTATCACTGATGAATTTGTTTTGTAGAACGCCCCTCATTTTGAAGTCACACAAACGACATCTAGGATGACAGATTCAGACAATGTCCTATATGTAGCGATCGATAGAGCAGCTATATTAAATTCAGTCGTCAGGCAACAATAAAAGTAAATTGCACATAAATTCAAAACTGTAATGTTTGAATTCAGTCTTGTCAGGTAAACTGCTGTCATCAGTTGTTTTGAGAATTTCCTCATAACCTGCAAAGTGCTACTATGGTTATGCATAATATGCTTCTCATAGTTTATGGCAACTCTTATAAATTATATTATCATTGTAATGAGTTTATGTTAAGTAGGCCTTATGATGGAGGGCTCAAGTAAGACCATGGCAATTAGCAGTGGTGTAAAGAAGTTAAGTAATACTTTTATATTATATATTTTTTACTTAAGTAGTTTTTTGTGGTATCTGTACTTTACCATTTATATTTTTAACAACTTTTACTTCACTACATTCCTAAAGAAAATGATGTACTTTTTAATCCATACATTTTCCCTGACACCCAAAAGTACACGTTACATTTTCAATGCTTAGCGGGACAGGAAAATGATCCTTTTCAATGCTTAGTGGGACAGGAAAATGGTCCAATTCATACACTTATCAAAAGAACATCTCTGGTCATCCCTACTGTCTCTCATCTGGCGGATTCATTAAACACACGTGTTGGAATATGCCCCTGCCTATCTGTAAATTCATTAAAATGGTGCCATTCGGTTTGCTTAATATAAGCAATTTTCTCTTACTTTTTCTCAAGTATGACAATTGGATACTTTTTCTACCACTGCAATTAGTCAGCTCCCTCACCAGTGGAGATGCATTCATTGTGCAGGCTGGCCATGTCGTTCAGTCGCTTGTCCTTCATGTCCTTGGGTCCGGCACAAATTACATCGGAAACCGTGGCATTGGTGCTCTTCAGCCACATCATCAGCCACTTCGCACGGCAGTCACACTCAAAGGCATTTCCTCGCAGGTCACTTTGCAAGGACAGACAACCAGATATCAGTCACAGCATAACCATACCCTAGCCCAGCAGTTTACAGATTTTCTAAACTCCAATTCTGTCAATGAAACCTATCAGTCGCCACAGCACTGAACCCGCACTTATAAAACATACAAATGAGCATCTCTCTCTATACTCATGCGTCTCCTTCTAAGTGCAGCATGTGATACTATTGACCATCATATTCTTCTCAGACGCCTAGAGACAAATGTAGGTCTTCGAGGTCGGGCGCTCTCTTGCTTTCGCTTTTACTTGTTCGACAGACTCCAATTCGTTCTATTAGAGGATGACTCCACCCCCTTAACTAGTGTAAAATGTTGCATCACTAAAGCGTCTGTTATTGTTTTCATTGTATGATTGATTATTTGATTGATTTTATATTAATGTCATGCATCTTCCTCATTCCCAGCCCACATGGGCTTATAAGACATTTATTGGCTGTATCCAAATAAAATTATGATATTTATATATGCACATACAGTACCAGTCAAAAGTTTGGACATACCTACTCATTCCAGGGTTTTTCTTTATTTTTACTATTTTCTACATTGTAGAATAAAATAGTGAAGACATCAAAACTATGAAATAACACATATGGAATCAGGTAGTTCCCAAAGAAAGTGTTAAACAAATAAAATATATTTGAGATTCTTCAAAGTAGCCAACCTTTGACTCGATGACAGCTTTGCACACTCCTGGCATTCTCTCAACCAGCTTCATGAGGTAGTCACCTGGAATGCATTTCAATTAACAGGTGTGTTTTGTTAATTTGTGGAATTTCTTTCCTCAATGTGTTTGAGCTAATCAGTTGTGTTATGACAAGGTAGGGGAGGTATAAAGAAGATAGCCCTATTTGGTAAAAGACCAAGTCCATATTACGGCAAGAACAGCTCAAATGAGCAAAGAGAAACGACAGTCCATCATTACTTTAAGACATGAAGGTCAGTCAATCTGGAAAATGTCAATAACTTTTAATGTTTCTTCAAGTGTAGTCGCAAAAACCATCAAGCGCTATGATGAAACTGGCTCTCATGAGGACCGCAACAGGAAAGGAAAAGCCAGAGTTACAGAGGAAAAGTTCATTAGAGTTACCAGAGCCCAAATAAATGCTTCAGAGTTCAAGTAACAGACACATCTCAACATCAACTGTTCAGAGGAGACTGGGTGAATCGGGCCTTCATGGTCAAATTGCTGCAAAGAAACCACTACTAAAGGACACCAATAATAAGTAGAGACTTGCTTGGGCCAAGAAACATAAGCAATGGACATGAGACCACTGGAAATCTGTCTGTCCTTTGGTCTGATGAGTGTACAAAGAGGTGTACATCATGGCACTAAATTTGAGATTTTTGGTTCCAACCGCCGTGTCTTTGTGAGACGCAGAGTAAGTGAACAGATGATCGCTGCGTGTGTGGTTCCCACCATGAAGCATGGAGGAGGAGGTGTGGCGATAGGGGGGTGCTTTGCTGGTTACACTGTTGATGATTGATTTAATTAGAAATCAAGGCACACTTAATGAGCATGGCTACCACAGCATTCTGCAGCGATATGCCATCCCATTTGGTTTGGCTTTGTGGGACTATCATTTGTTTTTTAACAGGATAATGACCCAGCACACTTCCAGGCTGTGTAAGGGCTATTTGACAAGGAAGGAGAGTGATGGAGTCCTGCATCAGATGAACTGGCCTCCACAATCACCTGACCTCAATCCAGTTAAGATGGTTTGGGATGAGTTGGACCGCAGAGTGAAGGAAAAGCAGCCAATAAGTGCTCATCATATGTGGGAACACTTCAAGACTGTTGGAAAAGCATTCCAGGTGAAGCTGGTTGAGATGATGCTAAGAGTGTGCAAAGCTGTCATAGAGGAAAATGGTGGCTACTTTGAAGAATCTAAAATCTAAAATATATTTTGATTTGTTTAACCCTTTTTTTTTGTTACTCCATAATTTCATAGCTTTGATGTCTTCACTATTATTCTGCAATTGAGAAAATAGTACAAATAAAGAAAAACCCTTGAATGAGTAGGTGAGTCCAAACTTCTGACTGGTAATGTACATAAAAACATAGAGTTGAAGTCAGAAATTTACAAACACCTTAGCCAAATACATGTAAACTCTGTTTTTCATGATTCCTGACATTTAATCCTAGTAAAAATTCCCTGTTTTAGGTCAGTTAGGTCACCACTTATTTTAAGAATATGAAATGTCAGAATAATATTTATTTAAGCTTTTATTTATTTCATCACATTCCCAGTGGATCAGAAGTTGACATACACTCAATTAGTATTTGGTAGCATTGCCTTAAAATTGTTTAACTTGGGTCAAACTTTTTGGGTAGCCTCCACAAGCTTCCCACATTAAGTTGGGTGAATTTTGGCCCATTCCTCCTGACAGAGCTGGTGTAACTGAGTCAGGTTTGTAAGTCCTCCTTGCTCGCACACACTTTTTCAGTTCTGCCCACAAATGTTCGATAGGATTGAGGTCAGGGCTTAGTGACGGCCACTCCAATACCTTGACTTTGTTGTCCTTAAGCCATTATGCCACAACATTGGAAGTATGCTTGGGGTCATTGTCCATTTGGAGAACCCATTTGAGACCAATCTTTAACTAGATGTCTTGAGATGTTGCTTCAATATATCCACATAATTTTTTCTCATGATGCCATCTATTTTGTGATGTGCACCAGTCCCTCCTGCAGCAAAGCATCCCCACAACATGATGATGCCACCCCCGTGCTTCACGGTTGGGATGGTGTTCTTCAGCTTGCAAGCATACCCATTTTTCCTCCAAACATAACGATGGTCATTATGTCCAAACAGTTTTTGTTTCATCAGACCAGAGGACATTTCTCCAAAAAATATGATTTCTCCAAAAAGTACTACGCAGTTGCAAACCGTAGTTAGGCTTTTTTTTATGGCGGTTTGGAGTAGTGGCTTCTACCTTGCTGAGAGGCCTTTCAGTTTATGTCAATATAGGACTCGTTTTATTGTGGATATAGATACTAGGTACCTGTTTCCTCCAGCATCTTCACAAGGTCCTTTGCTGTTGTTTTGGGATTGATTTGCAGTTTTCCCACCAAAGTACATTCTTCTCTAGGAGACAGAACACGTCTCCTTCCTGAGCAGGATGACGGCTGCGTGGCCCCATGGTGTTTATACTTGCGTACTGTTGTTTGTACAGATGAACGTGGTACCTTCAGGCTTTAGGAAATTGCTCTCAAGGATGTACCAGACTTGTGGAGATCTACAAAAATGATCTGAGGTCTTGGCTGATTTCTTTTGATTTTCCCATGATGTCAAGCAAAGAGACACTGAGTTTGAAGGTAGGCCTTGAAATACATCCACAGGTACACCTCCAATTGACTCAAATGATGTCAATTAGCCTATCAGAAGCTTCTAAAGCCATGACATCATTTTCTGGAATTTTCCAAGCTGTTTTAGGCACAGTCAACTTAGTGGATGTAAACTTCTGACCCACTAGAATTGTGATACAATGAATTATAAGTGAAATAATCTGTCTGTAAACAATTGTTGGAAAAATTACTTGTGTCATGCACAAAATAGATGTCCTAACCGACTTGCCAAAACTATAGTTTGGGAACAAAAAATTTGTGGAGTGGTTGAAAAATGAGATTTAATGACTCCAACCTAAGTGTATGTAAACTTCCGACTTCAACTGTATCAGTTGATCATTTTTCTTTGTAGCTAAGGGTTAACTTGTGTTTGATCAGGATGACATTGCATCGTAACTTGTTTCTAAATATGTGTTGTAGATCAGCTTCCTAACATATGTAATTTAGTTCCTTTTGTCCAAGGGTAATTGTGTTTTATCCCAGTTGAAACTCCTTTTTTGTTACTCTGTCCTCATGCATATCGATAAAACAGTTCCATAACCTAATAATTTCACCCCTCTGTCTTATTTCATTGGGCTCCCATCCCATATCTCCTTGAATAGCAAGGCTTATGCACTCCAAGGAAGCATCTTATGGCTCTGTTTTGAATTGAGTTAGTTATTTTGGTTTCTTTACAACCCCAGATTTCAGCAGCATAGTTCAATATAGTACACACATGTGAATTATAGACTTGTGAATATGTACAATAGCCAAGGTCTTTACAGATTTTCAATTTACTACAAATGGACCCCAACGCTCTACCTGCAGAATCAGATATGGACTTTATACACCTCTCAAAGGTCATGTATTCATCAAAAAGGAAACCAATGTATTTATATGAACAAGTGTACTTTACGCATATTGCTCCTTAAGAAAAGTAATGATTACTTCTTATTGTACACTTTTTCCTGGAGTGCATTATATGGGTTTTATCTTGGTTGATCACTATCTCCACTTCGTACACCAGAGATTGACATACATTGCAAATCATGCTCAGTCTCTGCAAGGAGAATAGAATCTGCATACAGTAGTGTCCCGAGTCGTGTCATTTAGTTTAACTCCTAAATGTTCATGTTTGATTTGATGGGCCAAGTTGTTAACAAAAAGGGCAAATAACATTGGGGAGAGCACCTCACCTTGTTTGAGCCCAAACAGAGTGGGAAAACATCCAGTCCTCTGTTCATTTACCTGTACAGAGGCAACTGGGCATCTACACAGGGCTTTAATTGCATCATAGAATCTTCCATCAATTCCCATTTTTGTCTAAAAGCAAGGTTTCTATTAACCAAATCGAAAGCCTTCTGAAAATCAATAAAACAGGCAAAAATTGGTTCTCTCTCTATCATTCGGATTACTTTAGAGACAGTATACTGTATACACAGAGTATACCAAACATTAGGAATAGCTTCCTAATATTGAGTTGCGTTAATTGAGTTAATGTTTGTATACTCAGTGTACATGTACGTGGTCTATACAGGCTCTGACTTTCCTAAAGCCATTCTATTCATCAGCAAGCTGACCAGACAGTTCTGGTTAGTGAGAGAGCCTTTTATTTAGAATGAAGGAATACAATTTATATACAGTGCTAATTAGAGTAATCCCTCTGTAGTTCAATGGGATTTTAGGGTCATTTTTTGAGGATTTTGGAATAGGCTTGATTGTAGATTTGTACGATACAGATGGAATAATGCCGTTCTCAAAACAAGCCTGGAAGAGTGTTCACAACAATTTAGGTGATTTCATAACTGAATTAGATAAGTCATCAATTCCTGTTCCAATTCCTTCGGTTTAGACCGCTCAACCTTTCTGACCTTCTCTAGAGTAAGAATGGCATTCAAATAGTGGTTAGGGGTGTAAGAATCCTTCTTAATTTCCACCTCCAACTCATCCTTACAAGAACATGTTTCTTTCAAGGACTCATCAAAATAAACTCATTGTATGTGTTACCTTTATGGGAAACACAAAATTACTTTCAGTGTTATGCTGATGAAAATGTTTCCAATTGTGATTTTGATGGTTTGTATTACATTATAGATCAGATTACCTGTTTAAAATTGTCATCAGTAATGTAATCCATTGGATTACTCAAAATAATGAATTTTAGATTACTTTCCCTGCATGAATATTAGAATAGGTTAAATTAAAGAAAACATTTAAAAGACAAGTTCATCTTTTTTCAACCAAATTATTATTTCTTATGTAAATGACACGTTATAGAAGAGTGCGCATGCGCTGGCTAGCCAGAAAAGTATTGCTCAAGTCGAACACAATGGAATATAACATTGCCAAAAAAGTTTGGAATGACACAATTTTATATGTACAACATCTAAAGACCTGCATCACTATACAGAGAGTGTAAAAATACATATTTTATTCCTACCCTGGAATTGCAGAACAAGTTTCTCAAAACAGTTTCTCATAACAAACTAAAATTGCCAAAAAAGTGTCTGAACTCTTCTATAACATACCATTTACATAAAAAAAATAGAGATTTGGTTTAAAAAAAATAAGAACTTGTCCTTCAAGTCTTTCTTTGAAAACTGCCTTTGTTCAAGTTATCCTGAAAGCAATCATACATGTTTTATACAGTTAAAGAAAGAATCACTACACATCGAATGCACATGCATAACAACTCACAGCTCTATCAATGAGTCCAGGTCGATGAAGGAATCCCTGGGTAACGCTTTTAATTTATTGTTTGCCAAAGACCTGAGGGAAAACAGCATTGTCAGATTCATTCTGCAGATATTCCTGTCAATTAATCATCATGGAAATACAGAGGGCCAAAGGGCAAGATTTTCCAGAAAAAAATATACCCAAAAATGGTAAAATATTTTTTTCACATACAATATTGTATGTTCATACATTTAAAAAAAAAATGTCAGTAGTCTGTGTTTTCACACACTTCAACAGCTCTGTTTTCAAACGCAATGACCAGTGCAGCAGTAATAACAACTATAAGTATCCATCCATTTTTCTACATTTGTTAGAAATGTTTGCAGTTCACATTTTTGTTTCGACATGGAAGTCTATCAGTCTACACATTGCATTTGCACTAGACCATAGTAAATTACATTGCATGTGCGAGCCAAACATTTTAATAAGATTAGCCTACATTTGTTGTTGTTATGCCAAACTTTGTCACCCGAAGAAAGAGTAAACAAACAAACAGTCAAATATTGGCAATATTTATATACAAAACAATTTTACATTCAGGTCAGACACTCAGACTGTATTGGCATAATATCATTGTAGGCTATAGAAAGTAGAGGGTATAATGCACATGATGCTCATCCAAACTTTTCACAGGAGCTGACCAAAAAGAATATCCAATATAAAAAGAAAAGAGGGATGTCCGCTGACTGTTTTGTTGCTCCCAAAGGTAATCTTTTAATAGAGTGATAAACTACAGATTAGGCTATAATATACTACTCTGCCCCACCCACTGACAAAATCATTGACATAAAAAAACTGTATTACCACTAAGACGTGCTGGTTGGTCTTAAAGGCCCAATGCAGACATTGTTTTATTCAATATAAAATCATTTCTGGTTAACAATTAAGTACCTTACTGTGTTTGTTTTCAATTAAAATCGTCAAAACGAAACAAAAATAGCTTCTTAGCTAAAAGCAACTCCTCAAGCAATTTCTGAGTGGGGAGGGGAAAACTAGATGTTATTGGCAGAGAGGTTTGGAACTCTCTTTCTTAGTGGTCTATTAACTAATTTACCAGGCAGACTAAAACTCCATCCCACCAAAACAGACTGAAATTTCAGGCGGTCTTTTCAAACAGCTCTTACACTAAAAGGGCATTGTCATAATTTTCTAAATTTCACAGTAATTATTCCAACCTCATGGTGTGGAAATATATATGAAACACATGGAAATAATGTTTTTGACAGCACTAGATCATTAAATGTTACCACTTGAGTTTTCACCTCAGTGCAGGCGAGCTGATGTTAGACCGGTAAATTGCCAACTGGCGATATGGTTAGAAAATAACAGCACCAGTATTAACAAGCCAAAATGGCCAACCTACTTGCATTTGACAATAGCACTGCCTTGTGACAAGCTAAAAGTAGAGCCCTTAGCCTTCAATTGACATTAATACATCACTACTACCAAATGCAAGTGGAAAATAAGTGGGAAACCATTAGGTTGCATTTCGGGTAGAATATCATTGTAACTCTGGTAAGCCCTTGTAGACCTGGTAATTCCCTGGTAAGAAGACAATGTGGGCTAAAATACTACTGCATTATCCCCAAACATACATTTTCTTCACCGGAATTAAAGGAGAAGTTCAGGATTCAACAACTTGAAGTTAGATGGTTCCTCGCCCTTATTAAAGTAGTCTATGGGCCAGGAGATACTATAATACATAGTTCAGTTTTCTTTAAACAACCACTATAAACGTCAGCTAATTTTAGCCACCGCTAGCTAACAATCAATGGAAGTGATTGTAAATGGCCTAATCAATTTTAAAGCTGCATTATGTAGAAATTGCTCTGCCATTAACTGGTTGCTAAAATTCTAAAATGTTCACCTAATTTCAGTTTTTGTGACAAAACAAGCAATGTATTTTGTAGAGAATCATTGTACCAACTATACCGTTGTGAAATACATTTTCAATAACCAACAATATTGTAGAATCTGGTGAACAAAAAGAAACAAAAACAAATCTTAAGGAGGAAATAGAACACATACTGTATAACAGCACACAATAACACACACACTTATCATACTTACCTTCAATTAGAATGACAGATCTATAACTCAAATTTCTATCTGAATTCTGTCAGGTCACGTAATGTCAAACCACAAGTAGTGGATTTTAGTTGATTTGGCCATGATTTTTTGTGGTTGTTGATTGCTCCTATCACTTCCATTGCTTGTTAGCAAGTGGTGGGTAAAGTTAGCTGAAATTCGTAGTCTTGGCCCATAGATTACTTTGAAAGTGAGGAACCATCTAATATCAAGTTGTTAAATCTAACTTCCTCTAATGACAATGATGATTATTTGAACTTACAGGTGAGTCAGGTCCCTGAGTCCTCTGAAGGAATATTTGGAGACCGTCTCTATCTTATTACTCTCAATGAACCTAAAGAACAAAGGTTATACAGCACTTCAAAAGAGAAAATGGATTGTGTGATCACATGGGGCTAATGTATCGTAGAATTAATCCTGACTATAATAAAAGGGATACAGTTACTCAGTAGCTAATTTCTTGAACAACAAAATTAGCTTCAGTATATCATTATTTTAAAGATGAGTGAATGAATGGAAAGGCACTTACAGGTACTCCAGGTGTGGAAGGCCAGAAAATGCATCGTCCCTTATTGTCATCACTGAATTTGAATTAAGAAGTCTATGATAAAAATATATAAACAGTTAGTTACTTTGAACACAAGTGCAAATATAGAAAGACATTGTAGTTTAAAAAGTAAATGTATAATTTTGATTTATTATAATTCATTATATCATAACATTTAATGTCACACGTCATTGACAAACCTTCACATGTAGAATCACTGATATTTTAACATGATATATACTATACAACTAAAAGGTTAAGTTCATTTCTAATAATAGCAATCAAAAATTAAGTCAAAATTGTATCCTCAAATGATGGTCATCTCACTATAGTGATATCATAGTGTTACCCAGCGTGGGGATGTTTAGGTTTGAGGATAAATCTACCTCTGTCCTCCAGTATATCACTGACAATATATTATCTCCATGTTCCCTTTTTGTGACCTTGTAATCTGAGATGAGCTCAAAAGTACAGTTTTGCTATGATAAGCCTTTTTATAAACATGAGGGTCACAATCAATGTCATGCTTGCACTAAAATGTAAATTGCTGATGGACAACTGTACCTTATACTGGAACAAGGCATCTGTCCTTAAAATTGCCTACTGATTACAGACTGGTAGTGTGTCCATATTATGTATACCTCACTTATACTTTGTATACCTCATAATAAGGATATACCCTGCTAACAATAATGAGCCGTTAGTATGTCCCCGGGACGTCATAAAATGGTCACCCGAAATCAGCAGGACATTCTGTCATTGTACCCTAGAGGTTTTGTCTAGCTCCCTGGGATGTCCCCAAGGACATTCTTGGGATGTTATGTTCTGGTCCCCTGGAGGTTTTGTATTTAACACAATTTGACATACATTGTGTATGTTTATTCATACAGTAATTATTATTGAACACATCCTCACCTGGGATTTGAACTCACAACCTCTAGATTCACGACATTCCAATGTTTCTGCTACACCACAATGTCTGTACCAATGACTGATTACAACTGTAGGTAATGTTCCCTCTGAGTGCCACACAGAAGAAATATCAGCCTGCGCAGAGAAGCATGAGATTGAACTTCACTCAACTCTTTAGTTTTCCCATTTAGTTAACACTATCAATGTTTAGCTCTACTGTGTGAATTGTGCTCGAATCAACGCAATATAAAATAAAATAACATTTTATTAGTCACATGCTCCGCATACAACAACCTTACAGTGAAATGCTTACTTACGAGTCCCAAAGCAACAGTGCTGTTTAAAAAAAAAATTGAGATAGGAATAAGAGATAAAAGTAATAAGTAATTAAAGAGCAGAAGTAAAAAATAACAATATATACAAGGGGGTGCCAGGACAGAGTCAATGTGTGGGGGCACCGGTTAGTTGAGGTACTAAGTACATGTACATACAACGGTATATAGGTAGAGTTATGCATAGATGACAACAGAGAGTGGCAGTGGTGTGGAAAGGGGGAGGGGCAATGAAAATAGTCTGGGTAGCCATTTGACTAGATGTTCAGGAGCTGTATGGCTTGGGAGTAGAAGCTGTTTAGAAGCCTCTTGGACCTAGACTTGGTGGTCCAGTACCGCTTGCCATGTGGTAGCAGAGAGAAGTCTATGACTAGGGTGGCTGGAGTCTTTGACAATTTTTAGGGCCTTCCTCTGACACCACCTTGTATAGAGGTCCTGGATGGCAGGAAGCTTGGCCCCAGTGATGTACTGGGCCATTCACACTACCCTCTGTTGTGCCTTGCGGTCAGAGGCCAAGCATTTGCCATACCAGGCAGATGGTGCAGCTGGGGAACCTTTTGAGGATCTGAGGACCCATGCCAAATCTTTTCAGTCTCCTGAGGGGGAATAGGTTTTGTCGTGCCCGCTTCATGACTGTCTTGGTGTGTTTGGACCATGTTAGTTTGTTGGTGATGTGGACACCAAGGATCGTGAAGCTCTCAACCTGCTCCACTGCAGCCCTGTCGATGAGAATGGGGGCATGCTCTGTCCTCTTTTTCCTGTAGTCCACAATCATGTCCTTTGTCTTGATCACGTTGAGGGAGAGGTTGTTGTCCTGGCACCACACGGCCAGGTCTCTGACCTCCTCCCTATAGGCTGTCTTGTTGTTGTCGGTGACACTCTTGTGTCATCGGCAAACTTAATGATGGTGTTGGAGTCGTGCCTGGCCGTGCAGTCATGAGTGAACAGAGAGTACAGGAGGGGGCTGAGCATACACACCTGAGGGGCTCCTGTGTTGAGGATCAGCGTGGCGGATGTGTTGTTACCTGCCCTTACCACCTGGGGGCGGCCCGTCAGGAAGTCCAGGATCCAGTTGCAGAGGGATGTGTTTAGTCCCAGTGTCCATAACTTATTGATGAGCTTTGAGGGCACTATGGTGTTGAACCCTGAGCTGTAGTCAATGAATAGTATTCTCACATAAGTGTTCCTTTTGTCCAGGTGGGAAAGGGCAGTGTGGATTGCAATAGAGATTGCATCATCTGTGGATCTGTTGAGGCGGTATGCAAATTGGGGTGGGTCTAGGGTTTTTGGGATGATGGTGTTGATGTGAGCCATGACCAGCCTTTCAAAGCACTTCATGGCTACAGATGTGAGTGCTGCAGGTCAGTAGTCATTTAGGTAGGTTACCTTAGTGTTCTTGGGCACAGGCACTATGGTAGTCTGCTTAAAACATGTTGGTATTACAGACTCGGACAGGGAAAGGTTGAACATTTCAGTGAAGACACTTACTACTTGGTTAGCTAGCGCATGCTCGCAGTACACGTCCTGGTAATCTGTTTGGCCCTACGGCCTTGTGAATGTTGACCTGTCTAAAGGTCTTACTCACATCGGCTGCGGAGAGCGTGATCACACAGTCCTCAGGTACAGCTGGTGCTCTCATGCATGTTTCAGTATTATTTGCCTCGAAGCGAGCATAGAAGTAGTTTAGCTCGTCTGGTAGGCTCGTGTTACTGGGTAGGTCTCGGCTGTGCTTCCCTTTGTAGTCTGTAATGGTTTGCAAGCCCTGCCACATCCGTCACGTGTCAGAGCTGGTGTAGTTTGACTCGATCTTAGTCCTGTATTGACGCTTTGCCTGTTTGATGGTTCGTATTCGGCTAAGGTGTATGTAAACTTCCGACTTCAACTGTAAGTTTTCAGACCATTTGCTATGAGACTTGAAATTGAGCTCACATCAATACTTGATGTTTCTACAACTTTATTGGAGTCCACCTGTGGTAAATTCAATTGATTGGACATTATTTGGAAAGGCACACTCCTGTCTATATAAGGTCACACAGTTGACAGTGCATGTCAGAGCAAAAACCAAGCTATGAGGTTGAAGGAATTGTCCGTAGAGCTCTGAGACAGGATTGTGTCAAGGTACATATCTGGGGAAGGGTAACAAAACATTTATGCAGCATTGAAGGTCCCCAAGAACACAGTGGCCTCCATCATTATTAAATGGAAGAAGTTTTGAACCACCAAGACTTCCTAGAACTGGCCGACCCGGCCAAAATGAGCAATCGGTGGAGAAGGGCTTTGGTCCGGGAGAAAACAAAGAACCTGATGGTCACTCTTACAGAGTTCCTCTGTGGAGATGGGGGGAATCTTCCAGAAGGACAACCATCTCTGCAGCACCAAATAGGCCCTTACGGTAGAGTGGCTAGATGGAAGCCACTCCTCAGTAAAGGGCACATTAAAGCCCTTTTAGAGTTTGCCAAAAGGCACCTTTAGGACTCTCAGACCATGAGAAACAAGATTCTCTGGTCTGATGAAACCAAGATTGATCTCTTTGGCCTGAATGCTAAGCGTCAAGTCTGAAGGAAACCAGGCATCATTCATCACCTGGCCAATACCATCCCCATGGTGAAGCATGATGGTGGCAGCATCATGCTGTGGGAATGTTTTTCAACGGCAGGGACTGGGACAATAGTCAGGATCAAGGGAAAGATGAACTGAGCAAAGTACAGAGAAATCCTTAATGAAAACCTGCTCCAGAGCTCTCAGAACGTCAGAATGGGGGCGAAGGTTCACCTTCCAACAAGACAATGATCCTAAGCACACAGCCAAGACAACGCAGGTTTTGGCTTTGGGACAAGTCTCTGAAGGTCCTTGAGTGGCCCAGCCAGAGCCCGGACTTAAACCTGATCGACATCTCTGGAGAGACCTGAAAATAGCTGTGCAGCTAGGGGCCCCATCCCACTTCAAATCAAATCAAATGTTATTTGTCACATACACACGGTTAGCAGATGTTAATGCGAGTGCAGCGAAATGCAGCGAAATACAATTTCACATCAACTACCTTATACACACCAGTGTAAAGGAATGAATAAGAATATGTACATAAAATATATTTGGATGAGCGATGGCATAGGCAAGATGCAGTAGATGGTATAGAGTACAGTATATACATATGAGATTAGCAGTGTAGGGTATGTAAGCATTATATAAAGTGACATAGTTTAAAGTGACTAGTGATACATGTATTGCATCCAATTTTTTATTATTAAAGTGGCTGGAGATAGAGTCAGTATGTTGGCAGCAGCCACTCAATGTAGGTGATGGCTGTTTAACAGTGTGATGGCCTTGAGATAGAAGCTGTTTTTCAGTCTCTTGGTCCCAGCTTTGATGCACCTGTACTGACCTTGCCATCTGGATGCTAACGGGGTGAACAAGCAGTGGCTCGGGTGGTTGTTGTCCTTGATGATCTTTTTGGCCTTCCTGTGATATCGGGTGGTGTAGGTGTCCTGGAGAGCAGGTAGTTTTCCCCCGGTGATGCGTTGTGCAGACCTCACTACCCTCTGGAGAGCCTTACAGTTGTGGGCGGAGCAGTTGCCGTACCAGGTGGTGATACAGCCCGACAGGATGCTCTCGATTGTGCATCTGTAAAAGTTTGTGAGTGATTTTGGCGACAAGCCAAATTTTTTCAGCCTCCTGAGGTTGAAGAGGCGCTGTTGCGCCTTCTTCACCACGCTGTCTGTGTGGGTGGACCATTCCAGTTTGTCCGTGATGTGTACGCGGAGGAAGTTAAAAGTTTCCACTTTATCCACTACTGTCCCGTCGATGTGGATAGGGGGGTGCTCCCTCTGCTGAGCTTGAGAGGATCTGCAGAGAAGAGTGGGAGAAATTCCCCAAATACAGGTGTGCCAAGTGTATCGTCAAACCCAAGAAAACTCAAAGCTGTAATTGCTGCCAAAGGTGCAAAATCCATTATATTTATCATAGTGATTCAGGAGTAACATTAAAACACCAACAACTATACTAAAAAACCAACCTCAAATAAATGAAATTAATGAAAGATTAATGAAAGATTAATGAAAGAATAGTCAGATTAACTGATAATTAAAATAGCAGTGTAGATGGCACTATAGGTAATACATGTGTATTACCTATTCTGAAATTCTACAAACTGTGGCACAGCAGAAAGAAAAAGCATACTCCAAATCCAGAGGTTGTGAATTCAAAGCACAGGTAGGGTATTGGAAAGTCAGTACTAAATGATCATGTCAAACGCAATAACATTGTCATTGTTTAAATAATTTACACTATTTTAGCTGAATAGCATACCACTTACCTTAAAACCCTGACACATTTTTCATTACTTCATTTACACTACATGACCAAAGTATGTGGACAACTGCTTGTCAAACACCTCATACCAAAATCATGGGCGTTAATATGGAGTTGGTCCCCCCTTTGCTGCTGTAACAGCCTCCACTCCTCTGGGAAGGCTTTCCACTAGATGTTGGAACATTGCTGCAGGGACTTGCTTCCATTCAGCCACAAGACCATTAGTGAGGTCAGGCACTGATTTTGGGTGATTAGACCTGGTGTAACAGTATAACTTTAGACCGTCCCCTCGCGAACCAGGGACCCTCTGCACACATCAACAACAGTCACCCTCAAAGCATCGTTACCCATCGCTCCACAAAAGCCGCGGCCCTTGCAGAGCAAGGGTAACCACTACTTCAAGGTCTCAAAGCAAGTGATGTCACCAATTGAAACACTATTTAGCGCACACCACCGCTAACTAGCTAGCCGTTTCACATCCATTACACTGGCTCGCAGTCGGCGTCCCAATTCATCCCAAAGGTGTTCGATAGAGTTTAGTTCAGGGCTCCGTGAAGGCCAGTCAAGTTCTTCCACACTGATCTCGAAAAACCAATTCTGTATGGACCTCGTTTTGTGCACGGGGGCATTGTCATGCTGAAACAGGGAAGGGTCTTCCCAAAACTTTTGCCACAAAGTTGGAAGCACAGAATCATCTAGAATGTCATTGTATGCTGTAGCGTTAAGATTTCCCTTCACTGGAATTAAGGGGCCTAGCCTGAACCATGAAAAACAGCCCCAGACCATTATTCCTCCTCCACCAAACTTTACATTTGACACTATGCATTTGGGCAGGTAGCGTTCTTCTGGCATCCGCCAAACCCAGATTTGTCCGTCAGACTTCCAGATGGTGAAGTGTGATTCATCACTACAAAGAACACATTTCCACTGCTCCAGAGTCCAATGGCGGAAAGCTTTACACCACCCCAGCTGATGCTTGACATTGTGCATGGTGATCTAAGGCTTGTGTGTGTGTGGCTGCACGGCCGAAGCCCCCGACGACCAGTTCTTCCAGGGACAGTTTGGAACTCTGTAGAGTGTGTTGCAAAGGACAGATTTGGCAGTCCCATTATGTGTGCTTGTGTGGCCTGTCACTTTGCGGTTGAGTTGTTGTTGCTCCTAGATGTTTCCACTTCACAATAACAGCACTTACAGTTGACTGGGGCAGCTCTAGCAGGGCAGAAATTTGATGAACTGTTGGAAAGGTTGCATCTTATGACGGTGCCAAGTTGAAAGTCACTGAGCTCTTCAGTATGGGCAATTCGACTGCCAATGTTTGTCTATGGAGATTGCATTGCTGTGTGCTCAATTTTATACACCTGTCAGCAACGGGTGTGGCTGAAATAGCCGAATCCACTAATTTCAAGGTGTGTCCACATACTTCTGTATATATAGTGTATCATGGTTTGGGACACATAGGACAATCAGGGGAGCTTCAGGGGACCATGACACAACGTACCAAGAACGTCTTTAAAAAATTATTCGGGGGTGTCCCTAGGACAAACCGGGAATTAAACAAAATGACACAACTTCCCAAGAAAGATCAAAAAATGTTCTCGGGGACATCCCCGGGACAAACCAGGAACTAGACAAAACCTACAGGGAACAAAGACACGTCCCAAGAAAAGTCCTAGAGAACGTTCCCTTGGAACCATCACGCAATGTCTAAGGACTAGTCAAATTAACATCCTGAGAATATCCTAAAAAGGTCCTGATATGGTCCTCAGTGACATCCTAGGAACTTATAGGGGACTAGACAAAGGTCCCCCAGAGAACATTGCCTTTGGACCATCACACAACGTTCGAAACTCTTAAGAGACCTAATGGGAATGTCACCGAATGTGCTCAGGACATCCCCTGTTTGCTAGGTATGCTCATCATCAAATTCAGTACTGAGCACTCCACTAAGCCTACATTCCCTACATGCTAAAATAGACAAGTAAAATGTTAAGGTAATTAAAAAACACACAAAAACTATATGAATATCAAGTCATATGTAAGGTAGAATATGGTAAGAACAACATTCATGTCTTGGCTTTGGCTAAATAGATATGCGTCGTTCCATAAATAGAGTGCTTTTTGGGTAGTGTAAGTCTGTCAAAAATAACTATTTTATGGTTAAAATAACTATTTTTTTTACCAAATGTTTATATTCTGTCATAAGTACACATGTTCAACTTAATAAAAATCATGTTTTACCATCTCAAGAGATCAAGTTAAGAAAAATGCCAATTAAAGTAAAGGGTTGACAATTTCATCTTAAAATCAGCTATAACTCCCCTTGTGACAGGGGGAATGGAAGCATGTTGTGTGCAATTAAATGCAAACTTAACAAAACATTTGAACTTGTTAAAACATGTGTAGCCCATCTATCTATGAGTAACATCTATTACGCTCAACGTACTCAGTTTTCTACCACAAAACACCATAAAATAGCCAAAAAGAGTATCACCTGCTTTTCCACTATGATTTGACTACTAGATGTTACATGTTTTCTTTTGATTAAAAAAAAGTATAGTTTTACTATATTAAAACAAGAGTTCAGTTCACGTTACAGGGTTGAGCTTAAAATGAGGGACAAACTTAAATGAATCACTAAAGCAACAAAGATTCTCCTGCCCCCGCAAAACACATACACACACAACCAGACATTGATTTATTAATTGGAGAAAGCTTGTGTCAGGTACAGAACATTTCCTAGGATTTTATACCTGCAGCAACACTAGCAGGGGCTTAACTATGATGTGAATACATGTAACTACAGTCGCAAACTTATATATAATAATAATATATAATAATATATGCCATTTAGCAGACGCTTTTATCCAAAGTGACTTACTGTCATCAATTTTCAAACATCAATTTTTTTTAAGAACGACACTTTTTATGACCATCTGTTGTTGAGTTCAACTTAATTTCCCAACTGGTTAAACCCCTACCCATTCCCATGGACACACAAACTGGTAGTCATGTCTCGTTTGCATATTAATGTATAGTACAAGTGTCATTGACTCACAGGAGTTGGAGAGATGGCATGTGAGCAAACATGGTCTCCTTGATCTCGGAGAAGGACCCGTTGACAATGCTCCTGAAAGATAGTAAGATTATGGAGTAAGCACAGAGCAAATTAAAAGTAGAAAAGATTATGTTTAGGGGACCGAGTGGCACATTGCAGTCATTGCAGTGCTAGAGGCATCACTACCAAACCGGGTTCGATCCCGGGCTGTATCACAACCGGCCGTGATCAAGGAGTCCCATTGGGCGGCACACAATTGGCCCAGCGTCGTCCGGGTTAAGGGAGGGTTTGGCTGGGGTAGGCCGTCATTGAAAGTAAGAATTTTTTCTTAACTTAAATAAAGGTAAAAATATATATATACTGTATATAAATATATATATAGAAAAAAGGTACAGTTTCAAAGGAGGAGGCAGGCCAGTTGTAGCAGTGCAATGATCAGTGGACAGACTTGTTTTTCTTTTTTTACAGTGCAGGAGAGTAGTGGCAAACTGTACACTATGTACATGCAATTGAAGTCGGAAGTTTACATACACCTTAACCAAATGGATTTAAACTCAGTTTTTCACAATTCTTGACATTTAATCCTAGTAAAAATTCCCTGTTCTATGTCAGATAGGATCACCACTTTATTTTAAGAATGTGAAATTTTAGAACAATAGTAGAGAGAGATTTATTTCAGCTTTTATTTCTTTCACCACATTCCCAGTGGGTCAGAAGTTTACATACACTCAATTACTATTTGATAGCATTGCCCTTAAATTGTTTAACTTGGGTCAAACGTTTTGAGTAGACTTCCACAAGCTTCCCACTATAAATTGGGTGAATCCCCTTCCTCCTGACAGAGCTGGTGTAACTGAGTCAATTTTGTAGGCCTCTTTGCTCACACACGCTTTTTATGTTCTGTCCACACATTTTCTATAGGATTGAGGTCAGTGCTTTGTGATGGCCACTCCAATACCTTGACTTTGTTGTCCTTAAGCCATTTTTTCACAACTTTGGAAGTATGCTTGGTGGTCATTGTCCATTTGGAAAACCCATTTGCGACTAATCTTTAACTTCCTGACTGATGTCTTGAGATGTTGCTTCAATATATCCACGTAATTTTCCTCCCTCATGATCTCATCTATTTTGTGAAGTGCACCAGTCCCTCCTGCAGCAAAGCACCCCCACAACATGATGCTGCCAGGCCCGTTGGTTGGGATGGTGTTCTTCGGCTTGCAAGTCTCCCTCTTTTTTCCTCCAAACATAACGATGGTCATTATGGCCAAACAGTTCTATTTTTGTTTCATCAGACCAGAGGACATTTCTCCAAAAAGTACAATCTTTGTCCCCATGTGCAGTTGCAAACCGTAGTCTGGCTTTTTTATGGCGGTTTTGGGGCAGTGGCTTCTACCTTGCTGAGCGGCCTTTCAGGTTATGTCAATATAGGACTCGTTTTATTGTGGACATAGAAACTTTTGTACCTGTTTCCTCCAGCATCTTCACGAGGTGCTTTGCTGTTGTTCTGGGATTGATTTGCACTTTTCGCACCATAGTATGTTCATCTCTAGGAGTCAGAGCGCATCTCCTTCCTGAGCGGTATGACGGCTGCGTGGTCCCATGGTGTTTATACTTGCATACTATTGTTTGTACAGATGAACGTGGTACCTTCAGGTGTTTGGAAATTGCTCTCAAGGATGAACCAGACTTGTGGAGGTCTACAATTTTTTTTCTGAGGTCTTGGCTTATTTATTTTGATTTGCCCATGATGTCAAGCAAAGAGGCACTGAGTTTGAAGGTAGGCCTTGAAATACAGACACAGGTACACCTCCAATTGACTCAAAATTATGTTATTTAGCCTATCAGAAGCTTCTAAAGCCATGAAGTTAAAGGCACAGTCAACTTAGTGTATGTAAACTTCTGATTGAACCATTTTATGTGGCAAAAGTAGGTTGATTGGTTAAAATTGAGAGCCCTGTTTTTGTAGTGCGGTGATCTAACGGTAATATTGGGATGATTTTACTGTTTTATGTTGTAATAGGACTAGTGCGTGATTGGTCAAATGTGCAAGCCCCGCATAATATGCTGCAAATTGTTGCTAAATCCTGAAGGAACTGACTATTCGTGGGTTTCACAGAATCTGTGAACAGTACAGAAGTGTGCAACTTTAGGCTACTGCATTCTCAGTTGGCGCTAACAACGATTTCACACACATGGCACTTGTGGAGTGAAGATTACGCTGCTTTGTGAGTGTGTTGTTGGGAACAGAAGATTGATTGGCTGTGGGATACAGTATGAGGAAAAATTGTATGGGTGCACTGTTTTTTAGATTTGGTTCTGGGTTGCCGAGATTAGGCCTCACTGTCTCAGCCAAGGTTACTTAACACATTACAATGGCATAAATTGCTTATGTCCTATCCAGACCTAGCTTTAACTTGTATTTTAAATCGTTCAATACTTTGAGCGTTTGCATGAGACTGGAGTGCTAGATGGACAGGGACTTTTGGGACTATTCCATTGATTTCCATTGTGGCAGGCAAGAATAATACTATTTACACCCAGGTCTGGTTGCATCCCCTACTGCCATTTAGACCTTGAACTCTGAGGCTGACATTGTGATACTCCTAGCTTATTGTGTGAAATGTCCCATTGTACAATGAATAAATAAAGATCTAATTGAGGGTACAGGTATTTTAAAAACTGTTGAATAAATACAGTACCAGTCAAAAGTTTGGACACACCTACTCATTCAAGGGTTTTTATTTATTTTTTACTATTTTCTACATTGTAGAATAATAGTGAAGACATCAAACTATAAAATGACACATATGGAACCATGTAGTAACCAAAAAATGTGTTAAACAAGTCAAAATATATTGTATATTTTAGATTTTTCAAAGTAGCTACCCTTTGCCTTGATGACACCTTTGCACACTCTTGGCATTAGTGGGACTATCATTTGTTTTTCAACAGGACAATGACCCAACACACCTCCAGGCTGTGTAAGGGCTATTTGACCAAGAAGGAGAGTGATGGAGTGCTGCATCAGATGACCTGGCCTCCACAATCACCCGACCTCAACCCAATTGAGATGGTTTGGGATGAGTTAGACTGTAGAGTGAAGGAAAAGCAGCCATCAAGTTCTCAGCATACATGGGAACTCCTTCAAGACTAGTGAAGACATCAAAACTATGAAATGACACACATGGAATAATGTAGTAACCAAAAAAGTGTTGCACAAATCAAAACATATTTGACAATCTTCAAAGTAGCCACCCTTCGCCTTGATGACAGCTTTGCATACTCTTGGCATTCTCTCAACCAGCCTCACCTGGAATGCTTTTCCAACAGTCTTTAAGGAGTTCCCACATATTCTGAGCACTTATTGGCTGCTTTTCCTTCACTCTGCGGTCCAACTCATCCCAAACCATCTCAGTTGAGTTGAGGTCAGGTGATTGTGGAGGCCAGGTCATCTGATGCAGCACTCCATCACTTTCCTTCTTGGTCAAATAGCCATTACACAGCCTGGAGGTATCAAACACAGATTCAACCACAAAGACCAGTGATGTTTTCCAATGCATTGCAAAAAAAAGGGCACCTATTGTTAGTTAAAAAAGAAACATACATTGAATATCCCTTTGAGCACAGTGAATATATTATTTACACTTTGGATGGTGTATCAGTACACCCAGTCACTACAAAGATACAGGAATACTTCCTAACTCTGATGCCTGAGGAAGGAAACCACTCAGGAATTTCACCATGAGGCCAATGGTGACTTTAAAACAGTTACAGAGTTTAATGGCTATGTTAGGATAAATCTGAGGGTGGATCAACAACACTAAATGACAGAGTGAAAAGAAGGACACCTATACAGAATAAAAAATATTCCAAAACATGCATCCTGTTTGCAATAAGGCACTAAAGTAAAACTGCAAAAAATGTGTTAAAGAAATAAACTTTATGTCCTGAATAGAAAGCGTTATGTTTGGGGCAAATCTAACGCAACGCATCACCGAGTACCACTCTTCATGTTTTTTTGTGTTAATTCTTACATTATTTGCCCAGGAAATTTTTTGTGTTATTACATACAGCCGGAATTAACTTTTTTATATCAGAGCAGCGGTAACTCACCAGCATTACAACCAGGAATACGACTTTCCCACATTGGATCCTTTGTTCGTACAGCCCAGGGCAATTGAACTGATTCCAGAGGCTGATCCAAAACACAGCCGGCAGAGAAGAGGTTTTCGGAGTGGGCGAGAATTTCCTTCCAGAGAGACATCAGGGATTGTAACATACTCTGTTTCACAGAAACATGGTTCTCTCGGGATATACTGCCTTTGTCCATACAGCCAGCTGGGTTCTCAGTATATCTCGCAGACAGGAATAAAGAACTCTCCGGGAAGAAGAAAGGCGAGGGTGCATGATTAACCATTGTGATAACACACAGAAACTTAAGTCCTTCTGTTCACCCAACTTAGAATACCTCAATCAAATTCTGACTGTATTACCTCCCAAAATAATTATCTTTGGTTATAGTCACAGCCATGTATATTCCCCCTCAAGCCAATACCACAACGGCCCTTAAAGAACTTCACTGGACTTTACGCAATCTGGAAACCACATATGCTGAGGCCGCATTTATTGTAGCTGGGGTTTTTAATAAAGCAAATTTGAGGAAAAAGCTACCGAAGTTCTATCAACACATTGACTGTAGCACTCGACCACTGCTACTCCAACTTCTGGGATGCCTACAAGGCCCTTCCCCCCCCATCCCTTCTGCAAATCTGATCACGACTCCATTTTGCTCCTCCCATTCTATAGGCAGAAACTCAAACAGGAAGCACCTGTGCTAAGTACTATTCAAAGCTGGTCTGACCAATCAGAATCCACCCGTCAAGATTGTTTTGATCAAGCGGACTGGGACATGTTCCAGGTAGCCTCTGAGAATAACATTGACAAATACACGGATACTGTGACTGAGTTTATCAGGAAGTTAATAGGAGATGTTGTACCCAGTGTGACTATTAAGCAACCCCAACCAGAAACAGTGGATAGATGTCAGCATTCGCACAAAACTGAAAGCGTGAACCACTGTATTTAACCATGGAAAGTTGACTGGGAATATGACTGAATACAAACAGTGTAGTTATTCCGTCCACAAGGCAATCAAACAGGCAAAACGTCAGTATAGAGACAAAGTGGAGTTGCAGTTCAACGGTTTGAGACACAACACGTACAGTGCCTTGCGAAAGTATTCGGCCCCCTTGAACTTTGCGACCTTTTGCCACATTTCAGGCTTCAAACATATAAAACTGTATTTTTTTGTGAAGAATCAACAACAAGTGGGACACAATCGTGAAGTGGAATGACATGTATTGGATATTTCAAACCTTTTTAACAAATCAAAAACTGAAAAATTGGCCGTGCAAAATTATTCAGCCCCTTTACTTTCAGTGCAGCAAACTCTCTCCAGAAGTTCAGTGAGGATCTCTGAATGATCCAATGTTGACCTAAATGATTAATGATGATAAATACAATCCACCTGTGTGTAATCAAGTCTCCGTATAAATGCACCTGCACTGTGATAGTCTCAGAGGTCCGTTAAAAGCGCAGAGAGCATCATGAAGAACAAGGAACACACCAGGCAGGTCCGAGATACTGTTGTGAAGAAGTTTAAAGCCGGATTTGGATACAAAAAGATTTCCCAAGCTTTAAACATCCCAAGGAGCACTGTGCAAGCGATAATATTGAAATGGAAGGAGTATCAGACCACTGCAAATCTACCAAGACCTGGCCATCCCTCTAAACTTTCAGCTCATACAAGGAGAAGACTGATCAGAGATGCAGCCAAGAGGCCCATGATCACTCTGGATGAACTGCAGAGATCTACAGCTGAGGTGGGAGACTCTGTCCATAGGACAACAATCAGTCGTATATTGCACAAATCTGGCCTTTATGGAAGAGTGGCAAGAAGAAAGCCATTTCTTAAAGATATCCGTAAAAAGTGTCGTTTAAAGTTTGCCAGAAGCCACCTGGGAGACACACCAAACATGTGGAAGAAGGTGCTCTGGTCAGATGAAACCAAAATTGAACTTTTTGGCAACAATGCAAAACATTATGTTTGGCGTAAAAGCAACACAGCTCATCACCCTGAACACACCATCCCCACTGTCAAACATGGTGGTGGCAGCATCATGGTTTGGGCCTGCTTTTCTTCAGCAGGGACAGGGAAGATGGTTAAAATTGATGGGAAGATGGATGGAGCCAAATACAGGACCATTCTGGAAGAAAACCTGATGGAGTCTGCAAAAGACCTGAGACTGGGACGGAGATTTGTCTTCCAACAAGACAATGATCCAAAACATAAAGCAAAATCTACAATGGAATGGTTCAAAAATAAACATATCCAGGTGTTAGAATGGCCAAGTCAAAGTCCAGACCTGAATCCAATCGAGAATCTGTGGAAAGAACTGAAAACTGCTGTTCACAAATGCTCTCCATCCAACCTCACTGAGCTCGAGCTGTTTTGCAAGGAGGAATGGGAAAAAATTTCAGTCTCTCGATGTGCAAAACTGATAGAGACATACCCCAAGCGACTTACAGCTGTAATCGCAGCAAAAGGTGGCGCTACAAAGTATTAACTTAAGGGGCTGAATAATTTTGCACGCCCAATTTTTCAGTTTTTCATTTGTTAAAAAAGTTTGAAATATCCAATAAATGTCGTTCCACTTCATGATTGTGTTCCACTTGTTGTTGATTCTTCACAAAAAAATACAGTTTTATATCTTTATGTTTGAAGCCTGAAATGTGGCAAAAGGTCGCAAAGTTCAAGGGGGCCGAATACTTTCGCAAGGCACTGTATGTGGCAGGGTCTACAGACAATCACAGACTACAAATGGGTAACCAGCCCTGTCACAGACACCGACGTCTTGCTCCCGGACAAGCTAAACACCTTCTTCGCCCGCTTTGAGGATAAGACATTGCCACCGATGCGGCCCGCTACCAAGGACTTTGGGCTCTCCTTCTCCGTGGCTGAGGTGAGAAAGACATTTAAGCGTGTTAACACTCGCATGGCTGCCGGCCCAGACGGCGTCCCTAGCCGCGTCCTCAGAGCATGTGCAGACCAGCTGGCTGGAGTGTTTACGGACATATTCAATCTCACCCTATCCCAGTCTGCTGTGCCCACTTGCTTCACAACAATA
The DNA here is from genome assembly GCF_013265735.2 of Oncorhynchus mykiss. Taxonomy (NCBI): domain Eukaryota; kingdom Metazoa; phylum Chordata; class Actinopteri; order Salmoniformes; family Salmonidae; genus Oncorhynchus; species Oncorhynchus mykiss. The sequence goes on along the minus strand of NC_048585.1, from coordinate 36,063,957 downwards.
CAGACAAGACACACAACCTAAAAGTAAAGAATGGAATTAAGGAATATATAAATATTAGGATGAGCATTGTCAGAGTGGCATAGACGAAAATACAGTAGAATAGAATACAGTATATACATTGGGGCAAAAAAGTATTTAGTCAGCCACCAACTGTGCAAGTTCTCCCACTTAAAAAGATGAGAGAGGCCTGTAATTTTCATCATAGGTACACTTCAACTATGACAGACAACATGAGAAAAAAAATCCAGAAAATCACATTGTAGGATTTTTTATGAATTTATTTGCAAATTATGGTGGAAAATAAGTATTTGGTCAATAACAAAAGTTTATCTCAATACTTTGTTATATACCCTTTGTTGGCAATGACAGAGGTCAAACGTTTTCTGTAAGTCTTCACAAGGTTTTCACACACTGTTGCTGGTATTTTGGCCCATTCCTCCATGCAGATCTCCTCTAGAGCAGTGATGTTTTGGGGCTGTTGCCGGGCAACGCAGACTTTCAACTCCCTCCAAAGATTTTCTATGGGGTTGAGATCTGGAGACTGGCTAGGCCACTACAGGACCTTGAAATGCTTCTTACGAAGCCACTCCTTCGTTGCCCGGGCATGTGTTTGGGATCATCGTCATGCTGAAAGACCCAGCCACGTTTCATCTTCAATACCCTTGCTGATGGAAGGAGGTTTTCACTCAAAATCTCACGATACATGGCCCCATTCATTCTTTCCTTTACACGGATCAGTCGTCCTCGTCCCTTTGCAGAAAAACAGCCCCAAAGCATGATGTTTCCACCCCCATGCTTCACAGGAGGTATGGTGTTCTTTGGATGCAACTCAGCGTTCTTTGTCCTCCAAACAAGACGAGTTGAGTTTTTACCAAAAATTTATATTTTGGTTTCATCTGACCATATGACATTCTCCCAATCTTCTTCTGGATCATCCAAATTCTCTAGCGAACTTCAGACGGGCCTGGACATGTACTGGCTTAAGCAGGGGGACACGTCTAGCACTGCAGGATTTGAGTCCCTGGCGACGTAGTGTGTTACTGATGGTAGGCTTTGTTACTTTGGTCCCAGCTCTCTGCAGGTCATTCACTAGGTCCCCCTGTATGGTTCTGGGATTTTTGCTCACCGTTCTTGTGATCATTTTGACCCCATGGGGTGAGATCTTGCGGGGAGCCCCAGATCGAGGGAGATTATCAGTGGTCTTGTATGGCTTCCATTTCCTAATAATTGCTCCCCTGGTTGATTTCTTCAAACCAAGCTGCTTACCTATTGCAGATTCAGTCTTCCCAGCCTGGTGCAGGTCTACAATGTTGTTTCTGGTGTCCTTTGACAGCTCTTTGGTCTTGGCCATAGTGGAGTTTGGAGTGTGACTGTTTGAGGTTGTGGACAGGTGTCTTTTATACTGATAACAAGTTCAAACAGGTGCCATTAATACAGGTAACGAGTGGAGGACAGAGAAGCCTCTTAAAGAAGAAGTTACAGGTCTGTGAGAGCCATAAATCTTGCTTGTTTGTAGGTGACCAAATACTTATTTTCCACCATAATTTGCAAATAAATTCATTAAAAATGCTACAATGTGATTTTCTGGATTTTTTTCCCTCATTTTGCCTGTCATAGTTGAAGTGTACCTATGATGAAAATTACAGGCCTCTCTCATCTTTTTAAATGGGAGAACTTTCACAATTGGTGGCTGACTAAATACTTTTTTGCCCCACTGTACATATGAGATGAGTAAAGCAGAAATATGTAACCATTATTAAAGTGGCCAGTGATTTCAAGTCTATGTATATGGGGCAGCAGCCTCTAAGGTTCAGGGTTAAGTAACTGGGTGGAAGCCGCCTAGTGGTGGCTATTTAACAGTGGCCTTGAGATAGAAGCTGTTTTTCAGTCTCTCTGTCCCAGCTTTGATGCACCTGTACTGACCTCACCTTCTGGATGATAGCAGGGTGAACAGGCAGTGGCTTGGGTGGTTGTTGACCTTGATTATCTTTTTTGCCTTCCTGTGACATCGGGTGCTGTAGGTGTCCTGGCGGGTGGGTAGTTTGCCCCCGGTGATGTGTTGGGAAGACCACACCACCCTCTGGTGATACAGCCCGACAGAATGCTCTCAATTGTGCATCTGTAAAAGTTTGTGAGGGTTTTAGGTGCCAAGACAAATTTCTTCTGCCTCCTGAGGTTGAAGAGGCGCTGTTGCGCCTTCACCGCTCTGTCTGTGTGGGTGGATCATTTCAGATCGTCAGTGATGTGTACGCCGAGGAACTTGACGTTTTCCACCTGCTCCATCCCGTTGATGTGGATAGGAGCATGTTCCCTCTGCTGTTTCCTGAAATCCACGATAATCTCCTTTTGTTTTGTTGATGTTGAGTAAGAGGTTATTTTCCTGACACCACACTCCGAGTGCAATCACCTCCTCTCTGTAGGCTGTCTCGTCATTGTTGGTAATCAGGCCTACTACTGTTGTATCGTCTGCAAACTTGATGATTGAGTTGGAGGTGTAATTGGCCATGCAGTCATGGGTGAACAGGGAGTACAGGAGGGGGCTGAGCATGCACCCTTGTGGGGCCCCAGTGTTGAGGATCGCAAAGTGGAGATGTATCCTACCTTCACCACCTGGAGGTAGCCCGTCAGGAAGTCCAGAACCCAATTGCACAGGGTGGGGTTGAGACCCAGGGCCTCAAGCTTAATGATGAGCTTGGAGGGTACTATGATCTTGAATGCCGCACTGTAGTCAACGAACAGCATTCTTACATAGTTATTCCTCTGGTCCAGATGGGATAGGGCAGTGTGCAGTGTGATGGTGATCGCATCATCTGTGGACATATTGGGGCAGTATGCAAATTGAAGTGGGTGTAGGGTGGCAGGTACAGGAACAATGGTGGACATCAGACTTTTAAATAGCCATCACTAGGCGGCTTCCACCCAGTTTCGTAACCCTGAACCTTAGAGGCCACTGCCCCATATTCATAGACTTGAAATCACTGACCACTTTAATAATGGAACACTAGTCACTTTAATAATGGTTACATATTTTTGCTTTACTCATCTTATATACTGTATTCTATTCTACTGTATTTTAGTCTATGCCACTCTGACAATGCTCATCCTAATATTTATATATTCCTTAATTCCATTCTATTAGGTTGTGTGCCTTGTCTGTATTGTTGTGAATTTTAAGATATTACTGCACTGTTGTATCTAGAAACACAAGCATTTCGCTACACCCGCAATAACATCTGCTACACATGTGTATGTGACAAATAAATCAAATTTGATTTGAGCTGTAATCATTGCCAAAGGTAATTCTAAGATGTATTGAGTCTGGGGTGTGAATACATATGTAATTTAGATATTTCTATATTTCACTTTCAATAAATGTGCTAACATTTATAAAAACATGTTTTCACTTTGTCCACAAAATGTGGAACAAGTCAAGGTGTGTGACTACTTTCTGAAGGCACTGTTTATTTAAATCCATCAGTTTCCTTTTTTGTATTGACAAAAAAAAAATGGAGCCCTAAAATGAATATTCTTGCCTGCCTCTCTTTTTTGATTATTGACCTGTAGAACATTCCCCATTACTTAACTAGGCAAGTCAGTTAATTAAGAGCAAATTCTTATTTACAATGAAGGCCTACTCCTGACGACAGTGACCCAATTGTGCACTGCCCTATGTGATTCCCAATCACGGCCGATTGTGATACAGCCTAGAATCGAACCAGGGTCTGTAGTGACCCCTCTAGCACTGATATGAAATGCCTTAGACCGCTGCGCCACTCGGGAACCCTCGGGAGTGGTTACTGATACAGAGTTTTCCCGCAAAATACGGATATTGCTGTGCATGTGCAGGATATTTTTTGTGCTCACTCCGGTGATTACTTAGCTGCTGTGCTGAGTGTCCTGGCGCCACTCACCCTCCTTGATCGTCTTTGTCTGGTCACTGGGGTAGTTTACACATTTCATGTTGTACACAACAAACTATTGTATTCCATTCCTCAGTAGGCATAAACGCGATTTCATGTTGTTTTTTCCAGGAGGGGATTAGGCTACATGCAGCTATTTAAATGTTTTACACAAAATACAATATCGACATGTTGGTCCAAAATGTGTTGTTAGTATTGCAAGAATACTGTACATACGACACAAACAGGCCGTCTAGCGGTTCCATGGTCTTCTTAGCTGCTGACATGCATTCAGCTCTGTATTATCGACACGATGTCAGTATATTTGGCATACCTATGGCACCGGGCGATGCAAAACGAACTCGCCCAATGTCCGATTATTTTTTTACCGGTCCTTATACACTTTTTTCAGGAACCATGATATGGCAGCAACTATAAAGATTAGTCTACATAATCATACAAAATGTGTCCAAAGTGTAAGGACTGCGTCCTGCTTGTGCATCTGCAATATCCGTTACAACAGACAGAGAAGGTTGATAATAAATATGTTTTGGAATGTTCGTTCAAATCGCTGCAGGGTTTTTATTTCAGATATTCAGAAAAATATGAGGCAAAAACAAAGGCAACATCATGGCTCAGAAGAGCGAAACGTGAAGGGAGGGGAGTATGAGCAGCAGCTAAATTAGAAAAAACGTAAAATAACACATGCGCAGAACGTGATTCGGATCCTCAGATTTAAAAAAGAGCTTTCCGGACGCAAAAACACTATAACCGTAGCCATGGCCTAATTTTGATCCGTATGAAGAGGTATTTTGATTGGTATAGTTAATGACATTCATTATTGTTGTATTTCCCCACAAACCTCAGATTAGTAAATGGGGGCTAGTTGTAACAGGGTTAGTTTTAAACGCAGGTTACCAAGAATTATATCATATATTATGGTATTTAGACATATTTACATAATTGTATCAAATGTCACGTCTTTACATCAACTAGAAATAGGATAATATATATATATATATATATTGAGTTTAATTTATACATTTGAATGCTAATAAATTCTGGCTACACCGTTTCTGGTCAATATGGCATTCTTAAACTGTAAAAAACATTTGTCCATTTAGTGTATTTTTTATCTTAATATCAGTTTCAAATCATAACATTTATCTATAACCCCTCATTTCTACAATTGAAGACAGTGTTACATTTAACCCAGTCTGTGGGGTTAAATGTAACATTTCACCTCCACCACCTTCGGTTTAAATTGTACATGACTGGTATGTCCTAGAAACGTAGTGACAGTGGGCAATGGTAGCTGAGACATGTAGCCTATGTTTGTGTAAAAATATTATTAATCTCACTCAGTTTTTTCAGAAATAAACCAAAGTGTTAGCCCCGGTCTCCCCTATGTCATTGCATGTATATAATATATATGGATATATATATAAATATATAAAAATGTATAACAAGCTTGTGCCAGTGTCACCACAAACATCTCTTAGCCTATACAATATGAGATATGTAGGCCTACTATAACTCGTTCGTTCATATGTCATAATTTGCATTAGCGGCAAAGACAATTTTTAGTAGCCTAGACTAAATCAGGTATGACTGAAGTTACTTACAGTGAATTAATGTCGTTCGGGATGATCCTTGGGACATAGGAAGATCCAAAACAAATGATGGACTCCTTGGAACAGCTGCATGCTGAAGGACATCTGGAAATCCTTTTTAAAGAAATCGGCGTAGCTATGTACAAGCACACAACTGAAAATAATACGCAGTTTTTAACTATTGACAGCATATTTTTTTGTCGGATTTGCATGTGTGAGATAGCAAAAAACGCCGGGCAGATTGCAAAGCTTCCTTCCACCCTGCGACATGAAATGCTGCACTGAACCCCTTACATCAGCAATTCAGCTGCAGCTCCCTTCGCGCAATTTAATTATTTATTATACCCAGTACTCTGTTGATAGTTTGGTTAAAGAGCGGTTATCTCCACAGCAGACTTTCGAGTGTAGCCGCATAGGTTTAGGGTGCGCTTGTTTATAAACTTCAATGAATACCGGTATGATTTTTGTAGGCTATTTGCAATTATGTGAAAATACTTATTTTCTCGACATTGAATTACAATTTAAAAGAGAAAATGGAGCCAACTGAAGATTGCTGTGTGGAATATGTATTATTGCTCCCATCTGTCACATGCACTTATGTTTGCTTTTTCAAAAGCTGACCAGGAGAAAAAAAATAATGGAACACTTCAACATTCTCAGTAAAGGTTACAGAAACGTTTTTGTCTTGCTATGACTGTGATATGTGGTTGTTTAAATACCTTAATTGAATGCACTGACTGTAGATCTCTAAATGATCAAAATGTAAATGTATAAATTGCCTGGTTCTAATGAGCCCCGTTCCAAACATGATCACGTTTGGTTGGTCTGGACCGGACCAAATCTGAACGATCATACACATCTACATTTCACAAGTTGGACAGTACAGCACAGTACAGTGATTAGAGTGCAGTGCAGCACAGCAGTGTTTAGTTCAATAGAGTGGAGTACAGTAGACTACAGTTAAGTACAGTATAGTATAGCAGAGTACATTATACTTCACTCTACTGGAACTCTCAGGTGTGCTGCGAAATATTACCTAATCTTGATAATTTTTTGGAACACACTTATAAACGTGACCTGTGGAATGCACATGGAATTTTGATTTGGGAGCACCAGTGCCACTCAGATAATACATTGTATTGCACACTTGGTTTCATCTGTATTGTTGTTTCAAGTTCTGTGCGCTCAGGCTGTTGTTACATTTGTATCATTTGAGGGGCATGCATCAAAAAAGTAATTCGTATCATTTTACTTTGCCTGGAGGCCCATTAGCACAGGCAAGTCTGATTAGGCGTAGCTGTACCACAACCTCTGCAATAGAAACAAACAGAGCATGGCTCTGTCCATGCACAGCAAATATGCAGGTGTTAAAATCTTGGTGTTGAGGTAAAAAGTGTTGTAAGTTTTATATCTGAATGTTGATTCTAGAGGGGTTAACACCAGTGGGATTGAAATTGATGCCACCTGCAGTGAATAAATTAAGGGTTATTTGAATCACAGTGGAATCAACACCACATTGTTACTCAACTGTATTGAATTCATTTCTGTTAACTCTGAGTGAAAAATACATGGAGAGGCCTCATTACCATATTTCCCAGCAGGCTTTGTTGCAAGTTTTTTTAGAATAGTTTGTTTTAATATCTATGTTTTTGCATGCACATTGATTGATTAATGTATCTTTTACTACAGAAAGATAAATTGACAGTCATTCTAACTGCAGATTGCAGGTGATTAAAAGTTACAATTGTTGGATATAACACGAAATAAACTGTACAAAAACAATAAACAAATAATGACCCTGCAGCTATCATAAGAACTGTGCTGACACAAGCAACTAACATAGACAATCACCCACAACCCACAATGACAAAACAGGCTACCTAAATATGGTTTCCAATCAGAGACAACGACTAACACCTGCCTCTGATTGAGAACCATATCAGGCCAAACACAGAAACAGACAAACTAGACATCCAACATAGAATGCCCACCCAGCTCACGTTTGACCAACAATAAAACAAGGAAAACACAAAAGAACTATGGTCAGAACGTGACAGTACCCCCCCCCCCCCCCCCCCCCCCCCCCCCCAAGGTGTGGACTCCGACCGCATAACCTAAACCTATAGGGGAGGGTCTAGGTGGGCATCATTGTCTTTGTCCACCTCCTTAGCGTCCTTTGAGTGGCGACCCTCGCCGCCGACCTTGGCCTAGAAACCCTAACCAAGGGCCCCACTGGACTGAGGGGCAGCTCCGGACTGAGGGAGAGCTCGGGACTGAGGTAGTTCAGGACTGAGGGGTAGCTCAGGACTGAGGGGTAGCTCAGGCTGGTTGACGGCTCTGGCAGCTTCTGGCTGACAGACGGCTCTGGCAGCTCCCTGCGGCTCTGGCGGCTCCATGCTGACTGGCAGCTCTGGCGGCTCCATGCTGACTGGCGGCTCTGGTGGCTCATGACAGACTGGCAACTCTGGACAGACTGGCGACTCTAGCAGCTCTGGACAGACGGGAGACTCTAGCAGCTCTGGACAGACGGGAGACTCTAGCAGCTCTGGACAGATGGCCAGCTCAGACGACGCTGGGCAGACGGCCAGCTCAGACGGCGCTGGGCAGACGGCCAGCTCAGACGGCGCTAGAGAGGAGGAAGGGTCCGGCAGCGTTGGACAGGCGGGAGCACCTGTAGGGACGAGACGGAGAGACAGCCTGGTGCGGGGGGCTTCCATCGGAGGGCTGGTGCGTGGAGGTGATACTGGATAGACCAGACCGTGCAGGCGCACTGGAGCTCTTGAGCACCGAGCCTGCCCAACCTTACCTGGTTGAATGCTCCCGGCCGCCCTGCCAGTGCTGCGAGGTGGAATAGCCCGCACTGGGCTGTGCAGGCGAACCGTGGACACCATGCATAAGGCTGGTGCCATGTACGCCGGCCCAAGGAGATGCACTGGAGACCAGATGCGTAGAGCCGGCTTCATGGCACCTGGCTCGATGCCCACTCTAGCCCGGCCGATACTAGGAGCTGGTAGGTACCGCACCGGGCTATGCACCCGCACTGGGGACACCGTGCGCTCCACCGCATAACACGGTGCCTGCCCGGTCTCTCTCGCCCTCCAGTAAGCACAGGAAGTTGGCGCAGGTCTCCTACCTGGCTTCGCCAAATACATCCACAGGTATACCTCCAATTGACTCAAATTATGTCAATTAGCCTATCAGAAGCTTCTAAAGCTATGACATAATTTTATGGAATTTTCCAAGCTGTTTAAAGGCAGTCAACTTAGTGTATGTACATTTCTGACCCACTGTAATTGTGATACAGTGAATTATAAGTGAAATAATCTGTCTGTAAATAATTGTTGGATAAATTACTTAGAAAATGTGTGGCAGAACTGAAAAAGTTACACCAGCTCTGTCAGGAGGAATGACCCAAAATTCACCCAACTTATTGTGGGAAGCTTGTGGAAGGCTACCCAAAACATTTGCCCAGAGTTAAACAATTTAAAGGCAATGCTACCAAATACTAATTGTATGTATGTCAACTTCTGACCCACTGGGAATGTGATGAAAGAAATAAAAGCTGAAATAAATCATTCTCTCTACTATTATTCGGACATTTCAATTTTTTGACTGGCCTAGACAGGACATTTTTACTAGGATTAAATGTCAGGAATTGTGAAAAACTGAGTTTAAATGTATTTGGCTAAGGTGTATGTAAACTCCCGTCTTCAACTGTTCATACAACTGTTTACACGTAATTCTTCTTTAATTCCTTTCTTAGAGAAAAAGGCCTTGTGAATGATCTATTGTAAGCCTACACTACCATCTGTCTCTAAATCCCCATCGTCAAGATGTGACCGGTTCCGACACTGTCTCTTCCCCCCTTGATCTCTAGCGCATTCCAGGTTTCATATGTTTTCTTTTCCCTGATAGATCAGCCTTCTTGCCTTTAGGCCCATGTTATATCATGAAGACAGAAGGGCCCATCAACTTAATTGTTCACAATGTTGGAAAAGATTTTCCACTTGTTTCATGATTTCAAGGACTTTAAAGTAATCTCCCCACCTAAAGCTAAAGACAGGCACAAAATAGTTGACCTCTAGGCTTTTGAAAATACATACGAACTAACGGATTTGGTTGCATTTGAACAATTGAATTCGGCACAACCTAAAATTGTCACTTTGGAGTTTGGACTATATGCCACTGAAGAGATTGTTATGGCTTTCAAATCATCTCGCCCACAGACTGCCTCTTCCAATGCGTACCCCGGGAGGGATGTTCCACTGAGGGCCTGTTCGATCTAAACAAGAGCAAGTGTTTACTTAAGTCATTCTCTCATCCCCAATGCAGGAGAAAAACTTGAAAAAGGGTGTTGAGGCAGCCGTTTGTGAAAATCTTCACTGTTGAATTGTCCGGTTGGAAAATGTAACCCATATGTCCGTCACTCATATCCACCACAGCATTAAAACAATCAATGGTCTCACAAAGAATGGCTTCGATGGTTTTGTAATTTTGTTCATGACACGAAGGACACAATACACCAACAATTGGTCTTCTGTGGTTTATCTCTCTTGAGGTTTCTTGTCGCGCGTAGTGTTCACAGCTCTTTACTTATACTGAGGCATACCTACCCCCCCGGAAATTACTGTTTCATATACAAGATCACTAAACAGCAGAGACATAAGCTCACTACAAAAAAACGAATTCACAACTCTTTCAAATGTTCAAACACATTCCACAGTTCAACAAGGTCACTACACAACATTCACCAGGACAGCTTTAGTGCAAACACAGGCTTTACCCAAACAGCTCCACTATCAGGTTACATAAGCACTCACTCGATAACGTGAGAACATCCGGACCAGATGTTTATAAATGGGCATAACCACGTGACACATAAAACAGGTCATCAATCACTTTCGAACACAAACCGTCTACTATAATTCTTCTTCCTACACATTTCCTGATAAACTCAGTCACCGTATCAGTGTATTTGTCTATGTTATTGTCAGAGGCTACCCGGAACATATCCCGGTCCACATAATCAAAACAATCTTGAAGCGCGGATTCCGATTGGTCAGACCAGCGTTGAATAGTCCTTAGCATGGGTACTTCCTGTTTGAGTTTCTGCCTATAGGAAAGGAGGAGCTAATATGGAGTCGTGGTATGATCTGCCGAAGGGAGGGCCTTGTAGGCATCCCGGAAGTTGGAGTATCAGTGGTCGAGTGTTTTAGCAGCACGAGTACTGCAGTCTGTGTTGTTAGAACTTCGGTAGCATTTTCTTCAAATTTGCTTTGTTAAAATCCCCAGCTACAATAAATGCAGCCTCAGGATATGTGGTTTCCAGTTTGCATAAAGTCCACTCAAGCAATACATGATTTGATGATCGCGTTCTCCAGCTCAGATGTTGCATGCATCAACCAATGGTTGCGTGCCATGTCATCGACTGTTTCACTGACGGACATATTGCTATAATATATGATATGGTTAGCTGATACGCAAAATACCTATCCAGGCGTTGTACGATCTGGCAGGCATAAGTAACACCTGGACAGAAGTGTGCGCCTAACGCCTTCACACAATACACAAGCTTGTCTATTTCTCATCAGAAGGAACCATTAGACCAACTCCTTGAATGGCCTACTCCATTAAGTTTTTGAAAATATTGGTCAAAACATATTAGTTTACCCTTAAGCATGTGTACATTACTGTATTTATATGTGGGATATTGCTTCTTTAAGTGCTTCTTTAAATGAAACTATAGTGGCAGATAGACTTCCTAAGATTTACATTTGCACATGCATGACGTTTACATCAGAGGCATGTGATCTGAATGGGATTATGTTTGGATGTACACTGTATCTCATTCCAAAGTATTTATGTCCAGCAGAAAACATTTCAAATTAAAACAGTTGTTTTTTACATTATCCAATCTGTTTGATTATTTGAAATCCAGTGGCAACAAAAAGTTATTGAATTTATTGGACAAAAGTAGAAGGAATCTCACAATTGTGGCAGATAAAGGAAATTCCTCCATGTTAAACCACTGAGTAAACAATTTTTGCATATCACTATGGTTTTCTGACATGTCTATGGCATAATGTTCCCTTTGAAAGGTTTGGCAAGGATTGTAATTGCAAATATTGAACACAGAAATTACGTATGCAAAAGCTTTCAATGTCTTCCACATTACTAAAGTAAAAAAGTGTTTACATGCTTCTTTACAGACTGGTTGAAATACTAGCCAAGGTAATTGATTTACTGTACCCACCTGGTATTATTAGGTTGTATCCATAGAGCATGATAGAGGCCATTTTAGCATAGACCATAGAGCCCCACATTGGAGGTGTCATAATACCCATAAAACCTAGCAGTCAAACAGAAATGGTTCCAATAGTTTTTCCACCATTCATTATTTTACTTGGGGATTTTAGAAACACTTAAAATAAGGGCTGTTTCGTGTAGGCTTACCTTGGCGTGACGTTTTGATAACCATGTGTTAAAAAGAAAAATGCTATTGCAACCTCTTTGCAATAAGGAATTAAGACCAAAATCTCAAGAGAAGTTTCAAGTGTTTAATACCAAGGATACAGTCAACTGTGTGCATACATTTAGAAAGTTCACAAAACATCTTATACTCTTCCCTCCTTTTGGTCCCCACCCTCTTGTAGTTGTCACCTCCCCAGCTTGTCACGGCCGTCCTCCTCTTCATCTGAAGAGGAGAGGCGAGATGGATCTGAGGACCAATACGCGGCGTGGTAAGTGTCCATGGTCAATCTTTAATAAAGAAAGTAGTGAACACTGAAAACTATACAAAACCAGTAAACAAAATAACAACCGTGAAGCTAATCATATGGACTGTGCTGAAACAAGCCATCAACATAGACAATCACCCACCCTACTTAATGACCCCACTGGACAGAGGGGCTGCTTGGGACAGAGGGGCAGCTCGGGACAGAGGTGGGGCAGCTGCTCGGGACAGAGGGGCAGCTCGGGACAGAGGTGGGGCAGCTGCTCGGGACAGAGGGACAGCTCGGGACAGAGGTGGGGCAGCTGCTCGGGACAGAGGGGCAGCTGCTCGGGACAGAGGGGCAGCTGCTCGGGACAGAGGGGCTCCGGCAGAGGCGCCGGACAGGCGGGAGGCTCCGGCAGAGGCGCCGGACAGGCGGGAGGCTCCGGACAGGCGGGAGGCTCCGGACAGGCGGGAGGCTCCGGCAGCGGCGCCGGACAGGCGGGAGGCTCCGGCAGCGGCGCCGGACAGGCGGAAGGCTCCGGCAGCGGCGCCGGACAGGCGGGAGGCTCCGGCAGAGGCGCCGGACAGGCGGGAGGCTCCGGCAGCGGCGCCGGACAGGCGGGAGACTCCGGCAGCGGCGCCGGACAGGCGGGAGACTCCGGCAGCGGCGCCGGACAGGCGGGAGACTCCGGCAGCGGCGCCGGACAGGCGGGAGACTCCGGCAGCGGCGCCGGACAGGCGGGAGACTCCGGCAGCGGCGCCGGACAGGCGGGAGACTCCGGCAGCGGCGCCGGACAGGCGGGACCACCTGCAGGGAGGAGACAGAGAGACAGCCTGGTGCGTGGGGCTGCCACAGGAACCACCAGGCTGGGGAGCCCTTCAGGAGGCTTGGGGTTAGGAGGAGGCACCTGAAGGACCGGGCTGTGGGGGAGCACTGGAGCTCTGGTGCGCAACCTTGGCACCACCTCCCCAGGCTGGATAACCACTCTAGCCCGGACCCTCCAGAGTGCAGGCACAGGTTGAACCGGGCTGTGGGTAAGCACGGGAGATCTAGTGCTTACTACACGCACCTCTCCCTTAGGCTCCACTCCCACATTCGCCCGGCACGAGCGGAGCGCAGGCAGAGGACGCACTGCACCCTCCCAGCGCCCCGGAGACACAGCACGCAGAGCCGGCGCAGGATACCCTGGACCAAAACTGCGTACCGGCGACCAGACCCGCTGAGCAGGCACCATACGCCCTGGCTCGGTGCCCGCACTCGCATGACACTCTCGGGGGGCTGTCCTATAGCGCACCGGGCTATGGACACGTACTGGCGACACCGTGCGCTTAACCGCATAACACGGTGCCTGCCCAGTATCACGCTGCTTATAATAAGCACAAGGAGTGAGCGCAGGTCTGCTACCTGGCTTAGCTCCACCCCTCGTGTGCCCCCACCCAAAACATTTTTGGGGCTGTCTCTCGTACCTGTCGCACTGCCGTGCTGCCTCCTCATATCGCCGCCGCTCAGCTTTCGCTGCCTCCAGCTCTGCTTTGGGGCGGCGATATTCCCCAGTCTGTGCCCAGGGTCCCTCTCCGTTCAGTATCTCCTCCCATGTCCAGGAGTCCTGTGATACCGGCCGCTGTTGTTGCTGCTGCTGCTGCTGTCGTCGCTGTTTTCTACCACGCCGCTTGGTCCTTGGTTGGTGGGTGATTCTGTCACGGCCGTCCTCCTCTTCATCTGAAGAGGAGAGGCGAGATGGATCTGAGGACCAATACGCGGCGTGGTAAGTGTCCATGGTCAATCTTTAATAAAGAAAGTAGTGAACACTGAAAACTATACAAAACCAGTAAACAAAATAACAACCGTGAAGCTAATCATATGGACTGTGCTGAAACAAGCCATCAACATACAGAATCACCCACCACAACAGGACCAAGCGGTGTGGTAATGGGCAACGGAGAAAGCAGCAGCAGGAGCAGCGCGAGGAGGTATGGACATGGGAGGAGGAATTAGACGGAAGAGGACCCTGGGCTCAGCCAGGAGAATATCGCCGTCCCAAAGAAGAACTGGAGGCGGCGAAAGCGGAGAGGCGCTGGTATGAGGAGGCAGCGCGGCGTCGTGGATGGAAGCCCGGGAGTCAGCCCCAAAAATTTCTTGGGGGGGGGCTAACAGGGAGTATGGCTACGCCAGGTAGGAGACCTGAGCCAACTTCCTGTGGTTACCGGGGGGCTGGAGAGACCGGGCAGGCACCGTGTTATGCTGTGGAGCGCACGGTGTCCCCAGTGCGGGTGCACAGCCCGGTGCGGTACATTCCAGCTCCACGTATCGGCCGGGCTAGAGTGGGCATCGAGCCAAGTGCCATGAAGCCGGCTCTACGCATCTGGTCTCCAGTGCGTCTCCTTGGGCCGGCTTACATGGCACCAGCCTTGCGCACGGTGTCCCCGGTTCGCCTGCATAGCCCAGTGCGGGCTATTCCACCTCGCCGCACTGGCAGGGCGACCGGGACCATTCAACCGGGTAAGGTTGGGCAGGCTCGGTGCTCAAGAGCTCCAGTGCGCCTGCACGGCCCGGTCTATCCGTCACCACCTCCACGCACCAGCCCTCCGGTGGCAGCTCCCCGTACCAGGCTGTCTCTCCGGCCCATCCTTGCAGGGGCTCTCTCCTCTCCAGCGCTGCCGGAGTCTCCCGCCTCTCCGGCGCTACCAGAGCCTTCCTCCTCTCCAGCGCTGCCGGAGTCTCCCGCCTGTTCGGCGCTAGGAGAGCTACTCAGCCCAGCGTTGCCGGAGCTTCCCGTCTGCCCAGCGCCGCCAGCGCCGCCCGTCTGCCCAACGCCGCCAGCGCCGCCCGTCTGCCCAGCGCCGCCAGTGCCGCCCGTCTGCCCAGCGCCGCCAGTGCCGCCCGTCTGCCCAGCGCCGCCAGTGCTGCCCGTCTGCCCAGCGCCGCCAGTGCCGCCCGTCTGCCCAGCGCCGCCAGTGCCGCCCGTCTGCCCAGCGCCGCCCGTCTGCCCAGCGCCGCCAGTGCTGCCCGTCTGCCCAGCGCCGCCCGTCTGCCAGGAGCCGCCAGTGCCGCCCGTCTGCCAGGAGCCGCCAGTGCCGCCCGTCTGCCAGGAGCCGCCAGTGCCGCCCGTCTGCCAGGAGCCGCCAGTGCCGCCCGTCAGCCAGGGGCCGCCAGTGCCGCCCGTCAGCCAGGGGCCGCCAGTGCCGCCCGTCAGCCAGGGGCCGCCAGTGCCGCCCGTCAGCCAGGGGCCGCCAGTGCCGCCAGTCAGCCAGGGGCCGCCAGTGCCGCCAGTCAGCCAGGGCCGCCAGTGCTGCCAGTCAGCCAGGGGCCGCCAGTGCCGCCAGTCAGCCAGGGGCCGCCAGTAAGCCAGGGGCCGCCAGTGCCGTCAGTCAGCCAGGGGCCGCCCGAGCAGCTGCCCCTCTGTCCAGAGCAGCTGTCGCCCCTCTGTCCCAAGCTGCTGCCGCCCCTCTGTCCCGAGCAGCTGTCCCTCTGTCCCGAGCAGCTGTCCCTCTGTCCCGAGCAGCTGTCCCTCTGTCCCGAGCAGCTGCCCCTCTGTCCCGAGCAGCTGCCGCCCCTCTGTCCCGAGCTGCTATCGCCCCTCTGTCCCGAGCTGCTATCGCCCCTCTGTCCCGAGCTGCTATCGCCCCTCTGTCCCGAGCAGCTGCCCCTCTGTCCCGAGCAGTTGTCCCTCTGTCCCGAGCAGCTGCTTCACCTCTGTCCCGAGCTGCCCCTCTGTCCCGAGCAGCCCCTCTGTCCAGTGGGGTCATTGAGAGGGGTGGCCATGGTGAGTAAGCCAGGGAGGCGGACAATAAGGCGGACTAAGACAATGGTGAAGTGGGGTCCGCGTCCTGCGCCAGAGCCGCCACCGCGGACAGACGCCCACCCAGACCCTCCCCTATAGGTCAAGGTTTTGCGGCCGGAGTCCGCACCTTTGGGGGGGGGGTACTGTCACGTTCTGACCTCTATTTCTGTTGTTTTGTATTTATTTAGTATGGTCAGGGCGTGAGTTGGGTGGGCAGTCTATGTTTGTTTTTCTATGTTTTGGGGCATTTCTATGTTTTCGGCCTAGTATGGTTCTCAATCAGAGGCAGGTGTCATTAGTTGTCTCTGATTGAGAATCATACTTAGGTAGCCTGGGTTTCACTGTGTGTTTGTGGGTGATTGTTCCTGTCTTTGTGTAGTGTTCACCAGATAGGCTGTATTAGGTTTCACGTTCCGTTTGTTGTTTTCGTATTCATTTAGTTATTTCATGTATCGTCATTCATTCATTAAAGAACATGAATAACCACCACGCTGCGCTTTGGTCCACTTCTCCTCCTCCTACAGACGAACGCCGTTACACAGCTATACATTTTATGAACCGAATGAGTTTCCCTCTTTTCCCCCTTATGGCATCAAAGTAGACCGTGCAAAATGACAAATCCCTGCAAACTCCTCCACGTCATCTCTAGCTGACACCTTTGTTTACAGGTATTGTATCAATTTAAAACTTGAACAAGACAGTTAACAGTCCGTTTAAAGAAATGTTGCCAATTTATTCACTACATTTAGATAACATTAGATAGTTAATACACATATTCTTACCTTTGCTTCGTTTCAGCAGTCTTGCCCAGATCATCATGGAATTTGTAGTTATTTATGATAACCACATTAGCAGCTAATTATCATTTCATTTTTAGGGGGTAAATATAGGCAAATATATTGATAAGTCATCTTGTCGTAGAGAGATTTACACGTAGTGGAAAAAGTACCCAACTGTCATATTTGAGAAAAGGTAAAGATACCTTAATGTCTTCCCGAAGATTGGAAAGCAGCTGCGGTCATCCCCCTCTTCAAAGGGGGGGACACTCTTGACCCAAACTGCTACAGACCTATATCTATCCTACCATGCCTTTCTAAGGTCTTCGAAAGTCAAGTCAACAAACAGATTACCGACCATTTCGAATCTCACCATACCTTCTCTGCTATGCAATCTGGTTTCAGAGCTGGTCATGGGTGCACCTCAGCCACGCTCAAGGTCCTAAACGATATCTTAACCGCCATCGATAAGAAACATTACTGTGCAGCCGTATTCATTGATCTGGCCAAGGCTTTCGACTCTGTCAATCACCACATCCTCATCGGCAGACTCGACAGCCTTGGTTTCTCAAATGATTGCCTCGCCTGGTTCACCAACTACTTCTCTGATAGAGTTCAGTGTGTCAAATCGGAGGGTCTGTTGTCCGGACCTCTGGCAGTCTCTATGGGGGTGCCACAGGGTTCAATTCTTGGACCGACTCTCTTCTCTGTATACATCAATGAGGTCGCTCTTGCTGCTGGTGAGTCTCTGATCCACCTCTACGCAGACAACACCATTCTGTATACTTCCGGCCCTTCTTTGGACACTGTGTTAACAACCCTCCAGGCAAGCTTCAATGCCATACAACTCTCCTTCCGTGGCCTCCAATTGCTCTTAAATACAAGTAAAACTAAATGCATGCTCTTCAACCGATCGCTACCTGCAACTACCCGCCTGTCCAACATCACTACTCTGGACGGCTCTGACTTAGAATACGTGGACAACTACAAATACGTAGGTGCCTGGTTAGACTGTAAACTCTCCTTCCAGACCCATATCAAACATCTCCAATCCAAAGTTAAATCTAGAATTGGCATCCTTCACTCATGCTGCCAAACATACCCTTGTAAAACTGACCATCCTACCAATCCTCGACTTTGGCGATGTCATTTACAAAATAGCCTCCAATACCCTACTCAACAAATTGGATGCAGTCTATCACAGTGCAATCCGTTTTGTCACCAAAGCCCCATATACTACCCACCATTGCGACCTGTACGCTCTCGTTGGCTGGCCCTCGCTTCATACTCGTCGCCAAACCCACTGGCTCCATGTCATCTACAAGACCCTGCTAGGTAAAGTCCCCCCTTATCTCAGCTCGCTGGTCACCATAGCATCTCCCACCTGTAGCACACGCTCCAGCAGGTATATCTCTCTAGTCACCCCCAAAACCAATTCTTTCTTTGGCCGCCTCTCTTTACAGTTCTCTGCTGCCAATGACAGGAACGAACTACAAAAATCTCTGAAACTGGAAACACTTATCTCCCTCACTAGCTTTAAGCACCAACTGTCAGAGCAGCTCACAGATTACTGCACCTGTACATAGCCCACCTATAATTTAGCCCAAACAACTACCTCTTTCCCAACTGTATTTAATGTATTTATTTATTTTGCTCCTTTGCACCCCATTATTTTTATTTCTACTTTGCACATTCTTCCATTGCAAAACTACCATTCCAGTGTTTTACTTGCTATATTGTATTTACCTTGCCACCATGGCCTTTTTTGCCTTTACCTCCCTTCTCACCTTATTTGCTCACATTGTATTTAGACTTGTTTATACTGTATTATTGACTGTATGTTTGTTTTACTCCATGTGTAACTCTGTGTCGTTGTATCTGTCGAACTGCTTTGCTTTATCTTGGCCAGGTCGCAATTGTAAATGAGAACTTGTTCTCAACTTGCCTACCTGGTTAAATAAAGGTAAATCAAATAAATAATAAATAAATAATAGTAAATGTAAAAGTCACCCGGTAAAATTCTACTTGAGTAAAAGTCTACAAAGTATTTGTTTTCAAATATACTTAATTAAGTATCAAAAGTAAAAGTAGAAATAATTTCAAATTCCTTATATTAAGCAAACCAGATGGCACCATTTTCCATTTTTTAAATTTTTTTATTTACGGAAAGCCAGGGGCACACTCCAACACATAATTTACAAACCAATAATTTGTTATTAGTGAGTCCGCCAGAACAGAGGCAGTAGGGATGACCAGGGATGTTCGGTTGATATGTGTGTGAATTTGACTATTTTCCTGTGCTGCTGAGCATTCAAAATGTAACAAGTACTTTTGGGTGTCAAGGAAAATGTATGGAGTAAAAAGTACAATATTTTCTGAAGTAAAAGTAGTCAAAAATATAAATAGTTAAGTACAGATACCTCCAAAAAACTACTTAAGTAGCACTTTAAAGTATTTTTACTTAAGTACCTTAAACCACTGTTTACACAGTTATCAAAACATCATGCCAGTGTAACAGCCCTTATTTTAAGTGTTTCTCTTGTCCCCTATGGGAAAAATCAATGGTGGAAAAATTATTGGAACCATTTCCGTTTGACCGCTAGGTTTTATGGGTATAGAGTACCACAGTATGGGTCATAATACCCATAAAACCTAGAGGTCACACTGACGGGACGTTTTGATAACTGTGTAAATCTCTCTAGGACAAGGTGACTTATCAATATATTTGCCTGTATTTACCTGCAAAATTAACTATTTCAAAATGGAGATATCCTCAACAGCGCTGCCCATGCTGTCACAGATGCTATAATGGCACAGATATAAAGATGAGTCCTCTATGGTTGGTTGTATCTCTTTAAAATGAAATGTTCTGTGTGAAAACATCCCATAGTACTACCTGAAATGCTGCCCCTCACAAAAATGTATGTTATTGTTTTCATTCTTGTTCAGAGAAAGCAGCATACCATCCTGCATCCCACTGCTGGCTTGCTTCTGAAGCTAAGCAAAGTTGTTCCTGGTCAGTCCCTGGATGGGAGACCAGATGCGCTATAAATTGTGTTGGAGGGCCAGTAGAAAGCACTCTTTCCTTTGGTAAAAATTAAAATGTCCCATGGCAATGATTGCCCTGTGTAGGGTGCCGCTTTTTGGATGGGTTGTTAAACGGGTGTCTTGACTCTCTGTGATCACTAAAGATCCCATGGCACTTATCGTAAGAGTAAGGGTGTTAACTCTGGTGTCCCGGCTAAATTCTCAATCTGACCATCATGGCCGCCTAATCATCCCCAGCTTCCAATTGGCTCTACAGATTGCCCACCAACTGCATTAAGCACTGCAGTGCATCTCCTCCTCATGGACTGCACCAGATTTGCCAGTTCTTGCTGTGAGATGTTACCCCACTCTTCCATCAAGGCACCTGCAAGTTCCCAGACATTTCTGGGGAGATTGGCCCTAGCCCTCACACTCCAATCCAACAGGTCCCAGACGTGCTCAATGGGATTGAGATCTGGGCTTTTCGTTGGCCATGGCAGAACACTGACATTCCTGTCTTGCAGGAAATCACACACAGAACAAGCAGTATGGCTGGTGGCATTGTCATGCTGGAGGGTCATGTCAGGATTAGCCTGCAGAAAGGGTACCACATGAGGAAGGAGGATGTCAGTAGATAGGCCTCGAGTGTCCTAAGTTTTCATAACTGTGACCTTAATTGCCTACCGTCTGGTAGCTGTTCCTGTCTTAACGACCGTTCCACAGGTGCATGTTCATTAATTGTTTATGATTCATTGAACAAGCATGGGAAACAGTGTTTAAACCCTTTACAATGAAGATCTGTGAAGTAATTTGGATTTTTACGAATTTTCTTTGAAAGACATGGTCCTAAAAAAGGGACGTTTCTTTTTTTGTTGAGTTTGTAAAAAACGTCTGTCCTCGGTTGCAACACTCACTACCGGGTTCCAAACTGCCTCTGGAAGCAACATCAGCACAATAACTGTTTGTCTGGTTTTCAAAGCCGAGCAGCCGTACACAAACCTAAAATCTTTGGAGCGATGAATCACGCTTCTCCGTCCGTCAGAACGCTACCTGCCCCAATGCAAGTGCCAAATGTAAAGTTTGGTGGAGGAGGAATAATTGTCTGGGGCTGTTTTTCATGGTTCGGGCTAGGTCTCTTAGTTCCAGTGAAGGGAAATCTTAATGCTACACCATACAATGACATTCTAGATGATTCTGTGCTTCCAACTTTGTGGCAATAGTTTGGGGAAGGCCCTTTCCTGTTTCAGCATGACAATGCCCCCGTGCACAAAGCAAAGTCCATACGAGATTCGTTTGGAAGAACTTGACTGGCCTGCACAAAGCCTTGACCTCAACCCCATGGAACACCTATGGGATGAATTGGAATGCCGACTGCGAGCCAGGCCTAATCACTCAACATCAGTGCCCGACCTCACTAATGCTCTTGTGGCTGAATGGAAGCAAGTCCCTTCAGCAATGTCCCAACATACAGTGGGGCAAAAAAGTATTCAGTCAGCCACCAATTGTGCTCCCACTTAAATAGATGACAGAGGCCTGTAATTTTCATCATAGGTACACTTCAACTATGACAGACAAAAGGAAAAAAAAAATCCAGAATATAACATTGTAGGATTTTTAATGAATTTATTTGCAAATGATGGTGGAAAATAAGAATTTGGTCACCTACAAACAAGCAAGATTTCTGGCTCTCACAGACCTGTAACTTCTTCTTTAAGAAGCTCCTCTGTCCTCCACTCGTTACCTGTATTAATGGCACCTGTTTGAACTTGAATCAGTATAAAAGACACCTGTCCACAACCTTAAACAGTCACACTCCAAACTCCACTATGGCCAAGACCAAAGAGCTGTCAAAGGACACCAGAAACAAAATTGTAGACCTGCACCAGGCTGGGAAGACTGAACCTGCAATAGGTAAGCAGCTTGGTTTGAAGAAATCAACTGTGGGAGCAATTATTAGGAAATGGAAGACAAACAAGACAGCTGATAATCTCCCTCGATCTGGGGCTCCACGCAAGATCTTACCCCGTGGGGTCAAAATGATCACAAGAGCGGTGAGCAAAAATCCTAGAACCACACGGGGGTTCCTAGTGAATGACCTGCAGAGAGCTGGGACCAAAGTGACAAAGCCTACCATTAGTAACACAGTACGCCGCCAGGGACTAAAATCCTGCAGTGCCAGACGTGTCCCCCTGCTTAAGCCAGTACATGTCCAGGCCCGTCTGAAGTTTGCTAGAGAGCATTTGGATGATCCAGAAGAAAATTGGGAGAATGTCATATGGTCAGATGAAACCAAAATAACTTTTTGGTAAAAACTCAACTCGTCGTGTTTGGAGGTCAAAGAATGCTGAGTTGCAACCAAAGAACACCATACCTCCTGTGAAGCATGGGGGTGGAAACATCATGCTTTGGGGCTTTTTTTCTGCAAAGGGACCAGGACGACTGATCCGTGTAAAGGAAAGAATGAATGGGGCCATGTATTGTGAGATTTTGAGTGAAAACCTCCTTCCATCAGCAAGGGAATTGAAGATGAAACGTGGCTGGGTCTTTCAGCATGACAATGATCCCTAACACACCGCTCGGGCAACGAAGGAGTGGCTTCGTAAGAAGCATTTCAAGGTCCTGGAGTGGCCTAGCCAGTCTCCAGATCTCAACCCCATAGAAAATCTTTGGAGGGAGTTGAAAGTCTGTGTTGCCCTGCAACAGCTCCAAAACATCACTGCTCTAGAGATCTGCATAGAGGAATGGGCCAAAATACCAGCAACAGTGTGTGAAAACCTTGTGAAGACTTACAGAAAACGTTTGACCTCTGTCATTGCCAACAAAGGGTATATACAGTGCCTTGCGAAAGTATTCGGCCCCCTTGAACTTTGCGACCTTTTGCCACATTTCAGGCTTCAAACAAAGATATAAAACTGTATTTTTTTGTGAAGAATCAACAACAAGTGGGACACAATCATGAAGTGGAACGACATTTATTGGATATTTCAAACTTTTTTAACAAATCAAAAACTGAAAAATTGGGCGTGCAAAATTATTCAGCCCCTTTACTTTCAGTGCAGCAAACTCTCTCCAGAAATTCAGTGAGGATCTCTGAATGATCCAATGTTGACCTAAATGACTAATGATGATAAATACAATCCACCTGTGTGTAATCAAGTCTCCGTATAAATGCACCTGCACTGTGATAGTCTCAGAGGTCCGTTAAAAGCGCAGAGAGCATCATGAAGAACAAGGAACACACCAGGCAGGTCCGAGATACTGTGAAGAAGTTTAAAGCCGGATTTGGATACAAAAAGATTTCCCAAGCTTTAAACATCCCAAGGAGCACTGTGCAAGCGATAATATTGAAATGGAAGGAGTATCAGACCACTGCAAATCTACCAAGACCTGGCCGTCCCTCTAAACTTTCAGCTCATACAAGGAGAAGACTGATCAGAGATGCAGCCAAGAGGCCCATGATCACTCTGGATGTACTGCAGAGATCTACAGCTGAGGTGGGAGACTCTGTCCATAGGACAACAATCAGTCGTATAGTCGTATACAAATCTGGCCTTTATGGAAGAGTGGCAAGAAGAAAGCCATTTCTTAAAGATATCCATAAAAAGTGTTGTTTAAAGTTTGCCACAAGCCACCTGGGAGACACACCAAACATGTGGAAGAAGGTGCTCTGGTCAGATGAAACCAAAATTGAACTTTTTGGCAACAATGCAAAACGTTATGTTTGGCGTAAAAGCAACACAGCTGAACACACCATCCCAACTGTCAAACATGGTGGTGGCAGCATCATGGTTTGGGCCTGCTTTTCTTCAGCAGGGACAGGGAAGATGGTTGAAATTGATGGAAAGATGGATGGAGCCAAATACAGGACCATTCTGGAAGAAAACCTGATGGAGTCTGCAAAAGACCTGAGACTGGGACGGAGATTTGTCTTCCTACAAGACAATGATCCAAAACATAAAGCAAAATCTACAATGGAATGGTTCAAAAATAAACATATCCAGGTGTTAGAATGGCCAAGTCAAAGTCCAGACCTGAATCCAATCGAGAATCTGTGGAAAGAACTGAAAACTGCTGTTCACAAATGCTCTCCATCCAACCTCACTGAGCTCGAGCTGTTTTGCAAGGAGGAATGGGAAAAAATGTCAGTCTCTCGATGTGCAAAACTGATAGAGACATACCCCAAGCGACTTACAGCTGTAATCGCAGCAAAAGGTGGCGCTACAAAGTATTAACTTAAGGGGGCTGAATAATTTTGCACGCCCAATTTTTCAGTTTTTGATTTGTTAAAAAAGTTTGAAATATCCTATAAATGTCGTTCCACTTCATGATTGTGTCCCACTTGTTGTTGATTCTTCACAAAAAAATACAGTTTTATATCTTTATGTTTGAAGCCTGAAATGTGGCAAAAGGTCGCAAAGTTCAAGGGGGCCGAATACTTTCGCAAGGCACTGTAACAAAGTATTGAGATAAACTTTTGTTATTGACCAAATACTTATTTTCCACCATAATTTGCAAATAAATTCATTAAAAATCCTACAATGTGATTTTCTGGATTTTTTTCTTCTCCTTTTGTCTGTCATAGTTGAAGTGTACCTATGATGAAAATTACAGGCCTCTCTCATCTTTTTAAGTGGGAGAACTTGCACAATTGGTGGCTGACTAAATACTTTTTTGCCCCACTGTATAGTGGAAAGTCTTCCCAGAAAAGTGGAGGCTGTTAAAGCAGAAAAGGGGGACCAACTCCATATTAATGCCCATGATTTTGGAATGAGATGTTCAACATACTTTTGGCTATTTAGTGTAAGTATTCACACCCGAGACGATATGTTAGAATCACTTTTGGCAGCAATTACAGCTGTGAGTCTTTCTGGGTAAGTATTTAGGCTTGCCCTAACAAAGGGGTTAAACTTATTGGCTCAACCCTTTCATTTTTTATTACATTTGTAAACATATCTAAAAACATAATTCCACTTTGACATTATGGGGTATTGTGTGTAGACTAGTGACAAAATGTTTTACATCCATTTGAAATTCATGCTGTAACAAGAAAATGTGGAAAAAGTCAAGGGGCGTGAATACTTTCAAGGTACTTTATATAGACCACACTATTGCCTCAATGTCATTATGATCAGTGGAGTCTTCAATGAATGCAACCAATTCATACAGACATTGGATAACTTATCAGTATAAATCTGTACAAGCAAATAGCATTAGTCACACAGAACTTGTTTTCCACAGTGCCGCTGGAATGCAGTATTGTCATGTGTTAATGATGGTGACATGTTATAAGACCTATACTTCCATGGACCAACAATCATTATTTCAGGTTTAAGCTCATAGTGTCTTCACACCACAGGTGTCACATTTATTTGCTCCTGAACTTACTTAGATACGCCACAGCAAGAGGTGTGAAGACCTATGCAATTAATACAACTTTGTTTTTTTTATAATTTGAGAAGATTTCTGTAATTGTAATCCTTTTTAAGATTCACATTTCAGGCAGCAAAATATGACAAATGTGAAAGCAAGGGGATTGAAGATTTTCACTAGGCATAAAATGTTACTATCTGAAAAAGTACATGAGCACTTTTTCCCTACATATTTTTATTCACTCTCCAGCATGGTCCTCCTGGCCTGTGAGAGGTATTGGTGAACCACTTCTTGCACTGCTTTCCTTCCTGAGGCTCTTCAGGCACTTGTCCAGTCTTTTGATGCAGAGTGTCACGTCATCCCGTGTGATGCCAACAGCCGAGGCGGCATTGAGATAGGGATGTGGGTAGGCCTCTGAGTGGGACATGAAGCCGCAGAACATGTGACCGCTCACCATCTGTTTGTTACCAAGGGCAACCACCCTGAAAACAGACATTACCATTACCACACCTTCTGCATGCAGAAATTGTCTTGAAACAAGCAAGTTTAAAAAGATGCTTGGAAGAAACGCCCACAAAAGAGAAAGGGATAGCAAATTTATCCCATACTACAACATTGCTTCCTATTTGAACAAACAGGCAAAGCTAATGAATATCTGAAAAGGGGAAAATGTTATTTCAGCTGTACTAGGCTATACAATTATTGTATGACAGATTCATTTCTTTGAAACATTGAAAATGAATGTGTTCACTTCCAGGGAAATAGGGGGTAAACCTGTGGTAAAAATGCATAAAATGTGCTCAATTGAATGTACTCTTCATAAACTCAACTTCATTCCTCCTTATCCAGGAACTGTATTCTGAACACATACAGTTGAAGTCGGAAGTACATACACTTACATTGGAGTCATTTAAACGAGTTTTTCAACCACTCCACAAATGTCTTGTTAACAAACTATAGTTTTCGTAAGTCGGTTAAAATATCTACTTTGTGCATGACACAAGTAATTTTTCCAACAATTGTTTAGACAGACAGATTATTTCATCCTATCACAATTCCAGTGGGTCAGAAGTTTACATACACTAAGTTGACTGTGCCTTTAAACAGCTTTGAAAATTCCAGAAAATGTCATGGCTTTAGAAGCTTCTGATAGTCTAATTGACATAATTTGAGTCAATTGGAGGTGTACCTGTGGATGTATTTCAAGGCCTACCTTCAAACTCATTGCCTCTTTGCTTGACATCATGGGAAAATCAAAAGAAATCAGCCAAGACCTCAGAAAAATAATTGTAGACCTCCACAAGTCTGGTTCATCCTTGGGAGCAATTTACAAACGCTTGAAGGTACCACGTTCATATGAACAAACAATAGTACTCAAGTATAAACACCATGGGACCACGCATCCGTCATACCACTCAGGAAAGAGACGTGTTCTGTCTCCTAGAGATGAACGTACTTTGGTGTAAAAAGTGCAAATCAATCCCAGAACAACAGCAAAGGACCTTGTGAAGATGAGGAGGAAACAGGAACAACAGTATCTATATCCACAGTCAAACGAGTCCAAAATCGACATAACCTAAAAGGCCACTCAGCAAGGAAGAAACTACTGCTCCAAAACCGCCATATAAAAAAAAAGCCAGACTATGGTTTGCAACTGCACATGGGGAAAAAGATTGTACTTTTTGGAGAAATGTCCTCTGGTCTGATGAAACAAAAATAAAACTGTTTTGCCATAATGACCATTGTTATGTATGGAGGAAAAAGGGGGAGGCTTGCAAGCCGAAGAACACCATCCCAACCGTGAAGCACGAGGGTGGCAGCATCATGTTTTGGGGGTGCTTTGCTGCAGGAGGGTCTGGTGCACTTCACAAAATAGATGAGATCATGAGGAAGGAAAATTATGTGGATATATTGAAGCAACATCTCAAGACAAAAGTTAAAGCTTGGTCGCAAATGGGTCTTTCAAGCATACTTCCAAAGTTGTGGAAGGGAATTTTTACTAGGATTAAATGTATTTGGCTAAGGTGTATGTAAACTTCCGACATCAACTGTATCAAATCAGGATTTAGACAGGGACATAATACCATCTCAGCTGCTTTCTTTGTTGATAATGTTATTGAAGATAAAAATGTAAAAAAAAAAAATTGTACTGTGGATTTTACTGCGTAGATTGTCCTCTAGTAGACTTGATCGAAATGCATGTGCATGGTCAATAACTACCTTACGGATGGATATATCTTAATGTATAGTTGCTGCCATTTACTTTATGTTTGTTTTCTTATATTTCATTATATCTTAATTGTGGTTGCATTGTCGAGAAGGAACTTGCATGTATACCATGCACATTCCAAATGACTAATAACATTTGAAACATCAATATTCCTAGAGGACACAAAAGGTGTTCCTCAGGGGTCCATTTTAGGGACAGTTCTGTTCACGTTTTATTTTACCGATATTGGTTCCTTAATGAAGAACTGTAAGCAACACTTTTATGCCGATGACACGGTGCTTCACTCTTCTGCCCCCACTGTAAACCAGGATATATTTTACAAAGCTCTCCTGCAGAAACTACCATACTAACTCACATCGATCATGACATACAGAAGAAATACCTCATTCGCGCCCATGAATGGCAAATAGTTTGGTTTTTTAAACCTTTGACCCTACTGACCTAGGTAAAACAGCTTTTAGTTTTTACATGCCCATAACTGGAATGTATTCAAAAATACCCTAAAATCAGACTCCCAAGTGTTTTTTGGTCACTTCAAGACATTATTAAGAGACATGTTGAGGATTGTATTTTCTTTATTAATTTACAAATATGGCTGTTGTCTTGGTTTATTTGGACTGTTCTATCTACCAGTACTTGTTATTTTTTTATATGCATATTTTTTTCATCTTCTTATCTTAAATTATGTGCTATATTACTTCAACCATAAAAATCATTGTGTAGCCTTATTTATTGACCTGTCAAAGGCGTTTGATACAGTTGACCATTTCATACTTGTTCAAAGGTTGTCTGAAATAGGCCTAGATTAGGCATCTTGCAATTGGTTCAAAAACAATTTAATGGACAGGACACAATGTGTGCTTACTGATGGTATCAAATGCAGTTTCCTCAATAATACAAAAGGTATGCCGCAGGGTCAAAATTTGGGCCCTGTTCTCTTCGCTATTTATATAAATAATATTAGTCTATCTGATAAAACCTGTAACATTAATCTCTACGCGGATGATAGTTATTTACTCCTGTGCCCACTCAATACAGCAGGCCATTCATGACCATCACGGTTTTGACTCATTTAAAAAAAAAATGCATACTAATCT
Source organism: Oncorhynchus mykiss (assembly GCF_013265735.2). Classification (NCBI taxonomy): domain Eukaryota; kingdom Metazoa; phylum Chordata; class Actinopteri; order Salmoniformes; family Salmonidae; genus Oncorhynchus; species Oncorhynchus mykiss. Next base: position 36,035,448 of record NC_048585.1, on the reverse strand, counting down.
TAAACTAGTTCTAAATCCTAATAAAACCACATTTATGTTGTCTCTAGGTCTTGTAATATTGACCCTGAGGACATGTGTATTTGCACATTAATTACGGCTGCTGTCCCTGTACAGGGATCAACATCAGCGGAAATTTCAGAGTGACAACTAATAGTACTCGATACAACTCAAACTTTCATTAAAACACACATGCAGGGACTCAATTAAAGCTACACTCGTTGTGAATCTAGCCAACATTTCAGATTTTTAAAATGCTTTTCGGCGAAAGCATGAGAAGCTATTATCTGATAGCATGCAACCCCCGAAATACCCAAAGGGAACGTAAACAAAATAATTAGCGTAGCCGGCGCTACACAAAACGCAGAAATAAAATAGAAAACATTAATTACCTTTGTTGGCACTCCTATATGTCCCATAAACATCACAATTGGGTCTTTTTTTCGATTAAATCCGTCCATGTATACCCAAAATGTCCATTTATGAAGCCCGTCTGATCCATGAAAAAGCACCGTTCCAAAACGCACCGTCATTTTTTAAAATTAAAAAAGTTGACTATAAACTTTGACAAAACACTTCAAACTACTTTTGTAATCCAACTTTAGGTATTAGTAAACGTTAATAATCGATCAAATTGATCACGGGGCGATCTGTATTCAATAGCAGCACGTTTTGAAATCATGGTCCACATTCTTTCTTTCATAACTTCCTCTGGTGTGCTCGACGACTATTTTACCAAGGATTAATTTAAAATCAATTGACAGTACTGGAGACATCGTGTGGAAGCTGTAGGCATTGTAAACAGGGCCCTATCTATTTTCCCTTGCCATAGACAATACAGAGACTGGCGGAGGGATATTTTTGGGTTTTTTTTGTGAACAGTTTTCCTTGGGATTTTTCCTGCTAAACACGTTCTGTTATAGTCACAGACATGATTTAACCAGTTTTATAAACTTCAGAGTGTTTTCTATCCACACATACTAATCATATGCATATACTATATTCCTGGCATGAGTAGCAGGACGTTGAAATGTTGCGCGATTTTTAACAAAAAGCTGCAAAAATTCGCAGCCTCTTTTAAAGGGAGCCCAAATTGAGTAAGTTCTCCATTATAAGTACTTCGGTATTTGAATTTACGATAAACTCTCTTTTAAAACACACATTGAAAAACGGACAAAAAAAGCAGAGAATTAAGATTGGTTTCTTTTATAGAAATAAATCCTGCCTCACTTTGGAAAGTATGAGGAAGATTGTTCAAGCAATGCTTCTACCAGTACTTGATATAATCTACATGCATGCGGCAGCCTCTGTTTTAAAGACTTTAGACTATCACTCAGCACTGCGTTTTGTCACTCGGGACAATTTTCTTACACATCACTGCATTTTGTATAGTTCTGTTGGCTGGTAGTCTCTGACTACCAGAAGGGCCCAGCACTGGCTACTTTTTGTAAACAATGAGGTTCTTCAGAGACTCCCCCCACCACTACCTCAACTCACATATTAAATTGTCCCGCAGGTCTCCACTGAGCTGGGGAAAAATACTTTTCGTTTGGCGCAGCGGTCTAAGGCACTGCATGTCAGTGCTAGAGGCGTCACTACAGACCCTAGTTCGATTCCAGGCTGTATCACAACCGGCCGTGATTGGAAGTCCCATAGGACGGCACACAATTGGCCCAGCGTCACCCCGGTTAGGGTTTGGCCGGGGTAGGACATCATTGTAAATAAGAATTTGCCTAGTTAAATAATTACCTGGCCCCAGACACCTGCCTGGTGAACAGCATGGAGCCCAGTTGAGTCACAGACTTGCCGCTCTGTGCCTGGAGGCCATCCAGAGACATGGCTACATGAAAACATGCACAGACAAAAGGTCAACACAACATTGGAATTCACATCTTTTACTTTGTCATAAGTCACAATTTTACAGACATAGAAGCAATATTCACCCAGCATGTGACAAGCAGAAAAGTGCTGTGACATGCATACGCTAGCTTGTTTGAACTTTACTGGGGTTAAAGCTTTAGATTAGTTGCAAGTTTACAAGGACTGACTATGGAGAGAAAATAGCTACTAATACACATTTTGAAAGATATTACCTTCCACTCTACACACTAATTTGTAATGTAGAATGAAATTTGCATTGGGGTCAATCAAGCATGTTTAGATTTCGGACGTAGACAGCATTCGTAGAAACTTTCACACCACACAAATTTTGCTCCAACATTCTCATAGGATGCCCCAAACTAAGAATATTGCACGAACATGAAATTTCAGGCGAATATTGTGTAATGTGAAAGCAACTTTACTCCGATTTAAGAATTGCAATACTTCAGATCCAGTAATTTAGGGCTAATCTAGAGATCTCTGGATGAATCTCTGGGCTAATTTCTTATCTCTGGATTATCCCTAAATTACTGGATCTGAGGTATGCAATTCTTAAGTGTGACAAGGGTTGTGTAAGATGCATCTTAACCACTGCTATGGAGTTGTGTGCGCTGTATCTTCCCTAGTTATAGGGTTGTGTGAGGGTGCATCTTACCCAGTGATATGGTGTGCTGTATCTTACCCAGTGATATGGGGATGTGTGAGGGTGCATCTTACCCAGTGATATGGGGTTGTGTGCGCTGTATCTTACCCAGTGATATGGGGTTGTGTGGGGTGTGCAGCAGTCTCTCCCCATGAGCCGCAGCAAGCCTTTTCAGCTCCTGTGCCAGGTAGGTGTACATCTCCTTCAGGCCATGCAAACAGAGATAGATATAAATAGCATTACGCTCCCACTCTCTCCCTCAGCCTTATAAACAGAGGGCTGTTTATTACTTATCTATCAGTTTTCCTCCACGTAGACCAGTGTTTCTCAACCTCTGGTCTGTGACCGACACCGGTCCCTGGGATGATGCTGACCAGTCCCTCAGATGGTTACCAGACTGATTTAGTCAGTTCTCAAGTGCTAGTTTTCACTCCTTTTAACTCCCGTTCCCAAACTGTGCTAGCATTATAACAATACATTTATTTTATATAGCGCTTTTCATTACAAACAGAATCTAAGACACTTAAAAATAAATACACTAATATAAATTTGGGGATCTATGTACCCTGATTAAGACAGTTTAGCTGTCAAACATTGTTGAATAGATTAATGCATTGGATCTACTAGTGTGCAGCTTTTCCTTTCTTTATAATGCACGTTCAGTCTTGCCTGGTCTGACATTAAAGACAAAATCCAGCTATTTCTTTTTACTTTTCCTGTTGAAAAACAATATCCCAAGTATACAGTGCCTTCGGAAAGTATTCCGACCCCTTGACTTATTCCACATTTTGTTACGTTATTTTGTCCCTACTGCCTCTGATCTGGCGGACTCACTAAACACATATGCTTTGTTTGCAAATTATGTCTTCGTGTTGGAGTGTTGCCCTAGCTATTGGTAAATTAACAAAAACAAACCAATTGTGCAGTTCAGTTAATATAAGCAATTTGAAATTATTTATAATTTTACTTTTAAAAGTATATTTTCGCAATTGCATTTACTTTTGATACTAAAGTATATTTAAAAGCAAATACTTTTAGACTTTTACTCAAGTAGTATTTTACTGGGTGAGTTTCTTTTCTATTAAGGTATAATTTCCTCAAGTATGACAATTGGGTACTTTTTCCACCACTGGTAGTGGCCAGACGGAAGCCACTCCACAGTAAAAGGCACATGACAGCCCCCTTAGAGTTTATCAAAAGGACTCTTAGACAATGAGAAACAAAAATGAACTCTTTGGACTGAATAGTGGTGGCAGAATCATGCTGTGGGGATGTTTTTCAGCAGCAGGGACTGAGAGACCAGTCAGGATCGAGGGAAAGATAAACGGAGAGATCCTTGATGAAAACCTGCTCCAGAGCGCTCAGGACCTCACAACAGAACTGCGACCCTAAGCACACAGCCTAGACAACGCAGGAGTGGATTTGGGACAAGTGGGCGAATGTCCTTGAGTGGCCCAGCCAAAGCCCGGACTCTAACCCGTTCGAACATCTCTGGGGAGACCTGAAAATTGCTGTGCAGTGACGCTCCCCATCCAATCTGACAGAGATTGAGAGAATCTGCAGCGAAGACTGGGAGAAACTTCCCAAATACAGGAGTGCCGGGCTTGTAGCGTCATACCCAAGAAGACTCGAGGCTGTAAACGCTACCAGAGGTGCTTCAAAAAATTACTGAGTAAAGGGTCTGAATACTTATGTAAATGTAATATATCAGTTTATTTTTAATACATTTGCAAAAATGTGTCATTATGTGGTAATTGTGTATAGATTGATGAGAAAAAAAAACTATTTAATCTATTTTAGAAAAAGGCTGTAACATAACAAAATGTGGAAAAAGTCAAGTGTTCTGAATACCTTCCGAACGCACTGTATAAGGTCCCACAGTTGGCTATATATGTCAGAGCAAAAAACAAGCCATGAGGTTGAAGGAATTGTCTGTAGAGCTCAGAGACAAAATTAAGAACACCATCAATCTTATACTTTTTAACTATTTGGTCTTTAACCTTGCAACATCATTGGAACATCATTCCACCTGCCAATCAACATGGTCTCTCAAAGTTTGGTTGTGGCTGGCTAATCCCTTGTTGTAGACTAGTATGGCAAGCAAGCGATTGTGAGAATGCATTTCATATAAAGGAAAAGTTAATGCCTACTTACATGTTTGCATCAATTGCCCGATTCCTTGAAAGTAGTGTAATGATTATATATTGCATTTGCATACGTGATGAATTACGATCGCTGGCAATTAACTGCAGTGCTGGATTTTTAACACATATCATGGAATACCTGTGTGTATGTCTATAAGGACAAATGGCATGGAATTATATGATATGGATGGTTGAAACAACAGAAAGGTAGGGTTATGTATTTTCATCTGAAAAGTGGGTGAAATTTGGAAGTATACATTTCTCTAGCACATCAAAGTTATGTTTGTTGTGTTGAGATTCACGCCCGGTAAAAACCCTAGTCTATTGCGCAATCTATTCCCAAATTCTAACTAAATACACCAGCGACACCATTTAGGAGATACAGATTGTGAGCATAGTGTTTCTGATCAGTTTGACAATTGTCTTCTAATGTATGTGCCTAGCTAAAATGCAATTTCTTGCACACATTTTGTGCTTGTTTTTCAGATCAATTTAGCCTATTGAAAGAGTGAAATTCAAAAACAACAAGGTCAAATAGATCTAACTTATGATGCGTGGATTTGATTGAATAAATCTATGTATTTTCGCTGTTATGAAAATAACTAATATTAAACCCATGTAGTCAGGCAATCCCACTCGCTTCAGATCACATGCCTCACTAGGCTACATGACATGAACAAGAGCGTGTCTCATGCACTAAATGATGCCAGGTAAAAATGTAATGATTCTGTGCCTTTCACCGCTGGGAGAGGACTGCAGATGTTTTATTATGTATGTATGAACCATACATTGACACTTCGAGTCCAAAATAGGGTGTAAATAACAAGGTTGTTTGCAATCCTCTGGAACGCCTCTAAAAGGTTAAGACCTGGTAACAAAAAATATTTTAAAACAAGGCAGAGAATAGCAGATATCCAAGATTTGAAGTTGACAGTAGTAAACGTGGTGGTCATCCAGTATGTCGAATTTCTATTTTCTTGATAAAACAAAATAGAGATGTAGCAAATAGTAGGAAATGTATTTGTGATAATGTTTTATCCCTGTTTGAGTTGAAAGTGTACTCTTTTGCTTAGGATTATGTGTTCGCCATGCATCAATGAGGTTGTAATCAGAGAGTATATGCTGGAGAGCCTTGGTTGCTTGTGGAATGCAGTTGGTCTTATTAGATTTGACTCGCATGTCCAAAATTACATTCATATCTTTCCCAATAACCAGATGAAATTCAGTTCATTCTAACAATATGCTGTTCAGACAATCAAAATTATATGAATTCGGAGTGTACACACTAATAAAAGGTCATTTTCTTTACATTATGGATACATTTATGCCTTCTTGGTCTTCGTCTTAACCCAAGACGGTGATTGAGTTTCTCATGTATAACTATGATTACACCTTTAGTTTGGTTTGGGGCTGATTTTGCCACATTTCAGGCTTCAAACATAAAGATATTTAAAACTGTATTTTTTGTGAAGAATCAACAACAAGTGGGACACAATCATGAAGTGGAACGACATTTATTGGATATTTCAAACTTTTTTAACAAATCAAAAACTGAAAAATTGGGCGTGCAAAATTATTCAGCCCCCTTAAGTTAACTAAGGAGCAGGTGTGTTTCTTGGAGCATTACTATATCAATAATGGTTTCTTGCTAGGATATGAAGACAGCTGGAGCGTTTATTAGGAACATTTTGGCCTTTCAAATTCAAAGAGAATAGCATTAGCATTGTTTTTCATAAAGGACCGTTATATTAATTATATAATTGTTATCTTTAGCGTTGATAAGCCCATGGATGTGTAACAAAAAGCAGGGCCCACAGGGAAACATACCCATTTTTTTATTACCTTTATTTAACTAGGCAGTTAAGAATAGTTAAGAACAAATTCTTAAATTTAAGTTAAATTAAAATTATTCCATTGGTGGTTCCCCACCCAGAAGACCCCTCCCTGTAATGGAGTCTCTTAGCAGGTATTACAAAATGAACTAAAACAAAACAGCAAAAAATGTCAGACCTTTACAGTTTAGTTAGCAGACCTGGATAAGTCGGGGTGGGTAATGTAAATACCCACCCCGACTTATCGAAAAGTAAATATAACAACAGTTATGCAAGCCCAACCAGTCAAATAGGATACTGTAGATGTAGGCGCATAATAGGCCCAGCATCGTCCGGGTTAGGGGAGGGTTTGGTCGTGGTAGGCCGTCATTGTAAAATAAGAATTTGTTCTTAACTGAATTACCTAGTTAAATAAAGGTTAAATAAATATAAAAAGGAGCAATAGCTCTTAATCCATTGTAATTTACTGTAAGCAATATGGTTTATATGACAAAGATACATTTGTCCTCCATTTTTATTAAGCATTTAACACAAGAACCGTCAAGAACTTAATTTCAATAAAAACCTTGAACCCACCTACCTGTCCCTGACTCTTCCTAAATATGTATTTTACACTCTAGCAGTGCTTTGAGACAAATATCATAGAACACAAAAACGTTGAACATTTCATCCTCAAAGCGGCATGAAGTTGGACCCCCTGCCCCTCCCCCCATTCGTGCCAATGTCATTTGGTTGTGTTTATATAGGTCTTAGGTAACAGAATGTTAAATCTAAATATTTGAAAGAACATGACATTTTCCTTACTTTGTTACTGTAGGATATACAGCATGTAAAAAGGTTGGATACCTTCGTGACAACTATGAAACAAAGAGCATGTGCGTTGGAACACAGTAAGTGTATTTTTGACAAATAAAATACCCAAACCACCAAGACACACGGTCATTAAGATGCACGGTCAATTAAGAAAACATCAGAAAATATCAGTAGCCTAAACATCGAAAGCCAAGTGAACAAACAGATCACCAACCATATCGAATCCCACAGTACCTTCCCCGATATGCAATCTGGTTTCCAAGCTGGTAACGGGTGCACCTCAGCCACGTCAAGGTCATAAACGATATCATAACCGCCATCGATAAAAGACAGCACTGTGCAGTACTGTGCAGCCGTCTTCATCGACCTGGCCAGGGCTTTCGACTCTGTCAATCACAGTATTTTTATTGGCAGACTCAACCGCCTTGGATTCTCTAATGACTGCCTTGCCTGGTTCACTAACAACTTCTCTGATAGAGTTCAGTGTGTAAAATCAGAGGGCCTGTTGTCTGGACTTCTGGCAGTCTCTGGGGGTGCCACAGGGTTCAATTCTCGGGCCGACTCTTTTGACTACATAGATCAATGTTGTTGCTCTTGCTGCTGGTGATTCTCTGATCCACCTCTACGCAGACAACACCATTCTGTACACTTCTGGCCCTTCTTTGGACACTGTTAACAAACCTCCAAACAAGCTTCAATGCCATACAACACTCCTTCCGTGGCCTCCAACTGCTCTTAAATGCAAGTAAAACTAAATGCGTGCTCTTCAATCGATCGCTGCCCGCACCTGCCCGCCTGTCCAGCATCACTACTCTGGACGGTTCTGACTTCCTTCACTCATGCTACCAAACATACCCTCGTAAAACTGACTATCCTACCGATCCTTGACGTTGGCGATGTCATCTACAAAATAGCATCCAACACTCTACTCAGCAAATTGGATGTAGTCTATCACAGTGCCATCCGTTTGCCACGAAAGGCCCATCCATATACTACCCACCACTGCGACCTGTATGCTCTCGTTGGCTGGCCCTTGCTTCATATTCGTCGCCAAATCCACTGGCTCCAGGTCATCGAAATGTCTAGGTATAGCTCCGCCTTATCTCCCGTCTTTCCTTACAGTTCTCTGCTGCCAATGACTGGAACAAATTGCAAAAATCACTGAAGCTGGAGACATATCTCCCTCACTAACTTTAAATGTGCAACCAGAGGGAAAAAAATCTATAACACCTTTACTCCACACACAGAGATGCGTACAAAGCTCTCCCTCACTCTCCACTTGGCAAATCCGACCAGCTTACAACCAAAAATGAAAAGCAGCAAGCACGAGTGACTTGGTATATAAAAAAAGTGGTCAGATGAAGCAGATGCTAAATTATAGGACTGTTTTGCGATGCCATTGAGGAGTACATCACATCAGTCACTGGCTTCATCAATAAGTGCATCGAGGACATCGTCCCCGCAGTCACTGTACGTACATACCCCAAAACAGAAGCCATGGATTACAGGCAACATTCGCACTGAGCTAAATGGTAGAGCTGCCGCTTTCAAGGTGCGGGACTAACCCGGAAGATTATTAGAAATCCTGATATGCTCTCCGACAAATCATAAATAGGCAAAACGCCAATACAGGACTAAGATTGAATTGTACTACACAGGCACCGACAATCGTTGAATGTGGCAGAGCCTGCAAACTATTACAGACTACAAAAGGGAAGCACAGCCGCAAGCTACCCAGTGACACAAGCCTACCAGACGAGCTAAATCACTGCTATGCTCGCTTCTAGACAAGCAACACTGAGGCATGCATTTGAGCATCAGCTGTTCCGGACGACTGTGTGATTATGCTCTCCGTAGCGAGTAAGACCTTTAAAATTCTTTGGGACTGGGGGGGCAGTATTGAGTAGCTTGGATGAATAAGGTGCCCAGAGTAAACTGCCTGCTACTCAGGCCCAGAAGCTAGAATATGCATATTATTAGTATATTTGGATAGAAAACACTCTGAAGTTTCTAAAACTGTTTGAATGATGTCTGCGAGTATAACATAACTCATATGGCAGGCAAAAAGAAAAAAATTAAACCAGGAAGTGAGAAATCTGAGGTTTGTTGTTTTTCAAGTCATTGCCTATCGAATATACAGTGTCTATGGGGTCATTTTGCACTTCCCAAGGCTTCCACAAGATGTCAACAGTCTTCAGAACCTTGTTTGAGGCTTCTACTGTGAAGGAGGGGGGAATGAGAGCTGAATGACTCAGGGGTCTGCCAGAGTGGCATGAGCTGATCACGCGTGCTCACGAGAGTTAGCTGCGTCCCATTGCATTTCTACAGACAAAGGAATTCTCCGGTTGAAACATTATTGAAGATTTATGATAAAAAGATCCTAAAGATGGATTCTATACTTCGTTTGACATGTTTCTACGGACTGTAACATGACTTTTCGTCTGAACTTTCGCCTGGACTTGCCCGCGCCTCGTGAGTTTGGATTGTGTTATTTGGACATAAATTATGGACTTTATCTATTGTGGAACTGGGATTCCTGGGAGTGTATTCTGATGAAGATCATCAAAGGTAAGTGAATATTTATAATGCTATTTCTGACTTCTGTTGACTTCACAACATGGTGGGTATCTGCATGGCTTGTTTTTGTGTTGAGCGCCGTACTCAGATTATTGCATGGTTTGCTTTTTCCGTAAAGTTTTTTTGAAATCTGATACAGTGGTTGCATTAAGGAGAAGTGGCTCTAAAATTCCATGCATAACTCTTGTATCTTTTAGCAATGTTTATTATGAGTATTTCTGTAAATTGATGTGGCTCTCTGCAAAATCACTGGATGTTTTGGAACTACTGAACATAATGTGCCAATGTAAACTGAGATTTTTTGATATAAATATGAACTTTATCGTGTAATGCAGGGGTGTCAAAGTCAAATGGACGGAGGGCCAAATAAAAAAATCAGCTACAAGACGAGGGCCGGACTGTTCGAATGTTCATTGAAAAATTTTTAAATGACGCATATAGTCTAGTGAACCTAATTGAACCTACTGAAAACCTAACAAATATATTACAATATGATCAGATAAATAAAGCAATATTTTCTTATGGCTCTGTCAGTAATCTTTAATTTTCAACAGACACAAAAGACAAATTTCCTTTATATAAATATCCCCATAACATGAACATTAAATGAAAGAAACCGGTATTCAAGGCACCATCAGTAGACTATATTTTCTATTTTAGCAAAAGTGGGCTAAATTTACTTCAAAGAAAAAACAATAATAGCAATTTTCTATCATCCACTCAACTGAAATATTTTTAAAATATAATTGGATTGAAATACAAAAAAATAAAGTGCAAAAATCTATTAATCAAAAACAACACTTTGTTTAAGGAGAAGTAACATGCAGTGAAAACAAATATTAAATTTTAACTTTTAAACTTGAACTGAGTAAAAACTCTAAATATGTGATTGCACAGTAATGTTCACTTGTTTGAGGTTGAGGGTGATACTTGGTGGTGTCCCATCTTTTCCACAAGTTCATCAATGTTCGGGGTAAGGCTCTGAGCTGAAGAAATCCTCAGAATTGAGTGGAGGTGTTCAGCAGTAAGTCGACTTCTGTGTGATGTTTTGTTCAGGTTCATCAAAGAAAACAGTTGTTCACACAGGTATGTGCTGCCAAACATAGACAACGTTTGAGCAGCCTGGATGCGCAGCTGGGGCATTGTGCCGGGGAGGAAACGGGCAAACTCCGCAGCACCCACTGCCGCATATTTTTCCCTCAGTGCATCATTGCATTGGAGGTCAATCAACTCCATTTGGAGGTTTGGTGGTGAGCTTTCCACGTCAACAGCAAATGGGTTACCGAGCAGTTCCAACCTGCTTTTTTGTGCTTCAAAGTCAGCAAATCGGCGTCGAAAGTCAGTGGTAAGCATACCTATTTTATCAGCCAACTGTGTGCTCGGGAACGCACTGGTAGAGAGCTTCTCTTTCATGGTCTGGCAGCTGGGAAAGTGGCTCAAATTTTCTTTCCGCATCTGCGTCTCCCACAGAGTCAGTTTGGTTTTAAATGCCTTCACTGTACTGTACATATCAGAGATGACACGATCCCGACCCTGCAGCTGCAAGTTTATTGCATTCAGATGACTCGTAATGTCACACAGAAAAGCCATTTCACACAGAAACATTTCGTCTCGGAGTTGTGTTGTGTCTTTCCCTTTGCTGTCCAAGAATAGACAAATCTCCTCACGAAGCTCGAAACATCTTTGAAGCACCTTTCCCTGGCTTAGCCATCGCACCTCTGTGTGATAAGGCAAATCACCATGCTCCGTTTCTAACTCCGTCAGAAATGCCTTGAACTGGCGGTGATTCAAACCTTTGGCTCTGATAAAGTTAACTGTGCGCGTGATGATGCTCATTACATGCTCCATTTTCAAGGCTTTACCGCACAACGCTTCCTGGTGTATGATACAATGATAAGCTGTCAGCTCACCTGTCGCGTTTTCCTCTTGCATCTTTTCCCGTATCTTCGCCACCAGTCCGCTCCTGTGTCCACACATCGCAGGTGCTCCGTCGGTTGTCAAACCCACAAGTTTTTCCCAAGGCAGCTCCATCTCATTTACACATCTTGACACCTCTTCATACAAATCATGCCCCGTAGTTGTGCCATGCATAGGACGTAAAGCCAAAAACTCCTCTGTCACGCTTAGGCTGGAGTCCACTCCGCGGATGAAAATTGACAACTGGGCAATGTCAGAAATGTCGGTGCTCTCATCCACAGCCAAGGAATATGCAATAAAATCTTTTCCCTTTTTCACAAGCTGCTCTTTTAGATTGATGGACAACTGGTCTACTCTCTCGGCAATGGTGTTTCTGCTCAGACTCACATTTAAAAAGAGTTGCCTTTTTTCTGGGCAAACTTCGTCACAAACTTTAATCATGCAGTTTTTGATGAAATCCCCCTCCGTAAATGGCCGGGCTGATTTAGCGATCTCTTCTGCCAAAATAAAACTGGCCTTGACAGCAGCCTGGCCTTGTGATTTGGCTTTTTTGAACAGAGCCTGTCGAGATTTGAGGCCTCGTTTTAATTCCTCTGCCTTTTGTAGCCTTTGTTCCATGTCCATATTCTTGTTTTTGTCCGCGTGTTTCGTTTCATAATGTCGTCTCAGATTATACTCTTTCAGTACCGCCACACTTTCTCCACACAGAAGACACACAGGTTTTCCAGCTACCTTCGTGAACATATACTCCGACTCCCACCTTGTTTGAAACCCCCGGTTCTCAGTATCCACCTTCCGTTTTGCCATTTTTGATGGGTATCTGAAAGTTAATTTTACTGTGATGCTGACGACTGCTGTGCCAATAAATATTGAAATGAAGCAGCCTACTGCTCGGTGCGTCACCTTTGCATTGTGGGAAATGTAGTATTGGTGCGTGTAAAAGATCTGCGGGCTGCCGGCTTGCTGCGGGCCGGTTCTAATAATAAATCAAGATCATCCCAGGGGCCGTAAAAAACCTTCTTGCGGGCCGGATGTGGCCCGCGGGCCTTGACTCTGACATATGTGGTGTAATGTATTGTGTAACATGAAGTCCTATGAGTGTCATCTGATGAAGATCATCAAAGGTTAGTGATTCATTTTCTCTATTTCTCTCTTTGGCTGGAAAAATGGCTGTGTTTTTCTGTGACTAGGTACTGACCTAACAATCGTTTGGTGTGCCTTTTTGAAATTGGACACTATGGCTGGATTTACAACAAGTTTATCTTTAAAATGATGTAAAATACTTGTATGTTTGAGGAAGGTTAATTATGGGATTTCTGTTTTGAATTTGGTGCCCTGCAATTTCACTGGCTGTTAAGAAGGTGGGAAGCTACCGTCCCACATATCCCAGAGAGGTTAAACAGGTCAACATTCACAAGGCCACTGGGCCAGACGGATTATGGAGGAGGACGTGTGCTCCAGGCATGTGATGACCAACTGGCAGATGTCTTCTTCTATTGAAGGACATTTTCAATCTGTCCCTGATTGAGTCTGTAATACCAACATGCTTCAAGAAGACCACCATAGTCCCAGTGCCCAATAACACTAAGGTAACCTGCCTAAATGACTACAGACCCGTATCACTCAAGTCCGTAGCCATCGAGTGCTTTGAAAGGCTGGTAAATGGCTCACATTAACACCATTATCCCAGAAACCCTAGACCTACTCCAATTTGCATACCGCTCAAACAGATCCACAGATGATACAATCTCTATTGCACTCCACACTGCCCTTTCCCACCTGGACAAAAGGAACACCTACATGAGGAAAGCTATTTATTGACTACAGCTCGGCGTTCATGCCGAGTCATGCCTGGATGGCCAGGCGCCGACTCCAACACCATCATTAAGTTTGCAGACCACACAACAGTGGTAGGCCTGATCACTGACAATGACGAGACAGCCTATAGGGAGGAGGTCAGAGACCTGGCCGGGTGGTGCCAGAATAACAACCTATCCCTCAACGTAATCAAGACAAAAGGAGATGATTGTGGACTAAAGGAAAAAGAGGACTCAGCACGCCCCCATTCTCATCAACGGGGCTGTAGTGGAGCAGGTTGAGAGCTTTAAGTTCCTTGGTGTCCACATCAACAAACTAGAATGGTCCAAACACACCAAGACAGTCGTGAAGAGGGCACAACAAAACCTATTCCCCCTCTGGAGACTGAAAAGATTTGGCATGGGTCCTCAGATCCTCAAAAGGTTCTGCAGCTGCAACTGGTTTGAATAACTGCCTGGCATGGCAACTGCCTGGCATGGCAACTGCACGGCCTCCGACCGCAAGGCACAACAGAGGGTAGTGCGTACTGCCCAGTACATTACTGGGGCTAAGCTGCCTGCCATCCAGGACCTCTATACCAGGTGGTGTCAGAGGAAGGCCCTAAAAATTGTCAAAGACCCCAGCCACTCCAGTCATAGACTTTTCTCTCTGCTACCACATGGCAATCGGTACCGGAGCACCAAGTCTAGGACCAAAAGGCTTCTCAACAGCTTTTACCTCCAAGCCATAAGACACCAGAACAGGTAATAAAATGGCTACCCATACTATTTGCACTGTGTCCCTTCAACCCCCTCTTTTACGCTGCTGCTGCTCTGTTTATCATTTATTCATAGTCACTTTAACTATACCTACATGTACATATTACCTCAATTAGCCCGACTAACCGGTGACCCTGCATACTGTTATTTTCACTGTCATTTCAATGTCTTTATTTATTTACTTATTTATCTATTGTTTACCTAATACCTATTTTTTCCTTAGAAATTGCACTGTTGGTTGGGGTTTGTAAGTACGCATTTCACTGTGAGGTCTACACCTGTTGTATTCGGAGCACGTGACAAATACACTTTGATTTGATGATGTTGTTTGGCAAAACAGGTTCATTAGAAACCTTGTAATCTGCTCTTTTTTATAGGGTATAGCAATCAAAATGTCTGTCCTGCATGGACCTCTGTAGGATGATATGGAAGAAGAGCTTACTTGGAAAACTCCATTCTTTTCTTTGTCAATGCACACAGCGCTGGTCATCAGTCTCTTCATTCTCAATTTTACAATTGATAATATTGACACCATCACACGGTTATTAATTTAATCTCATCTTTAGGCCACATCTATTAAAATACAGTTCCAGTCCAAAGTTTGGACACACCTACTCATTCAAGGGTTTCTCTTTATTTTTACTATTTTCTACATTGTAGAATAATAGTGAAGAAATCAAAACTATGAGATAACACATATGGAATCATGAAGTAACCAAAAAAGTGTTAAAACAAAGATTCTTCAAAGTAGCCACCCTTTGCCTTGACAGTTTTGAACACTCTTGGCATTCTCTCAACCATTGTCAACTGGAATACTTTCCTACAGTCTTGAAGGAGTTCCCACATATACTGAGAACTTATTGGCTACTTTTCCTTCACTCTGCAGTCCAACTCATCCCAAACCATCTCAATTGGGTTCAGGTCGAGTGATTGTGGAGGCCAGGTCATCTGATGCAGCATTCCATCACTCTCCTTCTAGGTCAAATAACCCTTACTCAGCCTGGAGGTGTGTTGGGTCATTGTCCAGTTGAAAAACAAATGATAGTCCCACTAAGATGGGATGGTGTATCGCTGTAGAATGCTGTGGTAGCCATGCTGGTTAAGTGTGCCTTGAATTCTAAATAAATCACAGACAGTGTCACCAGCAAAGCGTACCCACACCATCACACCTCCTCCTCCATGCTTCACGGTGGGAACCACACAAATGCGGAGATCATCCGTTCACCTACTCTGCATCTCACAAAGACACAGCGGTTGGAACCAAAAACCTCTTATTTGGATTCATTAGACCAAAAGTACAGATTTTCAATTGTCTAATGTCCATTGCTCGTGTTTCTTGGCCCAAGCAAGTCTCTTCTTCTTATTGGTGTCCTTTAGTAGTGGTTTCATTGCATCAATTCGACCATGAAGGCCTGATTCACTCAGTCTCCTGTGAACAGTTGATTTTGCCATATGCCTTGACCACAGGAGGCTGGTGGCACCTTAATTGGGGAGAACGGGCTCGTGGTAATGACTGAAGCGGAATAAGTGGCATGGTATTAAATACATCAAACACATGGTTTCCAGATGATTCATGCCATTCCATTTGCACTGTTCCAGCCATTATTATGAGCTGTTCTCCCTTCAGCAGCCTCCTGTGGCCTTGACCTCTTTCTCCCCTCTCCCTCCAGATGAAATCCTGCGACTAGTGATGTCTGGCTGCCCGACAACCTGCCCACTTGACTACATCCTCTCCTCCCATTCCTCATCAACTCATCCCTTGATCACTGGCTGTGTCCCTTCTGACTTCAAGTTGGCCCCTCCCCAAGAAACCAACTCGACCCTTGACGTCAAAAACTACAGACCGGTATACCTTCTTTCTTTTCTTTCCAAAACAATTTAATGTGCTGTCTCTGACCAACTCTCTAGTTATCTCTCTCAGAACGATCTTCTTGACCCTAACTAGTCCCACTTCAAGGCAGATCACTCAACTGAGACTCCTCTCCTCTGTGTCACAGAGGCTCTCCACACTGCCAAAGCTGACACTCTCCTCTGTTCTTATCATCCTAGCTCTATCAACTGCCTTTGACACCGTGAACCATCAGATCCTCCTCTCCACCCTCTCAGGTTTGGGTGTCTCAGGCTCTGCACTCTCCTGGATTGCATTCTACCTGGCAGGTCGTTCCTACCAGGTGGCATGTAGAGGATTTGTGTCTGCACAACTTGCTCGCTCTACTGGTGTCCCCCAGGGCTCGGTTCTAGGCGCTCTCCTCTTTTCTCTTCACACAAAGTCACTCGGCCCTTCATATCCTCACATGGTCTCTCCTATCATTGCTATGCGGATGACACTTAACTATTTTTCTCCTTCCCCCCCTTCTGACACTCAGGTGGCGACACGCATCTCTGTGTGACTGGCAGACATCTCAGCTTGCCCAGGACCTAAACATCACAGTTGACGACTCCATGGTGTCCCCCTCTGAGAGTGCAAAGAAACTTGGCGTGCCCTGAACAATACCCTGTCATTCTCTGCAAACATCAAAGCAGTGACTTGTTCCTTCAGGTTCATGCTCTACAACATCCGTAGAGTATGACCTTTCCTCACACAGGAAGCAGCATAGGTCCCAATCCAGGCACTTGTCATTGCCCATCTAAACTACTGCAACGCTGTTGGCTGGGCTCCCCGCTTGTGCCATCAAACCCCTGCAATCTTTCTAGAATGCTGCATCCTGCTTGTTGTTCAATCTTCCTAAGTTCTTCCATGTCAACCTACTCCTCTGCACACTCCACTGGCTTCCAGTCAAAGCTTGCACCATCTTCAAGACCCTGATGCTTGCTGATGGAGCAGCAAGGGGAACTGCACACCCTTACCTTCTGGCTATGCTCAAACCCTACATCCCAGCCCAAGCACTCCATTCTGCTACCTCTGGTCTCTCTGTCCTGTTACCCCAATGGTGGAAGAAGCTTCCCCCTAAAGTCAGGACAGTGGAGTCCCTGCCCATCTTTCGAAAACATCTGAAACCCTACCTCATTGAAGAGTATCTTAAATAACTCTCAGTGCATCCAACGCACAGCTCATCACCGTCTAACACCATCCCTACCGTGAAGCATAGTGGTGGCAGCAACATGCCGTGGGAATGGTTTTCAGTGGCAGGGACTGGGAGACTGGTAAGGATAGAGGGTACAATGAATGCAGCCAAGTACAGGCAAATTCTTGATGAGAACCTGCTTCAGAGTGCAAACAACCTTAGACTGGGGGCGAAGATGTGTGTTCCAACAGGACAATGACCCCAAGCATACAGCCAAAGCAATGCTGGAATGGCTTCAGAACAAGAATGTGAAAGTCATTGAGTGGCCCAGACAAAAGCCCAGACTTGAAATCCATTGAAAATCTGTGGAAAGTCTTGAAGATTGCTGTTCACTGCTGATCCTCACCTAACTTAACAGTGCTTGAGAAAATATGCAATGAAGAATGGGAGAAAATCCCCAAATGCTGATGTGGAAAGCTGATACAGACATAACAGCTTTGAGTAGTCTTGGGTATCACTGCTAAAAGGTGCTTCTCCAAAGTATTGACTCAGGGGTGTGAATACTTATGTAAATAAGACATGGCTGTATTTCATTTTCAATAAATTTGCAGAAATATCAAAAAACATGTTTTCACTTCGTCATTATGGGGTGTATGTGTGTAGATGGGTAAGAAAAAAATAATGTATTTAATCAATTTTGAATTCAGTCAAGGGTTATGAATACTTTCTGAAGGCACTGTACTTCCTCCAAGTTAGCTAACCACTGCAGCTAGCATTGACATAATTAAGTCACTATAGATTAGTTCCTATGAAACAGCTGCCTGTGTTAGCCAATAATGTCAATCTGCAGACTGCTGTTACTACATGCCGCACCCACTGCCATTGAGGCTACTAGCGCCGTCTCTGGCCCACACTCCAAGCACAGTAGGTGGCGGTAATGCACCAACGTTGAATGCCAACTGCCGAAAAACCCCACAGAAGAAGGAGGCTGCTAGCTAGCTACACCGGTGTAGTGTCCTTTGCCTCCGCCAGCTGAGCACTGCTTTCCCACAGTTCTGTTAATGTTACGGCGAGGGAAGTAGCTAGTTATAGCACAATGCTTGGAATTGCGCATGGCGATCTTAGGCTTGTGTGCGTCTCCGCGGCCATAGAAACCCATTTCATGAAGCTCCCGACGAACAGTTCTTGTGCTGACGTTGCTTCCAGAGGCAGTTTTGAACTTGGTAGTGAGTGTTGCAGCCATGGACAGGCATTTGATACGCTCTACGGGGTTCAGCAATCCCATTCTATGAGCTTGTGTGGCCTACCACTTCGTGGCTGCACTTACCACTTTACAATAACAGCACTTACAGTTGACCAGGGCAGTTCTACCAGGGCAGAAAGCTCTTCGGTACGGGACATTCTACTGCCAATGTTTGTCTATGGAGAAGGCATGGCTGTGTGCTCTATTTTATACACCTGTCAGAAACGGGTGTGGCTGAAATAGCCGACTCCACAAATTTGTAGGAGTGTCCACATACTTTTGTAGTATCGCTAGCAGCCTCAATGGCAGTGGCCTCAGCATGTAGTAAGTGACACACGTGCGTACTGGGCGCAGCACGTTGTGGGCATGACATGTAGTAAACAAGGTCTGCAGATTGACCCTTCTCGTGTCCACTGCTGAGGTAGTGCAGTGTCCTTAGCTAACTATGTTGTGCTAGCTAGTGAACATGCTAACATTAGCTAGCTAAACATTTGGCTACGGACTGGCGCTGGCAGTATGGGACTACGGCGAGTGAATTAAATTGTTTCTTCATCATCTTGCTAGGTAGTTATCTAGCTGTGTCCATCTGGCTAGTATGAACAAAGGTGTTCTACAAAATAGCAACATTAGCATAGTTAGCTAGTTAACGTTGGAATATAGACCATTAACTAAGCCAGTAATCTGTATATAATGACAAAATGCTCATGTCTCTGCCCTAACAATGGGAGTCGTTGTCCCAAAGGCAGGAAGGCAGGCAACAAGCTTAGGTCCAAAATAAGCCCACAGAAACGCATTTTGTACAGATTTTGGCGAGACTGAAACCTCTCACTTTGCCTCTTCCTCTCTGACTAAGAAACTCACGCGGATATGCATTGCCAAACGACGCTACTGACTCCTTCTGGTTTGGAGTATATTAACAATGACTTCAAGGTCTTTGCTGTATGAACACAAAAAAGAGATTGACTGCTGACACTCAGGGGGTGCTAAGTATTGTTGGCAGGCAAACGTTTGATAATCTTACTGGTGTGTCTGATCTTTTATGGTAACGCCTACAGTCTCTGTACTGCCCAATCATATTAATTTAAGACCACCATAAAAAGTATTCCCAATTACAGCTATTTAGTTGCAAATACACTACCCTATTCTCGGTCATGGCAATAATGCTCCAAAAGACTGGTAATAAAGACATGGTGATAAAAGGGCCTCCAGAGTGGCGCAGCGGCCTAAAGCACTGCATTGCAGTGTTGTGGCTTCACTACAACCTGGGGTTCGATCACAACCGGCCGTGACCAGGAGTCCCATAGGGCGGTGCACAATTGGCCCAGCGTCGTCCGGGTTAGGGGAGGGTTTGGCCGGGGGGGGGCTTTACTTGGCTCATCACGCTCTAGCGACTCCTTGTGGTGCGCCTGCAGGCTGACTTTGGTTGTCAGTTGAACAGTGTTTCCTCCGACACATTTGTGCGGCTGGCTTCCGGGTTAAGCGAGCAGTGTGTCAAGAAACAGTGCAGCTTGGCAGGGTTCTGTTTCGGAGGCGCATGTCCCTCGACCTTCGCCTCTCCCGAGTTCGCACGGGAGTTGCAGCGATGGGACAAGACTAACTACCAATTGGATATCACGAAACTGGGGAGAAAATAATATATTTTGTTTTGTCATAAAGTGAGACTCATCCAAAACTGAGTTTTGCGAGACTTGTGGTCATGACTGTGTCACAATGTAAATGAAGGTTGGGTTGGTTTCAATCCTGCCCACATGCTGACAGCTGGCAGCACACAAGTAACCATCAATTCAGATTGCAGCTACACACGACCCAACCATAATACTTCTGATAAATACGGGTATACTTTGGATATCCCTATGGTGCAAGTTTGGGACAAATCAGTAAATTACACAATGTACATGGGACAATATGTTAAAATTCAATAGCTTCAAATCTCAATGAGTTAACCTTAAACCAAATATACATTCTATAAATTGATATAGAAATATTGAAACATTTAATGAGAAAACTAAAAGGTGTGCAACATGAAAATTGTCTCATTTACATTTTGTAACTTATTGATGGTCCCCAACTAGTCCAGGAGATCCAAAGTCAAACCAATTTTGCCACGGTTGCTCACTAGCAGGCTGAAGGTAATTGCAACAAAAGTACACCTTGACTTGAGGTTTACAAAATCCCTCTGGCGGCTGAGTTGACCCATTTTAAGAAATGCCATTGACTTGTGGAGAAAACGTTTAACGTCTTTGATAAGCTGATGAGGACGTTTTTACAGGAACTGCCACCTGGTGATGTTAACGTGTGCCAGGTTTTCTGATGGGGTCAGCTACAACGTAGCGTTCTATCCCGTGACACTATGCAGACTAATTGGCTAATACTTAAAGTTAACCTTACTCTTTTTCTAATGTTGGCAAGATGTTTTTTTGGATGTCTTTTCACACCGAATGCTAACCAAGATTGTTGAATCAGCAAAGTCAGCCAACCACTGGGAATGGTGCGGAACACAAACCCTGGGACTGTGGGCGACTTTACAGTGCTCACTTCCTAAGCTAAAGGTATACCAGCTCTTAATAATGAGAAAGAGTCCTTTTATGACAAATTATTCAAAGCTGTTGAATCGCAAGGGTATGCTTTGAAATCAGTAAGCTGCAGATGGTATTAACGGGCGTGTTCAACATTGCAGCCGACTTTGAAGGAGAGTTAAGACAGACTAATCTACAAAACATCTTCTCATTATTATTTGTAGATCAGTCAGTCAGTCACAATTGATCCATGATACGGCTTTGATTCGTTCTAACACGGCCATAATCTGGTTCAGACATAAAAAAAATGTATGATCAGGATCAATTGAAATCAATCAACTCTGGCAGTGTCGGGTCATGTGGTGGCAAGCGGTATTTCCTGGGAGGATTTGAGCAAACATTAACCTGATAGCATTTTGGTCATTGTATGGCATACCATAGGAATCAACATTTCATGGTGACACAGAAGAACCATGTTAGAAGTAACCAAATGCTGTCTGGGGAGACCAGCGCACCATTGCCAGTGCAAAATACAAGAGCTAAACTCAGCAAAGAAAGAAACATTCTCTCACTGTCAACTGCGTTTATTTTCAGCAAACTTAACAAGAGTAAATATTTGTATGAACATAAGATTCAACAACTGAGACAAACTGAACAAGTTCCACAGACATGTCGCTAACAGAAATGGAATGTGTCCGTGAACAAAGGGCGAAGGGGGGGGGGTGTCAAAATCAAAAGTAACAGTCAGTATCTGGTGTGGCCACCAGCTGCATTAAGTACTGCAGTGCATCTCCTCCTCATGGACTGCACCAGATTTGCCAGTTCTTGCTGTGAGATGTAACCCCACTCTTCCACCAAGGCTCCTGCAAGTTCCCAGACATTTCTGGGGGGGAATGGCCCTAGCCCTCACTCTCCGATCCAACAGGTCCCAGACGTGCTCAATGGATTGAGATCCGGGCTCTTCACTGGCCATGGCAGAACACTGACATTCTGTCTTGCAAGAAATCACACACACATGCTGGAGGGTCATGTCAGGATGAGCCTGCAGGAAGGGTACCACATGAGGGAGGAGTATGTCTTCCCTGTAACTGTCATTGCAGGCAACAAGCTCAGTCCGATGATGCTGTGACACACCGCCCCAGACCATGACGGACCCTCCACCTCCAAATCGATCCCACTCCAGAGTACAGGCCTCGGTGTAATGCTCATTCCTTCGGCGATAAATGCAAATCCGGCGATAAATGCAAATCCGACCATCACCCCCACAAAACCGCGTCAGTGAAGAAAACTTTTGCCAGTCCTGTCTGGTCCAGTGACGGTGGGTTTGTGCCCATAGGCAACGTTGTTGCCGGTGATGTCTGGTGAGGACTTGCCTTTACAACTGGCCTACAAGTCCTCAGTCCTGCCTCTCTCAGCCTATTGCGGACAGTCTGAGCACTGATGGAGGGATTGTGCGTTCGTTCCTGGTGTGTTCCTGGTGTAACTCAGGCAGTTGTTGTTGCCATCCTGTACCTGTCCTGCAGTTGTGATGCAGTTGCAGTTGTTACACGTTGTCTGCCATTGCGAGGATGATCAGCTGTCCATCCTGTCTCCCTGTAGCGCTGTTTTAGGCGTCTCACAGTACAGACATTGCAATTTATTTCCCTAGTCACATAAGCAGTCCTCATGCCTCCTTGTAGCATGCCTAAGGCACGTTCACGCAGATGAGCAGGGACCTTGTGCATCTTTCTTTTGGTGTTTTTCAGAGTATGTAGAAAGGCCTCTTTGGTGTCTTAAGTTTTCATAACTGTGACCTTAATTGCCTACCGTCTGTAATCTGTTAGTGTCTTAACGACCATTCCACAGGTGCATGTTCATTAATTGTTTATGATTCATTGAACAAGCATGGGAAACAGTGTTTAACCCCTTTACAATGAAGATCTGGGAAGTTATTTGAATTTTTACTAATTATCTTTGAAAGATATGGTCCTGAAAAAGGGACGTTTTTTTATCCCTTTCACAAGTCTGATTTTCCACGTATATTGCCTAGGAGTGTCTGGGAATGGTGTAGTACATAACGCATTTTAGTATACTGTATTGTTAGCTCTATTTTAGTAAATGGAGCCAACAGGGACTATTTTGGAAACTCCTCTCCTTCACTTGAATGGATTTCTCCTTGCTTTCGCCCTCCCCCTCTACTTAAATTGTATTTTTATCTCTGGAGTTTACATGTAGAGAAGACACAGTGCTGACAACCGGAGAAAAAACGGATAGCGGCTGACTTACACCCTTGTTGTACTGAGATGTTTCACTAAATTAAAATACATGCTAATCAGTTTCACTTTATTTCCTAAACTGAATGAATATTAAATTAGGCCCCAACCTTCTGCTCTGCCAGGAGTTTCCTGTAGCCGCTGGCTCCCAGGGTGAGCAGGGTGATGAGCACATCTAGGGAGGGTGAGGCTGATGCGCGACCTGGAAACGGAGGGAAGTCAGTGTCATACTAAAGGGGACAGACAAACACTTTCGAATCTGAACCCTTCCTAGGATTCTATCGATTTCGGTAACAATATCAATTCCTCTTAACGATTTGGTTCCTTAATGGTTCCAATTCATACAATAATTGAAAATATAAGCTCATTATTATGGCTTTGAATGCTTAAAATCTAACTCCAATTCATGGAGAACTTTATTATAGCTAAATGGAAGGAATGTGCTCAAGTCTATATTCTTGCATAAACAGAAAAAGGGTGCTTGAAGTCAACAGTCGATCACAAAGAAAAAGAGGATAAACACTCACTTGATATAGTTGGAAATGGAAGTCTGTTTCTTCTTCTATTCTTTATTCTACTGATCTTTTAGGCAACATATCCAACTACAACACATACTAGCCACATGCAGGTCTTTATTATGGCCTAGCACAAGCATACCTGATTTTATGACATGTTGATTATTTTAAACTGGTGAGTTACGTCTGGGCTGGAAAACAATACTGCACAACAAGTAGCTCCCCAGGATTGAAGTTGGATCAAGACCGTGAGCTACCAAAATTAATTAACTTTCAATATTCCAGAGGGGAAACAGAATTTGTCACCAACATCAGACAGACGTACAGTGGGGCAAAAAAAGTATTTAGTCAGCCACCAATTGTGCAAGTTCTCCCACTTAAAAAGATGAGAGAGGCCTGTAATTTTCATCATAGGTACACTTCAACTATGACAGACAAAATGAGAGGATTTTTAATTAATTTATTTTCAAATTAAGGTGGAAAATAAGTATTTGGTCACCTACAAACAAGCAAGATTTCTGGCTCTCACAGACCTGTGAGATCTTCTTTAAGAGTCTCCTCTGTCCTCCACTCGTTACCTGTATTAATGGCACCTGTTTGAACTTGTTATCAGTATAAAAGACACCGGTCCACAACCTCAAACAGTCACACTCCAAACTCCACTATGGCCAAGACCAAAGAAATGTTAAAGGACACCAGAAACAAAATTGTAGACCTGCACCAGACTGGGAAGACTGAATCTGCAATAGCCCCGTGGGGTCAAAATGATCACAAGAACGGTGAGCAAAAATCCCAGAACCACACGGGGGGACCTAGTGAATGACCTGCAGAGAGCTGGGACCAAAGTAACAAAGCCTACCATCAGTAACACACTACGCCGCCAGGGACTAAAATCCTGCAGTGCCAGACGTGTCCCCCTGCTTAAGCCAGTACATGTCCAGGCCCGTCTGAAGTTTGCTAGAGAGCATTTGGATGATCCAGAAGAAGATTGGGAGAATGTCATATGGTCAGATGAAACCAAAATATAATTTTTTGGTAAAAACTCAACTCATCGTGTTTGGAGGACAATGAATGCTGAGTTGCATCCAAAGAACACCATACCTACTGTGAAGCATGGGGGTGGAAACATCATGCTTTGGGGCTGTTTTTCTGCAAAGGGACCAGGACGACTGATCCGTGTAAAGGAAAGAATGAATGGGGCCATGTATCGTGAGATTTTGAGTGAAAACCTCCTTCCATCAGCAAGGGCATTGAAGATGAAATGTGGCTGGGTCTTTCAACATGACAATGATCCCTAACACACCGCCCGGGCAATGAAGGAGTGGCTTCGTAAGAAGCATTTCAAGGTCCTGGAGTGGCCTAGCCAGTCTCCAGATCTCAACCCCATAGAAAATCTTTGGAGGGAGTTGAAAGTCCATGTTGCCCAGCAACAGCCCCAACACATCACTGCTCTAGAGGAGATCTGCATGGAGGAATGGGCCAAAAGACCAGCAACAGTGTGTGAAAACCTTGTGAAGACTTACAGAAAACGTTTGACCTCTGTCATTGCCAACAAAGGGTATATAACAAAAGTATTGAGATAAACTTTTGTTATTGACCAAATACTTATTTTCCACCATCATTTGCAAATAAATTCATTAAAAATCCTACAATGTGATTGTCTGGATTTTTAATTCTCATTTTGTCTGTCATAGTTGAAGTGTACCTATGATGAAAATTACAGGCCTCTCATCTTTTTAAGTGGGAGAACTTGCACAATTGGTGGCTGACTAAATACTTTTTTGCCCCACTGTATATAATACACACACAGAAATACAACCACTGATGGCTGGCAGAACAATTACACTACATGAGCCTCACATGATAACAGACTAGTAACTAATCCAGATAATGGCAACTTTACACAAAAAGGTTGCAGCCCTGGTTCAAACGCATATGGCCCTTAGGAATTTTAAACAGCACTAACCTGGATACATTCTGCTGATCTCCTGAATGAAAGACTCATTGAAACCTGCAATTATGGCACCACCTACTGGAACCATGAAGTTTTTGTCCAGGCTTTGTACAAAGGCATCGATTCTTCCAACACGAGCTCCCTAATGAGATTATAGAAAAAAACTAACTTTGCTATGTATAAAAATAATATACAGTGCATTTGGAAAGTATTCAAACCCCATCCTTTTATCCACATTTTGTTACATTACAGCCTTATTCTAAAATGTATTACATAATTTGATTCCCTCAGTAATCTACACACAATACCCCATCATGACAAAGCAAAAACTGTTTTTTAATTTATGCAAATGTATTAAAAATAAAAAACAGAAAAACCTCATTTACATAAGTATTCAGACCCTTTGTCATGAGACTCGAAATTGAGCTCAGGTGCATCCTGTTTCCATTGATCATCCTTGAGATGTTCTACAACTTGGAGTCCACCTGTGGTAAATTCAATTAATTGGACATGATTTGGAAAGGCACACACCTGTCTATATAAGGTCTCACAGTTGACAGTTCATGTCAGAGAAAAAACCAAGCCATGAGGTCAAAGGAATTGTCTGTAGAGCTCCGAGACAGGATTGTGTGGAGGCACCGATCTGGGGAAGGGTACCAAAAAAATTCTGCAGCATTGATGGTCCCTAAGCACACAGTCAAGACAACGCAGCAGTGGCTTCGGGACAATGTCTCTGATGCTCCAGATAATCAACTAGTCTAAAGGAAACTTTTATTGCTTCTTTAAATCAGAACAACAGTTTCCAGCTGTGCTAACATAATTGCAAAATGGTTTTCTAATAATCAATTAGCCTTTTAAAATAATAAACTTGGATTAGCTAACACAACGTGCCATTGGAACACAGGAGTGACGATTGCTGATAATGGGTCTCCGTACGCCTATTCCGTAAAAACAATCTGACGTTTCCAGGTACAATAGTCATTTACAACATTAATGTCTACGCTGTATTTCAGAACAATTTGGTGTTATTTTAATGGACAAAATGTTTTACTTTTCTTTCAAAAACAAGGACATTTCTAAGTGACCCCAAACTTTTGGGGTGGGGTGGCAGGTAGCCTAGTGGTTAGAGCGTTGGGCCAGTAACCGAAAGATTGCTAGATCGAATCCACGAGCTGACAAGGTAAAAATCTGCCATTCTGCCCCTGAACAAGGCAGTTTACCCACTAGGCCGTCGTTTTAAACAAGAATTTGTTCTTAACTAACTTTAACTGCCTAGTTAAATAAAGGTTACATTTTTTTTAAACGGCAGTGTATGTAAATGTGATTTTTTTCCCTCACATTTATGAAGAATAAAAAACCTCTCTTAAAAAAATGTGAAATATGAAAAAAAATCTAAAAATGTCCATTTAGGATATTGTGTAGAATGATGAGGGGGAAAAAATATTTAATACATTTTAGAATAAGGCTGTAGAATAAAATGTAACACATTTAGAAAAAAATCAAGGGGTCTGAATACTTTTTTTGGGGTTGGGGTGGGGGGTATGAGTTGGTACCTGCTGAATAAGGTGCATACACTTGGATGACTGCACTCCATAAGCATTGTTGACAACATGGGGGATATCATATTTGGCAGACATAGTGGCTAGCTCCTCCAATCTGCAAGAACAGAGAAAAGTCATCAATAATGCCCTCGTACTCTTGACCTAACATACATTACTCCAGTGTATGTTTGTCAATAATGTCATGAATTAGATATAATAAACAACATGCAGATTACACAAATAACATTTGTTTCAAGTCATACCATTTATTATAGCACATGATAATTGGACATGCACATCTACCTTTCACAGCTCTACTGAACCATGATTGGATGGCTTGAGGACAAGGCATACCTGTCGGGAACACGTGGGGCAAAGCAAGATGTAGTGGAGTGGATGCAAAGGATGTTCTCTGCTCCCAGCTCTTGCACCTTACGTTCCACAGCTTCCATATCTGTTCTCAGCTCATCACCCTCCAAAATGTTCTCAACCACCACTGGTTCAAACCCTGTCCATGGTTACAAGGAGCAAGAGAGTTGTCAATGTTGGGGTTGCCTCATGGTGAACTACACTGGGGCAGCGCAAAAACAGTAGGTTTTTAGCTGCCACAGTGGATGCATAAATTGAGCAAGAGAGCAAGATACTTGATCAAGCATTCACAGGCGTGAGCTGTGAGTAGGGTTGCAAAAGGTCGGAAACTTTCCGGAAATTTTCCATGGGGAGTTAAGCCCGGGAATTTTGCTTAAATTCATCAAAAAAGTTTGCTTATAATAGTGAACCTTTTTTGTGGGATATACA
Source organism: Oncorhynchus mykiss (assembly GCF_013265735.2). Taxonomy (NCBI): domain Eukaryota; kingdom Metazoa; phylum Chordata; class Actinopteri; order Salmoniformes; family Salmonidae; genus Oncorhynchus; species Oncorhynchus mykiss. Next base: position 36,007,244 of record NC_048585.1, on the reverse strand, counting down.
TAAGGCTTGCGGCATATTTTGGTTAAACTATCACCAAGTCAATGGAATTGCAACCCTCTGCATGCACAGTGCACTCTTCCATCACATGTACAGCTGATTCTCAAGATCTTGCACACTAATGAGATTCTATTGAGCTCACACTACTACACTCTCTGAGCCAAGGACAACAATACTTTCTGGTAAATTTTGATTAAAATACTGGGTGGGGTGAATATATTGTATATGACATACATTATTTTTTGTTAACTAGTAAATAGTAGCCTACAGTAATGCGTGTTTAAATAATTTCTAACAATTTATGCTAGTTCGTTTTTTGCTACCATGTGGGTTTTTAGCTTGCTTGAGCCTGCTAACTGAGGAGTGTTAATTCACCCGTTTCCATACATGTTTCAATTTAAAACATTTATCAAACAAAGGACATTTTTAATCTAACTGCTTAACTGTTAATCTGTACATGGAATTGTATTTGTTGTTTTTTTTACTCATTTTTTTTCTATTCTTTACAGGAAAATGTCACGGGCACTATCTGATGTGTGGAGACATTTCACTGCAGCTAATGTAGAAGGAAAAGCTGTGTACATTTGCAAATACTGTGCCAAATCATGTGTGAAGAATGCAACAAAGATGCAAAATCATCTGGCCAAGTGCATAAAGTTCCCTCAGTGCTCAGAACAAGGAACTTCTGACAAAAGTCCCTCTACTTCTACTCAAGATGAAAATGATGAATCAGACACCTTATCGATAGCAACAGCTCATGGTCCTCCTGGAATCATACGTTTTTTTGACTCAATGGAAGAACATGGTCAGAGAAATGCTGATGAATGACTTGCTCGGGCTGTGTATGCAACTGGTTCACCTCTGATGCTCACAGGCAATGTGTATTGGAAGAGATTTCTGAATGTTCTTCGCCCAGCTTACACCCCTCCAACCAGACATGCTTTATCTACTCATTTGCTGGATGCAGAGTTCAAGTGAAGGTCAAGCAAATCATAGAGAAAGCAGACTGTATTGCAACCATCTCTGATGAGTGGTCAGATGTTTGTGGGCCAGGAATAATTAACTACAACATCTCCACATTGCAGATGAGCTGAAGGAAGTCATCAATGACCTTGAACCACAGAAGGTATTTGCACTGGTGAATCTGCTCCTCAAGGACATCATGGCACTGAAAACAATGGATACACTTCAGGAGAGCCAAGGACATGGTTAGGTATGTGTAGGGTCATCAAATTACAGCAGCAATCTACCTCACCAAGCAAAGTGAGAAGAAAAAGAGCACCACATTGAAGCTGCCCAGCAACACCCGCTGGGGTGGTGTTGTAATCATGTTTGACAGTCTCCTGGATATCACAGTCGGTCGATATGTACAGCCCCATTAAGAGGATCCTCCTGGATGATGTATTTCGGGAGAGAGTGGTAGCAGCCTGAAACTCTTGAAACCTATAGCAGTAGCCATTGCACGGATTGAGGGAGACAATGCCATCCTGTCTGATGTTCAGACTCCGCTTCTGAATGTAAGAGAAGAAATCCATACTGCCCTGCCCACTTCACTGTTGCTCCAAGCAGAGGAAACTGCAGTTCTGAAATACATCAGAAAGCGTGAAGACTTCTGCCTGAAGCCCATACACACCGCAGCGTACATGTTGGACCCCAAGTATGCTGGCAAGAGCATCCTGACTGGTGCAGAGATCAACAAGGTCTATGGTGTCATCACTACCGTGTCTCGCCAACCTTGGCCTGGATGGTTCTTGGCAGTCTGGCGAAGTACACTTCCAAACAAGGGCTTTGGGATGAAGATGCAATATGGCAGTCGTGCCAACATCTCATCAGCCACCTGGTGGAAGGGACTTTGTGGATCTGAGGCTCTTTCCCATGTTGCCTCCATCATCCTCCAAATCCCACCAACATCAGTTACCTCAGAGCGCAACTAGTCCATGTTTGGAAACACACACACCAAAGCACACAACAGGCTGACCAATACAAGGGTTGAAAAATTGGTGGCAATCCGGGTAAATTGGAGTCTTTTTGAGCCTGACAATGAGCCATCCTCAACAAGGTTAGAAAATGACAGTGAAGATGAGGCCTCAGAGTCTGATGTTCAAGAAGTGGACATTGAGGTGGTCCAGGTAGAAGACATGGAAGCCTGAGAGGAAGACAACCAAAGCTTTAGTTTCTAGACTATCATTTTGCAGCTTTATGTTGAAAAAGTTTTTGGGAGATGAGATGGATCATTGGGGATCACTCAATATTCCCTTTATTTTGTTGTTCTGTGAAATTATCCCATGTGAAGAGTTAACTTTTATTTATATTGGAAGGATTTAATCATTTGCAATAATGTCAACTTATAATAAGGTAAAAGGTTTATGTTTCTGTCTCCATATGATATGGTAAATATATCCAATGCAAAAAACATTAAATTGAAATAGTATTAATTTGCATATATTTCCATTAATAACCCATATATTCCCGTTAATTCCCATATATTCCCACGGAAAGTTTCCACCAAAATGTGCAACCCTAGCCGTGAGACTTATTCTTGAAATTAGAAACCAAGAGTAATTTTGTGCTGAGCAGGGCGAGTCTCTAATTGACCCATGCTGCTCATGCCCAGGTTTCATTGTAATTAATAGGAGCATGTCACACTCTGCAAAAGTTAGACCCTACGCCTCGAGTATATGCATGTTAAGCAGCTCTTAGAAAAGAGAAGTACTTTTTTCAAACCCAACTGAACTAATAGGTAAATCTATTGCAAGAATAACAAATCAGAGCATGAATGTAGAGTACAATAAACTGTTGATGGATAGTTTTAAGAGCAGAACATACTTTCATGTTAATGTTAGTGCCTAACCTGCAGTGATCATGGCTTTGAAACAGGACTTCTGGTCAATGCGGGGCCAGATGATGTAGCGCCCCTTTGGTCTCTTGTGGCGAAGTGTTAGGAAGCACAGTGTCAGGCTCATCCCTGTTGCCATTGGAACTACGAAACAACTGGTCACACTTCGCACACCTGCAAACACAGACAATTAAGTGATAATGCCCGAGAAGCCGGTGTTGAGGATATATTGGCATGGTTTGTTTTTGTTGGCCGGCAAACCGTGCCAATATATCCTCCAAACACTGGCTTTGAGGGCATTATTACTTTAATACAACAGGTCTCCAACATATTCAAACAATTATTTACAGAACATTATTTTGATGAATTTATTGATACTATTTCATACTTCCACAAGATATAGTCCTGGCACAAATCTAGGGTTGCTACCCATGCCGGCTGGTCGTTCGTTCTAATAGGTTACCAGAGACGAGACCGTTGTTAAGCAACCAAGTCATTCGTTCTAAATTTTCCGTTGCCATGATGGCTGACAACGTTCTAATACCTTGCTTGCTAGCTAGCCAACTTTAGCTATGACAGTCACGTCAAACAAAAAAGCCAGAACAACACCAAAGGTGCTGCATTCACGTTTAAGTGGTTTTCTATAGATTTTTTGGGGATACCTCCATAACAATGAGCTAATGTGAGATTATGCCTGGCATAGAATATTGGCTCTCTTAGATCAAGAGAAAGATGAACGGAGCAAAGTACAGGGAGATCCTTGATGAAAACCTGCCCCAGAGCGCTCAGGACATCAGAATGGGGCGAAGTTCACCTTCCAACAGGACAATGACCCTAAGCACACAGCCACAATAACGCATGAGTGGCTTTGGGACAAGTCTCTGAATTTCCTTCAGTGGCCCAGCCAGAGCCCGGATATCTCTGGAGACCTGAAAATAGCTGTGCAGTGACGCTCCCCATCCAACCTGACAGAGCTTGAGAGGATCTGTATTTTATTTATTTTTTATTTAACTGAGAGGATTTGCAGAGAATGGGAAAAACTCCCCAAATATAGCTGTGCCAAGCTTGTAGCGTCATATCCAAGAAGACTTGAGGCTGTAATCGCTGCCAAATTTGCTTTCACAAAGTAATGAGTAAAGGGTCTGAATACTGTTTTTGCTTTGTCATTATGGGTGGTATGGTGTCTAAATTGATGAGGGGGAAAAAACAATATCATCCATTTTAGAATAAGGCTGTAACGTAACAAAATGTGGAACAAGTCAAGGGGTCTGAATACTTTCCGAATGCACTGTAGGTGCAGATAAAATAAAATAAATTATTCTATAGATATTTAAAATCAATACTGCAATTTTATGACGATTTGATGTTCCAAACATATCTGTTAATGTCTACTGCAGCAAGTCATGGAAATAAATGTGCTGAAAACATGTTTGCTCACTACTTAAAAAGAAGATAGAGAACAAGCTATAGGACACTAAAGAGGCCTTTCTACTGACTCTAAAAAAACACCAAAAGAAAAGATGCCCAGGGTCCCTGCTCATCTGTGTGAATGTGCCGTAGGCATGCTGCAAGGAGGCATGAGGACTACAGATGTGGCCAGGGCAATACATTTCAATGTCCGTACTGAGAGACGCCTAAGACAGTGCAGCAGGGAGACAGGACGGACATCTGATCGTCCTCGCAGTGGCAGACCATGTGTAACAACACCTGCACAGGATCGGTACATCCGAACATGACATCTGCAGGACAGGTACAGGATGGCAATAACAACTGCCCGAGTTACACCAGGAATGCACAATCCCTCCATCAGTGCTCAGACTGTCCGCAATAGGCTGAGAGAGGCTGGACTGAGGGCTTGTAGGCCTGTTGTAAGGCAGGTCCTTACCGGACATCACTGGCAACAACTTCGCTTACGGGCACAAACCCACCATCGCTGGACCAAATAGGAATGGCAAAAAGTGCACTGACGAGTCACGGTTTTGTCTCACCAGGGGTGATGGTCGGATTTGCATTTCTCGTCGAAGGAATGAGCGTAACACCAAGGCCTGTACTCTGGAGCGGGATCGATTTGGAGGTGGAGGGTCTGTCATGGTCTGGGGCAGTGTGTCACAGCATCATCGGACTGAGCTTGTTGTCATTGCAGGCAATCTCAGCCCTGTGCGTTACAGGGAAGACATCCTCCTCCCTCAAGTGGTACCCTTACCGCAGGCTCATCCTGACATGACCGTCCAGCATGACAATGCCACCAGCCATACTGCTTGTTCTGTGCGTGATTTCCTGCAAGACAGGAATGTCAGTGTTCTGCCATGGCCAGCAAAGAGCCTGGATCTCAATCCCATTGAGCACATCTGGGACTTGTTGGATCGGAGGGTGAGGGCTAGGGCCATTTCCCCTAGAAATGTCCGGGAACTTGCAGGTGCCTTGGTGGAAGAGTGGGGCAACATCTCACAGCAAGACCTGGCAAATCTGGTGCAGTCCATGAGGAGGAGATGCACTGCAGTACTTAATGCAGCTGGTGGCCACACCAGATACGGACTGTTACTTTTGACCCCACCTTTGTTCAGGGACACATTCCATTTCTGCAAAGTCACATGTCTGTGGAACTTGTTCAGTTTATGTCTCAGTTGCTGAATCTTGTTATGTTCATACAAATGTTTACACATGTTAAGAGTTTATAATAATCATACTATTAAAAAATAAATAAACAAATAGATACTTGGGAGTGAAAGTATCGATATAATATTGTCCAAAATAATATTGTGATATGTTGGCATACTATCGATTTTTTCCCCCATCAATTTATCAGTAGGCTGAATGGAAACTTAGTTACACACCTGAAAGTTTTAAAATGTCCAGCACAACTGAATTAGTCAGCTTGTTCAGCAGACTGGAACCTGTAGCCTTGGGTTGAATTGCAGCAATGTCTCCAGATCGTCCTATCCCATGGATTAACCTGTGTAAAGCAATAAACACAGATCTCATGATCATGACATGTGTGACAAAACTGAAGGCTACTTGGAATTTAGCAAAGCTAAAGTAAATTTGTCTATTTTGAAAATGCTCCAAGTAACAGCTGATAACCTGTAATGTCGTCGGGCCACCAGACTAGAGGCCACTCTGCCCTCTCTCTCGCCAACGCCACAATTTCCCAAGAAGTTGTTGCTGTCCATCACAGCCAGTTCATTCAGGAAAAGTTCTATTGTGCTCTCGCTCCATCCCTCCTCTGGACATTTGCCCTATAAGGTACATTGAGTATACGCAACAAGGTACATGCTTCAGCCACAACACCTGAATTATGTAGGCTAAATAGAACTGTAAACAAATGTATGTGTAGTATCCATCTAAGTTATGGTTGTTGTGCACTCCATCTCCATTCACATCATGGATGTAATCATTAGTCCAAACTGTTGCGTTATGCAATAAAAATGAGTTTCTATTGGATACATTTAGATAGGTCCTTCCTCATTTGTTTCTGCTTGGTTCCATTACGTCTTGCAACGGAAATCGTTTAAGAACCAAAAGTTGGTAAGTAAACAGAAAGAAACGGGGAGGGACATACCTGAATTTGTCCAATACTAGTAGTGCCATCGAACATTCAAGCTGCTGTACAGACTATGGAGCTCTAGTCTAGAGGAGCCAGTTAAACCGTGTTCGAGAGCATTTTTAAACACTCTACATTTTTTGACAAATAGGTGTAATTGTTGCAATAGCTTGTGAGTGGACAACATATACTATCATCCTAAATTGACATGTTAGATTTGTTTTGTCTTAATATCTTAATTTAGGATGATAGTAAATTAAGCAAATTCACACATTTGTTCAATAATCACATACGTCTTAGTATTAACCATTTAAAATCGTTTATTTTTTAAATGCTCTTAAACAGAATTTAACCAGGCGCTCTAGACTAGGTCGTCAATAGGGTCTGTGCAGCAGGCTGAATGTTTGACGTCCCTATTCAGATAATTCTAAGGTCGGTAAATCGGATAATACCTGTTCCAAAAGCAGTCTAATCAGTTGCTCATGACTGCGACGTGCCTGTGACCCCTGGCGAATGTATGATGGCGACACAATCTTCTCACTTATGGAAAAGTTTTCACTATTCATCTCAACAATTGCTGTCAAATAGATGTGTAGATTAACATACGCAATTCGTCAGTATAAACGTGTACTTTAGGGAACGTGTTCCGCACGAAACTCAAGTACAAAGTACAACCTGCGTCTAACGTTATGCGACGACTAGCTTCGTCGCGCAACTAGCCATTTAAATTACCCTTTACATTAACAATTTAGAATTGTATTTTATGTTACAGATGGCTATTTGTAAATATAAATGGTGTCTTAAATGGCTAGTAGCAGGACGAAGCTATGCTACGACTAATCCAGAATCTGGGTGTAGTGTGTAGGCTAGAACGAGTGGTTTATTCAGTTCAAACGACGAATCCAAGTGACGCTCAGCACCGTTTCTGAAAATCTTGATTGTAGCGTTTATCTTTTTAATCTGCTTTACCTTTCTTTCGGTTTTCACTGTCACGAACCAGTCGCTAGAGATCTCCTTCTCTTCACAAAAAAAAAAGTACTTCCGGGTCACATAATTTCGGAAACATCCTAAAATAAAGTCCCATGTAATAGTAGAAAACATTTATTGTCGGAACATTAACAATGATTCATATTTGTTCATATTTAAGTGACATTTGCCTTACATGTGATATTTAAACATGTTCCAATGTCAAATAAATGGCCACAATGCAAATCACTGTATATGGAATATATTGGTTTATAGAGCAAAAAGTATTATTGGTGTTGCAGTAAAAGTTGTGAATACCCAGTAGGGTCTGTGGAATTTATAAATGGTGTTATGTCATGGCGGACTGAGGTCTAAATACCCAGAAACACTTTATTCTCCATCCACTTCATTCGTGCAATACACTTGGACCTCCTGAGTGGCGCAGTGGTCTAACATGCTGACCAGACCAGACACTTCGCAAAATAAATTTAGAAATCCATGTTATTCAATTATTGCGTGCCAACGAGAGTCTGGTTGCCAAGGGCTAAAATATAACTCCTTTCTATTTCTGACGCAGATCGTGCTGCAAGTCCTGCCTCTCCCATCTCCTCATTGGTTTATAGAAGCAGGTACCCACGTGCCATCTCCTCATTGGTTATACCCACATGGGTGATTGAAAGATGAAATGTTTTGCCGGTAGTCATGGTAATACTATGACAGTTTAGATGCCAAACACCATATAAATCCAATGAAAAAGCCTGGAAGGAGGAGAGATGACTAGAAACGTTTCGGTTGGCCGTTTATGTGTGGATTAATTGGCGGAGTAGAGGAGCTTGTGCATTTCAGGTAAAATAACAACTCAATGTTTATATCCCAGGACAAATTAGCTAGCAACAGCAAGCTAGCTAAATAGGACAAATTAGCTAGCAAGTGCAAGCTAACTAGCTAAATTGCCATACATGTTTAATGCTTTTCTACCTGTCCCCAAATTTATGTAATTGGTTCAGAGTTTGTTTTGCTATTTTAACCAGCGTATCGTGATCGCGTTTGGGCTCTGTCGCAGCTGGTGGCGACCCATGGGGTGGTACACAATTGATCCAGCATTGTCCAGGTTAGGGGAGGGTTCGGCCGGCAGGGATGTGCTTGTCCCATTGCGCACTAGTTGACAAGGTCTGACACATTGGTGCTTCTGTGTTAAGTGGGCATTGTGTCAAGAAGCAGTGCGGCTTGGTTGGGTTGTATTTCGGAGGACGCACGGCTCTCGACCTTTGCATCTCCCCATTCCGTACGGGAGTTGCAGTGATGAGACAATACAACACACTGTAGGCCTATACATATTGGGTTATGTAAAAAAAAAAAAAAAAAAAAACATTTATTTACAATTTAAACATAATGAATATCAACCAGGCTATGGGTACAGTCACCAATTTTGTAAAATGTGTCGGTTAAAGTTCATGGTCAAACACTCTAGGATACATTCATTCATTTCAATTAAATATTTCTTTAAATTTGTCAGTAAAAAATGTATGGTCTGACATTGTCATTTCAATCTCTCATCAAATAAATCCATTAAATTAGTGATTGGACACCGATATGGAAAATCTATGTTCGATATCAGTAGCATTTTTCGATTCGATATTGATATTTAAATATAAGCTTAAACCTTAACTTCTTTCAACTAAGTAATTTACTCTCCGATAACGCATGTAAAACAGTCTCGCATGCCATTGTGAAAAAGCTCATTTACATTGCCCTCTCATAAGACTACTTTAGAGAACAAGCACACATAAACACAACTGCTACTGTTTTCTAAAAGGTCGAAGCAGAGGATTCAACTTTTCTGGACCCTGCTTCTCATGGGTTCAAATAGGCATACCAATGAGAACTTTTCAAAATATCTACCACTTCTTTCTGAGTGGGTGGAGTAGAAAGTGTTGCTGAGCATATTAACCACAGTCCACCATGAAATTACACTATATAGATTCTACAGATCCTACTGAGTACTCCCTACCCCACTTGTACATCGGCACAAATAATAGTTTTTTCTCCATAAGCCAATGTGTTATGCAAATACAGTCATTTGTATTGTGTCCAATGTAATGGGCAAAGTAAAAGGTCAGCAACACTCAGCATTATTCAGAGCCCCCGTGAAATGACACCATAATATAGATTCCACAGACCCTACGGAGTACTCCCTACCCACTTTTACATTGGCACAGATAATTGTTTTTCCTATAGTGTCCTGATACCCAATTTTAAGCTGTTTGACCACAGTAAAAGGCCAGCAACATTTTGTATTATTCAGAGCCCCATGAAATGACACCATATACTGAGTATTCCCAACCAAACCTTTACATCAACACATAATAGTGTTTTCTCTATAAGACAATATGTCATCTATTGGTCTACACTGTCTTGGATTGGGACAAATGGAATGAATGGAGTAGAAAGAGCTGCTGGGTATTTAGACCATAGTCCCTCAAGAAATAACACCATATATCAATAAGGTCTGTAGAATATTATGTTCTTTACATTCATTACCTTAATCTCCAACCATTTTTCAATGTGCTCCACCTTATATAAAGTAGTAACTCTCTTTAGTTTCGATTTTCCAGTGATGTAGTTACGTAAATGTGGTAACATTATGTACTATGCAAAGCTCCAAAATTATTGATTCCGTATCATACACATATCGTTCTACCGCATAATTTTATTTTGAATGCAAAATCGGAAAACCGAAAGGTTAAGCATATAGCTTAATGTCATCATATATCCCGGCTACTGTTGTGAATCATCCAGAATGTTTTGGGATTTTCACCCTCCAGACATTATTTCCTAAAGTTCTTAAAATATGCTTAATATTGCTGCTGTAATGCTAATTTCTTCTCTCACATTTTTATTACTTCTTAGGCATTGTCTTCTGAGTTTATCAGCAGGTGGGGACTGGGAGCCCACAAAATAGCGCTCCCGGCTGCATAAAGTTATACTACAGGGTACAAACGAGTAATAAGGCCACACCAAGCGTTTGTACAGTGGTTCCTCCTTTAAAAGTTGAGTTTACACCGCGGGACTCAAAAGGTACACAGCGTCACGGCGTCATTGCTCCAGACCACCACAAGGGGAAGTTAGAGCACTTATTATGCGCATTTGGGTCCCAAGGTTTTTATATGACCAATCATATAGAGTGGTTCCAATGACGAATTTTACGCGGGCCACCCATCCCTGGTGACTTCAGCAAATATGGCTGACAAAGCATTATGGGGAAGCTAATTTAAGTAATTATATCGTCATAACGAGTCAATCAAAACATTTACAATTGAGAGGAATATGTCAGTTAGTGTAGAGACAAACGATGGTGCATATTTGTCATGAAGTAAATTGATGAAATTCGCTATTTAGTAACTTTTTTTTCAGCCATATCCAATACCAGGTTATCAAACTCATTCGTTATAGCAAGCAGGGAGCAGGTTTCGAACCCTCAACATTCTAGCCCAAAGTCCAGCACGCTATCGACTGTGCCCAAATGTATTAATTGGGGTTGGGGCCGATTGTGGCTAAGAAACACTTGGATCAATTGGAAAGAGGAAGAAGTATTATTATTAGTTCTTCACAAGCATAGCATAAGCATAGCATAGCCCAGGACGGGCTATTAGCTGAACAATAGACTATTCAACCTTTACAATTGTCTAATAGCAGAGCTAGGTGTGAAAAAGCGGAAAAAGCAGCGGAGATGCGCAATAGGTTTCTAAGAAGTGGCTATTCTCCACAATTTGTGGATGAAGCCAGTGTTGTCAACTAATTTTCAGGGTAAGTTGCTACGGGCTCGGGAGAGACAAAGGTCATGCGTCCACCCTTGAAGCAGTGTGCACTGCTTCTTAACACAGCGCGCATCCAACCGCACCAATGTGGTTGCACCTGGCAACCTTGCACTGCGCCCGGCCCGCCACAGGAGTCGCTGGTGTGCGATGAGACAAGGACATCCCTACCAAGCCCTCCCTAACCCGGGATGACACTGTGCGTTGCCCCACGGACCTCCCGGTCCCGGCCGGTTGCAATAGAGCCTGGGCGCAAACCCAGAGTCTCTGGTGGCACAGCTGGCGCTGCAGTACAGTGCCCTTAACCACTGCGCCACCCGGGAGGCGGACAATATACTTTTTATATCCCGGCTACTGTTGTGAAAATCCATCAACATGCAATGTATTCAATGCTTAAGGACTGTGTTACATTTGTAACTCAAAACAGCATTTCTTCATCAACATCTCTATGCTTTCGTTAATCTTTCTGTAGCAATTTTGAGCAAATTGCTCAAAGGCCACGGTTGATTTGTCTGAAGATCACGTTATTGAATGTCTCGCCAGCTTTGAGCCATGCCTGTGCCTGCAAGAAGCAAATCATTGGGTCAAAACTACAGAACAGTACAAAACAAGTGAACACACGGTTAATGTTCTGAGAGTTAAATTTTTTAAAATATATAAAACATCTCTTACCGATCCGTGATGCCCGCAGCTAACAGATTGTCTTTGCCGATCGCTTATCATCATTCGCCAGTGAGTCAATGGCTTGAATAGTCATTGACTCACTCACGCGTTGAAAAGGAACGAGATGGAGTCACAATCCATGCCAGGCACACCCCTGAGCTCTGGAACTTCACCTCAAACAGGCAGAGTCAACATACAGTACGTGGCGGGTTGGTCAGGTTTTCGCTTCACCCTGACATTTCCATTCCTCTTCTAACAGAACATGGCCAACTTGACCACCAGGCACAGCTAGGGCCACCCGGACCGTTATGCTGTTCTGCTATTCCAAGAATGTGTAACCGAAAAGAGATGGGCACAGAATACATAGCCTTCCCGCTGTGGCCACCTATTTCAGCATTGTTTCGCGCTGCTCTGAGACTGCACGCCCAATTTTTCAGTTTTTGATTTGTTAAAAAAGTTTGAAATATCCAATAAATGTTGTTCCACTTCATGATTGTGTCCCACTTGTTGTTGATTCTTCACAAAAAAATACAGTTTTATATCTTTATGTTTGAAGCCTGAAATGTGGCAAAAGGTCGCAAAGTTCAAGGGGGCCGAATACTTTCGCAAGGCACTGTAAGTAGCCTAGACGTATAGGCCAATGAACATAGCTATGAAGATGCTCGATTGGAGCGTTATGCCTGTCTCTGCATTTGAAAGTTGGCCAGATAAAAATCTTGACTGTTTCCCCTGTTACAATTTAACAAAACAATGTAGGCTAAAAAGTATACAATTTTTACTAGTAGGCTGGGCCAAAATGTAAAGTGGACTAGCGGTGGTTGTAAATTGTTGCTGTTATGGAGTCGCCAATACAGCTATTATGGAGCTGCACCAATAATGCTGCACTAATAATGCCGCCAATGCAGCGAAATGTGCACAGTCAGCTTAGAACTGGACACACGGCTTGAGCTGAGGAGTGGAAGTAGCCCGGATACAAAACTAACGCCATCATTTCTAAACCTGTATCCTGGTTGGTAGTAACAATAAGGTCGGGGTCCATTTGAGGGTATGCCCTTAGTTGTAACTGTCAATGGGATGCTGGTCAACCATGTCCCTTGGTTGGACCCTCAAAGAAAGACACATTACCAATGATAGTTTTGAAATGCCACCTCGGGATAATACTTATTTACTTTGTGTGTCCTCTGTAATGGTGGACATCAGACTTTTGACAGTTTGGACCTATTCCCTCAGGTACTGGCAGTGCTGTCCTATCTCCTTCAGAAGAATTTGCTTCTCCTCTGTCAGACGCATGACCAACATAACATGGTCAAACACTTTCTTTGTTTGGCTGTCGACAGTCCCTGCAATGGTATATTGATGAAAAACATAATATTAAGCCCTTTAATGTTATAGCATTTTTAAACAGGTCAGTACCATTTTAGCACTTAACACTCTGAACCTGTGTGAGAGTACAGAGTATGATGTTTTGTTAATTGCTTAGCCCAATGGCTCGTACAGAGACATGCTATACATTTACATTGAAGATGCACTATGCAGAAATCACACCGCCATTTCCTGCTTGCTAAAAATTGAATAGTTTGACTAATATCAGTTTATGTGACAAAACAAGCAGTCATTGTGTAGAGAATCATTCTACCATCTATACTGAACAAAAATATAAATTTTATATTTCTAAGATTTTACTGAGTAACAGTTCATATAAGGAATTGTGTTGTGTGACAAAACTGCACATTTTAAAGTGGCCTTTTATTGTCCCCAGCACCTGTGTAATAATCATGCTGTTTAATCAGCTTCTTGATATGCCACACCTGTCAAGTGGATGGGTTACCTTCACTAAGAGGGATGTAAACACATTTTTGAGAAAATAAGCGTAATCATATTTTTTATATCTTAAATGATCGTGCCCCAGGTCATATGAAAAACTGTATTTATATGGTCTATAACTAACACGTTTACAATACCAGAGGCAGTGTTATGTCTACCCAATAGTAAACAGTACTGCGAGGGGCACGTTGTTCTATGAAGGCATTCTATGGAATAGCCTCCCCTTGGAGATCAAGCAAAGAAAAAGTAGAAATAGCTTTAAAAAGCAGACAAAGTGAGAGAAACCATTCCACTGCCCCTTGTGTCCCCCCCCCCCCCCCCCCCCCCCATAAGGTTAGGGAGAAGTGGAGTGAATATTGCCACTTTCTAGGTAGGATGTCCATATAAATAAATATATGTACTTTTGTATTTCCTTTTAATCATTATACAGTGGCAAGAAATATTATGTGAACCCTTTGGAATTACCTGGACTTCTGCATAAATTGGTCATAAAATGTTATCTTCATCTAAGTAACAACAATAGACAAACAGTATACTTAAACTAATAACACACAAACAATTATACGTTTTCATGTCTTTATTGAACACACCATTTAAACATTCACAGTGCAGGGTGGGAAAAGAATGTGAACCCTTGGATTTAATATTTAAACTTTTATTTAACTAGGAAAGTCAGTTAAGAACAAATTCTTATTTACAATTGACGGCCTACCCCAGCCAAACCCAGGCGACGCTGGGCCAATTGTGCCCTGCTCTATTGGACTCCCAATTAAGGCCGGATGCGATTCAGCCTGGATTCAAACCAGCGACTGTCAAGATGCCTCTTGCACTGAGATGCAGCACCTTAGACTGCTGCGCCACTTGGAAACCCTACCCTTCTTTGGCAGCAATAACCTCAACCAAACGTTTTCTGTAGTTGCGGATCAGACCTGCACAACGGTCAGGAGGAATTTTGGACCATTCCTCTTTACAAAACTGTTTTAGTTCAGCAATATTCTTGGGATGTCTGGTGTGAATCGTTCTCTTGAGGTCTTGCCACAGCATCTCCATCGGGTTGAGATCAGGACTAGGCCACTCCAGAAGGCGTATTTTCTTCTGTTGAAGCCATTCTGTTGTTGTTTTACTTCTGTGTTTTGGGTCATTGTCCTGTTGCATCACCCTACTTATGTTGAGCTTCAATTGGCAGACCGATAGCCTTACATTCTCCTGCAAAGTGTCTTGATAAACTTGGGAATTGATTTTTCCGTCGATGACAGCAAGTTGTCCAGGCCCTGAGGCAGCAAATCAAATCCAAACCATGATGTTCCCTTCACCATACTTTACAGTTGGAATGAGGTTTTGACGTTGGTGTGCTGTGACTTTTTTTCTCCAACATAGTGTTGTGTGTTCCTTTCAAACAACTCAACTTTAGTTTAATCTGTCCACAAAATATTTTGGAACATCTAGATGCTCTTTGCCAAACTTCAGACGTGCAGCAATGTTTTTTGTTGGATAGCAGTGGCTTCTTCTGTGGTGTCCTCCCATGTACACCATTCTTGTTTAGTGTTTTACATATCGTAGACTAGTCAACAGAGATGTTAGCATGTTCCAGAGATTTCTGTAAGTCTTTAACTGACACTCTATTCTTCTTAAACCTCATTGAGCACTCATTGTGCTCTTGCAGTCATCTTTGCAGGACGGCCACTCCTACGGACAGTACAGTGGTTCCTCCTTTAAAAGTTGTGAGTTTGCACCGCTGGACTTAGAGGTACCCAGTGTCATGGCTTCATTGCTCCAGACCACCACAAGGGGGAGAGAGCACTCATTATGCTTTTGGGTCCCAAGGTTTTTATATGATCAATCATATCAAGTGGTTCCAATGACGAATTTTGACACGAGCCACCCTTGCCTTTGTGGCGTTCTTCAACAAAGATGTCTGAGAAAACATTACAGTAGAACCAGATGTAAGTTGTTATAACATCGTAACGAGTTAAGGAACAAATGTACAAATGAGAGGAATATGTTAGTTAATGTAGAGACAAACGTTTGTGCATATTTTTTTGTCATAAAGTTAATTTACGAAAATCGCTAGTTAGCTAGTTATCTGGCTAGTTAACGTTAGCTAGCTAGCTAGTGTTAGGCAAATTAATTTGTAATTCGTGTTGTTTAATGTTTTAGGGAATCCTGAGAAAACCAGCAAACCAGGCTGTCGTCTTGTGAAACAGTGGATGTAAAGAATCTAGCTAGCTAAAGCATTTCCTGCAAATTGAATGTACAATTGTGTAAGCTTGCTGTGCAATGCAGCTGAAGTAACATAGCTAGCTAACTATTTACTTGCCTATTGTGTAGTGGAGGATAAAAATAACTGCATGCTTATGGATGTGTAGCTAGTTGCAGTATGTAGCCGATCCGTGTATGGACCCTGAAAAGTTAAGTTCTGAACTAATATTCATACCAATCTATGAACCTCAGCTATCATAGTTCATATTGCCAGTTTTGTATGGCGCGGCTCGGACCGGAACATACCGGACCTATTTTTCTCTCCATGTCCCTGGACTTCAACCGCTAACTCTGGACATTCATACCTGGATCTCGCAGCTAGCTAGCTGCTATCCGTGTGACTATCGGCTTTTGTCGATTCCGGAGCAAACATAAATTATTCCGGAGCTAGCCAACTGAAGAGTTCCATCAATCACTCCTGGGCTACAATCACCTATCCGGACCCGTTTTACTGCCAACGCGGAGCCCCACTGGGCCTTCACAACTGGACTACCGACGTTATCTACCCGAAGGAGTTATCCGGCTGGCTCCTCCGTCGCGACGTTACCTGAACGCCCATCTGCGGTCCGCTAACCGTTAGCTGTCTTATCGGCTGCTATCTGAATAGACCTATCGGACAATTTATTTATTAATTTTTTCTTGGGCCTCTATAACTATATCTATTGTTTTTTTGTGTGATTTGGATTCATGCCCTCTACCACACGGAACCCCACTAATCCTACCGACGGAAACGCATGAGGTGGCTAATAACAGACCTCCATCCAATGCTAGCTTGCTACTGATGGCCCGACTAGCTGTCTAAATAGCTGTGACCCCAACCAACCTCTCTACTCACTGGACCCTTTTGATCACTCGACTAAGCATGCCTCTCCTTAATGTCAATATGCCTTGTCCATTGCTGTTCTGGTTAGTGTTTATTGGCTTATTTCACTGTAGAGCCTCTAATCCTGCTCACTATACCTTATCCAACCTATTAGTTCCACCACCCACACATGCGATGACATCTCCTGGTTTCAATGATGTTTCTAGAGACAATATCTCTCTCTTCATCACTCAATACCTAGGTTTACCTCCACTGTTTTCACATCCTACCATACCTTTGTCTGTACATTATACCTTGAAGCTATTTTATCGCCTTCAGAAACCTCCTTTTACTCTCTGTTCCAGACGTTCTAGACAACCAATTCTTATTGCTTTTAGCCGTACCCTTATCCTACTACTCCTCTGTTCCTCTGGCGATGTAGAGGTGAATCCAGGCCCTGCAGTGCCTAGCTCCACTCCTATTCCCCAGGCGCTCTCTTTTGATGACTTCTGTAACCGTAAAAGCCTCGGTTTCATGCATGTTAACATTAGAAGCCTCCTCCCTAAGTTTGTTCTATTCACTGCTTTAGTACACTCTGCCAACCTAGTTCTAGCTGTGTCTGAATCCTGGCTTAGGAAGACCACCAAAAATTCTGAAATGTTCATCCCAAACTACAACATTTTCAGACAAGATAGAACTGCCAAAGGGGGCGGTGTTGCAATCTACTGCAAAGAAAGCATGCAGAGTTCTGTCCTACTATCCAGGTCTGTACCTAAACAATTTGAACTTCTACTTTTAAAAATCCACCTCTCTAAAAACAAGTCTCTCACCGTTGCCGCCTGCTATAGACCACCCTCTGCCACCAGCTGTGCTCTGGACACCATATGTGAACTGATTGGCCCCCATTTATCTTCAGAGCTCGTGCTGCTAGGCGACCTAAACTGGAAAATGCTTAACACCCCATCCATCCTAAAATCTAAGCTTGATGCCCTCAATCTCACACAAATTATCAATGAACCTACGAGGTACCTCCCCAAAGCCTTAAAACACGGGCACCCTCATAGATATCATCCTAACCAACTCGCCCTCTAAATACACCTCTGCTGTCTTCAACCAAGATCTCAGCGATCACTGCCTCATTGCCTGCATCCGTAATGGGTCAGCGGTCAAACGACCTCCACTCATCACTGTCAAACGCTCCCTGAAACACTTCTGCGAGCAGGCCTTTCTAATCGACCTGGCCGGGGTATCCTGGAAGGATATTGATCTCATCCCGTCAGTAGAGGATGCCTGGGTATTTTTTTTAATTGCCTTCCTAATCATCTTATATAAGCATGCCCCATTCAAGAAATTTAGAACCAGGAACAGATATAGCCCTTGGTTCTCCCCAGACCTGACTGCCCTTAACCAACACAAAAACATCCTATGGCGTTCTGCATTAGCATCGAACAGCCCCCGTGATATGCAGCTGTTCAGGGAAGCTAGAAACCATTATACACAGGCAGTTAGAAAAGCCAAGGC
Source organism: Oncorhynchus mykiss (assembly GCF_013265735.2). Classification (NCBI taxonomy): domain Eukaryota; kingdom Metazoa; phylum Chordata; class Actinopteri; order Salmoniformes; family Salmonidae; genus Oncorhynchus; species Oncorhynchus mykiss. The sequence goes on along the minus strand of NC_048585.1, from coordinate 35,989,020 downwards.
TAGCTTTTCAAGCAGAAATTTGCTTCCTGCAACACTAACTCAAAAAAGTTCTGGGACACTGTAAAGTCCATGGAGAATAAGAACACCTCCTCACAGCTGCCCACTGCACTGAAGATAGGAAACACTGTCACCACTGATAAATCCACCATATTTGAGAATTTCAATAAGCATTTTTCTACGGATGGCCATGCTTTCCACCTGGATACTCCTACCCTGGTCAACAGCACTGCACCCCCCACAGCAACTCGCCCAAGCCTCCCCCATTTCTCTTTCACCCAAATCCAGATAGCTGATGTTCTGAAAAAGCTGCAAAATCTGGACCCCTACAAATCAGCCGGGCTAGACAATCTGGACCCTTTCTTTCTAAAATGATCCACCGAAATTGTTGCAACCCCTATTACTAGCATGTTCAACCTCTCTTCCGTATCGTCTGAGATCCCCAAAGACTGGAAAGCTGCCGCGGTCATGACACGCGGATGACACTCTAGACCCAAACTATTACAGACCGATATCTATCCTGCCCTGCCTTTCTAAGGTCTTCGAAAGCCAAGTTAACAAACAGATCACCGACCATTTCGAATCCCACCGTACCTTCTCCGCCATGCAATCTGGTTTCCGAGCTGGTCATGGATACACCTCAGTCATGCTCAAGGTCCATAATGATATCATAACTGCCATTGATAAGAGACAATACTGTGCTGTATTCATCGACCTGGCCAAGGCTTTCGACTCTGTCAATCACCACAATCTTATCGGCAGACTCAACAGCCTTGGTTTCTCAAATGACTGCCTCGACTGGTTCACCAACTACTTCTCAGACTGAGTTCAGTGTGTCAAATCGGAGGGCCTGTTGTCCGGACCTCTGGCAGTCGCTATGAGGGTGCCACAGGGTTCAATTCTCGGGCCGACTCTTTTCTCTGTATACATCAATGATGTTGCTCTCGCTGCTGGTGATTCTCTGATCCACCTCTACGCAGACGACACCATTCTGTATAATTCTGGCCCTTCTTTTGACACTGTGTTAACAAACCTCCAGATGAGCTTCAATGCCATACACCTCTCCTTCCGTGGCCTCCAACTTCTCCTAAATGCATGCTCTTCAACCCATTGCTGTGCACACCTGCCCGCCCGTCGAGCATCACTACTCAGGACGGTTCTGACTTAGAATATGTGGACAATGCCATTCGTTTTGTCACCAAAGCCCCATATAATATTCACCACTGCGACGTGTATGCTCTCGTTGGCTGGCCTTTTCTTCATATTCATCGCCAAAGCCACTGGATCCAGGTAATCTATAAGTTTTTCCTCTGTAAAGCCCCACCTTAATCACAGCTCACTGGTCACCATAGCAGCATCCACCCGTAGCACAACAGGTATATCTCCCCGGACACCCCCAAAGCCTACTCCTCCTTTGGCCGCCTTTCCTTCCAGTTCTCTGCTGCCAATGACTGGAACGAACTTCAAAAATCACTGAAGCTGGAGACTCATATCTCCCTCACTAACATTAAGCACCAGCTGTCAGAGCAGCTCACAAATCACTTTACCTGTAAATAGCCCATCTGTAAATAGCCCATCCATCTACCGCATCCCTCATACGGTTATTTATTTGATTTATTTTGCTCCTTTGCACACTCATCTCCTGCACATCTATCACTCCAGTGTTTAATTGCTATATTGTAATTATTTCAGCACTATGGCCTATTTATAGACATTTTTTCTATTGTATTATTGATTGCGTGTTTGTTTATTCCATGTGTTGTTGTTTGTGCAGCACTGCTTTGCTTTATCTTCCCCAGGTCGCAGTTGTAAGTGAGAACTTGTTCTCAACTAGCCTACCTGGTTAAATAAAGGTTCAATATTTGTTTTATTTAAACAAACGCTGCAGCAGCACACAGGGTGTGCCGCAGCATGATGCAACTTTTAAAGGAGGAACAGTTGTAGAAACAGTGCTGAACTTTCTCCATTTATAGACCATTTGTTTTACATCAAGGCTTTTAGAGACACGTTTGTATCCCTTTCCAGCTTTATGCAAGTCAACAATTCTTAATCTTGGGTCTTCTGAGATCTCTTTTGTTCGAGGCATGGTTCACATCAGGCAATACTTCTTGTGAATAGCAAACAAAAATTTTGTGAGTGTTTTTTTATAGGGCCGGGCAGCTCTAACCAACATCTCCAATCTCATCTCAATGATTGTACTCCAGGTTAGCTGACTCCTCACTCCAATTAGCTTTTGGAGAAGTCATTAGCCTAGGGGTTCACATACTTTTTCCAACCTACACTGTGAATGTTAAAATGATGTATTCAATTTAGACAAGAAAATTACAATAATGTGTGTGTTATTAGTTGAAGCGGACTGTGTTTGTTTGTTGTTGTGACTTAGATGAAGATCAGATCAAATTGTGTGACCAATTTATGCAGAAATACAGATAGTTCCTAAGGGTTCACTTACTTTTTCTTGCCACTGTATTGTGTTATTGTTTTTACCATAGAGGACCACTTTGGAAACAAGTGATTTACAGTGCCTTGCGAAAGTATTCGGCCCCCTTGAACTTTGCGACCTTTTGCCACATTTCAGGCTTCAAACATAAAGATATAAAACTGTATTTTTTTGTGAAGAATCAACAACAAGTGGGACACAATCATGAAGTGGAACGACATTTATTGGATATTTCAAACTTTTTTAACAATTCAAAAACTGAAAAATTGGGCGTGCAAAATTATTCAGCCCCCTTAAGTTAATACTTTGTAGCGCCACCTTTTGCTGCGATTACAGCTGTAAGTCGCTTGGGGTATGTCTCTATCAGTTTTGCACATCGAGAGACTAAAATGTTTTCCCATTCCTCCTTGCAAAACAGCTCGAGCTCATTGAGGTTGGATGGAGAGCATTTGTCAACAGCAGTTTTCAGTTCTTTCCACAGATTCTCGATTGGATTCAGGTCTGGACTTTGACTTTGCCATTCTAACACCTGGATATGTTTATTTTTGAACCATTCCATTGTAGATTTTGCTTTATGTTTTGGATCATTGTCTTGTTGGAAGACAAATCTCCGTCCCAGTCTCAGGTCTTTTGCAGAATCCATCAGGTTTTCTTCCAGAATGGTCCTGTATTTGGCTCCATCCATCTTCCCATCAATTTTAACCATCTTCCCTGTCCCTGCTGAAGAAAAGCAGGCCCAAACCATGATGCTGCCACCACCATGTTTGACAGTGGGGATGGTGTGTTCAGCTGTGTTGCTTTTACGCCAAACATAACGTTTTGCATTGTTGCCAAAAAGTTCAATTTTGGTTTCATCTGACCAGAGCACCTTCTTCCACATGTTTGGTGTGTCTCCCAGGTGGCTTGTGGCAAACTTTAAACAACACTTTTTATGGATATCTTTAAGAAATGGCTTTCTTCTTGCCACTCTTCCATAAAGGCCAGATTTGTATACGACTTTACGACTGATTGTTGTCCTATGGACAGAGTCTCCCACCTCAGCTGTAGATCTCTGCAGTTCATCCAGAGTGATCATGGGCCTCTTGGCTGCATCTCTGATCAGTCTTCTCCTTGTATGAGCTGAAAGTTTAGAGGGACGGCCAGGTCTTGGTAGATTTGCAGTGGTCTGATACTCCTTCCATTTCAATATTATCGCTTGCACAGTGCTCCTTGGGATGTTTAAAGCTTGGGAAATCTTTTTGTATCCAAATCCGGCTTTAAACTTCTTCACAACAGTATCTCGGACCTGCCTGGTGTGTTCCTTGTTCTTCATGATGCTCTCTGCGCTTTTAACGGACCTCTGAGACTATCACAGTGATGGTGCATTTATACGGAGACTTGATTACACACAGGTGGATTGTATTTATCATCATTAGTCATTTAGGTCAACATTGGATCATTCAGAGATCCTCACTGAACTTCTGGAGAGAGTTTGCTGCACTGAAAGTAAAGGGGCTGAATAATTTTGCACGCCCAATTTTTCAGTTTTTGATTTGTTAAAAAAGTTTGAAATATCCAATAAATGTCGTTCCACTTCATGATTGTGTCCCACTTGTTGTTGATTCTTCACAAAAAAAATACAGTTTTATATATTTATGTTTGAAGCCTGAAATGTGGCAAAAGGTCGCAAAGTTCAAGGGGGCCGAATACTTTCGCAAGGCACTGTAATTAATGCTTTTAAGTGATATCCTCTGGGTCCACATTGTACATTTTGTTGTATATGTCTGTTCCCCAAAATAAAATAAATTCAATAACATTAAGTGGAGTTACACATCCTTTTACCTCAGATTGGTGATGTTAGTTTAAAAGTAGTTTAGTTTCCATCTACGTAACAAATATCATAAACTTTCTGTCCAAAAATGATGCAGAAAAATTATTCCATGCTTTTGTCACTTCTAGGTTAGACTACTGCAATAATCTACTTTCCGGCTACCCGGATAAAGCACTAAATAAACTTCCGTTAGTGCTAAACACGGCTGCTAGAATCCTGACTAGAACCAAAAAATTTGATCATATTACTCCAGTGCTAGCCTCCCTACACTGGCTTCCTGTCAAAGCAAGGGCTGATTTCAAGGTTTTACTGCTAACCTACAAAGCATTACATGGGCTTGCTCCTACCTATCTCTCTGATTTGGTCCTGCCGTACATACCTACACGTACGTTACGGTCACAAGACGCAGGCCTCCTAATTGTCCCTAGAATTTCTAAACAAACAGCTGGAGGCAGGGCTTTCTCCTATAGAGCTCCATTTTTATGGAACGGTCTGCCTACCCATGTCAGAGACGCAAACTCGGTCTCAGCCTTTAAGTCTTTACTGAAGACTCATCTCTTCAGTGGGTCATATGATTGAGTGTAGTCTGGCCCAGGAGTGGGAAGGTGAACGGAAAGGCTCTGGAGCAACGAACCGCCCTTGCTGTCTCTGCCTGGCCGGTTCCCCTCTTTCCACTGGTATTCTCTGTCTCTAACCCAATTACACGGGCTGAGTCACTGGCTTACTGGGGATCTCTCATACCGTCCCTGGGAGGGATGCGTCACCTGAGTGGGTTGAGTCACTGATGTGATCATTCTGTCTGGGTTGGCGTCCCCCCTTTGGGTTGTGCCGTGGCGGAGATCTTTGTGGGCTATACTCAGCCTTGTCTCAGGATGGTAAATTGGTGGTTGAAGATATCCTTCTAGTGGTGTGGGGGCTGTGCTTTGGCAAAGTGGGTGGGGTTATATCCTTCCTGTGGGAAGGCCCTGTGTCCTCGGATGGGGCCAAAGTGTCTCCTGAAACCCCTCCTGTCTCAGCCTCCAGTATTTATGCTGCAGTAGTTTATGTGTCGGGGGGCTAGGGTCAGTTTGTTATATCTGGAGTACTTCTCCTGTCCTATTCGGTGTCCTGTGTGAATTTAAGTGTGCTCTCTCTAATTCTCTCTTTCTCTCTTTCTTTCTCTCTCTCTCTGAGGACCTGAGCCCTAGGACTATGGGCTCAGGACTACCTGACATGATGACTCCTTGCTGTCCCCAGTCCACCTGGCCATGCTGCTGCTCCAGTTTCAACTGTTCTGCCTTATTATTATTGGACCATGCTGGTCATTTATGAATATTTGAACATCTTGGCCATGTTCTGTTATAATCTCCACCTGGCACAGCCAGAAGAGGACTGGCCACCCCACATAGCCTGGTTCCTCTATAGGTTTCTTCTTAGGTTTTGGCCTTTCTAGGGAGTTTTTCCTAGCCACCGGGCTTCTACACCTGCATTGCTTGCTGTTTGGGGTTTGAGGCTGGGTTTCTGTACAGCACTTTGAGATATCAGCTGATGTACGAAGGGCTATATAAATACATTTGATTTGATTTATAGTCATCACGATGACATAAGATTGATTGCTTAAAACAGATCAATATCTTTGGCTTTGTACCATTGACTTTGTCACATGCTCCGGGATGCGCAGGGGGATCTGTCATATGCCGTATGCCGTATGCCTTAACCGCCAGACCATCTCTAGGGACCCATTTATGAACTTTGAGTGGTTATATTTCTGCAGCCCTATCCCTCAGCTGTTTACCAAAACAAGTGGCAGGGTGGCAGTTCTGTTGTTTTTCTAATCCCAGACTGCAGCTTTAACATAATGGAAAATAAAACAAAAGTTCAAGTTTGAATAATTTCCTTGTTACCTTTATTCATTGTATTAGATACTTTGTGTTTTACAGTAATTTTACATAGTGGTTTTACACATCTAGATTATATGGTTAATTGTCTGTATATATGTACACCTTAAATAAATCTTACATTAACACCAATAAAATAAAAACATTTACAGTTAAAAATGTGTATTAGTGTTTGACTCACCCTATAATCTGCAATCAATGTCAGTCTCACATGCTAAACTGGTTGTTTTTGCATTTTTTGCATTCTTGCTTGCACACAATATACCATGTAACTTTGGAAACAGTGCCTCTGCTCATAGGATATTATTTGACAGTACCTTCGACACCAGACATAAATGTCACCGAGGGAATCTGGAAAAGTGAGGCTGAATGAAAAGTACAAGTGCACTATGAAATGGCAGTTTCACTAAGGTTGGGGAAGTTTGATCTCAAGAAATCAACCCCTACCTAAGAGAAAAAGGTTAAGAACAAGTGGTTTGGTGAGGTAAGACTAATGAGAGTGTGGGTAGGAGGGATTCAATGACAGAATATGCCTGACACATTCATGTACTGTATTTTAGCCACACAAACACAGTTCTCCTTTTCTCTGGATCGTACTACAGGATAAGGCAATGGGCACTATATAGCGAAGATTTAAAAAAAGGTGTGTGTGGAAAACATCTGTTATCTTGTTATCTAAATGTGAATGAGGGGATGCTCACAACTTATGTCTTAGCTTTCTAACTTGTGTTTTCATGTGTGTGCATGCGTGCAGGGAAGAAGAAATGGTTCCTTGGCAGTGACAGCCCAATCTGCCCCTTGACTTTTGCACCTACACTTTAAAGACAGGTAGAGGTAAAAGGAAAAAAAATAGTGGTAATAGTAGTGGTATAAATAGTAGTGGTAATAGACAAATAAATATCAGGAGGCAATGTGGTATCTAAAGCCCTAATTTTTTATACTAGCAAAACAATACACAAACGTGGTGTACACACAGGTGAAGTATCCAACCAATCAATCATGATATTACTGAATCCTTGAAGTGTTGAGGGTGACTTCATATTTGATTGTTTAAAAAAAAATACTATGATAATATGAGAACAAGCTTACTATATCAATATTCTGAAAGATAAAAGTTTTCTTACCACTGAAACATTAAATACTATTTTTTAACACAATACAAACCTGAACCAAGGAGTTTTGTTCTAGATTGGTTCAAGTAAGGAATCTTATAAAGGCATATTTTCTATTTACATGTATTTTCTACGTATTTTGCGTTATGCATAAGGTTAACGTACAGTACATAATTCCACTTCATGTGTGCCGCCCATGGGTAACCAGCCCAAATTCCTCACATGCACTTTTCCTCATACATTCACATTATTTAGTTATTCATATTTTACAGTCAATTCTTGCTAATATACAGAGAGAGAACTGAGGTAATGCAGGTGTGTCTGGCCAGTTTAGATGTCTGAAAGTGAGCCACGTGGAGACATTTTGGAGGATTTCAGGAGAAATCGTTTTTAAATGTATAGGTATAGAGGTCACGATAGATGTCACGACAAGTACAGCAGTCAAATGGATGGAAATGCAATTATTAATGACACATACCAGGGTTTGGGCCGATTCTGAATTTCTGGATTTAATTAAATTACATTTCCATTTGAATTTCATAGAATTTTATTCAATTCAATTCCACTTAATTCAATTCAAATTCTTCTTCCTGTGGGGTGTGGCCAATACAATTCTGGAATTGAATTGGACTGTGTGGTCCAATGGTAATACTCGCAGAAAGCAGAAAGCACACATGTACAATCCTGACGGTCACTGATTTAACCCCCCCCCCCTCCCCCCTTAACCTTGCTGACTTCCCTCCTCCTTGCCTGTGTTCCCTATCTAATTCTTCAATTTCTAAATAAAGATTCAGAAGATACTTATGGATAATGGAATTCCACTCTCCTTTAAAACATTTTTTTAAATCAGAATTGACCCCAACCCTGACATACAGTATACAGTATATTGCTGTTAGTTTTGTGATGTCAATGTTCCATGTACTGTAGTTTATGGGTGACTGTGAAAATGACTGCATGAGATTTGCTGACTATATAGATAATTATAGATTTCTATAATAAGTTTCCATTTGCTGCAAAATACTGGTAACCTCCATTCATTTGTTATTACTGTATAACTTTTTGTTAATCAAATGTCCATTTTTACATGGCAGAGTATACAGACTTCCCACATGCAGACAAAAGCACCCTTCAATTGAAAATAAATTGCACAAGGTTGATAGACATTAACCATACATATTGTTGTAGTTTTGTACATAGAAGCCAAACACTCTTGCGTCAAAGAAATATTGAAATGCTAAATATTTGAGAATTCATAATTTTTTGGGTAGTGATTATTCTGGCAGGTATAACAAGAAAATGTGTCATGCATTTTACTGCTCCTCTAAACTTCTCTAGGAGCCTGCATATTAAAGTCTTAATTTCAAGAGTGTGCTAAACATTCACTAATCTAAGTATAGCATTTTATGACTATTTCAAACATCAAGTGCCAGTTATCTTATCTACTACCGTATTTTGACTTTACATATTGGTTATGAGTGTCCTATCGGAGTCTACACATGCTTTGTTTATTCAGAGTGAAGAATATTGGAAGCTAATATATATTTTGAGAGGCTGCAGATAAGGCCAATATAATCAAGTGCAGATTTTTTTAAAACTACCCTGTGGTTTTACTCTGAATTTTTACACCTGTGTGTCAGAGTTGTTAAATGTTTGAAAATGGACACAACCCCAATCTCTTGGCGTTATTCCAAATTGAGATCAGAAAAAATTATTCATACAAAAGTATCAGTTTCATTCGCTTATCTCAATTTTTAATCGTATCTGTAGTCTTTGTATATTGATGTGCAACCACATCTGTCCTTATATTCCAGCTTAAACATTGAGTCAATTATGTTATGTTTTTTCATTTATCTGCAATTGATTGAATTGGGTTTCAAGTTAAACATTTCCAGTAGAGTTTACATTTCCAATTGGTGTGTGAAGCATGGCAAGCTCTGTACAATATGAACTCTTATGTCCAATGGCGGGTGGAGAAGTGGATAAGATCATAAGTAGGCCTATCAGGACCCAGGAAGAGGCAAGATCCAACACCTAGAGTACATGTTACTGCTACAGTACAACTGGGCTACTACTATTTTAGTAATTAGAGCTATAGTGTCGATCCAAAAATAATACATGAATCTTCTGAACAGACATGTTGAGCAATGACATCCAGAAGGGGAGATGGAATATTTGAACTTTAGTCTTTTGGACAAAGCAAAAGATACATTTGCCAAAATCAGTTCCTATCTCCAGCTCTGCATTCAAAACTGCTTGGACTGCTTCGTATTTTGATGCTCTGTCACTAAGTACACAAGAGAGGAGATAATCATGGCTCCAAACCATATTTTAGTCTTGTGTGAATCCACACATTGTGTGGAGTATCAGCAACATCCCTTCATCATCATCAAACTCACTATACAACAAACACTGGAGTGACAAGTCGAGTGAAGTCATCCGGTCAGTCAGTGAAACCAGCTAAAGAGTGTCATCCAAAGTTTTATTCAAAAAGGTTTCTCACAATCTGTCCTGAAGCAGAAAGCATTATTGTTGCACCTCTGGTGTTTCATGCCAGGCTCAGCCACCACAGCTTTGTCAGAAGTCTCTTGTGTACTTCCTTCAGCCTCCTCAATCTACTGAGTATTCCACTGAGTAGTCCACTGAGTAAAACAAGTGACATGCATAAGACGGCATAGTTGCTCCTCTACCTGGCTAATACACCCCCCATCCCAAAAAACTACATCCCCGGCCATCTACAACCCCCAACCACCCGCCCCAAAATAATAATATTATTTTGTATTGTTACTATTATTATTATCATTATGATGATGATGATGATGATGATGATGATTATTATTATTATTAATATGATCTACTTCCGCTCAGGTCTAGCCGTCCAGTGAATCAGCCGAGCCTAATCACGCGCCCTTATTCTGAAAGTATTTTTTTGTGTATTTCCTCTATCCCATCCCCATGCTTCTTGTATCCTGTAGAAGGAGTGAACATTTTGTGGCAGGAGTGGAGGGGTCTCAGATGGATATAGGGCAGGCGATGATCTTGTCTTCCAGCATAACGCTGACCACCAGGAAAACTAAGTAGAGCACGAACATGATGAAGCCCAGCAGCTTGCTCATCCGCCACTTGCAGGCAGCAATCGAGATGATGACGAAGATGAGCATGAGAAAGAGCAGCACAATGGCGCAGAACAGCCCGTTAGAGCTCACCGCCACAGGCCGCATGTTGTTGATAATGGACCATAGGAGCCATGGGAACGGCAGGCTGAAACACACAAAATAAACAGACACACGTGTTACATGGTCTTCAGCCATACTTAACGTTTATCTTTCAGCATCACATACATCTGTGTAATAAATCTAGATAATAGCTATTGTTCAGTTTAGACCTGAGAATGGACGCCTCTGGGTTGTAATGAATAAAGTCCCTTGGCAAAATGTCCACAGTGGGAACTTCCATGTCACCACCGATGGGCAAACCTTATTCAAATGAATAAATTCGAGAATACAACAGTTCAATTAAGTTCAATTAACTTTTACATCCTATTATAAAGTATCTGGTGTCTACCAAGCATTTATCATAAATCTGGTAATAATTGTTATCAAAATTATGTGAAGTGTGGTTTTAATTAATCCCAATGAAACCGAAAGCTACTTATAGGATAAAAACAAAGTAATACTGTAAGACTGTTACTATGTAATATGTAAAAACATACCCCAGCACTGCAAAAATGCTAATAAGAATCATCTAATAATAAACAATGTTCAAAATGTGAAAGGAACATATATTAAAATAAATTAGTACTGTAAAATTTAAAGCTGCAAAAAGTAACTTTTTGGGCAACCCAACCAAATTCACATAGAAATGTGAGATAAATATGTCATTGTCATTGAAAGCAAGTCTAAGAACGGTATATCTGTTCTATGTGCACTATTTATATGATTTCCGTGCAAAAATGACATTTTTGCGTCTTTTACTTTCGGTTTTGTACACCAGCTTGAAACAGCTGAAAATACAAGATTTTTGGTTATGGAAAATATATTTCACAGCGGTTTAGATGGAACAATTATTCTCTACACAAGACTTGCTTGTTTTGTCACATAAATTGAAATTAGGCGAACTATTCAACATTTTGCATAGTGCATCTTTAAATTAAAGGCAGTGTCTCAAATATCCGTTGGTATCTTTTTAATAGTCAGGCAACAGCGTTCATTTCAGCAAATAAACAGCTGTTTCAAATAAACGCCAGTTCTTGATGAATTGTTTACAAGGTTACCATAAATTACCATGAATTGTTTACAAGGTTTAATGTTTGATTTGTTACGTTAAATAATTCAGTAATGACAAAAAAAATGATGGCAATCATACGTTTTTATTGCCAGTAAGAAACTGGTAGCCGCTGAGAACTGCTAGCTAACTGGCAAGCACAAAAACAGTAAACTATTTAGTGGGTACAGACCCAGTGATCAGTGATTTAAGCAAATAAATACCCTTGCTATTAATTGCAATTTTACGGTAATTAGAAATTAGAGTGAATACAGTACTGATGACAAAAGCGTACCCAACAGTGATGTCAAAGATGTTGGAGCCCACAGAGCTGGACACGGCCATATCCCCCAGCCCCTTCCGTGCAACAATGACACTGGTGATTAGGTCAGGGATGGAGGTACCAGCTGCTAATATAGTCAAGCCCATAATCTCTTCTGTAATCCCAATGGTCTCTCCAACCTGTAAAGAGTAAACAGAAAAAAATGGGGTAAATAAATATTTTAAGTGGAGGTGAGGTTTAAGGAATTAAACAGCTATACTTTGACATATTTTGGGGTTTTCTTTTTTCATATTCTGCTGAAATCCCTGTATTCATGAACTCTGACTATTTAATGTGGTCTAGCTTTGATTGAGAGGTGTAGTTACACAGGCCAAAAAGCGGAAGGCTGCTGATAACAATATCACAGTGTTCTAACCATCTGAATATCCCTCTCCTTTTCTAACTACCTTTACGTCCTGTCACTTGCTTGTGAACATGCTTGTGTTCTGGTCTGTGTGAGGTGGTTTAGCATCTTTACAAAAGGAAACATGATTTCACTAAATGTATACTGGACAAAAATATAAATGCAACAATTTCAAGATTTTACTGAATTTAAGTTCATATAAGGAAATCAGTCAATTGAAATAATCTAATCTATGGACTGGGCAGGGGTGCACAGTTAGTTTTTCCTCCACAAAAAGGCTTTATTACAGACAGAAATAATGCCAGTTGTCTAGGTGGCTGGTCTCAGACGATCCCGTAGGTAAAGAAGACGGATGTGGAGGGCTGGCATGGTTACATGTGGTCTGCGGTTTTTAGTCTGGTTGGACGTACTGCCGAATTCTCTAAAATGACGTTGGAGGCGCCTTATGGTAGAGAAATGAACATTCAATCATCTTTCAACAGCTCTGGTGGGCATTCCTGCAGTCAGCATGCCATTTGCACACTCCCTCAACTTGAGACATTTGTGGCATTGTGTTGTGTGACAAAGGTGTACCTGTGTAATGATCATGCTGTTTAATCAGCTTCTCGATATGCCATACCTGTCAGGTGGATGGAGAATATTTGTTTCTTTTTTATCATTTGAAAGAAATAAGCTTTTTTTGCGAATGGAACATTTCTGGGATCTTTTATTTCAGCTCATAAAACCAACATGTTGCGTTTATATCTTTGTTCAGTATAGTACTGTTCTAATCTCAAATTTTTCAGCAACTATGGTGGATGCAAAACTAGGCCAGCTCAGTACAGCTTGGCTCAGTAGTGTGAAAAACCCTTAATGGTTCAATTAATTTAGCCCCCAGTGCACCCCACGTACCTGGTGAGCCCACCACACCATTAAGTAGGAGAATCCAGCAATCCAACAGATAGAACCCAGAAATGAGATGGGAAAGAACTTCTTTGCAGTCTGTTAGACAAAGGAGGAAAAGGCTATGGTTACTCTAAAGGCGTAAATGACAAATGAACATTATTGTTCTACAGGTATCTAAAGCAAACAACACATCACACTTATTATTGACCAGTTATAGCTAAATAAGTATAGACAGATACAATTCATACCAAACATGAGTCTTTCTATGCCTGTGTCCCAAATGCACCCTATTCCCTATACTACTTTTGAGCAGGGCCCATAGTGTGTAGAGCACTATATAGGGAATAGGGTTCCATTTGGGGCTATTTCTCTATCTGACAAACTGGAACAGTAAGAGATAGAAATGGAGGGGAATAACTTACTGGTTTCCTGACATCAGGCAGTGTTAGCCACAGAGGGAAGACGATGGGCATGATGATGAGGTAGGTGAAACGCTTGCGCATGGTATCTGGCCAGGACAGGCTCAGAGGCTGGTCCTCTTCCTCCTCATCCTCAGCCTAAGAAAAGAGAGCAAGTGTGGAAAAGAGAGGCTTTCTGTATCGATACAGTTTCAAAATTAAATACAGCACTTGTACATCTGAGTTCTCGTTGCAGGTGCGTCGGAATAATGCAATAAATTCAAAGAAAAGAGAAACCTGCAGTATTGGTACAGTTAAATGTGAAATTGGTTTGGAGAAATTGGGAGATCTGTGCTCAAATTGTGGTGCAGTCAGGGTCAGCCAGGCCTTTCTGGGGAAAAAAAAATATGAATACTATGATGATGATAATAAATAATAATGACAACTAAGGCCTTCGGAAATGATTATAGAGTTGGTTGGCATTCCCTCACTCTCTGTGACCTTGAGAGAGGGGTGTTTGATGACAGTGGTTTGCTCCAAGCCTGGATGAGCCTGACACTCTACTCATCAGGTGCTCATACATGGCACACGATCAAATGTCTGGACTGCTGCACCTTCAGTGTGGTCATCAGAATGCCAAACAAGTGAGATACCTCAACTTCTAAAGATAAGTAGGCAGTGGCTCACTTTAACACAGAAATCTGTCTCACCACATGACATTAATCCAAGCAGGCCTCTTCTGGCCAAAATTCCAGACCCAGTTACCTGATATATTGCATTATTGTCACAATATTGAAGACATTTTCCTCTCCCTAAAACACGCGGAAGAAGCTTAAGAACCTGAGCAATGACGAGTTAGGTATTTTCGGCTCATCTGCAGGTGCATCTGCACAGATCTTGACAACATCTAGCCTACACCAACAAAGGTGGAGCAGAAAATGTACTGTGTACTTGCGGTACTTGCAAAAGGGATTCCAGACGTGTAGAGCGTGTTGGATTAATTTCCAAATATGAAATTATAGTTTTGACTTTGATAGGTCATTGATTTTGTACTGCAGCTAACTAGACATTTTTACAAAGTTCGCAATAAGTGATTGTATTGAAAGTCCACCAGAACAGACCCGAGAGAGCAAGATGTAGTCTGCATTTAAGCTGATCACATAGTAAAAAAAATGTATAATGTCATGATATACTGTAAATTATACATAATATATAACATTATCAATGCATTAATTTGAGCTAACTTCCCTATCTGGGTATGTGATTTTAGTATTTTATTGTACAACTTTCATCAGCAAATTGGAGTTAAAGGACATAGTCATACAAATTAAATACATTTTATTGGTCATATACACATGTTTAGCAGATGTCATTGCGGGTGAAGGGAAATGCTTGTGCTTCTAGTTCCGACAGTGCAGCAATATCTAACAATTTCACAACAAATACCTAATACACACAAATATAAGTAAAGGAATGTAATTAACAATATATAAATATATGGATGGCCAATGATTTCAAGTCTGTGTACAGTATATAGGCAGCAGCAGTGAAGGCTATTTAACAGTCTGATGGCCTTGAGATATAATCTGTTTTTTCAGTCTCTCTGGTCCCAGCTTTGATGCACCTTCTGGATGATAGCGGGGTGAACAGGCAGTGGCTCGGGTGGTTGTTGTCCTTGATTATCTTTTTGGCCTTCCTGTGACATCGGGTGCTGTAGGTGTCCTGGAGAGCAGGTAGTTTGCCCCCGGTGATGCGTTGTACAGATCACACTACCCTCTGGAGAGCCCTACAGTTGTGGGCGGTGCAGTTGCCGTACCAGGCGGTGATACAGCCCGACAAGAAGCTCTCAAACTTAAAACTTTCCACCTTCTCTACTGCTGTCCCATCGATGTAGATGGGGGGTGCTCCCTCTGCTGTTTCCTGAAGTCCACAATCATCTCCTTTGTTTTGTTTACGTTGAGTGAGAGGTTATTTTCCTGACACCACACTCCCAGAGCCCTCACCTCCTTCCTGTAGGCTCGTCATTATTGGTAATCAAGCCTACTACTGTTGTGTCGTCTGCAAACTTTATGATTGAGTTGCAAGTGCGCATGGCCATGCAGTAATGGGTGAACAGGGAGTACAGGAGGGGGCTAAGCACGCACCCTTGTGGGGCCCCAGTGTTGAGGATCAGCGAAGCGGAGATGTTGTTTCCTACCTTCACCACCTGGGGGCGGCCCATCAGGAAGTCCAGGATCCAGTTGCACAGGGCGGTGTTCAGACCCAGGGGCTCGAGCTTAATGATGAGCTTGGAGGGTACTATGGTGTTGAATGCTGAGCTATAGACAATTAACAGCCTTCTTACATAGGTATTCCTCTTGTCCAGATGGGATAGGATCCAGTGTGATGGCGATTGCATCGTGATGGCAATTGCATCGTCTGAGGACCTATTGGGGCAGCAAGCCAATTGACGTGGGTCTAGGGTGACAGGTAAGGTGGAGGTGATATGTCCTTGACTAGCCTCTCAAAGCACTTCATGATGACAGAAGTGACTGCTACGGGGCGATAGTAATTTAGTTCCGTTACCTTGGCCTTCTTGGGTACAGGAACAATGGTGACCATCTTGAAGCATGTGGGGACAGCAGACATGGATATGGAGATATTGAATATGTTCGTAAACACACCAGCCAGCTAGGGATAGGGATGCCCTCTGGGCTGGTAGCCTTGCGAGGGTTGACACGTTTAAATGTCTTACTCACGTCGGCCACGGAGAAGGAGAGCCCACAATCCTTGGTAGCTGGCCGTGTCTGTGGCACTGTGTTATCCGCAAAGCAGGCAAAGAATGTGCTTAGCTTATCCGTAAGCAAAATGTTGGTGTCCGACACATGGCTGATTTTCCTTTTGTGGTGTGTGATTGTCTGTAGACCCCGCCACATATGTCTTGTGTCTGAGCCATTGAATTGCGACTCCACTTTGTCTCTATACTGACGTTTTGCCTGTCTGATTGCCCTCTCTGTTTGTATTCTGCTGTATTCCCAGTCACCTTGCCGTTAAATGCGGTGGTTCACGCATTCAGTTTTACGCAAAATGCTGCCATCTATCCACGGTTTCTGATTAGGGTAGGTTTTAACAGTCACAGTGGGTACAACATCTCCTATATATTTATTGATAAACTCAGTAACCGTCTCAGTATACACGTCAATATTATTCTCGGAAGCTACCCGGAACATATCCCAGCCCGTGTGATCAAAACAATCTTGAATCATTGATTCTAATTGGTCAGACCAGCGTTGAATAGTCCTTAGCATGGGTACTTCCTGATTGAGTTTCTGCCTATAGGAAGGGAGGAGCAAAATGGAGTCGTGGTCAGATTTGTCAAAAGGAGGGCGGGAGTGGGCCTTGTATGCATCCCGGAAGTTGGAGTAACAATGGTTGAGTGTTTTTCCAGTGTGAGTACTACAGTTGATATGCTGATAGAATTTATGTGGCCTTTTCCTCAAATTTGCTTTGTTGAAATCCCCAGCTACAATAAATGCAGCCTCAGGACATATGGTTTCCAGTTTGCAAAAAGTCCAGTGAAGTTCCTTCAGCGCCGTCATGGTATCGGCTTGAGGGGGAGAAACACGGCTGTGACCATAACCAAATAATTTTTTCTTGGGAGATAATACTGATTGTAAGGTACTCGAGTTCGGGTGAACAAAAGGATGAGTTCCTGTATGCTATTACAATTACACCATGAGTCGTTAATCATGTAACATAGACTCCCGCCCTTCTTCTTCCCAGAGAGATGTTTATTCATGTTGGCGCAATGAACTGAGAATCCAGATGGCTGGACCGACTCAGACAATGTATCCCGAGAGAGCCATGTTTCTGTGAAACAGAGTGTGTTACAACAGATTGTATTTTTTTAATCATTTATTTCACAGGACAGTAAGAAATGAGAGAGGGAGATAGATAGACCTACATGTAGAGCAGTAGACATATGTATCATAAAAGTAACTGCCTGTCACGCCCTGACCTGAGTATTCTTTGTTTTCTTTATATATTTTGGTTAGGTCAGGGTGTGACATGGGTGATGTATGCGTTTTAGTACTGTCTAGGGGTTTTGTAGGTTTATGGGGTTGTTTACCATCTAGGTGTTAATGTATGTCTATGGTTGCCTAGATTGGTTCTCAATTAGAGGCAGCTGTTTATCGTTGTCTCTGATTGGGAACCATATTTAGGCAGCCATCTTCTTTGGGTATTTCGTGGGTTATTGTCTATGTGATGTTGCATGTTAGCACTCAGTTGCTATAGCGGTCGTATGGTTAGTTTGTTTAGTGTACTTTTTTTTTTTTTGTCTACAATTAAAAGTATGTATTCACACCGCGCTTTGGTGTCCTCAATATGACGATCGTGACACTGCCTAACCCATTAAAGACATTGAGTAGTGGCTACTCAAACATCTCCAATGGTCAGTAGAACTCAAATCATAAAAGTGGTAAATCGGATGTCAAAAAGATTTCTTATCACTTAATGTTTTTCATTACTATTAGCAAATGTTAGGTTATTGAGTAAATATAACTATTTGTGCTCTGCTAATCTAAAGTTATTGAGATGTTGCAAGTTATGATTATTTAATATTTTAAAGTCAATCTAACATTTATTAAATAAGTTGTTTTTACTTGATTCTTTTATGTTTTACTTAAAATAAAGGAGTAGTCAGACATTGCTATTTGAGTAAAAAACACTTGGTTTATTTGTGTTGTGCTGATAAAGAATTATGTTTTTAAGTTATGAATAGTGCTATTTTGCTCCGTTTTTGAAAGGATTGTGGGTAATACATGTTTTTGGGACTATATGATACTTTTAAACAATGTTGTAGGATTTTTAAAATATTTCTAAAATAGTATTAAGCAGTTTGTACTATGAGGTGTAAAGGATCACGATGAACAGATTAAAACCAGGGTAAATTGACGTTCAATAATGAGACAACTCAGACAAGCCATTCCCACCAAGGTCACTCCGCTCTAAATGACAAAGGCTATTGCAGCATCCTGCAATGCTTACAGCTCTACCTCCAACTATTCCTAGAGAAATTATCATTGTGCTCAACAATGCTTACCAAGGTGGGTTAAAATGACAAATTGTCAAATCCATAAAAGAATGTTAAAAATTAAGACATGACCACTAAAAATTACTAATCAGAACTACTAACGCTTGAAAAAAATAATAATTTAAAGGCCCAGTGCAGTCAAACGTGATTTGCCTGTTTTATATAATACCGTGAAAATGTTGATAATGCTCTTTTAGTGTAAGAGCTGTTTGAAAAGAGACCCTGCAATTTGCCTGTTTTAGTAAATGAGTTTATAGACAAAGTCCCAAACCTTTCTGCCAATAACAGCTAGTTTTCTGTTTTCCCCTCCCACAGACAGTCATCTCAATATTCTTGCTTGAGAAATTGCTCTTTGCTAAAAAGCTAGTTTATTTACCATTTAAAACAATCAACTGTAAGGTACTTAATTGGTATTAATTAAGGAAATGGGACCCTACATTTTTATGTTCCCGAGAATAAATATTAATAAACTTCAATTGTTATAGTTGAGTACATAATGCAATTTAGTGTAAACACAAAACTGCTAAGTATTTACAACTTAAAAAGATAACCAAATTGGTGGTGATGTCACTATATTACTTTAAGTATTGAACACTGCAATACTTTGAGTTGGGTTACTTGACTGGTTCTAGGCAACAGGTTTTCACAAAAAAATGTTAATTAGCAGAACTAATTACTTTTATAGTGTGGGAAGGGGTGAGACTAAATTTGTACGTACATCGCCAAGGGGATATGTGATCTGGTGTCGGCAGCGCTACCACTAGACCAGACTCCTGCACTCTCGGAATATTGTAATCGGAAATAAACTGAATGTAAAAGTTATAGATTTTTTTTATCAACCAGTTAAAAGGTGACATTTATGACTGTAGCTGGTATATAAAAACATCTATCATGAATTAAGTATTTATTAAGGATCCCAATTAGCTGCTGCCTCTTCCTGGGGTCCAGCAACATTAAAGCAGTTATGGTACCATAATTTAAAATAAGGAAAGAGCACAAACACACCCTTTTGAGAGTGGAAAGTAGTCTCAGATTCCCTTGTATCCAATTAAAGAGGTGGACCAGGACCCCCTTTGGGACTGCTGGAGAACAGGTCCTCACACGCCAATCAATGTAGAACACACTAAGGACTATTGCTGTCAGCCAAGTCTGTCCCTGGCTCTGGACAATGATGTATGCAAAAAAACAGGATTGTTTTCAAACGTAGGGGTATGATATCCTGTTCTAATGAGACAAAGGTTCATTCGTTGGGTTTGAAATGTAAAAAAGTTCAAGATGAAGTACCTACGTGGCATATTAAGCGGGTTGGAGCACTATAGAAGATGGACCTGATGACAGCTCAGGCTGCTTAATCTGCCATGACCGTTGGCGCTGACAAGAGACTTGCTTGTAACCTTGGCGATGAAACAGCAGTAAAACAAAAGGGCTATTCTCTTCCTCCCTCTCCACATCCAGATGATTGAATTGTTATCAATAGCATGGCGTCCACAACCGTGCTATAATCAGGCGAACCAATATATTCTGATGCCATTTTTTTGGTTTCCACTTCTAGTCTTTGGGGATGATATATATTATAAACTGTGTGGTTCAAGCCCTGAATGCTGATTGGCTGACAGCAATGGTATATCAGACTGTATACCACAGGTATGACAAAACATTTATTGTTATTGCTCTAATTACATTGGTAACCAGTTTATAAAAGCAATAATGCACATCTGCAGTTTGTGATACTGTATATGGCCAATATACCACGGTTAAGGGCTGTGTCCAGGCACTCCATTTAGCAGACACTTTTTTCCAAAGTGCTTAAAGTGGGCTTAATCTGTGCTTAAACATTACATTTTAATGATTGGAGACAGGCGCAGGAATTCATAATATTCCACCCAAAATATACAACATGCCATGAAAAGGCACGGGGATGAAGCCCAAAACAAACACGTGTACAAAAACACAGGGAGGTAACCCAAACAAAAGAGCGAGGTTAAACCTAATATATACCTGCAAGACACTACACGGGGCGAGACCCGTAATAACAAGTGCACAATACACGCTGCACGAAAGCCGAAAAAACAACGCACAGGTACTCACAGACCAACAGACATGGGAACAATAACCGACAAGACAATGGTGAACAGAGGGCACATTATATACAATTACTAATCGAGGGAATTTGAATCAGGTGTGTGTATTGAGACAGTGCAGGGACGGCTAGAGGCCGGTGAAGTAGACCTCCGGGAACTGGTGCACGGAATGAGCAGCAGTACCGGGGGAATCCGTGATATGAGCAAGCAGCATGTGAGTGAAGACCCTATCTGAAGAGTCTTTTTATGCTTCACATGAAAGCAACATTTAAGTTAGTCTGTAACCTGCAGTAATACTGTTTTTTTCCATTTAATTATTGTTCAGGTTCGGCATTACATAACTCTAAGGTTAATATCGTCAAGGTTCTACTGTATCTGACCAGTACCTTAGTAACTATGTGCACAAGTGGGAGGTATGGGAATTATTGAGTTGTGTGCCCACTTGTTTGCGGTCGGGTCTATGGGGGTTTGTGTGTGTGTGTGTGTGTGCCCCTAAAATTGGTTTCTTACCAGAGCTTCCCCTTCTTGTCCTGTAGTGCCATTCATTGGTGGTGTGACTTCCACCTCAACATTTGAGCTGTTTGGAAGATTTTTATCTGCAATAAAAGAGAAAACATGGAGAGCAATTAATGTAATTGTGGTATACAGTGGGGAGAACAAGTATTTGATACACTGCCGATTTTGCAGGTTTTCCTACTTACAACGCATGTAGAGGTCTGTAATTTTTATCATAGGTACACTTCAACTGTGAGAGACAGAAAAAAGTCCAGAAAATCACATTGTATGATTTTTAAGTAATTAATTTGCATTTTATTGCATGACATAAGTATTTGATCACCTACCAACCAGTAAGAATTCTGGCTCTCACAGACCTGTTAGTTTTTCTTTAAGAAGCCCTCCTGTTCTCCACTCATTACCTGTATTAACTGCACCTGTGTGAACTCGTTACCTGTATAAGAGATACCTGTCCACACACTCAATCAAACAGACTCCAACCTCTCCACAATGGCCAAGACCAGAGAGCTGTGTAAGGACATTAGGGTTAAATTGTAGACCTGCACAAGGCTGGGATGGGCTACAGGAAAATAGGCAAGCAGCTTGGTGAGAAGGCAACAACTATTGGTGCAATTATTAGAAAATGGAAGAAGTTCAAGATGACGGTCAATCACCCTCGGTCTGGGCTCCATGCAAGATCTCACCTCTTGGGGCATCAATGATCATGAGGAAGGTGAGGGATCAACCCAGAGCTACACGACAGGACCTGGTCAATGACCTGAAGAGAGCTGGGACCACAGTCTCAAAGAAAACCATTAGTAACACACTACACCGTCATGGATTAAAATCCTGCAGCGCAGGCAAGGTCCCCCTGCTCAAGCCAGCGCATGTCCAGGCCCGTCTGAAGTTTGCTGATGGCCATCTGGAGGATCCAGAGGAGGAATGGGAGAAGGTCATGTGGTCTGATGAGACAAAAATAGAGTTTTTTGGTCTAAACTCCACTCGCCATGTTTGGAGGAAGAAGAAGGATGAGTACAACCTCAAGAACACCATCCCAACCATGAAGCATGGAGGTGGAAACATCATTCTTTGGGGATGCTTTTCTTTGTTTCTTTTCCTGTCTTTGGGGACAGGACGGCTGCACCGTATTGAGGGGAGGATGGATGGGGCCATGTATCGCGAGATCTTGGCCAACAACCTCCTAGACTCAGTAAGAATATTGAAGATGGGTCGTGGCTGGGTCTTCCAGCATGACAACGACCCGAAACACACAGCCAGGGCAACTAAGGAGTGTCTCCGTAAGAAGCATCTCAAGGTCCTGGAGTGGCCTAGCCAGTCTCCAGACCTGAACCCAATTTAAAATCATTGGAGGGAGCTGAAAGTCCATATTGCCCAGAGACAGCCCCGAAACCTGAAGGATCTGGAGAAGGTCTGTATGGAGGAGTGGGCCACCCCATGTTCAAGAATGGCCTTTTACACGCTCACTTTAGGTTATTTGAAAATGAAATCATCTCCAAAATATCGTTAGTTTATAAACAGGTCATAGAAAGTTGGTTACAATGACAGTTTAATCCACCAGAAAAGACAGAACAAATAATACAACAAATATTGTGGTTAAACTCAAATATAATGAGTATATTTGAGTTTAACCACAATATTAGTTGTATTATTTGTTCTGTAAAAAAACTATTATCAATTGGAACCTTTAACAAGTGGAAGGAAGAAAGTATTATTATTATTAACCCTGTTTTCTACAAGCACAGCAGGCTGTGAATTCTGCAAACAACGTTTCTAGGATGGGCTATTAGCAGCACAATATATATTGATCATGGTTCCTGAGTGGCACAGTGGTCTACGGCACTGCAACTCTGTGCAAGAGGGATCACTACAGTCCCTGGTTCAAATCCAGGCTGTATCACATCTGACTGTGATTGGGAGTACCATAGGGTGCCGCACAATTATTATCAATTCATTTAGAATTATATAAAAGCCCCTTAGATATTCTCACAGATCAGATTTGACCTAACAAAACATTTTGTACAAGGTAGTTGATAAGCATAAAAAACTTTGTGGATGGCGCCTCCTGAGATTCGCAGCAGTCTAAGACACTGCATCACAGTGCAAACTGCGTTGCTACAGATGCTAGTTCGAGTCCCATGCCGGCCACGACCGGGAGACCAATGAGGCGACACACAATTGGCCCAGCATCGTCCGAGTTAGGGAAGGGTTTGGACGACCGGGATGTCCTTGTCCCATCGTGCTGTAGGGACTCCTGTGGCGGGCCAGGCGCATGCACGCTGACACGGTTACCAGGTGTATGGTGTTTCCTCTAACACAAAATGTTTTTTTTTGTGGATGGGTATAATTTGTATGTATAAAATATATAATAGTAATATTTAAAGTTACTAAATTGGGTCAATTTATATATATTTATTTAAATGTAAATTTGCATCGGCAAGAAAAAATATTTTCTGATATACTGGAGGCCTAGCGTAGGCGACATGAGTATCACTAGTGTTGAGTAATGTGCTGTTTAACCTTTCTAGGGTAGGGGGCAGCATTTGTAATTTTGGATGAAAAGCATGCCCAAATTCAACGGCCTGCTACTCGGGCGCAGAATATATGATATGCATATAACTGGTAGATATGGATAGAAAACACTCTAAAGTTTCAAAAACTGTTAAAATAGTGTCTGTGAGTATAACTGAACTGATTTAGCAGGCGAAAACCTGAGAAAAATCCATTCAGGAAGTCGTTTTTTTGTGGTTTTGTAGTTTTCTATTCAATGCCATTACAGTATCGATTAACTTAGGACTCCATTTGCCTTCCACTAGATGTCAGTCTTTAGAAATTGTTTCAGGCTTGTAATTGTTATAAATGAGGGAGTAAGACCAGTCTGAACGAGTGGACCCTAACGTGTTGCAGAGTTTTTTCAGGCGCATCTGCATTTCTTGTTTACCTTTGATATTGACGACGTTATTGTCCAGTTGAAATATTATAGATCATTTAGGCTAAAACACAACCTGAGGATTGAATATAAACATCGTTTGACATGTTTCTATGAACTTTACGGAAACTATTTGGATTTTTTGTCTGATTGTTTTGACTGAGTTTGAGCCTGTGGATTACTGAAGAAAACGTGCTAACAAAACGGAGGTTTTTGGATATAAAGAGACTTCATCGAACAAAAGGAACATTTATTGAGTAAATGAATGTCTTCTGATTAACACCATATGAAGATCATCAAAGTTAAGGGATTAATTTTATCTCTATTTCTGAGTTTTGTAACGCTTCTGCTTGGCTGGTTACTGTTTGTAATAATTTGTCAACTGGGCTAGGTTCTGGGCTGGGTATGCTTTCTCCGAAAAGCATTTTATAAATATGACACTGTGGTTGGTTTATCAAGAAGTTAATCTTTCAACCTATGTAAAATATGTTTTGTTTTCTGAATTTTTATAATGAGCATTTCTGTAATTGAATTTGGCGCTCTGCAACCTCACTGGATGTTGGCCAGAAGGGACGCTAGCGTCCCACGTAACCTAGAGAGGTTAAAGTGGTTTAGGTCTTATTTATTTAAAAAGCATATTGAAGTTAGAAGCAATAGGACTTGAAGCAATAGACTACCCACGTATGGTCAACTATTTCAGCACCGTTTCACGCTGCTCTGGGACAAGCATGGGGACTGGTCTTGATAAATCAATGAGATGTCTATTTTCACTGTATCTCTGTTTGGGTATGGGTTAGACTACAATTAGGGTGTGGAAATGTTATGCTCTTAGTACTGTAGCCTACTCCCGACCGTCACGTTGAACAGTGCCATATTTTCCATTCCATCCTCACAGAAATCCTGAGGGTTTTGTTTTTTGTTTTTCTTGGAATAGAAACACCATAATATTAATCAAATTAATTAAGCAAAATTTCTTAAAATCAATCCCATATACTATGTTCTTACAAAAAAGCTTTAAAATTCTCTAGTACAGCCAGTTTTGAAGGTTATCCAAATGCTTCTCAAAGATGCCATCTGGTGGTCAAACTTGCACTAACTAGCATTAATGGTAACAATGGCTGACAATTAAATAACGCGCCATAGAATTCTGCGGCAGCCTGTAAGCTGTGCTGAAGTATGACACAACTGTTAAAGGAAGAACAACTGTATTAACCCCTACAAAAATGTCCATTAATTGTAATTCACATAATAATTCACATTTCCTGTTGCTGCTGGATTATTTTCTTGCTGTGAGAAACTGGTCAAATGAAGACAACATATTTGTATCAAGTAACCCATGACTGTGTACAAAAATGTATATTTGTACATATGCGAACAAAACAATGGCAATGGTATTTGCGTTTCTCAAAAGCTAGTGAGCTGTTTTAGAAAACGCAGGAGAGCAGGCAAAACCTCAAGGTGGTAGCAATCCAGCATCAGGGGTTATGCGAGTAGGGTGTAGGAATGTTAGATTAGTCTGTTAATTTAAGATACATTAAACTGAAGTTGGTGGTTACAGACACAGAGCATGGCAAAATGTTCACCATGTTTTTTGTTTTCGTCAGAGCCTGGAGTTGGCATATTGAGATTGGATGTATCAAGTTACAACTGGCACGCCTTCGACAGAGTGGTAATCACTAGATGGGCATGCTAGTAAGGACAGGCATAATGACTGTTTGGAACTTCTGTACTTTGTAACATGGCCAAATAGTGATGATCTCTGCCTGTGTGGTTATTGGAGATTATTGAATAGCTTCGACCTGCATTTCATCAGATAGTAGATTTTTCCGAACCTGTTATATAATAACAAATATCTAACAATTACATGGTTTCAAAACAATATAGAGCATTGAATGGATATATTTAAATGTTTAGCCAACTGCCAAACATACAAATGTTTAGCCAACTGCTGTCTGTTTAGCCAACTTCTAAACATACAAATATTTGAAGAGATCACTCTTCAACTTGTGTGCGTTTCTGATATCATTCACTTGTGTTAACACATGGGAGTACACTAGACCCCCCCCCCCCCCCCCCCCCCCCCGGAGTAGAGACCACTCACCTGATCGGCTGGCTACTCCATTAGCCTTCTCGCTGTCCTCTACTTGGCATTTCTTTTTGGCAATCTTATGAAGGATGGATGCCTTTTCTCTGAATTGTCCTGCAACATAACCATCAGGGAGTTAACTACAGTAGGGGACGTAAAGCCCTGTGTCACCTTCACAGGTCCATTGCCTGGACTCAGGGCTCCTCTGCCTTTCTCATGGTTCCAGACCTATCTAAGTTCAAAGGAAAACAGAAGCAAGTTTTCATATCACTATTCAAATTACAGTTTGAAGTCAATGTCATATAATGTACTAATGACCCAGCAATGTCCTAGATGCATGCCAGTGGGAGAGAACACTTTATGAAGCATAATCGGTCACACCCAATCTATGACCAGGTCTACTAAGCCTTTACGTTAGTTGAACCTAAATTTGTACACTTTTATTTTCTGGAGGCATAGCATTTAGTCTAAAAGATAGAACAAAACAGTTACATACAATTTAAGAGACTGATTAAGATATTGCACTTGATGATATCCATTTCAGAAAAAACATTTTGTTACTAATTTTTCGTGGACAGACTATGTAACATATGGTATCGTAATGTGTGTCAAAAGACTGGGATGCAACAATAAACGAGCAACAGTTGTTCCAGTGGGATGGTTTTTCGTCACTGATTAGTTGTACAAATGACGATTTAGCATGTGTGAGCATCTTTAAAATTTTTACCCATAGACTTTAGAGAAACTTGAAGAGCAAGGGGGGTGGAGCTATCGCCCTTCTTCCGCTCCTCGTTTTAATATATTTTCTCATACAGCTCCCCTCAGAACTTATAGTAGCTGCCGCAAGATATTCTTTCGGGGTTGCCGACTGCCAACTTTGCACCAGGCAAATTCTTAATAAATGTGTCTTGATGAGGTCCATCTATGATCATTAGTAACCTCTTCTTGTCACCGTATTCACATACTACGTACCAAAATATTGTAATACAAAAGACAGTAATGGCATAAACAGAATGCAAAAATAATGACATTCAACATAGAGGTCAAAATGTCCTTACTTTACTACTTTAAATAATAAGGATGTAGATCAGATCATATTGGACAATTTAATAAAGATGGTAACCAACATTATCTGTTTTAAATTGGTGGCTAGCTTACACTACCGGTCAAAAGTTTTAGAACACCTGCTCATTCAAGAGTTTTTCTAGATTTTTTTTACTATTTTCTACATTGTAGAATAATAGTGAAGACATCAAACCTATGAAATAACAAATATGGAATCATGTAGTAACCAAGAAAGTGTTAAACAAATCAAAATATATTTTATATTTGAGATTCTTCAAATCGCCACCCTTTGCCTTGATGACAACTTTGCACACTCTTGGCAGTCTCTCAACCAGCTTAATGAGGTAGTCACCTGGAATGCATTTCAATTAACAGGTGTGCCTTGTTAAAAGTTAATTTGTGCAATTTCTTTCCTTTTTAATGCTTTTGAGCCAATCAGTTGTGTTGTGACAAGGTATGGGGGTATACATAAGTCCATATTATGGCAAGAACAGCTCAAATAAGCAAAGATAAATGACAGTCCATCATTACTTTAATAAAGACATTAACATTTCTTCAAGTGCAGTCGCAAAAACCATCAAGAGTTATGATGAAACTGGCTGTCATGAGGACCGCCACAGGAATGGAAGACCCAGAGTTACCTCTCCTGCAGAGGATAAGTTAATTTGAGTTACTAGCCTCAGAAATAGCAGCCCAAATAAATGCTTCAGAGTTCAAGTAACAGACACATCTCAACATCAACTTTTCAGAGGAGACTGTGAATCAGGCCTTCATGGTCTAATTGTTGCAAATAAACCACCACTAAAGGACACCAATAAGAAGAGACTTGCTTGGGTCAAGAAACATGACCAATCGACATTAGACGGGTGGAAATTTGTCCTTTGGTCTGATGAGTCCAAATTTGATATTTTTGATTCCAACCGCCATGTCTTTGTGAGACGTGGTGTGGGTGAACGGATGATCTCCGCATGTGTATTTCCCACCGTAAAGCATGGAGGAGGAGGTGTTATGGTGTGGGGGTGCTTTGCTGTCTGTGATTTATGTAGAATTCAAGGAACACTTAACCAGCATGGCTACCACAGCATTCTGTAGGCAACACGACATCCCATCTTGTTTGGGCTTAGAGGGACTTAGTTTTTCAACAGGACAATGACCCAACACACCTCCAGGCTGAGTAAGGGCTGTTTTGCCAGGAAGGAGCGTGATGGAGTGCTGCATCAGATGACCTGGCCTCCACAATCACCCAACCTCAACCCAATTTAGATGGTTTAGTATGAGTCGGACCGCAGAGTGAAGGAAAAGCAGCCAACAAGTGCTCAGCATACTTGGGAACTCCTTCAAGACTGTTGGAAAAGCATGAAGCTGGTGAAGCTGGTTGACAAAATGCCAAGAGTGTGCAAAGCTGTCATCAAGGTAAAGGGTGGCTATTTAATGAATCTCAAATATAAAATATACACTACTTTTCAAAAGTTTTGGGTCACATAGAAATGTACTTGTTTTTGTCCAAAAGCAATTTTTTTGTCCATCAAAATAACATCAAATTGATCAGAAATACAGTGTAGACATGGCTAATGTTGTAAATGACTACTGGAGCTGGAAACGGCAGATTTTTTAATGGAAAATCTACATAGAAGTACAGAGGCCCATTATCAGCAAACATCACTCCTGTGTTCCAATGGCACGTTGTGTTAGCTAATCCAAGTTTATAATTTTAAAAGGCTAATTGATCATTAGAAAACCCTTTTGCAATTTTATTAGCACAGCTGAAAACTGTGTTCTGGTTAAAGGAGCAATACAACTGGCCTTCCTTAGACTAGTTGGGTATATGGAGCATCAGCATTTGTGGGTTCGATTACAGGCTCAAAATGGCTAGAAACAAAGACCTTTCTTCTGAAAGTCGTCAGTCTATTCTTGTTCTGAGAAATGAAGGCTATTCAATGCTAGAAATTGCCAAGAAACTGAAAATCTCGTACAATGTTTTGTACTACTCCCTTCACAGAACAGAGCAAACTGGCTCTAAGCAGAATAGAAAGAGGAGTGAGAGGCCCCGGTGCACAACTGAGCAAGAGGACAAGTACATTAGTGTCTAGTTTGAGAAACAGACACCTCACAAGTCCTCAACTGGCAGCTTCATTAAATAGTACCCACAAAACACCAGTCTCAACGTCAACAGTGAAGATGCGACTCCAGGATGCTGGCCTTCTAAGCAGAGTTGCAAAGAAAAAGCCATATCTCAGGCCAATAAAAATAAAAGAGTAAGATGGGCAAAAGAATACAGACACTGGACAGAGGAAGATTGGAAAAAAGTGTTATGGACAGACGAATCGAAGTTTGAGGTGTTCGGATCACAAATTAGAACATTTGCAAGACACAGAAAAAATGAAAAGATGCTGGAGGAGTGCTTGACGCCATCTGTCAAGCATGGTGAAGGCAATGCGATGGTCTGGGGGTGCTTTGGTGGTGATAAAGTGGGAGATTTGTACAGGGTAAAAGGTATCTTGAAGAAGGAATGCTATCACTCCATTTTGAGACGCCATGCCATACCCTGTTGACGGTGCTTAATTGGAGCCAATTTCCCCCTACAACAGGACAATTACCCAAAGCCCAGCTCCAAACTTTCCAATAACTATTTAGGGAAGAAGCAGTCAGCTGGTATTCTGTTTATAATGGAGTGGCCAGCACAGTTACCGGATCCCAACCCTATTGAACTGTTGTGGGAGCAGCTTGACCGTAAGAAGTGCCCATCAAGCCAATCCAACTTGTGGGAGGTGCTTCAGGGAGCATGGGGTCTGCAAGGCTGTAACTGCTGCAAATTGAGGATTATTTGACGAAAGCAAAGTTTGAAGGACACAATGATAATTTCAATAAAAAAATCATTATTTATAACCTTGTCAACATCTTGACTATATTTCCTATTTTCAAGTATGTTTTCATGGAAAACAAGGACATTTCTAAGTGACCCCAAACTTTTGAATGGTAGTGTATTTTGATTTATTTCACACTACATGATTCCATATATGTTATTTCATAGTTTTGATGTCTTCACTAGAAAATAGTACAAATAAAGGAAACCCTTGAATGAGTAGGTGTTCTAAAACTTTTGACCGCTAGTGTATGTAAGCAGCAACGGTTGTCAAAATTGATAAAAGGTCAACAATACAGTTCTGATAAATGTAAGATACTCAACGCTTTTAGAATTGTCAAAATCCATCAAATAATGTCTGAATATCACCTTGATGTGTTTAAACCCCATCCAAAGGTCTGCTTTGAAATAGATGCATATCAAAAACCACATGTTCCATTGTTGCCATTTTGAATGGACTGCCATGTGTGTTGATAACAGACTTTTTGGCGCAATAATACATTCACAGTGAAAATGTGCTTTGCACAAGCAACAGTTTGAATGTCCATGGCTTTTCTTTAGAGATAACTTACCTATGCAAGACACACCCTCTTGATATTCATAATGGTGCTCGCACAGGAAAATTAAACTTCAACATTTCCACATCTAATCACCTATGCTTAATCTAATACAGTGACAAAACAAAGATACCAAAATGTATTTTGTCCAATCAATGTAAACTAAATATGATGTGGCTGTCCATGCTACTGATTTCTGTGTGTGTGCATGTAAGTGCATGCATGTCGAAAAAACATGTTGACTCACCCTACTTGTAGAGTAACGTCATTGCCATCCTCCTCTTTCATGTTTCCTAAAACGGTCTATAACTCTGTCATACATTACATGCTTTTAGTTTATGTTGTCCTAGGCTACCTGGCTAAGATTCTTGATCGGTAGCCTAACTTCCTTTCATGGGCAATGATGCGCCAGGCCAGCTAGTTAACATTAGCATACTACATCTAGCTACATGTTGAACTTCCATCTTCTCAGGCTACAGGCACAATGAATGAATGAATGTAAGGTTGGATCAGAACCACTACTATAATCATTGGTCAGTATGGAGAATTACGTAAAATCACAAGTCAATATCCTTATCTCCATTGTGAGAGAAAAATAATGTATTTACCTGATTGATTTGATATTAATGGTTAACAATTAATACGTAACAAAAAGTAAGACATTTCAGTTCTACTAATGATGTGTTTTTATGGTCTCCACTCTAGGTCCCTGAAGCTAATCTGGGTGTATAGTGAAGAATGGGTTTTACTAGAGATAGCTTAGGTTTAGAATGATCCCTCATTGTCTCATAATCATCCTGGCATCTGGGAAACTAAGCCAGGGTGGGGTTAAGACAATACCACCCGTGCAGATAACGACACGATGAACCCAGAGTGGCTTATGTTACCCCAATCTGCTTCGGAGGGGTGGAACCAGCCATGACTAAGCATTCTTGGTGTCAGCTATATAAAGAACTCTGCATTTATGTGAAGGTTAGACTGCTCAGTCCAACAGTCAGTATTGCAATAATTAATCAATATTAAATAAAGATAATTGTTTGAAGAAATGCCAAAGTCTCTCAGTATGAATTTCCACAACACCATCCATGGCTAATTTAGAAAAGGGCTGATTTTAGCTAGCTAGCCACCAGAGGACAACAACACAATGAAATGGAACAATTCAAGTTTTTTTCTGTCAATGATGTTTGGCTATTGATGTGATGTGATTGGTTTGAAGCCAAATTCAAACTGGCTTCCCTTTACACATTTTTTTTGGTGCTCAAAGACCAGTCACAGCTGAATTCACTCAGTTTAGATCAACGCTGATTGGCTATAAAATTCATATGAGCACCTAAAACTTAATTTTGGCCTGCACATCAATAAGGCTGCTGTATATTAGCAGGTGTAAAAGCTGAGTTTGCTGGAAATCCCCATTATTGCATGAGAATAAATGTATGCTTAACCCGAAAATGTGGTCAGAGGCACAGTATGGATGGTGTGACGCAATTGTGGAGCCTCCAGACGCCAAATTGAGCTCCGTACTGCATCGCCATGCACCTCTAAAATGTGGTAACAATACGGAGGGCTCCGTATAGCTCTGCATTGACATGATTGGTTGACGGAAGGTGAGGGCGGGAGACCCTGTATAAACACAAACTCACTTCCTTGAAAACTTCCTTCAGAACAGCTCTGGCAGTAGTCCAGGCAGTGGTCCTGTGTGGCTCAGTCGATAGAGCGTGTTTTTTGCAACGCCAAGTGTTGTGGGTTCGATTCCTGCTGGGGCAACCCATACGTAAAATGTATGCACACGTGACTATAGTGCGCTTTGTATAAAAGTGTCTGCAAAATGGAATATACAGCGCAATCAGAAAGTATTCAAACCCCTTGACTTTTTCCACATTTTGTTACATTGCAGCCTTACTCTAAAATTTGTTAAGTCGTTTTTTCCCTGATCAATCTAAACACAATAACCTGATAATGACAATAAAAAAATATAAAATATCACATTTACTTAAGTATTCAGACCCTTTACTCAGTAATATGTTCAAGCAGGTTTTCATCAAGGATCTCTCTGTACTTTGCTCCATTCAGCTTTCCCACGATCCTGACTAATCTCCCAGTCCCTGCTGCTGAAAAACATCCCACAGCCATGATGCTTCACCGTAAGGATGGTGACAGGTTTCTTCCAGACATGACGCTTGGCATTCAGGCCAAAGAGTTCAAGCTTGGTTTCATCAGACCAAAGAATCTTGTTTCTCATGGTCTGAGAGTCCTTTAGGTGCCTTTTGGCAAACTCCAATGTAAAAGGCTGTCATGTGCCTTTTACTGAGGAGTGGCTTCTGTCTAGCCACTCTACCATAAAGGCCTGATTGGTGGAGTGCTGCAGAGATGGTTGTCCTTCTGGAAGGTTCACCCATCTCCACAGGTGAACTCTGGAGCTCTGTCAGAGTGACCATCGGGTTCTTGGTCACCTCCCTGACCAAGGCCATTCTCCCCTGGTTGCTCAGTTTGGCCGGTCGGCCAGCTCTAGAAAGAGTCTTGGTGGTTCCAAACTTCTTCCATTTAAGAATGATGGAGGCCACTGTGGTCTTGGGGACCTTCAATGCTGCAGAAATGTATTGGTACCCTTTCCCAGATCTCTGCCTTGACACAATCCTGTCTTGGAGCTCTACAGACAACTCCTTTGACCTCATGGCTTGGTTTTTGCTCTGACATGCACTGTCAACTGTAGGACCTCAAATAGACAGGTGTGTGCCTTTTCAAATCATGTCCAATCAATTGAATTTAACCACAGGTGGACTCAAATCAAGTTGTAGAAACATCTCTAGGATGATCAATGGAAACAGGATGCGCCTGAGCTCAATTTCGAGTCTCATAGCAAAGGGTCTGAATGTAAATAAGGTATTTCTGTTTTTCACTTTTAATATATTTGCAAACATATCTAAAAACCTGTTTTTGCTTTGTCATTGAAGGGTTTTGTGTGTAGGGGTCAGAACTACATCACACGTTTCATGCATGCTGCATGAAAGTCAGTGCACGCATGTTGGTCATACTTTCAATCAGGCTGGTGCATTTCAATCAACATGAAAGCTTCCAAGGTCGGCTAATTTGTCAGGACTGCTGTGGTGAGTCATCGAGCTGTACCTTGTCACCATGTGTGACCTTCCAGCGAAATCATTAACTGTTCAACAGCAATCCAGTGCCACAGAGCTCTCCACCCTCTTTCTCTTTCCGCTGTCTGTAGCAATCAACACCCTTGCTCGGCACACACACTCGTTAATACATTCTGACACACTGATATGGATCACACACCCTCCACGTCTACTGCTTCTAGCCTGACTCACCATTGGAGGACAGCCCTTTCCCAGTTATCATTATTACATTATCTCTCTTTGGTTACTAGGTTTTCTGACAGTGACGCCTGTTATGCAATTCCAGGGTGGATGAGTCACTCCACTTTGCCAAAATCAGTGACGTAAATCTTACTTGCATACTCTGTTCCGTTCTCATTGCAGATTGTGTGCGGAGGCATGGCCGATTTTGTGTCTCCAAGATGAAAGAGAGAAAGGACTGATGTGATGTTCCAATGTTTTTTCGGGGAGTCTGTGTGTGTCCTTGCGTATGTTCTTGCAGGCATGTTTGTGTATATATGTTAACGTGGAAAAGAGTCAGATACCCATACTAATCTTCTATGGTCAATGACAAGGCCCTGGGGCTGAAAGTAACCCCAAACCAGGACAGTACATATCCACTCACAAGCAGATCTGTAGTTGGAAAATAACTTAGCACTTCTGCCTGCTAAATTAGTCATATTTTGAACCATCAGGCAAAACCCTTTAGAAGATCTAAAAAGAGTGGGTGAAAAATCTCACACAAACTTTTCAATAACTGTATGGTTGACACTACACCTATTAACTTCAGTTTGACACATTTTTTTATACTATTAGACAAACAAAACACAATTATACACGTTAACAAATGCTATCAATCACGAAACACTAAAACAAGCAAGAGTTAAATACCTCTGAGCATGAAGAAAAAGAAAATATAATGTAGATGTCCAAACATGTAGATGTCCAAGCATTGGAAAATGATTTGCACTTATGTCAGTGAAATCTCGTAGAGAGAGGTAATCAAACAAGTAAAAGCATACATAACAATCACAAAATAATGAAGCATAAGTCAAAGTAATCAAAATGGAGAGAAAAATAAAACAGATGGGAAAAGTGACTCAAAGAATCTGTTGAAAAAGCTTACCTTCCTCGGTCATTGTTTGATAATATTTTACTTTTCCATAAGTCACAAGTTCTACAACATTACAGTAAAAGACAAGGGTAAGGCAATTATGACAGAAATGGAAAAGGTCAAGAAATTCTGAAGGTTTATCATCGTACACACAATACACAAGGACAGTAAAATTATCTCTCACACCAAGACATCCCTGTATAAGTGCAAAACCAAGCAGCAAGGACTACCAAAAAACGATTGAATCCTCACAACTACTTTGAATGAGTAACATTTTCGTATCCGAGATACATATGCAGTAGCTACATGTTCAATCAAATCGGTGGTTGCAGAGATCTCAATAAAAACTGAGTATACAAAACATTAGGAATGCCTTCTCTTTCCATGACATGAACTGACCAGATGAATACGGGTGAAAATTATGATCCCTTATTGATTTCACTTGTTAAATCCACTTCAAATCAGTGTAGTATATGAAGAGGAGGAGACGGGTTAAAGAAGGATTTTTAAGCCTTGAGCCAATTAAAATGGATTGTGTATGTGTGTCGTTCATAGGATGAATGGGCAAGAAAAAATATATAAAGTGCAGAGTATTGTAGTAGGTGCCAGGCGCACCAGTTTCAATTTGTCAAGAACTGAACGCTGCTGGGGTTTTCAATATTTGGAAGGTGTTCCTAATGTTTGGTATAGTTAATGTAAATAGAGGCTCTAAAAGGCGTATAGCACCTCAAGAAATTATAGACAAATGTATGTATGTATGTGTGTGTTTATATGTATACAGTATGTACAGGTGAAGTCAGAGTCTTTAAAAACTCGTATTTCAACCACTCCACAAATGTCTTGTTAACAAACTATAGTTCTGGCAAGTCGGATAGGACATCTATACTTTGTGCATGACACAAGTCATTTTTCCAACAATTGTTTACAGACAGGTTATTTAACTTATAATTCACTATATCACAATTCAAGTGGGTCTTCATAAAAAATCATACAATGTGATTTTCTGGATATTTTTCCCTAATTTTGTCTGTCATAGTTGAAGTGTACCTATGATGAAAATTTCAGGCCTCATCTTTTTAAGCGGGAGAACTTGCACAATTGGTGGCTGACTAAATACTTTTTTGCCCCACTGTCAGGATGCTTTGTCTGGAAAACCGTGCTTCTTTCCCTTACTGAAAATATTCTATTTCGCCCAGTCATCAGAATTAATGAGTCAGCTGTCTAAACTTATCTGTAACACGTGTAACTATGAGAAACCAAAATAAATTACATTTTGGAATGCATATTCAAATGTTCAGGAGGAACCTTTACTAGAAAGGTTCCTATCCAACTGGTGCTGAGTGGATGAGATGGACACTCATCCAAATCAAGAGTTGTATTTGTTTATCTGTGTTTAAAAGTGTTTTGAGAGGCTTCTATAATTTGAAAAGGTTCTGTGGAAATGAGACCTGTTGAGTCCATTAGAGTCCTACTTCCAGGAAGTGGAGAGGTGCAGGTGATGGAGTTGTGAAAACAAAGCAGCAGCTAAATTATATCTGGGTATATTAATGCTGGGAAAAGGGAGCTCAGTGTTAAGTTTAAGTTGCTAACCTTCCTAATGGTGTTGTTATCCACTGTTGCCACTTATGGAGAAATATACCTTATTAACAAATCACTACCATGTTTGTTTGCCCTTTGTTACAGGACATAATAACTTTTAGCTGTTTATCAAATGGCTTTTTGTCCTTGTGGCATGACCTCTCTGCTGCAGTTGTTTTTTACGTCATGAAAATTAGTCTGTACTGGAGCAGAAGGCTTTTAACATTGATTATTTCAACGAGTTGGGGGGGGGGGGGGTTACATAACTTTGTCAAGGCCCAATTATTCATCTAACTATTTATGTGTGGGGTAGTAAAGGCCTGGGAGCACTGAATGGCTGTAGCAGCAAGACTGCAGTTTTCCTAAAACAAGTATGCGTGGATGGTGGACACTGAACAGGGCATGGGGCACTGATTCAGCTTCGTGATAAATTAGTTCTGGGTCATAACACAGTACAGGTGCGACAACAACCACACACTATGACCGGATACATGCCAGACATGGGCCACAAATGCAATGATGTAGGGTAGTTGCAGACAACATACAGTGGCCAAGGTTAAGAACACTTTGCCACATTTGACATGGGTTTTATATATAGCATGATGCATGAAAGTTGCATTACTATTTAACTTTCTGGTACAATATCAAATATTTAATGTGGAATATAGAGTATATAGAACATATAATCAAATAGTGATCTGTTATCTCCCTTTACTCAGTTTTGTTTTTATAACCAATTGATTGTTTGTAAAAAATTGTATATTAACAGTTCGAATCAAATCTAGCAGAAAAGCCACTCTTTGTTGAAACATTAATTATTTTGATTGCGTGACAAGATGTAGTTTTGGTGTATGTGTGTGTGTTGAGGGATGAACAATTCATGGTAAACTAGACAGCCTTGTCTGGTCTGTTCAGCAATGGTCAATGCCATATAGCAATGATAACAGCAACAACATGTCCACACCACAATGCAGCAACTATCTAGTATCCTTTTACTACATAATGGGGTATTAAAAAGAAACCAAAGAGGAGCCTGTCACTTTATGACCCTATCGCCAGTGGCAGACCATCACTGAAGGAAGGGCTTGTACTGCATACCTACTCAAACTTCAGTTTGGCCTTTGTCCCTCCAAGATAAAGCACCAAATTGTATTGTATTAGGTAATGACTAACCAAAGTTGTTGATTTCTAAAGAAATATTCGCTACTCAGCTGCTTCCCACGTCGTTTCACAGCATGCAGTACCAGCATAGCGTTGCTGTTCTCCACCATATGCTCTGCCAGAGCTTGCTCTGTGATATATAGCCAACACTGTCATTCACATTGTGTTGCAATGATAACATGACTTATATATTGGCACCCTTGCACTTTTCTTAATTAATTTGCTATTTATTCTCAAATAAGTAGAAAAAAGATACTGTATATACCTGTATATACACATATTTGGTCACAACACCTTGTTTTTGATTTTCAACATCGCAGCACCAATTATATATTTTTATTAAGAAAATAAAAACAAATGGTATGGACAAAAGTATTGGCACCCCGGAAATCGTACTTGGTTGCACAGCCCTTGGACAAGACAACTGCAGACAAATTCTTCTAGTAGCTATCAACGAGCTTGATGCACCTTTTTACTGGAATTTGGCCCACTTTTTTAGCATCAAACTGCTTTATAAGTGGCCCTACACTACCTGCTGTTTTCAGATCTCACCATAGCTTTTGGATGTGATTCAGATCTGAGTCTTTGCTGGCCACCCAAAAATGGTCAAGCATCTCTTCTTGAACCATTCCTTGGTGCTTTTTGATGTTTGTTGGGGTCGTTGTTTTGCTGGAAGACACACAACCTTCTATGGAGACCCAGTTTTTGGACACCAGGTTGAATATTGGACTGCAAAACACCTGATAATCTGCTGATTTCATGATGCATTGTGTACATTCAAGGCCCCTAGTACCAGAGGCAGCAAAGCAACCCCACGGGATTATCAAACCTCCCCGTCTTTGATTATAAGGTGGGTGTTATTTTCATTGAATGCTTAATTCGGTTGTCAGTAAACACAGTGCTGATTTATAATGCCAAAGTGCTTAATTTTGTTTCACTGGTCCATAGAACATTTCTCCCAGGATTTAGGCTTGTTTAGGTGGGTTTATGAGAAGTTAAATAAGGCTTTCTTGTGCTTCCTTCAGCAGTGGTGTCTTGCTATGTTTATTAACGACCAAATGAAGCATTCAAAGAAAACACTCTCCCCACAATCAAACATGGGAGAGGTTTAATAATGCTGTGGGGTTGCTTTGGTGCCTCCGGTACCTGGGGCCTTGAATGTGTGCAATACATCATGAAATCAGCAGTTTTTTTTAAGTAGAATGTCCAAAAACTAGGTCTCTGTAGAAGGTTGTGGGTCTTCCAGCAGGGCAACAACCCCAAACACACATGTTCTGGTATGTTCTTGAGTGGCCAGCGAGTCCAGGGCTTGGAACATAGACTTACGAGTGTTTTAAAGATGGATATCTCTTACAACAGACAAAGATGTAACATGCGTTTCCCAAAACATCTCATATAGAGATAATACAAATTCACTAAATCACTGATTTGGCACATCATTGCACACATTTCAGGCTACATAACATGAAGTATATGGAGACAAATTACACACAGTAGCCTACAAGTAGCAAAATAGAACTCAATTGATTGAGCATGAAATACTGAAATACCGCCTACTGTTTATATTTGAAGGCAGTGATCTCGGTTTTCATTTTAATCATATTTTATAACTTTGTATTTGTACTCAACTTTGTTCTGGAGTTATAGGCAGTCACAGAGAGCCAGATAAACAATGTGATTAAATGTTTAGTGGAGATCTTCTATGGATAAAGTGACGCAGGAGGGGGGGGGGGGGGGAGCATCTAACGATGCACTTAGCTCTTCTATGAGTGGTAGATTATGAGCATTTCCAAGTGTAACGTTAATAATGATGGTTTTGGGCAACAGATCAGAGATTTAACAACGCTCCTCCAAAGCTTTGAATGATAAACTTAGCCTTAAGATGCTTTGGGAAACCAAAATCTGAATTTAAATAGCCAGACTGCTAAATAGTCAATTAATGGTACCCAAACTCTCTTGTTGGATTCTAGCTTGAAATATACTTACCATACTATAAGTTGTTGATTACATATTTAAGGAATGTATATGGTGGGGTCAATAGAGGGTGGATAAGAACTAAGGGTATAGAAAATTACTGAGTGATGAAAAAGGCAATCACTGGATGCCGTGGATTAGGGAGGAGTGAAGAATTCAGGCCGAGGTCAGATGAAGTGAGAAGGAACTGTCCTATTACACCCTTAAGTTCCTGCCTAGCAGCAGAGATGTTATGGCTGTTTACATGTGCAAGGAGTTGCCTCTGCCTCGTAGGAGGGTATACATACTTGTGCTGGGGGAAACGTATCTTTGTCTTTGCAGTTGTTTGACCCAGTGGGTGAATAAACTTGATTTGAACTTTTACTAGTTGTCCGTGAGTTTTTACTCTGTTTGTTCAGAACCTAACAGTTGGCGTTGTCGGCAGGATTCACCACGATTTACAGTCGAACTACAGTCCAAATCAGTGAAACAGGAGCCGAAACTAAAAACAATGTAGGTACAGTTCCTACACCTGTTACCACTTATTCTGAAATAATTATAGGATGCAGACCTAGAAAGCCTGAGTTTATTCAGTAGGCCCATTGTGGAATGACCTGTCAAAAAATATATGGTTTAGGGTAGGTTCCGTAAGGATAGGTCCTGACGGGGTGTTCCTCTGCGAGATCCATAGAAATAAATGGTTTAGGGTAGGTTGCATAAGGATAGGTCCCAAGTGGAGATAGTTCTCTAAGAGATCCGTGAGTGACACCACAGTGCAGGGTAGGTTCCGTGTAGGATAGGTCCCTCGGGGGGGTATTCCCCTGCGAGGTCCGAAGTGGGACAAAAGTCCCAGCCGCGGTGGTCGTAAGGCCGTAGAGTGTTTGTTTACGGATAAATTGTCATGCTTGTATACTAGTATGAAAGGTTGTAGAGAAGTAGTCCATGTAGAAGGACAAAGGAAGGAAGTGCGTTCGCTGGAGAATAGGAGATATCTGAGAATATATCTTGAGATGAAACATTGTCAGTGAGTGGCAATGTGGATGGTGATAAAAGGTTGCCTACAAGTTATGGAGGAGTGCCTCATTCATGGTTAGAAATGCCAAAGGATATTTGAATGTTGTTTGAACATTATTTGAGTTTATTAGCAGTAGCAATAAGAGAGAGGTTGGTTTATGCCTTATTTACGCGAGGAACCATGACAGATTATGTGGAAATAGGAAGACAACTGTGAATAATTTTGATAATGTGTGTTGTCAACAACAGCGATATTTGAAGCGTGACACTGGTACAAGACATTAGGTCTCCCTGTATTTTCCAGTAGTAAATTGGCAGACGCTTCAGTATTGGTTTGAATACAAGGTATCAGGTGACCAATTAATAGGCACAAATACCATAACTAGTCTCCGGGGAAGTGGGTATCACTACCTTGGAAAATTATTAATAGAGGGCATGTATTAAAGCTGTGAGTGAGGAAATCTAAACATTTGAGCAAATGGAATTAAATTGGTCAGCATTTCCCTGCTGACAGAAAATTCCAATTTAATAAATAATTCAGAGATGCTATTGTGATACGGCATAATGACATAAAATAAATATCAAAAGCTCCATACACCGGCATTTTATGTACTCAGCGTCAAAAGGAATGGGTACCTTGATATAATTTTTAGGTCTGCTTTGATGGCAGGTTTGAAACCTGTTATCAAAACGGCTAATGCGGGGGTAGGGGACCAACATTTTCACTGGGATGAGATAGTAAAGACAGCTTTGAGAGTGGAATCTAATTCCGCTCACTTTGCAGCAGTGCGTGTGGTTAATACAGCCACAGGGAAAGTCAATGGCCAAGGTAAGACAAAGACACAGGGAGGAAAAGGCAGTGAATTGGTCCAAAGGCGCAAGGCATCAGAGCCCTGTTTTAGGTGTGGGGCTGTTGGTCATTGGAAAATGGAGTGTGGGATGGTACGGGAGCCTACTGCACCCACTGCCTTTGGAGGGAATACTAAGATGAAGGCATTTGCAGCATTAATAGACGAGCAGCGGTGAACTCTCTTGGAGACAGCGGGACAGGAAAACTTCACATAGGGCTGGCTGGCCTCTATACGTTCGATTGTGGTTCGGCGAGAGGATGATTTTACATGGCAATGGGTGTGGAACCTATTATGGGGTTGGATAAGCTATGCGAAATGACAGGGGAATGGATTCTAAAAGGTAACAGGTTTAGAATTGGCACAGCCAAACACAGGGCATTGAACATCCAACGGAGATTGGTTATAGTATATGCTGTAATCATGGGGATGCATTAAAACACAAATGATTAATGAAGTTATCATGCTTTGTTTTGTCTGTAATTAAAATGTTTGTGTTGCTGATTTAAGATTTAGCATAGTGAATACTACCAAAATGTACATTTTCTCTTCAAATCAAATGTTGTTTGTCACTGACAAACTTACAGTGAAATGCTTACTTACAAACCTTTAATGCAGTTGAAGAAATAGAGTTTAGAAAATATTTACTAAATTAACTAGTATTTTTTTTTTTTTAAATAACAAGAAAATTACATTACCAATAACCAGGCTATATACAGGGGGTACTGGTACCGAGTCAATTTGTGGGGGTACAGATTAGTTGAGGTAATTTGTAGTGACTATGCATAGATAATAAGCAGCGAGTAGCAGCAGTGTAAAAACAAAGGGGGAGGATAACAGTCTATGACTTGGGTGACTGGAGTCTTTAACAATTATTTGGGCCTTCTTCTGACACTGCCTAGTATATAGATGGTGGAAGCTTGGCCCCAGTGATGTACTGGGCCGTATGCACCAACCTCTGTAGCGCCAACCGGTCAGGATGCTCTCGATGGTGCAGCTGTATAACTTTTTGAGGATCTGGGGACCCATTCCATCTCTTTTCAATATCCTGATAGACCTAGCACCACACTGCTAGGTCTCTGACCTCCTCCCTATGAGCTGCCTAATCGTTGTCGGTGATCAAGCCTACCACTGTTGTGTCATCAGCAAACTTAATGATGGTGCTGGCGTCGTACTTGGCCATGCAGTCGTGGGTGAATAAAGAGTACAGGATGAGACTAAGCACGCAGCCTTGTTGAGGGGCCCCAGTGTTGAAAATCAGCATGGCAGATGTGTTGTTGCCTATCCTTACCACCTGGGGTGGCCCGTCAGGAAGTCCAGGACCCAGTTGCAG
Source organism: Oncorhynchus mykiss (assembly GCF_013265735.2). NCBI lineage: Eukaryota > Metazoa > Chordata > Actinopteri > Salmoniformes > Salmonidae > Oncorhynchus > Oncorhynchus mykiss. The sequence continues at coordinate 35,946,276 of NC_048585.1, read as the reverse complement.
AGGGAGGTGTTTTGTCCCAGGGTCCTTAGCTGAGTGATGAGCTTGGTGGGCACTATGGTGTTGAATGCTGAGCTGTAGTCAATGAACAGCATTCTCACATACAGTAGGTGTTCCTTTTGTCCAGGTGGGAAAGGGCAGTGTGGAGTTTGATTGAGATTGAGTCATCTGTGGATCTTTTGGGGCGGTATGCGAATTGGAGTGGGTCTAGGGTTTCCGGCATGATGGTGTTGATGTGAGCCTACTAGAGAGCGTGTGCCCTCAGGCCTGGAGGGAAGCTAAAGTAATTCCACTACCCAAGAATAGCAAAGCCATCTTTACTGGCTCAAATAGCCTGTTACCAAACCTTAGTAAACTTCTGGAAAAAATTGTGTTTGAACAGATACAATGCTATTTCACAGTAAACAAATTGACAACAGAATTTAAGCATGCTTATAGGGAAGGACACTCAACAAGCACAGGACTTAACCTCTCTAGGGTAGGGGGCAGCATTCAGAATTTTGGATGAAATGCATGCCCAAATTAAACGGCCTGCTACTCGGGCCCAAAATATATGATATGCATATAACTGGTAGATTTGGATAGAAAACTCTAAAGTTTCCAAAACTGTTAAAATAGTGTCTGTGAGTATAACAGAACTTATTTAGCATGCGAAAACGTGAGATAAATCCATTCAGGAAGTAGTTCTTTTTTTGGTTTTGTAGTTTTCTATTCAATGCCATTACAGTTTCCCTTGACTTAGTACTCCATTTGCAATTCCTATGCCTTCCACTAGATGTCAACATTCTTTAAAAATCGTTTCAGGCTTGTATGCTTACAAATGAGGGAGTAAGACCAGTCTGAACGAGTGGACCCTAACGTGTTGCAGAGTTTTTTTTCAGGCGCATGTGCATTTCTTGTTTACCTTTTATATTGACAACGTTATTGTCCGGTTGAAATATTATAGATCATTTAGGCTAAAAAACAACCTGAGGATTAAATATGAACATCGTTTGACATGTTTCTATGAACTTTACGGATACAATTTGGATTTTTTGTCTGATTGTTTTGACCAAGTTTGAGCCTGTGGATTACTGAAGAAAACGCTGGATATAAAGAGACTTCATCGAACAAAAGGAACATTTATTGAGTAAATGAATGTCTTCTGATTGTCACCATATGAAGATCATCAAAGGTAAGGGATTCATTTTATCTCTATTTCTGAGTTTTGTAATGCTTCTGCTTGGCTGGTTACTGTTAGTAATAATTTGTCAACTGGGCTAGGCATGTTCTGAGCTAGGTATGCTTTCGCCGAAAAGCATTTTATAAATATGACACTTTGGTTGGTTTATCAAGAAGTTAATCTTTCAACCTATGTAAAATATGTTTTGTTTTCTGAATTTTTATAATGAGCATTTCTGTAATTGAATTTGGCGCTCTGCAACCTCACTGAATGTTGGCCAGGTGGGACTCTAGCGTTTAAAATAACATAAAATTGATCAGAAATAAAGTGTAGACAGTGAGAAGGCGACTCCGGGATGTTGGCCTTCTAGGCAGTGTTACAAAGAAAAAGCCATATCTCAGACTGGCCAATAAAAATAACATTAAGATGGGAAAAAGAACACAGACACTGGAAAGAGGAACTGCCTAGAAGGCCAGCATCCCGGCGTCACCTCTTCACTGTTGATGTTGAGACCTGGTGTTTTGCGGGTACTATTTAATGAAGCTGCCAGTTGAAGACTAGACACTAGACACTCTCAAACTAGACACTCTAATGTACTTGTCCTCTTGCTCAGTAGTGCACTAGGGCCTCCCACTACTCTTTCTATTCTGGTTAGAGCCCGTTTGAGCTGTTCTGTGAAGGGAGTAGTACACAGTGTTGTATGAGATCTTCAGTTTCTTGGCAATTTCTTGCATGGACTAATCTTAATTTCTCAGAACAAGAATAGACTGATGAGTTTCAGAAGAAAGACCTTTGTTTCTGGCCATTTTGAGCCTGTAATCAAACCTATAAATGCTGATGCTCCAGATACTCAACTAGTCTAAAGGCCAGTAGTCTGCGTCTTGCTTTGACACTTGAAGATGAGGATGAAGACTGCATAAAAGTGAGTGGGATAACCAACAGGGAACACATTTTCATAGGAGCCCAGTGAAGCATAGGACAGGACCGATGGACGGACCTTGCCCCAATCTCATCAAGGGTGGAGTGAAACTATTAAAATTGTATTCTCTCTCTTCACTGTTCAAGTCAATAAGTTTTCTAGATGGCGTATATGTGATCATTGTTCCAGATGAGGGATAGTTGGAAACTATCCTACAATGTGATTTTCTGGATTTTTTTTCTCATTTTGTCTGTCATAGTTGAAGTGTACCTATGATTAAAATTACAGGCCTCTCTCATCTTTTTAAATGGGAGAACTTGCACAATTGGTGGCTGACTAAATACTTTTTGCCTCACTGTATGTGGACCATTTTCACATCTCTAAGCACAGAAAATACAAACAGGTCATCAAAATGGCTCATGCTTCAAAACTCTAAGCACATATTCAATTGACTGAGTACAACAAATAAATTCTAAAAGTCACTGGTTCACTGCACCAAATCAATCTTTCTCCCAAGTGGCGCAACGGTCTAAGGCACTGCATCTCAGTGCAATAGGTGTCACTACAGTCCCTGGTTCAAATCCAGGCTGTATCATATCCGGCCGTGATTGGGAGTCCCATAGAATGGCGCACAATTGGCCCAGCGTAGTTATCTGGATTTGCCTCGGGTAGGCTGTCATTGTAAATAATAATTTGTTCTTAAATGACTTCCCTATTTAAATAAAGGTTCAATTTAAAATAATAAATACAAATTGGATACATAATTATCTGCTTTTCAAATGCAATATTCACATGAATTTTGATATGATTTTCTTGTCATTTGTGAACAATACATGTAACTATAACTCAATCAAACTGCTCAAAACAGAACCAAAGTTATATAGTGCCTAGATAACTGATATATTTTGATAAATGCTGAACACTAAAATTCTATATTACATCATCAATCTATCAATTGACATCAATTTATATTGTAAGGTCAAAACAATCTTGTATTTTTCTGTTAACCTTTCTTTAGCCGATATTTTAAATAATATATGGATGTAGCTGTAAATACTACATCATCCTCATTCTCCATCAGCCAGTGTGCTTTAAGATGAAGGACCATAGGAAAGAGTCACTCTATGTACTACCTTTCGGTTACTGGCCCAACCTCTTAACCGCTAGGCTGCCACTGATCTAAACTTTTTTGTGCATAATGTTTCCTATGAAACCTATGACCGAAAACAGCTTCTGGACATCAGAACAGTGATCACTAACCTCGATTTAGATTAAGATTTATACATCAACGGGTCGGCGGCGCAGGATACAGCTCACCCAGGACCAGACTTTAATCCCCGACACTCAGAAGAGAACGAGACGGCGATATAGAGGCCGCCGTCAGGGCACCCTGATGAAATTATGACGGCAAGTAAATAAACCGCCTCTACCCTCTGTTCTATTGACGAATGTACTGGAGAACAAACTGGACAAGCTCCATTCAAGACAATCCTGTCAATAGGTACTGAAGAACTGTATTATCCTATGTTTATATGAAACTTGACTGAACAAGGACATGGATAATATAAGCAGATTTTTTTTATGCATCAGCAGGACAGAACGGCAGCATCAGGTAAGCTCAAGGGGTGGTGTGTGTCACTTTGTTAACTTCTTATGGCTGAGATCCCGCTAACAGGATCGATATGACAACAGCCAGTGAAAGTGCAGGGCGCCAAATTCAAACATCAGAAATCTCATAATTAAAATTCCTCAAACATACAATTATTTCACACAATTTTAAAGATACACTTCTTGTTAATCCCACCACAGTGTCCGATTTCAAATAGGCTTTACGGCGAAAGCACCACAAACTATTATGTTAGGTGAGTGCCTATTCGCAGAAAAACACAGCCATTTTTCCAGCCAAAGAGAGGAGTCGCAAAAAGCAGCAATAGAGATAAATTAATCACTAACCTTTGATGATCTTCATCAGATGACACTCATAGGACTTCATGTTACACAATACATGTATGTTTTGTTCGATAAAGTTCATATTTATATAAAAAAGTCTCAATATACATTTGTGCGTTATGTTCAGTAGTTCCAAAAACATCCAGTGATTTTGTGAGCCACATCAATTTACAGAAATACTCATCATAAATGTTGATGAAAATAAAAGTGTTATACATGGAACTTTAGATAAACTTCTCCTTAATGCAACCGCTGTGTCCGATTTCAAAAAAGCTTTACCAAAAAAGCAAACCATGCAATAATCTGAGTACAGCGCTCAGAGACCAAAACAAGCCAAACAGATATCCGCCATGTTGTGTAGTCAACAGAAGTCAGAAATAGCATTATAAATATTCACTTACCTTTGATGATGTTCATCAGAATGCACTCCCAGGAATCCCAGTTCCACAATAAACGTTTGATTTGTTCAATAAAGTTCATTTATGTCCAAATACCTCCTTTTGTTAGCGCGTTTGGTAAACAAATCCAAACTCACGACATGTGTGCAAGTCCAGTGGAAAGTACGGACGAAAAGTCCAAAAAGTTATATTACAGGTCGTAGAAACATGTCAAACGAAGTATAGAATCAATCTTTAGAATGTTTTTAACATAAATCTTCAATAATTTTCCAATCGGAGAATTCATTTGTCTGTAGAAATGCAATGGAACAGAGCTCGCTCTCACGTGAGCACGTGAAACTGAGCTCGTGGCTCTCTGCCAGACCTCTGACTCATTCCCCTCTCATTCGCCCCCACCTCACAGTAGAAGCATCAAACAAGTTTCTAAAGACTGTTGACATCTAGTGGAAGCCTTAGGAAGTGCAATATGACCAATATCCCACTGTGTATTCGATAGGGAAAGAGTTGAAAAACTACAAACCTCAGATTTCCCATTTCCTGGTTGGACATCATTCAAACTGTTTTAGAAACTTCAGTGTTTTCTATCCAAATATACCAATAATATGCATATCTTAGCTTCTGGGACTGAGTAGCAGGCAGTTTACTCTGGACACCTCTGGGCACCTTATTCATCCAAGCTACTCAATACTGCCCCCAGCCATAAGAAGTTTAACTTGACTGATGTCTTGAGATGTTGCTTCAATATATCCACATAATTTTGCTTCCTCCTGATGCCATCTATTTTGTGAAGTGCACCAGTCCCTTTTGCAGCAAAGCACCCCCACAACATGATGCTGCCACCCCGTGCTTCACGGTTGGGATGGTGTTTTTCGGCTCAGAAACGTCCCTTTTTCCTACAAACATAACAATGGTTATATTTTTGTTTCATCAGACCAGAGGACATTTCTCCAAAAAGTGTTGAGCGGCCTTTCAGGTTATGTCGACATAGGACTCGTTTTACTGTGAATATAGATACTTTTGTACCTGTTTCCTCCAGCGTCTTCACAAGTCCTTTTGCTGTTGTTCTGGGATTGATTTGCACTTTTTGCATCAAAGTACGTTCATGTCTAGGAGACAGAACGTGTCTCCTTCCTGAGCGGTATGACAGCTGCGTGGTCCCATGGTGTTTATACTTGCGTACTATTGTTTGTACAGATGAACGTCCAACCTTCAGGCATTTGGAAATTAATCCCGAGGATGAACCAGACTTGTGGAGGTCTACAATTTTTTTCTGAGGTCCTGGCTGATTTCTTCATAATTTCCCATGATTGTCTAGCAAAGAGGCACTGAGTTTGAAGATAGGCCTGTAAATACATCCACAGGTACACCTCCAATTGACTCAAATGGTGTCAATTGGCCTATCATTAGCTTCTAAAGCCATGACATAATTTTCTGGAATTTTCCAAGCTTTTTAAAAGGCACAGTCAACTTAGTGTATGTAAACTTCTGACCCACTGGAATTGTGATACGGTGAATTATAAGTGAAATAATCTGTCTGTAAACAATTGTTTAAAAAATGACTTGTGTCATGCACAAAATAGCAAAACGAATAGTTTGTAAACAAAAAAATTGTGGAGTGGTTGAAAAACAAGTTTTAATGACTCCAAACTAAGTATGTATGTAAACTTCCAACTTCAACTTTACATAACCCAACCAGAAGCCATTGATTACAAGCAACATCTGCACTGATCTTAACACTATCATTAAGTTTGCCGACAAGACGTCGGTGGTAGATCGGCCTGATCACCGACAATGATGAGACAGCCTATAGGGAGGAGGTCAGAGACCTGGCAGTGTGGTGCCAGGACAACAATCTTTCCTTCAACGTCAGCAAGACAAAGGAGCTGAATGTGGACTACAGGAAACAGAGGGGCAAGCTCCCACCCTGCCATCCACGACCTCTATACCAGGCGGTGTCAGAGGACAACCCTAAATATTGTCAAAGACTCCAGCCACTCAAGTGAAGACTTGTCTCTGCTTCCGCACAGCAAGTGGTATTGATGCACCAAGTCTGGAACCAACAGGAACCTGAACAGATTCTACCCCCAAAACATATGTCTGCTACATAGTCCTATTTGGTTAACTATTTAATTAACTATCTGCATGGACCCATTTTGCAGTAACTTTTTTGACTCGTCACATACGCTGCTGGTACTGTTTACTATCTGTAACTTTATTCCTAGTTATATGTACAGTCGTGGCCAAAAGTCTTGACTGACACAAATGTACATTTTCCCAAAGTCTGCTGCCTCAGTTTGTTTGATGGCAATTTACATATACTCCAGAATGCTATGAAGAGTGATCAGATGAATTGCAATTACTTGCAAAATCCCTATTTGCCATGCAAATTAACTGAATCCCCAAAAATGCATTTCCACTGCATTACAGCCCTGCCACAAAAGGACCAGCTGACATCATGTCAGTTATTCTCTCGTTAACACAGTGTTGACGAGGACAAGGCTGGAGATCACTCTGTCATGCTGATTGAGTTCAAATAACAGACTGGAAGCTTCAAAAGGAGGGTGGTGCTTGGAATCATTGTTTTTCCTCTGTCAACCATGGTTACCTGAAAGGAAACACGTGCCGTCATCATTGCTTTGCACAAAAAAGGGCTTCACAGGCAAGGATATTGCTGCCAGTAAGAATGCACCTAAATCAACCATTCATCGGATCTTCAAGATCTTCAAGGAGAGCAGTTCAATTGTTGTGAAGAAGGTTCAGGGCGCCCAAGAAAGTCCAGCAAGCGCCAGGACCGTCTCCTAAAGTTGATTCAGCTGCGGGATCAGGGCACCACCAGTACAGAGCTTACTCAGGAATGGCAGCAGGCAGGTGTGAGTGCATCTGCACGCACAGTGAGGCAAAGACTTTTGGAGGATGGCCTGGTGTCAAGAAGGGCAGCAAAGAAGCCACTTCTCTCAAGGAAAAACAGCAGGGACAGACTGATATTCTGCAAAAGGTACAGGGATTGGACTGCTGAGGACTGGGGTAAAGTAATTTTCTTTGATGAATCCCCTTTCCGATTGTTTGGGGCATCCGGAAAAAAGCTTGTCAGGAGAAGACAAGGTGAGCGCTACCATCAGTCCTGTGTCATGCCAACAGTAAAGTATCCTGAGACCATTCATTTGTGGGGTTGCTTCTCAGCCAAGGGAGTGGGCTCACTCACAATTTTGCCTAAGAACACAGCCATGAATAAAGAACGGTACCAACACATCCTCCGAGAGCAACTTCTCCCAACCATCCATGAACAGTTTGGTGACAAACAATGCCATTTCCAGCATGATGGAGCACCTTGCCATAAGGCAAAAGTGATAACTAAGTGGCTGGGGGAACAAAACACCGATATTTTGGGTCCATGGCCAGGAACTCCCCAGACCTTAATCCCATTGAAAACTTGTGGTCAATCCTCAAGAGGCGGGTGGACAAACAAAAACCCACAAATTCTGACAAACTCCAAGCATTGATTATGCAAGAATAGGCTGCCGTCAGTCAGGATGTGGCCCAGAAGTTAATTGACAAACATGCCAGGGCGGATTGCAGAGGTCTTGAAAAAGAAGGGTCAACACTGCAAATATTGACTTTTTGCATCAACTTCATGTAATTGTCAATAAAAGCCTTTGACACTTATGAAATGCTTGTAATTATACTTAATTATTCCATATTAACATCTGATAAAAATATCTAAAGACACTTAAGCAGCAAACTTTGAAAATTAATATTTGTGTCGTTCTCAAAACTTTTGGCCACGACTGTACATATCTACCACAATTACCTCGTACCCCTGCACATCGACTCGGTGCTGGTACCCCTTCTATATAGTCAAGTTATCGTTACTCATTGTGTATCTATCATTATTTATTATTATGTGTTTTACTTTTCTATTATTTCTTTATTTTACTTCTCTCTGCATTTTTGAAAATTGCCCGTAAGTAAGCATTTCACTGTTAGTTCACTTGTTTATGAAACATGTGACATTTGATTCGATTTTCCATTTGATAAAAATTATTTATAAATTATAGCCAAATGTAGTCAAATACTGTATGAAAATTATTTTTATCATCTACTATCTGTCTATTCAGCATTTCAAAAAGAACAGTTTGACATTTGTATCTTGGATTTTTTCAATTGCTTTGGTGCAATTTTCACAAGTACTGTATGTGGTAAATTTCCACAATGCTTAGTACAAAACTCAAAACAGATCATTAAAAACATTGTTGTTTAAAAACTACAAACACACAAATTCACTTTTTCACTAAACTTAAGAAATGTTTAGGTTCATTCCACCAATTCGGTGGCTTTTGTGAAGTGTAACTTCGTAAAAAAAAAAAATTAAATTCACTTAGAATGTTAAAATTAGCACAAATAACACATTTTCAACACCCTAAAAAACAAGTTTCCCATCTCAAGATGTTAAATAAAAAAATACTAGTGCATAGTAAGTGGCAAATAAAGTAACAGGGTTGACCATAACAGGGTTGACCATAACAGGGTTGACGATGTAATCATAAATCAGCCATAAGTCCACTTGTGACATGGGAATGGAAGATTGTTGTGTGCAACAGGGAGTGTATTTGACTCTCATGGTATTTGGCAATTAAATGCAAGCTTCACATTTCTTTTTATTGTTAAAACATGTCTAGGCTATCAATCTAGCGGTAACAGGGTTGATGTGTTACGCTCAACCTGCTCAGTTTTCCACCACACAACACCAGAAAATTTACAAAAAGTGAAGAACCAGCTCACTTGCACTATGATTTCACTTGTAGATGTCCATGTTTCTTTTGAAAACAATATTTAAAAAGTAATAGTTTCACCATATCAAAACAATAATTAATTTCACGTAACCTTAAAATGGTAACAATAATCTTCAGAAATAACTTTCAATGCAACAAAATAACTAGTGCTTTATATTGACATTTTGGGGTTAAGTGGGTTAAACAATCTTCTTCGAGGGGATACAGGGTTGATGGAGGGACATGATGAATTTTGACACTTTAGCAAGTCTTTATTCATATGAAACATCGAAGTTATTGAATTATCCATGGCTGGATTTAGACAGGCAGCCCAATTCTGATGTTTTTTTCACAAATTGGTCTTTTGACCAATCAGATCAGCTCTGAAAAAGATCTGGTGTGAAAAAAACTGATGTGATTGGTCAAAAGACAAATAAGTGGAAACATATCAGAATTGGGCTGCATGTGAAAACACAGCCCATGTGGTCTATATTAAAGGGCACTTCATTTAACAAAACAGGCTTTTAAAATTCAATATTGATGCACAATGTCTACTGACATATCAAAGGGCACCCATTTCGTGGAATGACCCTTTAATCTAGAACTACGTTTCACATTGCAATACATGTTCATATAAAGTAATTTCTTTTCACAATGCAATGCTCACATTTACTTTTGACATGATTGTCTTCTCATTTGTTAAAATACATTTTACTATTACTTAATCTGACTGCTCTTAATTGATAATCACGCCTATATATTTTAAAATGGTTTGTCTACAACAGATTTTGAGAATTACATAATGAAAATGTATGTTTGTAAAGTATAAACATAAAAAGTATTTATGATGTATATTGTAATGTACTATTATGATGGCATGTACTGTATGTAATGCATCCACTATACAGTAAATATGTATCCAAAATGACGTTTTTTTTATGGAATAATTTCACACGGATTTACAATAATTGCATTGGCCAAAACAGTACTGTAAAACGGTAAAATATGTCAGTTATATAGCAGGCATTTTTATACATACATTTTTGTATATGTAACCCCAGTGGGAATAGAACCTACAACTATATTGTTGCTAATGCCATGCTCTTACTAACAGAGCCTCACAGGACAGCTACAATGTGTAAGTACAATACTGTAAAATACTTGATTACAATATAGGTGGAAGGTGTATGATCGCCACCCCAATGAGCGTGCCACCCTCCTCCAGGCCATGGATGAGGAATGCAATGGCATCAATCCAGACCTACAGTATATCAGGCTTGGATTCGCCATGCCAAAAGGTTTTTCCCCAGGTGAATGAACAATGAGGACATTTACTGCAATGTCAATGAGAACCTATGGCCAAATGCAGGCTTGATATACAAACTAGTGCCTACTAAATGTTATGTTTCCTTAATTCATTCAATTTGTTAATTTGATTACAGTACACTCATTTTGTGATTTATTTTTTGCATCAATGATTGGGAAAGATGTTTTCAATGATTACACCATTGATAATACATGGGATAGAAATTATGGAAATATGATTTTCAGTGATAGTATATTGCCTAATGTGAAAAAAACAATGTTCTGTAAATTACAGTACTGTAGCATATAACATTCAAAGGGCAATTTTGAAACATGTATCTTACTTTAAAAAAAATATTGGATTAATTGGTTGTTAAAATGACTAAATTCAGAAGATATTGCTTTGGTGATTACATCAATGTTCTCATGGTATTTCACAGTAATCTTATATTTTGGATCAATGGTTGTGTGGTGAAAGATGTCTCCAAACAAAACGAATGCACAATAATAGGTTTGGAATACAAAACTGTTACCAGTTTGGAGTTTTTTTGTACTAAGAGTTTTGAAAAATCACCACATACTTGTGAAAATAGCACTAAAGCGATTGATAAAACATTTAAATGGTAGTTAAAATGACTAAGTGGTGAGCCTATCATTATCGGATGTATTGGTGGATAAACTAAATGTTCTCATGGTATTTCACAGAAAACATCAATTTTGCATGAATAACTCAGGGGTGAAAGATGTGTTCAACTCCAACTCCAATGCACAATCAAAGGTTATGAACATAAGTGTTATCAGTTTAGAGTTTTGTATTTAGAGTTTGGAAAAAGTAAACAACATAAAGTGACTGAATAGGGTGTTGGGCCACTACGAGCCAGAACAGCTTCAATGCAACTTGGCATAGATTGTACAAGTGACTGGAACTCTATTAGAGGGATGCGACACCATTCTTCTATGAGAAATGTCATAATTTGGTGTTCTGTTAATGGTGGTGAAAAAGCTGTCTCATGTGCCCCTCCAGAATCTCCCATAAGTGTTCAATTCAGTTGAGTTCTGGTGACTGAGATGGCCATGGAATATGGTTTACATCATTTTCATGCTCATCAAACCATTGTGATCACTCATGCCCTGTGGATGGTGTAATTGTCATACTATGGGAGATAGCCATGGTAACCAAAATAATGGCCTGACAAGCATTTCGATACATGACCCAAAGCATAATGGGATGTTAATTACTTAATTAACTCAGGTACCACACTGTTATTTATTCAAGTATTTCCATTATCTTGGCAGTTACTTGTAGATTCTAGTGTTAAGGAATCAAAGTGGAAAGCAACTGTGCAAACACACCACAGATACAGTGGGTAATGGTCGGCCACCAGGGTTGGGTAGGTTACTTTTTAAATGTATTCCGTTAGAGTTACTAGTTACCAGTCCAAAATTGTAATCAGTAACGTTACTTTGGATTACCGAAACTCAGTAAACGTAATCTGATGACTTTTAGTCAATTTTAGTTCACTTTCCCCTTAAGAGGCATTAGAAGAAGACGAAAAGGATCCATGAAACGCATTTGGTGTGTCATCACAGTGGATTCTGACTTGTCGACAGACTCGCTCAGGTGGAACAAACTTAAACTTGCGCCTTTTTTCAATGCTGAATTTAATGTCAATTGAGAAACAGATATGTGTTACAATGTATTTTTTCTCAAACATTTTTTTCATTTACATTTTTTTAAAAGTATTTGTAATATGATTTTCATCTTTTTGCTTACATTACGTAAGGGATTACAAAAAATAAAATAAAAAAAGATTACATGTAACTGATTATATGTAATCAGTTACTCCCCAACCCTGTCAGACACTGACTCTTTTCGGTCGATCGTTGGTCCTGTGTCCTCTATGTTTTTTTAATGTGTGTCAAAGAACAAAACATGTAGTCAGCTCTTTCAGTGTTTGGTCCCAATGTATCTCCCAGCCCCATGCATGCGAGATAGTTAGTATAATATGTATTGTTACAATGGTTAGCTTACATGGGGTAAAACAAGAGGGGAGATGGAAAGGATAATGGAGAAAACAAAAATGGTTACAGAGGTATACATTCACATAAAATAGTAAAAATATGTCTGCATAGAAACTTATGTTTGGACATTCATTGACATACCTGTACAGTGCCATCAGAAATTATTCCACATTTTGTTGTTTCCGCCTGAATTCAAAATTGATTAAATATTTAAAACATTATGACACAATACCCCATAATGACAAAGTAAAAACATGTTTTTGCAAATGTTTGCAAATTTATTGAAAATGAAATACAGAAATATCTCATTCACATAAGTATTCACACCCTTGAGTCAATACTTTGTAGAAGCACATTTGGCAGCGATTACAGCTGTGAGTTTTTCTGGGTAAGTCTCTAAGAGCTTGATCATTGCTAGATAACCATTTTTGGGTCTTGCCACAGTACATTTAAGTCAAAACTGTAACTAGGCAACTCAGGAACATTCACTGTCTTCTCGGTAAGCAACTCCAGTGTATATTTGGCTTTGTGTTTTAGGTTATGAAAGGTGAATGAATCTCCCAGTGCCTGGTGGAAAGCAGACTGAGCCAGGTTTTTGTCTTGGATTTTGCCTGTGCTTAGCTCCATTCTGTATTTTTTATCCTGAAAAACTCCCCAGTCCTTAATGATTACAAGCACACCCATAACATTATGCTTGAAAATATGCAGAGTGGTACGAAGTAATGTGTTATATTGGATTTGCTCCAAATATAACACTTTGTATTCAGGACAAAAAGTGAATTGCTTTGCCACATTTTTTGCAGTATTACTTTAGTGCATGGTTACAACAGGATGCATGTTTTGGAATATTTTTATTCTGTACAGGCTTCCTTCTTTTCATCTGTCAATTAGGTTAGTATTGTGGACTAACTACAATGTTGTTGATCCATCCTCAGTTTTCTATCACAGCCATTAAACTCACCATTGGCCTCATGGTGAGATCCCTGAGCGGTTTCCTTCCTCTCCGGCAACTGAGTTAGGAAGGACGCCTGTATCTTTGTAGTGACTGGGTGTATTGATATATCCAAAATGTAATTCATAAATTCACCATGCTCAAAGAGATATGCAATGTATGTTTAAAAATATACAGTGGGGAGAACAAGTATTTGATACACTGCCAATTTTGCAGGTTTTCCTACTTACAAAGCATGTAGAGGTCTGATTTTTATCACAGGTACACTTCAACTGTGAGAGACGGAATCTAAAACATAAATCCAGAAAATCACATTGCATGATTTTCAAGTAATTCATTTGCATTTTATTGCATGACATAAGTATTTGATACATCAGAAAAGCAGAACTTAATATTTGGTACATGACCTTCTCCCATTCCTCCTCTGGATCATCCAGTTGGTCATTGGCAAACTTCAGACGGGCCTGGGATGTGTTGGCTTGAGCAGGCGGACCTTGCGTGCGCTGCAGGATTTTAATCCATGACAGCGTAATGTGTTACTAATTGTTTTCTTTGAGACTGTGGTCCCAGCTCTCATCAGGTCATTGACCAGGTCCTGCTGTGTAGTTCTGGGCTGATCCCTCACCTTCCTCATGATCATTGATGCCCCACGAGGTGAGAGCTTGCATGGAGCCCCAGACCGAGGGTGATTGACCGTCATCTTGAACTTCTTCCATTTTCTAATAATTGTGCCAACAGCTGTTGCCTTCTCACCAAGCTGCTTGCCTGTTGTCCTGTAGCCCATCCCAGCCTTGTGCAGGTCTGCAATTTTATCCCCGATGTCCTTACACAGCTCCCTGGTCTTGGCCATTGTGGAGAGGTTGGAGTCTGTTTGATTGAGTGTGTGGACAGGTATCTCTTATACAGGTAACGAGTTCACACAGGTGCAGTTAATACAGGTAATGAGTGGAGAACAGGAGGGCTTCTTAAAGAAAAACTAACAGGTCTGTGAGAGCCAGAATTCTTACTGGTTGGTAGGTGATCAAATACTTATGTCATGCAATAAAATGCAAATTAATTACTTGAAAATCATGCAATGCGATCTTCTGGATTTTTGTTTTAGATTCCGTCTCTCACAGTTGAAGTGTACCTATGATAAAAATTACAGACCTCTACATGCTTTGTAAGTAGGAAAACCTGCAAAATCGGCATTGTGTCAAATACTTGTTCTCCCCACTGTATATGCATTACAAGTCAAAAGTTTGGACACACCTACTCATTCCAGGGTTTTTCTTTATTTTTACTATTTTCTACATTGTAGAACAATGGTGAAGACATCACAACTATGAAATAACACATGTGGAATCATGTAGTAACCAAAAGTGTGTTAAAAAACAAATGAAAATATATTTTATATTTGAGATGCTTCAAAGTAGCTACCCTTTGCCTTGATGACAGCTTTGCACACTCTTGGAAATGAATGAGTATGTGTATCTACATTTTAGACTAGTACTGTATACAGTGGGGCAAAAAAAGTATTTAGTCAGCCACCAATTGTGCAAGTTCTCCCACTTAAAAAGATGAGAGAGGCCTGTAATTTTCATCATCGGTACACTTCAACTATGACAGACAAAATTAGATTTTTTTTCTCCAGAAAATCACATTGTAGGATTTTTTATGAATTTATTTGCAAATTATGGTGGAAAATAAGTATTTGGTCAATAACAAAAGTGTATCTCTTATATACTCTTTGTTGGCAATGACAGAGGTCAAACGTTTTCTGTAAGTCTTCACAAGGTTTTCACACACTGTTGCTGGTATTTTGGCCCATTCCTCCATGCAGATCTCCTCTAGAGCAGTGATGTTTTGGGGCTGTTGCTGGGCAACACGGACGTTCAACTCCCTCCAAAGATTTTCTATGGGGTTCGAGAACTGGAGACTGGCTAGGCAACTCCAGGACATTGAAATTCTTCTTACAAAGCCACTCCTTTGTTGCCCGGGCGGTGTGTTTGGGACCATTGTCATGCTGAAAGACCTAGCCACGTTTCATCTTCAATGCCCTTGCTGATGGAAGGAGGTTTTCACTCAAAATCTCACGATACATGGCCCCATTCATTCTTTCCTTTACACGGATCAGTCGTCCTGGTCCCTTTGCAGAAAAACAGCCCCAAAGCATGATGTTTCCACCCCCATGCTTCACAGTAGGTATGGGGTTCTTTGGATGCAACTCAGCATTCTTTGTCCTCCAAACACGACGAGTTGAGCTTTTACCAAAAAGTAATATTTTGGTTTCATCTGACCATATGACATTCTCAATCTTCTTCTGGATCATCCAAATGCTCTCTAGCAAACTTCAGACGGGCCTGGACATGTACTGCCTTAAGCAGGGAGACACGTCTGGCACTGCAGGATTTGAGTCCCTGGCGGCGTAGTGTGTTACTGATGGTAGGCTTTGTTACTTTGGTCCCAGCTCTCTGCAGGTCATTCACTATGTCCCCCCGTGTGGTTCTGGGATTTTTGCTCACCGTTCTTGTGATCATTTTGACCGCACGGGTTGAGATCTTGCGTGGAGCCCCAGATCGAGGGAGATTATCAGTGGTCTTGTATGTCTTCCATTTCCTAATAATTGCTCCCACAGTTGATTTCTTCAAACCAAGCTGCTTACCTATTGCAGATTCAGTCTTCCCAGCCTGGTGCAGGTCTACAATTTTGTTTCTGGTGTCCTTTGACAGCTCTTTGGTCTTGGCCATAGTGGAGTTTGGAGTGTGACTGTTTGAGCTTGTGGACAGGTGTCTTTTATACTGATAACAAGTTCAAACAGGTGCCATTAATACAGGTAATGAGTGGAGGACAGAGGAGCCTCTTAAAGAAGAAGTTACAGGTCTGTGAGAGACAGAAATCTTGCTTGTTTGTAGGTGACCAAATACTTATTTTCCACCATAATTTGCAAATAAATTCATAAAAAATCCTACAATGTGATTTTCTGGATTTGTTTCTTCTTATTTTGTCTGTCATAGTTGAAGTGTACCTATGATGAAAATTACAGGCCTCTCTCATATTTTTAAGTTGGAGAACTTGCACAATTGGTGGCTGACTAAATATTTTTTTGCCTCACTGTATATGTATCTACCAATAGGTGCCCTTCTTTGCGAGGCATTGGAAAACCTCCCTGGTCTTTGTGGTTGAATCTATGTTTGAAATTCACTGCTCGACTGAGGGACCTTACAGATAATTGGTAAAAATTTTGACTTTGACATGATGGGGTATTGTGTGTAGCCCAGTGACAAATAAACAAAATGTTATGCATTTTAATTCAAGCTGTAACACAACAATGTGGAATAAGTCAAGGGGTGTTTATGCTTTCTGAAAGCAATGTAACTGCAATCAGGGAGCGGTACAAACTAAGAGGAAAGTTTGGCAAAAAGTTGCTTCCAAGCTGTGGAGATGATAATGAACAGCATTTTGGCAAAGATAATTAGAAAAGTAACTCACCAGAATCAGCAAATTCTGAGGAGACAGAGGAAGAAAAAGAGATACAAAGAGATAGAAAGGGAGAGGGAAAAGATCAACCAGATTATGTACAAGCAGATAAAACATGATAAAACATTGGACCTTAAAGCTGAGATCTGCATAAGGTGAAACAGTGCCACTGGTCGCCCCAGATGCATTTTTTATAGTTTTTGTTTTGTTTATGAAACGGAGAAGAGCATCCAGCATCGTGGTAAAAAAAAAGTACTACATACTGTTCTACATGCTGTTCTAATTAATTTTATCATGGTTTCATGATACACCTGGTTTTATGGTGCTTGAGTCCACACAACATATCGCTCTGTCACCTACAGTAGACCCTGATGAACAACATGGGGGGGGGGGGGGGGGGGGGGAATTAAGCCACCGACATGCTTTTTTGTCCTACCAGATCCACGATGAGAAGGTTCTAGCTAGTGCATCCCTCTGCCCTTCAACTCTTGTTGGATGTAGATGTCCGGTTTATCATGTCCCAGGCTCCCATGACTGTTACGATTATTTATTTACAAGTTATGTGCATGTGCCTAATGAACTCAATCTAATATAATCATTTAAAACATAATTGATGAATGATCTAATATATATAGTGCCTTCAGAAAGTATTCATACCCCTTGACTTATTCCACATCTGTGACCTGTTTCAGGAAACTAGGCGTATGTCTAGTTTTTTTGTACCAAAATGCGTTTTTTGGCAGAAATGCCTTCCGCATGACTGATGTGCCCATTGTAAATGTCCTGTTACTCAGGTCCAGACGCCAGGATATGCATATAATTGGTACCATTGGATAGAAAACCCTTTGAAGTTTGTAGAAATCTTAAAATAATGTATGAGACTATAACACAATTGATATTGTAGGAGAAAATCCAAAGAAAAACCAACCAGAATTTTTTTTGTTTGAGATCCCATGCTCTTACAATGGAAAGCTATGCAATTCCAGCTCCCAGATTGCAATTCCTATGGCTTCCACTAGATGTCAGCAGTCTTTGTTCAAAGGTTAAAAAAAAAACGAACATGACGCGGACTTGCTCATTTTACTTTTTTATTGAACATACTTCTTTCCGTATAACATATTATAGATTAATTACATTTTAGGGTACCTGAGTATTAAATAGAAATGCAGTTTAACTTGTTTTAACAAAGTTTAGCGGTAGCTTTTTGGATTCCTTTGTCTGCATGTTGAACTCAAATCGATGGTGCCAAATAAACTGACTTTTTGGGATATAAAAAAGGATTTTATCCAACAAAACGACCATGCATGTTGTAGCTGGGACCCTTTGGATTGCAAATCAGAGGAAGATTTTCAAAAAGTAAGGGATTATTTAATCGCTATTTGCAATTTTATGAAGCCTGTGCTGGTTGCAAAAATATGTTGTGGGGCGCCGTCCTCAAACAATCGCATGGCATGCTTTCGCTGTAAAGCCTATTGTAAATCGAACAATGCAGTTAGATTAACAAGAATTTACGCTTCTAACCGATATAAGAGACTTGTATGTACCTAGATGTTTAATATCCATAATTGTATGATTATTTATTTGAATTGCATGCCCTCCAATTTCACTGGAAATTGTCGACAGGTCCCGCTGACGGGACACCTAGCCCTATTAGGAGGGTGTGAACGATGCTAAATGATTGTAGACAAAGAAGGACTCTCCAATAGTAGTACCAAAACATTCAAAGGCCATTTTCTCAAAAGTGAGTTTACAAATTAAATCAACTTTCAAAGCAAAATTACTTTCCCATTGTTCCTCAACTGTAGTGTTATGATATACCATTTTGTAGCTCTGAGTCTCTACTTTTATCCAATGTACAAAACACAATTTCAAATTTTGCTACATCAGACCGATTTGAGCCGGTCGTCACATTTGTTGTGTTACAGCCTGAATTCAAAATGGATTAAAAAAAATGTTTATCCATCTACACACAATACCCCATAATGACAAAGTGAAAACATATGGTTAGAAATTCTAGCGAACGTATTGAAGATGAAATAGAGAAATACGTAATTTACATAAGAATGACACCCCTGAGTCAATACTTTGTAGAAGCACCTTTCTGGGTAAGTCTCTAGGAGCTTTCCACACCTGGATTGTGCAACATTTGCACGTTATTATTTTCAATATTCTTCAAGCTCGATCAAATTGGTTGTTGATCATTGCTAGACAACCATTTTCAAGTCTTGCTATAGATTTTCAAGCTGATTTAAGTCAAAAATCTAACTCGGCCACTGCAACTCCAGTATAGATTTGGCCTTGTGGTTTAGGTTATTGTCCTGCTAAAAGGTCAATTCATCTCTCAGTGTCTGGTGGAAAGCAGACTGAACCAGTCTAGGAGTTTGCCTGTGCTATGCTCCATTATGTTTATTTTTTAACCTGAAAAACTCTCCAGTCCTTACCAATTACAAGCATACCAATAACATGAAGCAGCCACCACTATGTTTGAAAATATGCAGAGTTGTACTCAGTAATGTGTTGTATTGGATTTGCCCCAAATATACTGTAACACTTTGTATTCAGGGCAGATTTACTTTAGTGCCTTGTTGCAAACAGGATGCATGTTTTGGAATAGTTTTATTCAGCCTTCCTTTTTTTCACTCTGTCAATTCGGCAAGTATTGTGGAGTAACTATAACATTGTCGATCCATTGTCAGAACAGAAATTGCAAGATTATGTTATAATACTGTTATTGCATTAAATGGTTGTTTTATGCAACAGAATAGAGGGTTCTTAACTATATTGTGTCTGTATGAACTGAAAGTGGGCCTCTGGGAGATTTAACACTGATAGTGGATTTACGATGGATTGGTGATAAACCTAACAAGACTGCATTCCATTGCATGATTAGTGTCTGTGTGCCTGACTGGAAGGTACTAGGGTGAGATGGCTCGGGGCCAGACCCTGGTTTCCACACAATGAGGCCTTTTTTACAGCAGATACTGTCTGTAAATTATAAGTATATTTTGTACTTGTGACCCATTCCATGCATCTGTTGTTTGTTATGTAGACTGTATCTTGGCTATAAAATACCTTTGTACCTTTGTCTCGAGGCTCTCAACAAATCATCTGAGGGTGATTCGTCGACCAGCCATCATTATTGCAGAGCACTCAATCGATTCACTTTATATGTGTGTGTTGTATTGACCTGCTGCCTTATTAATAGGTGAATAAAATTTAGTTTAAGTATAACTCTGACTTGTGTGATAAGTTTGTCTCTCCTCATTTGATAGTAAAGTAATTAACTGCCACACCATCCTCAATTTTCTCCTATCACAGCCATTAAACTCTGTAACTGTTTTAAAGTCACCATCAACCTCATGGTGAAATCCCTGAGTGGTTTCTTTCCTCTCTGGCAACTGATTAGGAAGGACATCTCTATCTTTGTAGTGACTGCTTGCATCGATACATCATCCAAAGTGTAATTAATTACTTCACCAAGCTCAGGAATATTCAATGTCTGCTTTTATTTTTTTAAATTTGCAAGCCCTGGTCTTTGTGGTTGAATCTGTGTTCGAAACTCACTGCTCGACTGAGGGACCTTAAAGATAATTGTAAGTGTGGGGTACAAATATGAGGTAGTCATTAAAAAATCATGTTAAACTCTGTTATTGCACACAGAGTGAGTCCATGCAACTTATTTTGTGACTAGTTAAGCACATTTTTACTCCTGAACTTATGTAGGGTTGCCATAACAAAGGTGTTGAATACTTATTGACTTTAGGCATTACTACAGCTTTACATTTTTATAAATTTGTACAAATTTCAAAAAACATAATTCCACTTTGACATTGTGGTATTGCGCATATGTCACACCCTGATCTGTTTCACCTGTTTTTGTGCTTGTCTCCACCCCTCTCCAGGTGTTGCACATCTTCCCCAGTGTATTTATCTATTTAATGTCTATATAAACAATATTATTCTCTCTGCAAATTGTTTTACCATTCACTTGTATGCAGTTGTTGTATGTGCTATTGGCCTCACGGTTGAGCAGGCTCTTTCTGAGCTTCAATCTGTCTTTACTTCCCTGCAGAAAGCCTTTGTTGAACTGAAACTGGTTCTCAATGAATGTAAAACCATGTATATGCTATTTTCTAAATCACATAAAAATGTTGCTGATTATTTATGCATACGTACATTGAATGGTGCACTCATTGATCATGTCCCTGAGTATACATGTCTGGGCTTTTTACAAAAAACATGTTAAGTTAGTTAAGAAATTGAAAATTAAAATAGGCTTCCTATGCAGGAGCAGATCATGCCTTTCATTAAATAGCAGAAAGAAAATAATTTAGTCAACATTTATTCTGGTTATTGACTATGGCGATATCATCTATATCAGTGGTCGCTAACCGGTCGATCGGCCATCTTTCTAGAGCTCTGACTTTTCGAAACCTGAAGATCACTGACGTCGTGCTTTGACCTCGTTGACCATCAGATGCAGGTACCATCAGTCCAGTAAAATAAAAAAGCTAATTTTTTCAATTCATGCTCCACAGTGCCTCACAAGTGCTAAACCAACAGATCTATTTTGTTATCAAAGTTCACATTTTGAAATATAATATGGTCTTATTTACAATATTGGCAGGCCAATCATATAGCCAATATGCTATGATAATGTATTAGGCCTACTGCCCAAACCTCATTCCTACAAAACTGTTTGTGTGAGGTTAATGTACAACAACAAAAAATCTGAGCAGTAGATCTCAGCTTACTTTTTGACTGCCAAAGTGATCTTGACTCAGAAAAGGTTGGTGACCACTGATCTATATGAATGCAGCTGCCAATTGTATTGAAGCCATTAGATGTTGTGTACCATAGCACATTAAGCTTTATTAGGGGCAATAGGTTCAGCACACATCACTGCATTTTGTATCAGTAAGTAGGTTGGAACTCTTTGAAGTATCGTGGATCAATGCACTGCATTCTCTTTGTTTATATAGTCCTCTTACATAAACTCTCGCTTTACCTTACTACATTGTTGAAGTACAGGCATACGGGCTACCTGACCCAGGCTCAGGGATGGCTAACGTTGGAGATCCCTTCAACCTCCAATGAATTGGGTAGATCTGCTTTTAATTTTTCTGCACCTTTCATGTGGAACAATCTCCAAAACACCCTGAAATTGGAGGAATTGGTGCCGATAGGGCTTTTCAGACATCAGACTTTTTTCATTGATGAACGTATTTGTTTTTATGATTGTTTTGTGTGTATGATTGTGTGTATTTTTGTGTATATTTAAGTGCTTTTATTGAATAGATGTGTATATTTTTGTATCTACAGGGCTCACCTGTAAAAGAGACCTTGGTCTCAGCTTGACTTCCCTGTCAAAAATAATAATAATGAAAAAAATCCTTACTGATGCCCTATTGGTTTGAAGATAGACAGCAGCTATTGGAAAATAACTGCAATCTAATCCATGGCCAAGATCAATCCTAAACAGAGAATGCCTAAAGCCTTATAAACTGCAAAAAGTTAAATTACATACAGCTAAACCAGCAGGTGTCTTATAGGACTCCATCCTCCCCTGCAGATATGAGATAACAACAGGAAATTAAGACCTCATCTCACATGGGGGAAGTGAGGTGCTCACAGTTAAAAGACCTCGTTTTTTGACACCATGACTCACAGAGGGTACTGCAGTCAGTGGTGGTTGGTGAAACTTTAAATTGGAGGATGGGCTCATAGTAAAGGCAGGAATGGGATGAATGGAATGTATAAATATAAAGTATAAATCAAATCACATTGTATATGTCACATGTGCCGAATACAACAGGTGCTTTACAGTGAAATGCTCACTTACAAGCCCTTTCCCAACGATGCAGAGTTAAAAATAAGAACAATTTATTAAATAATAACACAAGAGGAATAAAACACACAAGAATGATGCTATATACAGGGAGTACCATTTACATTTTCAGGGGTCTAAGGTAGTTGAGGAAGATGTGTGTGTGTGTGGTGTCAGTATGTGCATATGTGTGTTATGTGTGTGTGTGCATATATAGTGTATGAGTGTGTGTGTGAGTGTGTGTGGGTTTGTGTGTGAGTGTGCATAGAGTCAGTGGCCCAAAATGGGGTCAATGCAGATAATCAAATGGTTACCCAGACTAACTATTTACCAGTTTTATGGCTTGGGGATAGAAGCGGTCTCGGAGTCTGTTGGTCCGAAACCCGATGCTCCGGTGCTGCTTGCCAGATGGTAGTAGAGAGAACAGTCTATGGCTTGGGTGGCTGAAGTCTTTGGCAAATTATCGCATGATATAGAGGTCCTAGATGGAAGAGAGCTCGGCCTTAGTGATGTACTGGGCCACCTGCACCACCCTCTGTAGCGCTTTGAGGTCGAGAGTGGTGCAGTTGCCATACCAAGCGGTGATGCGTCCAGTCAAGATTCTCTCAAGGTGAAGCTGAATAACTTTTTGCTAAATCTTTTCAGCCTCCTAAGGGGGAAGAGGCACTGTAGTGCCCTCTTCACGTCTGTGCAGTGTGTGTGTGGACTATGTTTAACCCTTTGTGATGTGGACACTGAAAAACTTGAAGGTCTCAAACCGCTCCGCTATAGCCCTGTTGATGTGGATGGGGGTGTCCTCACCCCCCTGTTTCCTATAGTCCATGATCAGCTACTTGGTCTTACTGATGGTGAGGGAGAAGATAACAGTTCTCTGACCTCCCTGTAGGCTGTCTCTTCGTCGTCGGTGATCAAGACTACCACTGTCGTGTCATCAGCGTTGGAGTTGTGCGTGGCCATGCAGTCGTGGGTGAACAGGGAATACAGAAGGGGACTAAGCACACACCCCTGTGGGGTCCCCATGTTGAGGGTCAGTGTAGTGGAGGTGTTGCCTACACTCACCACCTGGAGGCGGCCTGTCGGGAAGTCCAAGATCCAGTTGCAGAGGGAGGTGTTCAGTCCCAGGATCTGAGCTTGCTGATGATAATGCTGAGCTGTATTCAATGAACAGCATTCTTACATAGGTATTCCTCTTGTCCAGGTGGGATAGACCAGTGCGAAGTGCACATCTGTGGATGTGTTGGGGCGCTATATGAATTACTGTGGGTCCAGGGTGTCTGGGATGATGGTGTTGATGTGCGCCATGACCAATCTTTCAAAGTACTTTGTGATTACAGATGTGAGTGCTATGAGACAATAGTGATTTGTGACTGACTGGCTCAAATCTGTCTTATGTAGCAAAATTTGAAATTGTGTTTTTCACATTGGATAAACGTAGAGACTCAGAGCTAGAAAATTGTATATCATACACGACAGATGAGGAACAATGGGAAAGTAATTCTGCTTTGAAAGTTGATAAACTTGTAAACTCACTTTTGAGTAAATGGCCTTTGAATGTTTTGGTTCTACTACTGGAGACCACTTCTTTGTCTACACCCATCCAGAATCATTCACACCCTCTTAAATTTTAGCCACTCCCATATCTTCAAGGGTAGATCCGTGCATTCTGTACTAACAACAGCAGTCAAGCACACAAGCTAACTGGTTAGCTACTTCCGGACACAAATGAGAGAACAGGTCACTGAACATTACTTGCCATGGCAGAGCTGGTTAGGCTGTTATGTTATCCACAGCGTTGGTGACTTTAACTGTCTGTCAGATTGTCTGTTCATAAATTCAAAGCGTTTAGCTTTCGGAGCGTTCAGAGCGCACACTGGACACTCTGCCTGATGAGCAGGGTTGATCAGAATGTTCTGACCTCACAATGACAGTCAAGCCTGCAAGCTAACTGGCTAACATTGGCTAGCTTGCTAGCTACTTCCAGACACAAATGAGACAACACCCCACTCTGACCATTTTCCTCACCCTAGCAGAGCTGGTTAGGCTGTTTTCATGTTATCCAGTGTTGGTGACTGTAACTGTGCTGCTGGCAACAATTTAATGACACTTTTTTGTCAACGTTTACTGACACCGGCCATATTCAATAGGTGTTGAGCATTAATAAGTTATTCTGCGCTCTGGCACACTCAGGCAGGTTACCCTGGAGTTCTTGGGAACAATAACAATTAGGTTTAGTTTGAAACGTGTTGGGATTACAGAATATTGGGACAAGAAGAGGTTGAAAATGTCTGTGAAGACACTTGCCAGCTGGTCTGCGCATGTTCTGACAACGCGCCCTGGTATTCCGTCTGGCCCAGCGGTTTTGCGAGTAATAACAAACTTAAAAGTCTTACTCACATGGCCCATGGCGAGATCACACAGTCGTCCGGAACAGCAAAGACTCACCTGCATGACTCAGTGTTGTTTACATCAAAGCGAGCATGGAAGGCATTTATTTTGCCTGAGAGGCCTGCGTCACTGGGCAAGTCACGAATGGGTTTCCCTTTGTAATCCGTAATCATCTACAAGCCCTTCCACATCCGACAAGCGTCAGAGCCGGTGTAGTAGGATTCTATTTTATCCCTATATTTTCATGTTTGATGGCTCATTGGAGGTCGTAGCAGGATTTCTTGTATGTGTCCCATTAATGGAAAGCAGTAGCTCTATCTAGCGTGGATACTGCCTGTAATCCATAAATTCGACCCTGTGTTTTTGTATAGTGTTTGTTTGGTCTTCGTCCCCATGCCTTTACATGGCACGCCATAATTTGGGTACAATACAAAAAAACTATTACGCATTCCTGCGTCTGTCTCCCGATCCTTCATGCCAATGTGACAGACACATTTCATGGGAACGTTGCAAGACCATTCATGTGTCCAGTTTTATGTGTTTTAAGAGAATATTCCCTCAACTTCCCACCAAACATACACATGGTTACCATGTTCTCAGAATATAGGATATCAAGATTCTAGACATGTTTCATGGAAACATTGCAAGAACATTTGTGCCCAGTTTTCTATGGGATGTTGATTGAATATTCTCCTAGCCCTTTCTAGGCTTTATGATGTGTTCCTAATTTCTTTAATAAATAGCTCATGAAGAAGACAGTTCTATCAGAATCCATCTAATAGCAAAAACGTCCAGTATGTGCAAGAACTATCTTCATTGAATGTTGGCAGAGAAACGTTAACCTGGGTTAACCTACAAATGACCGGAATTATGAGCACCAGTTTGCCTCTTAACCTTCTGGCTCTGTATGGAAGTGGAACCAGGCAAAGATAAACAAAAGCATTCCATGTTGCTTTGCGTAAACTCTAGAAAAACAGAGGTAGAGAAACAGTGACCATTTTGTGTGTTGGATAACAGCTTACCTTCACTGAGAGGGTCCAGTGTGTGGATCATAAGTTGGAAGATACTGTTTCTCATCAGGCTGTTGTGCAGGGAGGCTGAGCTACCACCTCTCTGAAGCCGGGGCCTAGCCTGCAAGAGGAGCACATTGCCGTTACACAAACAATGGCACCATTACACAACTCTTTCTAGTCCTTGGTGGTTCCCCTAAGGAAATACCTGAAGGACACTATAACACTGTAGTGTTAGCTGTATTTCTCATACAAAATAATGCAGTATCATCATTTCCAAAGCAAAATGCAGAGTGCTGGCCCTCTTCTTAGGTCATTATCTGTATCAGGTCTAAAGTTTGATTGTCCCTGTAGTGGAAATTCTCTGCCCTGGAATGTCCTCTTAATCTAACAGTCAAGATTTTGAGAGACCTGGGTTCAGATCCTGCCTGTGACAATGGCACCCAACTGTAGGACGGTGTCTCATCGAGGATGAGGTCAAAAGGGGGTGAATCTAGTGACCATCAATAGGGCTCATGGTCTTGTGATGAAATAGCCCTAACTGTGACTTCAAAATTAGTGTCACCCTGGGCCCAAGAGGGAATTTCCCCTTGGTCTAACAGTCAAGATGTTTGTTTTTCCTGTGAGAGCCCCAGGTTCAGATCCCACCTGTGACATCCCATTGGTTTAAAAAAATGTATGTTGCCTTTAATTGTGTCTTTAGGTGAAACAATGTGCAAGTCCTTTCCATGAAACCAGTCAAATAACTAAGTGACATGTTACATCTCCAGAACTGCTCTCCAGGACACCTACACCACCCGAGGCCAAAAAGATCACCAAGGACAACAACCACACGAGCCACTGCCTGTTCACCCCGCTATCATCCAGAAAGCGAGGTCAGTACAGATGCATCAAAGCTGGGACCGAGAGACTGAAAAACAGCTTCTATCTCAAGGCCACCACAGCATCACTAACATTGAGTGGCTGCTGCCAACATACTGACTCAATCTCTAGCCACTTTAATAATTAAAAATTGGATGTAATAAATGTATCACTATTCACTTTAAACTATGCCACTTTATATAATGTGTACATACCCTACACTACTCATCTCATATGTACAGTATATACTGTACTCAATACCATCTACTGCATCTTGCCTATGCCGTTCGGCCATCGCTCATCCATATATATTTTTATGTACAAATTCCTATTCATTCCTTCATACACACAAGTGTAAGGTAGTTGTTGTGAAATTGTTAGATTACGTGTTAGATATTACTGCATGGTCGGAACTAGAAGCACAAGCATTTCGCTACACTAACATTAACATCTGCTAACCATGTGTATGTGACAAATCAAATTTGATTTGATTTGAACTCAAATATCATGCCCAAATCATATCAAAATAATTTCAACCCAACTCATTGAACTACTGTACACAATGGGCAAATGCAAAAGCATGCAAAAGCATGCTAACAGGGGACATTTTACTTTTTGAGGGGTTTTGATAAGAAAATGCTAATACTAGTGGTTGGTGGCAGTGACTAGTTTAACCACTAGGCTATCTGGGTTTGAGCGGGCGGGTGGGGGGGGGGGGGGGGTCAGACAGACTGTCTGCACTTTGTGAAAGGCCATAAGGAGGGCGGGGTACTGTATATTTTCTAAACACGTTTAATGGGAGCTTTGCAAGACCACTCATGTGTCCAGTTTTCTGTGTTTTAAGAGAATATTCCCTCAACTTCCCACCAAACATACACTTTTTTGGTTACTACAGTGCCTTGCGAAAGTATTCGGCCCCCTTGAACTTTGTGAACTTTTGCCACATTTCAGGCTTCAAACATAAAGATATAAAACTGTATTTTTTTGTGAAGAATCAACAACAAGTGGGACACAATCATGAAGTGGAACGACATTTATTGGATATTTCAAACTTTTTTAACAAATCAAAAACTGAAAAATTGGGCGTGCAAAATTATTCAGCCCCTTTACTTTCAGTGCAGAAAACTCGCTCCAGAAGTTCAGTGAGGATCTCTGAATGATCCAATGTTGACCTAAATGACTAATGATGATAAATACAATCCACCTATGTGTAATCAAGTCTCCGTATAAATGCAACTGCACTGTGATAGTCTCAGAGGTCCGTCAAAAGAGCAGCGAGCATCATAAAGAACAAAGAACACACCAGGCAGGTCCGAGATACTGTTGTGAAGAAGTTTAAAGCCGGATTTGGATACAAAAAGATTTCCCAAGCTTTAAACATCCCAAGGAGCACTGTGCAAGCGATAATATTGAAATGGAAGGAGTATCAGACCACTGCAAATCTACCAAGACCTGGCCGTCCCTCTAAACTTTCAGCTCATACAAGGAGAAGACTGATCAGAGATGCAGCCCAGAGGCCTATGATCACTCTGGATGACCTGCAGAGATCTACAGCTGAGGTGGGAGACTCTGTCCATAGGACAACAATCAGTCATATATTGCACAAATCTGTCCTTTATGGAAGAGTGGCAAGAAGAAAGACATTTCTTAAAGATATCCATAAAAAGTGTCGTTTAAAGTTTGCCACAAGCCACCTGGGAGACACACCAAACATGTGGAAGAAGGTGCTCTGGTCAGATGAAACCAAAATTGAACTTTTTGGCAACAATGCAAGACGTTATGTTTGGGGTAAAAGCAACACAGCTCATCACCCTGAACACACCATCCCCACTGTCAAAGATGGTGGTGGCAGCATCATGGTTTGGGCCTCCTTTTCTTCAGCAGGGACAGGGAAGATGGTTAAAATTGATGGGAAGATGGATGGAGCCAAATACAGGACCATTCTGGAAGAAAACCTGATGGAGTCTGCAAAAGACCTGAGACTGGGACGGAGATTTGTCTTCCAACAAGACAAAGATCCAAAACATAAAGCAAAATCTACAATGGAATGGTTCAAAAATAAACATATCCAGGTGTTAGAATGGCCAAGTCAAAGTCCAGACCTGAATCCAATCAAGAATCTGTGGAAAGAACTGAAAACTGCTGTTCACAAATGCTCTCCATCCAACCTCACTGAGCTCGAGCTGTTTTGCAAGGAGGAATGGGAAAAAAATTCAGTCTCTCGATGTGCAAAACTGATAGAGACATACGAAAGGTACAAAAGGTGGCGCTACAAAGTATTAACTTAAGGGGGCTGAATAATTTTGCACGCCCAATTTTTCAGTTTTTGATTTGTTAAAAAAGTTTGAAATATCCAATAAATGTCGTTCCACTTCATGATTGTGTCCCACTTGTTGTTGATTCTTCACAAAAAAATACAGTTTTATATCTTTATGTTTGAAGCCTGAAATGTGGCAAAAGGTCGCAAAGTTCAAGGGGGCCGAATACTTTCGTACTTTCGTACATGATTCCATATGTGTTATTTCATAGTTTCGATGTCTTCAATATTATTCTAAAATGTAGAAAATAGTAAGCATTAAGAAAAACCCTAGAGGGAGTAGGTGTGTCCAAACCTTTGACTGGTACTGTATATATATATATATATATATATATATATATATATATATATATTTGAAAGGAACTATAGCAAAACACTCACTGATCAAGAACTTTGTTTTTAGCATTTTGGATGTATAAACTGTTGTTCAAGCGTTTGAAACTGGAGGTGTCATTGCATGCTAACTCACTAGTGACCTACTGAGAGAGTAATTTTAGAATTGCAAGGACAGACGGAGATACTACAGGCACACACGGAGGTTGGATCTAGAAAACAGAGAGCGCATGGTTCTTGAGTATAGTAGGGAAGGAGAGAAAAAAGTTAGAGTAGCTACATAGACACAAACACAAACATAGACAAACCAGACAGGACCTACCGACAGCTTGCTCTCATCCTCTGGTGCCCCGGGACTCACAGCCTTCATATCCAAGAAAAGAGAGAGGAAAAAGTGAAAGAGGGAGAAAGAGAAAGAGCACATAGATGTGAAGCATGTCTTACAAACCACAGATAGACAGATGAAAAGACAGTAGAGAGACATTCCATTGTCGTATTGATGATGATTTGACATAGACAGATTCAAGAGACTGACACCACCGCTGTGCTGTGTCACTCACTATCTAGCAGACCAAGATAGGCTTATGGTAAAAATGTTCTTCTCATCAGGCTTTTGAGATTCATCAGCCACATGGAAAACCATTCTATTCACAGACCATTTAACTCTGCAGGACCCCAACCGACTCAAACAAATAGAGGAAAAGGTAAACCTAGCATTCATGTAATTGGTCGGAGTCGGAAGTTTACATACACCTTAGCCAAATACATTCAGTTTTTCACAATTTCTGACATTTAATCCTAGTAAAAATTGCCTGTCTTAGGTCAGTTAGGTCACCACTTTATTTCAAGATTGTGAAATGTCAGAATAATAGTAGAGAGTGATTTATTTTCAGCTTTTATTTCTTTCATCACATTCCCAGTGGGTCAGAAGTTTACATACACTCAATTAGTATTTGGTAGCATTGCCTTTAAATGGTTTAACTTGGGTTAAACGTTTCGGGTAGCCTTCCACAAGCTTCCCACAAAAGGTTGGGTGAATTTTGGCCCATTCCTCCTGACAGAGTTGGCGTAACAGAGTCATGTTTGTAAGGCCTCCTTGCTCGCACACACTTTTTCAGTTCTGCCCTCTATAGGATTGAGGTCAGGGCTTTGTGATGGCCACTCCAATACCTTGACTTTGTTGTCCTTTTAGCCATTTTGCCACAACTTTGGAAGTATGCTTGGGGTCATTGTCCATTTGGAAGACCCATTTGCACCAACTGATGTCTTGAGATGTTGCTTCAAGTGCACCAGTCCCTCCTCCAGCAAAGGAGGAGGTGAAGTGGTGAAGTGCACCAGTCCCTCCTCCAGCAAAGCACCCCCACAACATGATGCTGCCACCCCGTGTCTCACAGTTGGGATGGTGTCCTTCAGCTTGCAAGCCTACCCCTTTTTCCTTCAAACATAATGATGGTCATTATGGCCAAACATTTCTATATTTTATTTCATCAGACCAAAGGACATTTCTCCAAAAAATACGATCTTTGTCCCAATGTGCAGTTGCAAACCGTAGTCTTGCTTTTTATGCCGGTTTTGCAGCAGTGGCTTCTTCCTTGCTGAGCGGCCTTTCAGGTTATGTCGATATAGGACTCGTTTTACTGTGGATATAGATACTTTTGTTCCTGTTTTCCAGCATCTTCACAAGATCATTTGCTGTTGTTCTGGGATTGATTTGCCCCACCATCTCCAACATTGTGATTTAGGTAAAATGTAACATCCATGTTGACTCATCCAAGTCTACTATGGCTGCTGACTTCCCTAACTTGCTGGACTGTCAAAACCTTGTGCAACATGTTAATGTCCCCACCCACAACCGTGGACACACATTGGACCTCATTATCACTGGCGATGACTTAGATGTCCTCAAACTTGGCATATATGACCACAAGGCTGTGACACTGTCTCTGACTGTGCCCACTCCTCTCCACTGCCCAACACATCCCTCTTCCTGGCACACATACAGCCCACACTGCACTGAGCTGGCACTCTGCGACATGGTCAACCTGTATAACAGCACTCTGAGTACTACCCAGAACATCCTTGCTCCCCCCCAAAAAACATGAAAAGTAACCTTCTAACGCTCTTCACCCTGGTTCACTGAAGAACTGCTGTGAATTAAGACTCATGGCTGTAAGCTTTAGAGGCGTTGGAGGAAGGACGGCCTCACTGTCCATCTACTGGCCAACAAAGACCACCAAGCAAGCTGCTATGCTGTACGATCAGATTTTATTTTTTGTCACCATCTTCACCTGCTGATCGGGGAGGTACCATCACTCTTCAAAACAGCCGCAGTCACCCCCTTACTGAAGAAACCCAACCTTGATCAGGACATCCTATCCAACTACAGGACATCCTCTCCAACCTCCCTTTTCTATCAATCCCATCTGTCTTCCAAGCAGGTATACAAAGTTTTCCAGTCTGGCTTCCAATCATTGCAAACAGCGCCGAAACAGCTCTGATGAAAGTTACCAACGACCTACTAATGGATGCAGATTCTGGATCACCTAGGCTCCTTCTCCTTTTAGATCTCAGTGCTGCTTTTGACACCGTTGACCACAATACCCTCCTGTGGCATCTCAGAGAGCACACTGCAGTCTCTGGAACTGCTCTGACCTGGTTCTCCTCCTACCTCTCCAATAGGAAGCAACACATAACGATTGGAGTCCAGATCGGTGGAGTCTAGTGTCCAACAGGAGTCCTTTTTGGGGCCTATTCTGTTCTTAATCTACATGCTCCCTCTCAGTCAAATTCTCAAATTCTCAGAGACTATAATATCTATAACATCATACGCTGACGATACTGAAGTATATATTAACACCAAAACAGGCACCATCTTAGCCCTAGGAAAACTTGGCAGCTGCCTTATGACATCAGAGTATGGATGAAAAAAAAATTCCTCCAGCAGGACAGCATTAAGACTGAGGCTATGCTTATTGGGACACCCAAGCAGGTCGCCAGTGCTGGAAACATCTGCCCTACAACTGACGGTCAAGCCATCCATCTGTCCTCTGTCATCTCCAACCTGATTGAGTGCTACCTACATCAGCCACCTCATTTATATCAATGAGCCACCTCACAGGCCTTAATTTCCAAAGACTATCTTTTTTATGTTCCTAATCTTGAATGTGTCACAGGTCAGGGTTTCTTCCTGGAGTGTACTACCTGTGGTTGCCACTGGAGAGCAGTGGAGAGAGTGGGTTTTCTCTAGTATCCAGGTGACCCTGATTGGGCTTATTGGGATCACCTTCTGGATTACCATTTATGTTCCTCTGTGGACTGGGCCAGTTGCTCAGGTCTCATGTGTTGTTCAGTGTTGTCGTGTGCCCTTGCATAACTATTGCTAGGAGTGTTTAAAAAATAATATCCAGAAATGTTATTTGTAGTCGTAATCACTGCTTAATTTACATGCAAGGAAAACTGGGTCTGGGTTTCTAAGGGTTAAGGCTGATTCTGTGGTTCCATCCATGACATACCGAAAACATTCTTCAAGTCAAGTGCAGTGCCATGTCGGTTGTCCCCATAGGAGAAATCTTTGAATAACTATTTTTGGTTCCAGGTAGAACCCTTTTAAACAGAGGGTTCTACCTGGAACCAAAAAGGGTTCTACCTGGAACCAAAAAGGCTTCTCCTATGAGGACAGCCGAGGAACCATTTTTTCTAAGAGCGTACACATCTCGTTACATACACAGTACATACATTGCACTGTGCTTACACATTCTATCAGTTGCATACTAAGAGAAGCTCTGCGCTTATATATTGCTGTATTTGAATGACATGGGAAATAAGTAAACAAATAGTGATTTGACAGCAGGTATTTTGCCATGGTCCAGCCACTGTGTACATGGTCTGGTTGGCTTATTGTGATTTATTTTCTGCTTGAGATTAGGTAAAGCCCTTGGGCACAGTGAGTCACATCTCCCATGAGTAGGGCCCTGTGTTTTGGACAATTTCATAAGGCAGTGTGCTTTTACCGGTATTTCCAGTAATATCCCGCTAGTGTCGCTGCAGGTAGAAAATCCTATGAAATGTTCTGTAATTGACACAAGGCATCTCCAATCAAAAACAAAGATGAATCATTAATCAAGTGGCCATTCAGAATGTATGAGCATGAACCAATCCAATTACCCATGAACCAAATTCTCAGTCTCAGCCAATTGTTCTAAGGTTACTACAGGTTTACAAATACACTCAGTGGCCAGTACAGACAGTGAGTCACGTGGCCGTGGCTTACTATATAAAGCAGGCAGACAGGCATCGAGGCTTTTAGTTACGGTTTGACTGAATGATAGAATGGGCAAAACGAGTGACCTAAGTGACTTTGAGCATGGAGTGATTGTCGGTGCCAGGCACATTGGTTCCAATAGCTCAGAAACAGCCGGCCTCCTGGTCTTCACACGCACGACAGTGTCCAGGGTTTACCGAGAATGGTGCACAATCACATCCAGTCAGCTGCAGTCCTATGGGTGAAAACAGCTCTTTGATGAGAGCAGTCGAAAGAGAATGGCAAGACTAGTGCAAGCTAACAGCTGGGCCACAAACAGGCAAATAACGGTGCAGTACAGCATCTCGGAACGTACAACTTGCCGGTCCTTGTCACGGATGGGCTATTGCAGCACACGACCACACCGGGCTCATCTCCTATCAGCTCTCCCTCCCGGAGGACCTGAGCCCTAGGATCATGCCTCAGGACTACCTGGCCTGGTGACTTCTGGCTGTCCCTAGTCCACCTGGTCATGCTGCTGCTCCAGTTGAACTGTTCTGACTGTGGCTAAGGAACCTGTTCACCGGACGTGCTACCTTGTCCCGGACCTGCTGTTTTCGACTCTCTCTCGCTCTACCGCACCTGCTGTCTCAAACTCTGAATGCTCGGCTATGAAAAGCCAACTGACATTTTTCCTGAGGTGCTGACCTGTTGCACCCTCTACAAGCACTGACTATTATTTGACCCTGCTGGTCATCTATGAACATTTGAACTTCTTGAAGAACAATCTGGCCTTGAATGGCCATGTACTCTTATAATCTCCACCCGACACAGCCTGAAGAGGACTGGCCACCCCCTCAGAGCCTGGTTCCTCTCTAGGTTTCTTCCTAGGTTCCTGCCTTTTCTAGGGAGTTTTTCCTAGCCACCCTGCTTCTACATCTGCATTTATTGCTGTTTGGGGTTTTAGGCTGGGTTTCTGTATAGCACTTTGACATCTGCTGATTTAAAAAGGGCTTCATAAATACATTTGATTGAATTTGATTGATTAAAATAAGAAGTGGGTTTCCAGGGGGCATGTGATCACCAACAGTGGACAATTGAGGAGTGGAAAAACATTGCCTGGTCTGACAAATCCTGGTCCCTGTTGCATCATGCTCATGGCAGAGTCAGAGTCCATGGCCCCATCCCGCCTTATGTCAATGGTGCCGGCTGGCGGCGTTGATGAAATGGTGTGGGGAATGTTTTCCTGGCACATGTTAGGTCCCTTGATACCAATTGAGCAACGTTTGAACGCCACACCCTGTAGAATCCATGCCCGACTAATTCAGGCTGTTCTGGAGGAAAAGGGGGGTCCGTCCAGGTACTAGATGGGTGTACCTAATAAACAAACACATTTGTATTTTAAGTCATTCATAGTACACTGTTTCACACAGAGCACCATTCCTTCCATGGGTGGCCAGTTTGGGAAATATTTTAGTATATCCACTTCTCCAGGCACTTCTCCAGGCCCTGGAGGTAGCAGAAGTGCATAGGGCTCATCTCGGGATCAAACCTGCCACAGGGGAAAGTATATGATTCCAGAGGTGTTACCCACTCAACCAGTCCAACACCTGAACATTTTATCTTTCAAAAGGACCTGGACCTCCCTTTTAGTCCAGATTTATCAGGACTAAACCGCTAAAACCTTCTTCTGCCATTCCATATTTTTTGAATAATCCCTGATTTTAAAATAAATCCATTTAAATTATTTGTACCTTTCTTAAAGGCAACCCAGAGAGGCAGATAGAACAGGAGAATGTCAGATAATCTGTTTCTCTCATTAAACTAGTGTTAAATATCATGACTAATAATCACAGGGAGATTAGCACGTCTTCTGGAGTCACTGTGCGTGCTAATCCGAATAGCTCTGGTTCCACTTCTTATGTAATGTCACATCAGGATCATTCCAGGAAACGGATCATGGAAACATCCTCGATGAAAGCAAAAGTATTACGTGTAAAACAGACCTCCTGTCCACAACTATCCATTAAATGGGGGCTGAACTCAATAATTTCGCCTCACTTTTCATTAAGAAATGCTATGAGTTTGAAGTGGGTGTGTAATGTTCTCTACCATTTTGTGTTCCTTAAAATATCTCAAACAGCCACCTGATCGTGAAGAATAGCTTAGCAGCTGTGTGACGCAGCATGACAACTTGACTTTATGACCAAAATGATACTATTTACACTTTGTAGTCAATTTTGGCAATAAAATACGTTTCTCACTAATATCGATGCCACATAGGCCATTTTCAACCATAGAAGTTGTTTCTTTCGCTCAGCTCCTCTTAAAAAGTACTGAAAGTAGAGGATTCATAGTGATCTGAATTCCACATCTACTCAATGGCTTTTTAATATCCTCTTTCTCTACACAAATGTATTGGAATAAACTTTGTAGTTGCCAAGAATATTGTATTTTTAAGAAACATATTTGTTACGCAAGTGTCAATCCTGTCATAGCAAATTACATGGTTGATGAGAAATTGATGTCAAGGAAACATGGTTGAAGAGACAATTGCCAGAAGTGACTATAAAAGTGACATAACAGGGTTGAGGATTTAATCTTAAATCAGCCATAACTCCTCATGTGACAAGGGGACGGGGAATGAAAGCTTGTTGTGTGCAACGCGGGAGGGGGGATTGAATGCAAGCTTAACAACAATATTTGTACTTGTTAAAACATTTCTAGCCGATCGGGTTATGCTCGATGCATTCCATTTTCCACCACATAACACCAGAAAATGTCCAAAAAGAGTAGAAGCAGCTCCCGTTTTTGCACTTTGATTTGACTTTTATATATTTCATGTTTTTTGAATATAATTTTACTATATTAAAACGAAAGTTCAGTTCAAGTTACAGGACTGACCTTAAACCTGGGGGACAAATTTAAATTAATCACTAATGATAACTAAATCTCCAGACTTTCCCATAAAAACAAAATAACTAGGGCTTCGCAATAATGGTGACGACTTTGGGACAATCTTGGGTAAAGTGGATTAAATTCTTCATAGAATTTGGATAAAATATTACGTGGGACAACGCCAACATTGGGATTTGGTTTACAGTAGTTAGAGCATACTGTACATGTATGTAATCCAACTGTTACATGTAGTGTTTTAACACAATTTACACACAATGTCCGACGGACATAAAATAATGTGGAATGAACTAGATAACAACTTAAGCTAATTAGCCATTTTAGTATTCAAGATAATTAGAAAGAAGTCTGCAACATTGGAATATCTCAGAATTGTCTGAAATGTTTTGAATAATACCTGGGACTGGAAGTAGGGCCTAAGTGCAAAAATCAAGGCTCTTACTGCACACAAACTACCTCAGTAAATACACTATCAGAGGCCATTTGATCATGATAAATAAAATAAGTTGTAATGTATGTACCTTAATTTGCAAATGAATAGCAGGGCTGTGATTAAGGCTAAGACTGTATTCTCACTATGAAAGATTCTCTAGAGCCCTCAAACTCAACTCTGGACCTCGAGGCCAGTTCCACTGCTTGTGGCATTGTTCACCTCTAGTTAGGGACTGATTTAGACCTGGCATACCAGCTGGGTACAATTAATTATCAGATAGAGCAGAAAACTAGCAGGCGCCGGACCTCGTAGGATTAGAGTTGAATAACCCTGCTGGGCGAGTTTTGCTTGAGAGTCACCCCCTCCGAGGCATTGGATGTAAACAGAATTGTCTCGTGCAGCCAAATGCTCCTACAGTAAAAATATTAATACGAGAGCAATGTTTTTGAAACAGCTGAAAAGTATAGACATTTTCCTTATATTTGAGACTTGTTTTATTGAATCTTTATCTGAAATCAGTGGTGGAAAAAGTACCCAATTGTCCTACTTAAGTAAAAGTACTGTAAATATACAGTACCAGTCAAAAGTTTATTTTTCTACATTGTAGAATAAAAGTAAAGGTATCAAAACTATGAAAGAACTCATATGGAAATCATGTAGTACTCATATGGAAATCATGTAGTAACCAAACATTTTTTAAAGAAAAATATATGCAGCCACCCTTTGCCTTGATGACAGCATTGCATACTTTTGGCATTCTCTCAACCAGCTTCACATGAAATGCTTTTCCAACAGTCTTGAAGGAGTTCCCACATATGCTGAGCACTTGTTGGCTGCTTTTCCTTCACTCTGCGGTCCAACTCATCCTAAACCATCTCAATTGGGTTGAGGTAGGGTGATTGTGGAGGCCAGGTCATCTGATGCAGCACTCCATCACTCTCCTTCTTGGTCAAATAGCACTAACAGTGGTTCCTCCTTTAAAAGTTGCATCATACTGCAGCACACCTTGCAGGCTGCCGCATAATTCTATGGAGCGTTATTTAATTGTTAACATTAATGCTAGTTAGTGCAAGTTTGTCCACCAGAGGGCATCTTTGAGAAGTATTTGATAGCCTTCAATAGTGGCTGTACTAGAGAATTTAAAACCTTTTTTTGCAAGAACATCGTATATGAGATTGATTTTAAGACATTTTTCTTAATTAATTTGATTAATATTATGGTGTTTTTATTCGAAGAAAAATGAAACCCTCAGGGTTTCCGTTAGGATGGAATGGAAAATCTGGAGCTGTACAACGTGATGGTCGGGAGTAGGCTACAGTACTAAGAGCATAACATTTCCATACCCTAATTGTAGTCTAACCCATACCCAAACAGAGATTCAGTGAAAATAAAAATCTCATTGATTTATCAAGTCCCCATGCTTGTCTCAGAGCAGTGCGAAATGGTGCTGAAATAGTTGACCACAGCAGGTAGGCTATTGCTTCAAATCCTATTGCTTCTAACTTCAGTATGTTTTTTAAATAAATAAGACCTACACCACTTTTAACAGCACATTACTCAACACAAGTGATAATCATGTTGCCTACGGTAGATTTACAGTATGTAATTCTATGGAGCGTTACTTAATTGTCAGCCATTGTTACCATTAATGCTAGTTAGTGCTAGTTTGACCACCAGCATTTTTTTTTTCAAGGACGTGACTCTCCACCTATAATTCCATTTAGAGGATTGGAGGATTCTAAATTAATTTAAAAGGGGCATTTTTCATTAGGGCATATCTGATCTGTGAGAATATATTTAAGAATATTATGGAATATAATTGAACAATTTAATTTCTCCATGCTTGTCTCAGAGCAGTGTGAAACGGTGGTGAAATAGTTGACCATAGTGGGTAGGCTATATATAACGATATGTTGTTTTAATGTTTTTTTTTCTCCAAAAAACGAAAGTGAGAGATTGTAATCTGAATAAAGGCCAAAATAATATGAAGACCAAAACCCCTTGACTTTTTTCACATTTTGTTACGTAAACAGCTGTATTCTAACACATCGATATAAATCCTAATAAGAAACTAATTCTAAAACACAGACATTTTGTCATTTTATCAATCAGAAACTACAGTCCCTGCCACTGAAAAACATCCCAACAGCATGATGCTGCCACCACCATGCTTCACAGTAGGGATGGTGCCATGTTTCCTCCAGATGTGACGCTTGGCATTCAGGCCAAACAGTTTAATCTTGGTTTAATTACACCAGAGAATCTTGTTTCTTATGGTCTGTGAGACTTTAGGTGCCTTTTGGCAAACTCCAAGAGCGCTGTCATGTGCCTTTTACTGAAGAGTGGCTTCTGTCTGGCCTCTCCACCATAAAGGCCTGATTGGTGGAGTGCTGCAGCGATGGTTGTCTGCAGCACTCCACCAAGCAGATGAACCGATGAACTCTGGAGCTCTGTCATAGTGACCATCGGGTTCTTAGTCACCTCCCTGACCAAGTCCCTTCTGCCCGGATTGCTCAGTTTGGCCGGGCGCTCAGCTCTAGGAAGAGTCTTGGTTGTTCCAAAATTCTTCCATTTAAGAATGATGGAGGCCACTGTGTTCTTGGGGACCTACAATACTACAGACATTTTTTGGTACCCTTCCCCAGATCTGTGCCTCGACACAATCCTGTCTCGGAGCTCTATGGACAATTCCTTCGACCTCATGGCTTGGTTTTTGCTCTGACATACACTGTCAACTGTGGGACCTTACATGTGTGTGCCTTTCCAAATCATGTCCAATCAATTGAATTGACCACAGGTAGACATCTCAAGGATGATCAATAGAAACAGGATGCACCTGAGCTCATTTTCTTTAGTCTCATACCAA
Source organism: Oncorhynchus mykiss (assembly GCF_013265735.2). Taxonomy (NCBI): domain Eukaryota; kingdom Metazoa; phylum Chordata; class Actinopteri; order Salmoniformes; family Salmonidae; genus Oncorhynchus; species Oncorhynchus mykiss. Next base: position 35,906,155 of record NC_048585.1, on the reverse strand, counting down.
AGGGTCTCAATACTTATGTAAATAAGGTTTCTGTTTTTTATTTTGAATAGTTTTGCAAACATTTCTAAAAACCTGCTTTTCCTTTGTCATTATGGTTTTAATCAATTTTAGTTTAAGTCTGTAACGTAACAAAATGTGGAAAAAGTCAAGGGATCTGAATACTTTCCGAAGGCACTGTAGGCAACTTTAAATGACAAAACCTGCCAATTTCAACCGTATACAGGATGACCGGGACTGTGGGTGGAAAGGTCTACGTCTCGTAGATCGATCAAACTTTCGCCGTACTTTACTTCAATGTCAAATTAGATATACAGTACGATTCACCAAACGCGATCACACGGATGGCTAAATCTAGAGGTCCAGTTGACCTCTACATTATTAGGTAAATCTGCAGAGCTCTCTGCACCTTGATGCTCTGTTAACTCTAAGGCAGTTCAGGTTGTGAATGGAAGACCTCCTTGTTGATGAATGTGATTGCTTTTCTTACAATATTTACAAGAAATGTATGTTTTTATTACGTTGTATTTGTAAATGTTGTGTAATTTGGCACATGTAGGGCTCCCTAGCAAAATAAGCCTTGGTCTCAATCGGATTTCCTGGATAAAATAAAGGTTAAATCAAATTTGATAAAACTACCAAATGACCAATACTGTATGTACAGTTGAAGTCTGAAGTTTACATACACTTAGGTTAGAGTCATTAAAACTTGTTTTTCAACCACTCCACAAATGTCTTGTTAACAAACTATAGTTTCGGCAAGTCGGTTAGGACATCTGCTTTGTGCATGACACAAGTCATTTTTCCAACAATTGTTTACAGACAGATTATTTCACCTATAATTCACTGTATTCACAATTCCAGTGGGTCAGACATTTACATACAGTCAACTTAGTGTGTCTTTAAACAGCTCGGAAAATTCCAGAAAATGTTGTCATGGCTTTAGAAGTTACTGATAGGCTAATTGACATAATTTCCGTCAATTGGAGGTGTACCTGTGGATGTAATATAAAATAATAAATTAGCCAAGACCTCAGATTTTTTTGTTTGTTGTAGACCTCCACAAGTCTGGTTCATCCTTGAAAGCAATTTCCAAATGCCTGAAGGTACCACGTTCATCTGTACAAACAATAGTACGCAAGTATAAACACCATGGGACCACGCAGCCATCATACCACTCAGAAGAGACACGTTCTGTCTCCTAGAGATTCAGTCCTATATCGACCTAACCTGAAAGGCCGCTGAGCAAGGAAGAAGTTACTGCTCCATGAAGGCCATAAAGAAGCCAGACTACCCCTGGTCTGAAGAAACAAAAAAAAACTGTTTGGCCATAATGACCATCGTTATGTTTGGAGGAAAAAGGGGGAGGCTTGCAAGCCGAAGAACACCATCCCAACCATGAAGTACGTGGGTGGCAGCATCATGTTGTGGGGGTGTTTTGCTGCAGGAGGGACTGGTGCACTTCACAAAATAGATGGCTTCATGAGGAAAAGAAAATGATGTGGATGTGTTGAAGAAACATCTTTAAGACATCAGTCAGGAAGTTAAAGCTTGGTCGCAAATGGGTCTTCCAAATGGACAATGACCCCAAGCATACTTCCAAAGTTGTGGAAAACTGGCTTAAGGAAATCAAAGTCAAGGTATTGGAGTGGCCAGCACAAAGCCCTGACCTCAACCCTATAGAAAATTTGAGGGCATAACTGAAAAAAATAACTGAAAAAGTGTGTGCGAGCAAGGACTCAGTTACACCAGATATGTCAGGAGGAATGGGCCAAAATTACTCCAACTTATTGTGGGAAGCTTGTGGAAGGCTACCCGAAACGATTGACCCAATTTAAACAATTGGGAATGTGATGAAATAAATAAAAGCTGAAATAAATCATTCTCTATATTATTCTGACATTACACATTCTTAAAATAAAGTGGTGATCCTTACTGACCTAAAACAGGGAATTGTTACTCGGATTAAATGTCAGGAATTGTGAAAAACTTAGGGGGTGGAACAACAAGTCAAGAAGCCAGCCACTTGCAAATTAGTACCCCTTCATTTTTCTAACAAGCAGAACTAATTACAGGAGCTGCCAAATCATTGATTTCCCACAAGGCAACGTTCCACATGCCCAACAAAACTGAGCCAAAATTGCTCTCCCCGAATCAGTCTGCTCTTGTTGGTGGGAGGCAAGTGGAGAAATAATGCTGTGCCATTTTCACAAATGCATGCATAAAGCAAACACATTTATTGATGAGTATGAACTGCATTATTACAATATTACCAAGCTCACAGGCAAAAAAATCTGCTTAAAAACCTACTCCCCCCTGAGCGATAGTAACACTTATTAGTACTACTACTACTACTACTACTACTACTACCACCGTTGCTGCGGCTGCTACTACAACAACTTCAAAAGAGGTTGAGCTACATGGGAATGACAGTGATTTCAATACATAAAGTCAATGGGAGAGAAGAAAACAAGAGTGACCACAGTAGTTCTCCTAAGATTTTGTGTATTATGTGCAACATAAACTGAAACGCTAACCCTCTCTCACAGCAGTCGGTTGGTGCTGCTTAGACCGACAACATTACAATAGAAGGATGCCCGCGCCCCGCAAAGATCATTGTGGCGGGGTCAGGATGTTAAGGCACCTTGGGTGTTTCTGGTACATTGCCAATATACCATTGTTAAGGACTGTTTCCAGGCCCTCCGTGTTGCGTTGTGCAAAGAACAGCCTTAGCTGTGGTATATTAGGCATATTCCACACCCCCTCGGGCTTATTGCTTAATTAGGAAGTACATTTCTTTGGAAAGATAACTGCCCCATGCTTCTCCATCCAAGCATAGGCTATAGCCTACTGTATTTATTTGAGACCACACACACACCTGCTCTCACATGTATGGCTACTTAACTTGAAGCAGCAAAAATGATGACAGTGACACTTGCTACATTTTGCATATAGAATTTAGCCCATCTTTTAGGAGGAGGATTTGCAGGCAGAAACAAATAAATGGGTAATCAATAGTTATTGGCACAATGCTTGCTCACTATAGTAGCCTAACCTATGCGCTTTGTGCCTTTTCTTTTTCACTGATGATAAAAATGTTGATTGCACCTCGACTCATGTTGGTTGAGCGCCTTCCACTTCTTTCCATTATCAATATTTATTTACAGACACTTGTAAACTACAGTCTAAACATATTTAGGTTAATTTCATATTTAAGTTAACTGCCACGGGATTCTCCACCCATGTAGGCAGCCAACTCTATTTCAATGAGACCACACATAGGTGCACTTGAACTCGCACGCCGAACTAAGAGAGGAGAGGTAGGCTACCAAAGTTTAAGCAGCGAATTCCTTGTGTGAATAATGTCCAAAATACGTACTTTTAATACAATAGGTAGGCTAACACATACAAAGCAGAAAGACCGTTTCCAAATAATCTGCAGGACAACAAAAATATTTACATCCCAAAGTTGTCTGACCACCCGCTCCCTCCTGCAGCATGAATCCCTTATTGCTTTTATATATACTGGTTACCAACATAAAATTAGAGCTGTAAAAATATTTTTTTGTCATACCCGTGGTATATGGTCTGATATACCACGGCTTTCAGCCAATCAGCATTCAGGGCTCGAACCAACCAGTCAATAAATATGATTAGGCTATAGTTTACTACATTGCCTAGAAATAAGTATTGATCACCCGTATTTCTCCGTCTGAAAATCTTCCCATTCCTAAAAAATAAGCTATAAAAATAGCTCAAGAGAAAGTGCAAGTCTCTCCAACTCTGCATTCTTCAAACTATATTTTGCATAGTGGCTGATATAGCCCAGTAATACAGATAACATAATATAACGGGACATGTGATAAACTTTTTTTGAAACACATTGTTTATTGCGCTTAGGGTGCAAAATTGCTGGGACCATGGCTGGCAAGTGACATACGCCTAAAATAACATTGTGGGACTGCGGTTGCGTTTGGGACCAGCTGCTGGTGCAGACAGGAGCGGCATGAAGAAATCAGTCCTGCTCAGACCTCTACATTACAGCACAAAATCCCCTCGGGATGAACACTGAGGATACCAGTGCCCTTCAGACGGTGCTTTTACAGTGGCTACATTAGCTTTCAAAATAGCCAGTATCGATTGAGCTTCCAGTTTCTCATTTGTCTCAGTTCTTCACCTTGAGTATCCTTGCCACGTGTGACGTTGAATCTTGAAAAAGTACCAAGGCCAGCAGAATGGCTTTACATGTGTCAAAGAGGCAAGTGCAACCAAATCAGGATGGATTGATGTTATGACCTATTTGACATGGGAGGGGCCCATTTCATTCTAAATACAATTATCAAAGAGAGAATTGCCCCTCTGTATTGCATTGTATCGTCTTGTGTCTTAGACCTAATGAAGATTAAACATTTTGAGGCTATTCTGAGATGAGGTGCTCAAATAGGCATCTGTATCAGCCTGGTTCTGTGTTTGGATATACAGTGCCTTGCGAAAGTATTCGGCCAACTTGAACTTTGCGACCTTTTGCCACATTTCAGGCTTCAAACATAAAGATATAAAACTGTATTTTTTTGTGAAGAATCAACAACAAGTGGGACACAATCATGAAGTGGAACGACATTTATTGGATATTTCAAACTTGTTTAACAAATCAAAAACTGAAAAATTAAAAGCGCAGAGAGTTTTATACAGTTTTATATCTTTATGTTTGAAGCCTGAAATGTGGCAAAAGGTCGCAAAGTTCAAGGGGGCCGAATACTTTCGCAAGGCACTGTACATTGTGATACCATGACAACCAGAACACCTGCACAATTAAAGCTAAATCATTGAGTAGACACAGAATTGAATAGAGCATTATAAATTGTTTATGAAAGAGAACTGGCTGCAATCCAGGATTTCTCTAGTCTATGTCTTGCTAAACCTGCAAACAGCTAAATGTATCATTTCAAGGCGTTGATACATTGCTATTACAATTATACTGTGAACTATTTTTACGATTATCGAAGAATCTAACAATATCCTGAAAGCTAGACAAAGATACTCAAAAAAAGATACTCAAAACCATCTGCACACCTCAGTCCTCAGGGCCTAAAACAACAGTGGGACAAACAATGGTCAAATCAATTGAAAAGGCCACTTCAGAACACATGCTCATTAAGCATCAAAGGGAGAGAAGTGGCTCACAGTCTGGACCTATGCAGATTTTCTTCTGTGCAAGAGCCGGAGTCCGGCAGACCATCCTTATGGTTGCCTTACGGGCCAAATGGTTTGAACTGTTTAAACAGTCCTCTTATTGCCTTAATAAGGACCATATAGCATTTAAACAGTTCAACTCTTGCATGGAGGGAAATTGTATAGGCAGTACAATAGCTTTCCCAATGGGGCAGGGGCTGCTAAATATAAAACAGTGAACTATGTTTGTACTGAATGAGCTAAAGATAAAACAGTACATCATATAACATCCCGACACCACCACATATCCACAAAACAAAATGTTCAATACCACCATACAACAATATCACAATTTGTGAGCATGCATGTCTCTGTACTTTTGCATGTCTCTTCACAGTCCCATAAGGTGCATCTTTACCTGCTTTTTAAATCTGAATCGACTGCTTGCATCAGTTACCTGATGTGGAATAGAGTTCCATGTAGTCATGGCTCTATGTAGTACTGTGTGCCTCCCATAGTCTGTTCTGGACTTGGGGACTGTGAAGAGACCTCCGGTGGCATGTCTTGCGGGGTATGCATGGGTGTCCGAGCTGTGTGATAGTATTTTAAACAGACAGATTGGTACATTCAGCTTGTCAACACCTCTTACAAAAACAAGTAATGATGAAGTCAATCTCTCCTCCACTTTGAGACATGAGAGATTGACATGCATGTCATGAATGTTAGCTCTCCATGTACTTTTAAGGGCCAGCAATGCTGCCCTGTTCTGAGCCAACTGCAATTGTCCTAAGCCCCTCTTTGTGGCACCTGACCACACTACTGAACAGTAGTCTAGGTGCGACAAAACCAGGGCCTGTAGGACCAGCCTTATTGATAGTGTTGTTAAGAAGGCAGAGCAACACTTTTTTATGGACGACTTCTCCCCATCTTAGCTACTGTTGTATCAATATGTTTTGACCATGACAGTTTACAATCCAGGGTTACTCCAAGCAGTTTAGTCATCTCAACTTGCTCAATTTCCACATTATTCATTACAAGATGTAAACTCAGCAAAAAAAGAAACGTCCTCTCACTGTCAACTGTGTTAATTTTCAGCAAACTTAACATGTGTAAATACTTGTATGAACATAACAAGATTCAACAGCTGAGACATAAACTGAACAAGTTCCACAGACATGTGACTAACAGAAATGGAATAATGTGTCCCTGAACAAAGGGGGGTCAACATCAAAAGTAACAGTCAGTATCTGGTGTGGCCACCAGCTGCATTAAGTACTGCAGTGCATCTCCTCCTCATGGACTTCACCAGATTTGCCTGTTCTTGCTGTGAGATGTTACCCCACTCTTCCACCAAGGCACCTGCAAGTACCCGGACATTTCTAGGGGGAATGGCCCTCGCCCTTACCCTCCGATCCAACAGGTCCCAGACGTGCTCAATGGGATTGAGATCCGGGCTCTTCGCTGGCCATGGCAGATTGCCTGCAATGACAACAAGCTCAGTCCGATGATGCTGTGACACACCGCCCCAGACCATGACGGACCCTCCACCTCCAAATCAATCCCGCTCCAGAGGTCAGGCCTCGGTGTAACACTCATTCCTTTGAAGATAAAGGTGAATCCGACCATCACCCCTGGTGTGACAAAACCGGGACTCGTCAGTGAAGAGCACCTCTTGGTCCAGCAACGGTGGGTTTGTGCCTAAACAGCTACCCTAGGGAAATTCTGATTCTACCTGGATTAAATTTGAGAGGCTTCCATTAAAGAACACCCTCTGTGTTCTGTTAGACAAGTAACTCTTTATCCACATTATAGCAGGGGGTGTATAGCCAGAACACATACGTTTTTCCAGCAGCAGACTATGATCGATAATGTCAAAAGCTGCACTCAAGTCTAACAAGACAGCCCCCACAATCATTATCATACATTTCTCTCAGCCAATCATCAGTCATTTGTCCTTCCCTATATGCGTGCTGAAAGTCTGTTGTCAATTTGTTTACTGTATTGTACAATATCAAACACAATTTTTTCCAGAAGTTTACCAAGGGTAAACTTATTTGGGCCAGTAAAGGGTGCTTTACTGTTATTGGGTAGTGGAATTACCTGAGGGAACACAATTTCTAGTGGGCTTAAATTGAAGATGTGGCAAATAGGAGTGGCAATATTGTCTCTTAATATCCTTAATTTTCCATCTAGATTTTCAGACCCTGCTGGCTTGCCATTGTTGATAGACAACAATACTTGTTTCACCTCTTCCACACTGACTTGAAGGAATTCAAAAGTACAATTCTTGTCTTTCATAATTTGGTCAGATATACTTGGATGTATAGTGTCACTGTTTGTTGCTGGCATGTCATCCTTAAGTTTGCTTATCTTGCCAATGAAAAAGTAATTGAAGTAGTTGGCAATATCAGTGGGTTTTGTGATAAATGAGCCATCTGATTCAATGAATGATGGCTTTTCCCCCCAAAATGTCATTTATGTCACACCCTGATCTGTTTCACCTGTCTTTGTGCTTGTCTTCACCCCCCTCCAGGTGTCGACCATCTTCCCCATTATCCCCTGTGTATTTATACCTGTGTTCTCTGTTTGTCTGTTGCCAGTTCGTTTTGTTCATCAAGCCTACCAGTGTTTTCCATTGCTCCTGTCTGTTTCTAGTTCCTATTTTTCCCACTTTTGACCATTCTGCCTCCCCTGACCCTGAGCCTGCCCGCCGTTCTGTACCTTGTCACATCACACTGGATTACCAACCTCTGCCTGCCCTTGACCTGTCGGTTTGCCTGCCCCCTGTTCTAGTAATAAACTTTTGTTACTTCGACGTGACAATTTAAGGTGCTCCAAAGCTTTTTACTATCATTCTTTATATAATTTATCTTTGTTTCATAGTATAGTTTACTTTTATTTTGCCTAGTCACGTGATTTCTTAATTTGCCGTACGTTTGCCAATCAGTTGGGCTGCCAGACTTAATTGCCATACCTTTTGCCTCATCCCTCTCAACCATACAATTTTTAAATTCATCATCAATCCAAGGGGATTTAACAGTTTATACAGTCATTTTCCTAATGGTGTCACACCCTGATCTGTTTCACCTGTCTTTGTGCTTGTCTCCAACCCCCTCCAGGTGTCGCCCATCTTCCCCATTACCACCTGGGTATTTATACCTGTGTTTTCTGTCTGTCTGTTGCCAGTTCATCTTGTTTGTCAAGCTTACCAGCATTTGTCCTGTCAGCTGCTTTCTTTTTCCCTGCCTCTTTTTTTCTCGTCCTCCTGGTTTTTGACCCTTGCCTGTCCTGACCTTGTACCCTCCTGCCTGACTACCCTGCCCGTCCCAGACCCTGAGCCTGTCTGCCGTCCTGTACCTTTGTCCCATCTCTGGATTACTGAACTCTGCCTGACCCTGAGCATGCTTGCCTTTACCTGTTGTTTACCTGCCCCTGGTGTTACATTAAACATTGTTACTGCACACAGTCTGCACTTGGGTCTCACCTTGATTCCTGATAGTATGAACTGGCCATGACTGACCCAGCAGACCCGGGCCAGCTGCGCGACGCCATCTCCTCCCAAGGAGCCGCCATCGGGAGGCACGAGGGACTGCTTCGTGGCCTTCAATGCCATGACCGGACATTGAACAGTTTGCTGGAGCAATTCTGTGGTTGTCTGGGAGGCAGCCTACCACAATGGTAACCCCGCAGCTCCTCGGCTGCTAGCAGTGTGTCTCATCGACCACTCCACCTTCTCGGGAGCCCCGTGTACACCCCACCAACACTTCAATTGAGAGTCGGGCACCTGTCGAGCATTTCTAGCTCAGTGCGACCTCATTTTCGTGCTTCAGCCCTCCTCCTTCTCTTGGATCGCTCCAAGGTAGCCTATCTCATCACGTTGATGTCCGGGAGGGCTCTCGCCTGGGCTACTGCTGTATGGGTACAACAGCTGTTAGTCTGGAGGGGAAGAGGTGAAGATGTTTTTTTTCGCCCCGTTCTCCAGGAGAGAAGCTGTCCGGAAGCTTTGGCAGGACTTCTGTAGTGTGGCTGACCATGCAGTGGAATTCCGCACGTTGGCAGCAGAGAGCGCTTGAAACCAGGAAGCACTGTTCAATATGTTCCTGCACGACGTCTCAGAGGAGGTCATGGATGAGCTTGCTGCTCGGGAGTTACCTACGGATCTCGATTCCCTCATCGCTTTGACCATCCGTATTGATGTGCGACTACGGGAACAACGGAGGGAGAGGAAATTCCACTTCGCTCACACGCCCAGGGATTTCACCGTACATCTGAGTCATCCCAGTAGTCCCCAATGATCCCATTGCCGAGAGAACCCGAGGCTTCCCAACCTGCCCCGAGAGTCGCTGGAGCCGGCTGAGTCGCCGCTTCCCGAGCCTATGCAAATACGTAGAGCTGGGTTATCACCAGCGGAACGGCAATACAGGATCAACACGAAGAAGCATCTGTATTGAAGGACTCTTGGTAATTTTGTGTCCTCTTGTCCTTAAAAGAGATCAGGCTCACTGGTAGGAGCGAGAACTCTGGTGGGCCATATGGAGAACTTTCCTGCTTCCCTTGCTCGCACCCCTGTTCCTGCCTTTCTGTTGTGGGGTAGCCAGTCTAAATCTCTCCGGGTCCTCATTGACTGGAGCCGATGAGAGTTTTTTGGACGCTACCCTGACTTCCGAGCATATGAATCACTACAAAACTTATTGTATGACCTCTTATACACTATATTAGGCCCAGTCTTTGAAACTTTGGTTTTCCTAGATATGGCTATTATATTGTGATCACTACGTCCTATGGATTTTTATACTGCTTTAAAGGAAATTTCTGCAGCATTAGTAAAGACTTGATCAATGCATGTTGATGATTTCATTCCTGTGCTATTTGTAAATACCCTAGTAGGTTGACTGACAACCTGAAACAGGTTGCAGGCACTGATTACAGTTTGAAGTTTTTTCCACTCTGTTGATATCACATACATTATCAAGCATTTCACACATATTATCCAGATACTGACTGTCAGCACTTGGTGGTCTACAATTGGATTTAATAATAATTGGATTTAGGTGAGGCAGATGAACCTGTATCCATATTACTTCAACAGTATTTAACATCAGATCATCTCTAAGCCTTACTGGAATGTGGTTCTTTATATAGACCGCAACACCGCCCCCGTTGGCATTTCTGTCTTTTCGGTAGTCAGAATATGAATGTCATCTGTTACAAGCAGTTATTAACTTAATGGACCTTGTTTCTCAGGCTGCATATGTTAATATGAGATATTTTTTGTACTTTTCTGGGTTGCTTGATTATTTTTAATGCATTACTGGGAAGCTTATCAGAAGTAGACTTGCTCATGTTATTTATATTGGAGCTGATAGTGCAGGGTGAGCTGCACAAAGTGGTCTTCCTACTAGGGCACACCTAGTGTTAACTGTGTACCTCTGGTTCATAGGCTCATGATTACTGTATACAATAGCTGTAAGATCAACAGAGGTATTCAGGTCAATTAGTGGGACATAAATTAAGTTACTTACATTGTGTCTGACAACGCCCCTAGGATAATGTACATTTGATGCAGCATTATGAAGACTCATAGTCACAATGGTAGGGATTAACTGAGCCCGTCTTGGGTCATTGGTAAGTCATTGGATCAGAATAAATCAATAAAACCATTCTCCACTGAGCTAGGTAAATCTGCTTTAGTTTTTTTTGCAACTCTCAAGTGGAATAATCTCCAAAAGTCCTTAAAGTTGGTGGATTTGGTGCCTCTAGGGCAATATAGGCAGATGTTAGAGGGCCTTTTTACTGAAGAATGTGTTTGTTTCATATGATTGCTTTTCATGTTTTGTGTTTTATTTTCATGTATTGTGCAATTGATTTGTATGCCTATATACAGTAGATATAGTGTAATAGTGTATAGTGTAATTGTTGTTTATTGATGTGTTTGACAGGTCGTCATGTTAAATAAGAATTTGTTCTTAATTAACTTGTATAAATAAAGGTGAAATAAGATAAAAGTAATGAGGAATAATTATTCCTATTTCAAACTCATCAATAGTGCAGAGCCATTGCAGAAGACACAAATAAAAGGCATGTGGATACTCTAGTCTAGATAATAAAGAGAGCCATTGAAAATATAATGAAAGGATTGCAATAATTCCTCACAGCCCACGATAGGTAAACTCACAATAGGGAACTCATTATTGTCTACTGTATCACGTCTACCTCCTCTTCTGGCGCCGACAGAGATGGCCTACATTGTTACCCCAGGAAAACTTAAGTTTTATTACATACAGCCGGGAGGAACTATTGGATATAAGAGCGACGTCAACTTACCAACATTACGACCAGGAATACGACTTTCCCGAAGCGGATCCTCTGTTTGGTCCACCACCCAGGACAATGGATCGGATCCCAGCCAGTGACCCAAAATAACGGCACGGCAGACGGAGCGGTCTTCTGGCCAGGCTCCGTAGAAGGGCACATCGCCAATGTCCAGTCTCTTGACAACAAGGTAGACGGAATTCAAGCAAGGGTTGCCTTCCAGAGAGACATCAAATTTTAACATTCTTTGTTTAACGGAAACATGGCTCACTCAGGATACGTTATCAGAGTCGGTACAGCCACCTGGTTTCTTCACGCATAGCGCTGACAGAAACAAACATCTCTCTGGTAAGAATAAGGGCTGGGGTGTATGCCTTATGATTAACGAGACGTGGTGTGGTCATAACAACATTCAGGAACTCAAGTCCTTTTGTTCAACAGACCTGGAATTCCTTACAATCAAATGCCGACCGCATTATCTACCAAGAGAATTCTCTTCGATTTTAATCACAGTCGTGTATATCCCCCCCCCCCCCCCCCCCCAAGCAGACACATTGACAGCCCTGAAAGAACTTCATTGGACTCTATGTAAACAGGAAACCACATGTCCTGAGGCTGTAATTATTGTAGCTGGGGATTTTAACAAGGCTAATCTGAAAACAAGGCTCCCTAAATTTTATCAGCATATCGAATGCACAACCCGGGCTGGCAAAACCCTGTTACTCTAACATCCGCGACGCATACGAAGCCCTCCCCCACCCTCCTTTCGGAAAATCTGACCACGGCTCCATTTTGTTGCTCCCAGCCTATAGACAGAAACTAAAACAGGAAGCGCCCATGCTCAGGTCTGTTAAACGCTGGTCCAACCAATCGGATTCCACGCTTCAAGATTGCTTCAATCACGTGGACTGGGATATGTTCCGCATAGTGTCGGACAATAACATTGATGAATACGCTGATTCGGTGAGCGAGTTTATTAGCAAGTGTTGAACCCACAGAGACAATTAAAACCTTCCCCAAAAAGAAACGATTGGTGAGATGAGGTAGGTAAAGGCAAAAAAAGGCCATGGTGGCAAAGTAAATACAATATAGCAAGTAAAACACTGGAATGGTAGATTTGCAGTGGAAGAATGTGCAAAGTAAAAATACAAATAATGGGGTGCAAAGGAGCAAAATAAATAAATAAATACAGTAGGGGAAGAGATAGTTGTTTGGGCAAATTATAGATGGGCTATGTACAGGTGCAGTAATCTGTGACCTTCTCTGACAGCTGGTGCTTAAAGCTAGTGAGCGAGATAAGTGTTTCCAGCTTCAGAGATTTTTGTAGTTTGTTCCAGTCATTGGCAGCAGAGAATTGGAAGGAGAGGCGGTCAAAGGAAGAATTGGTTTTGGGGGTGACCAGAGAGATATACCTGCTGTAGCGCGTGCTACAGGTGGGTGCTGCTATGGTGACCAGCGAGCTGAGATAAGGGGGGACTTTACCTAGCAGGGTCTTGTAGATGACCTGGAGCCAGTGGGTTTGGCGACGAGTATGAAGTGAGGGCCAGCCAACGAGAGCGTAAAGGTTGCAGTGGTGGGTAGTATATGGGGCTTTGGTGACAAAACGGATGGCACTGTGATAGACTGCATCCAATTTATTGAGTAGGGTATTGGAGGCTATTTTGTAAATTACATCGCCGAAGTCGAGGATCGGTAGGATGGTCAGTTTTACGAAGGTATGTTTGGCAGCATGAGTGAAGGATGCTTTGTTGCAAAATAGGAAGCCAATTCTAGATTTAACTTTGGATTGGAGATGTTTGATGTGAGTCTGGAAGGAGAGGTTACAGTCTAACCAGACACCTAGGTATTTGTAGTTGTCCACATAGTCAGAACCATCCAGAGTAGTGATGCTGGACGGGCGGGCAGGTGTAGGCAGTGATCGGTTGAAGAGCATGCATTTAGTTTTACTTGTATTTAAGAGCAGTTGGAGGCCACGGAAGGAGGGTTGTATGGCATTGAAGCTCGTCTGGAGGATTGTTAACACAGTGTCTAAAGAAGGGCCAGAAGTATACAGAATGGTGTCGTCTGCGTAGAGGTGGATCAGAGACTCACCCGCAGCAAGAGCGACATCATTGATGTATACAGAGAAGAGAGTCAGCCCAAGAATTGAACCCTGTGGCACCCCCATTGAGACTACCAGAGGCCCGGACAACACAACCTCCGATTTGACTCACAGAACTCTATCAGAGAAGTAGTTGGTGAACCAGGCGAGGCAATCATTTGAGAAACCAAGGCTATTGAGTCTGCCGATGAGGATGAGGTGATTGACAGAGTCGAAAGCCTTGGCCAGGTCAATGAATATGGCTGCACCGTATTGTTTCTTATTGATGGGATATCGTTTAGGACCTTGAGCGTGGCTGAGGTGCACCCATGATCAGCTCTGAAACCAGATTGCATAGCGGAGAAGGTGCGGTGGGATTCAAAATGGTCGGTACTCTGTTTGTTGACTTGGCAGTCGAAGACCTTAGAAAGGCAGGGTAGGATAGATATAGGTCTTTACAGGCTAGTAATAGGGTTTGCAACAATTTTGGCAGATCATTTTAGAAAGAAAGGGTCCAGATTGTCTAGCCCCTCTGATTTGTAGGGGTCCAGATTTTGCAGCTCTTTCAGAACATCAGCTGACTGGATTTGGGAGAAGGAGAAATTGGGAAGGCTTGGGTGAGATGCTGTACAGTGCAGTTGACCGGGGTAGGGGTAGCCAGGTGGAAAGCATGGCCAGCCATAGAAAAATGCTTATTGAAAATTTCAATTATAGTGGATTTATCAGTGGTGACAGAGTTTCCTATCCTCAGTGCAGTGGGCAGCTGGGAGAAGGTGTTCTTATTCTCCATGGACTTTACAGTGTCCCAGAACATTTTTGACTTTGTGTTGCAGGATGCAAATTTCTGCCTGAAAAAGCTAGCCTTGGATTTTCTAACTGCCTGTGTATATTGGTTTCTAGCTCCACTGAAAAGTTGCATATCACGGGGGCTGTTCGATGCTAATACAGAACGCCATGGGATGTTTTTGTGTTGGTTAAGAGCAGTCAGATCTGGAGAGAACCAAGGGTTATATCTATTCCTGATTCTAAATTTCTTGAATGGGGCATGCTTATTTAAGATGGTGAGGAAGGCATTTTTAAAAAAATAACCAGGCATCCTCTACTGACGGGATGAGGTCAATAGCCTTCCAGCATACCCGGGCCAGGTCGATTAGAAGGGCCAGGTCGATTAGAAAGGCCTGCTCGCTGAAGTGTTTCAGGGAGCGTTTGACAGTGATGAGTGGAGGTCGCTTGACCGCTGACCCATTACGGATGCAGGCAATGAGGCAGTGAAAACAGCATAGGTGTATTTAGAAGGCAAGTTGGTTAGGATGATATCTATGAGGGTGTCCGTGTTAACGGCTTTGGGGTGGCACCTGGTAGGTTCATTGATAATTTGTGTAAGATTGAGGGCATCAAGCTTAGATTGTAGGATGGCTGGGGTGTTAAGCATGTTCCAGTTTAGGTCATCTAGCAGCACGAGCTCTGAAGATAGATGGGGGTTAATCAGTTCACATATGGTTTCCAGATCACAGCTGGGGGCAGAGGGTGGTCTATAGCAGGCGGCAACAGTGAGAGACTTGTTTTTATAGAGTTGGAATTTTAAAGGTAGAATTGTTTGGGTACAGACCTGGATAGTAGGACAGAACTCTGCAGGCTATCTCTGCAGTAGATTGCAACACCGCCCCCTCTGGCCATTCTATCTTGTCTGAAAATGTTGTAGTAAGGGATGGCGATATCAGAGTTTTTGGTGGTCTTCCTAAGCCAGGATTCAGACACGGCTAGAACATCCGCGTTGGCAGAGTGTGCTAAAGCAGCGAATAAAATAAACTTAGGGAGGAGGCTTCTAATGTTAACATACATGAAACCAAGGCTATTACGGTTACAGAAGTCATCAAAAGAGAGCGCCTGAGGAATAGGAGTGGAGCTAGACACTGCAGGGCCTGGATTCACCTCTACATCACCAGAGGAACAGAGGAGGAGTAGAATAAGGGTACGGCTAAATGCTATGAGAATTGGTCATCTAGGACGTCCGGAACAGAGAGTAAAAGGAGGTTTCTGGGGGCGATAAAATAGCTTCAAGTTACAATGTAAAGACAAAGGTATGGTAGGATGTGAATACAGTGGAGGTAAACCTAGGCATTGAGTGATGATGAAAGCGATATTGTCTCTAGAAACATAATTGAAACCAGGTGATGTCATCGCATGTGTGGGTGGTGGAACTGAAAGGTTGGATAAGGTATAATGAGCAGGGCTAGAGGCTCTAAAGTGAAATAAGCCAATAAACACTAACCAGAACAGCAATGGACACGGCATATTGACATTAAGGAGAGGCATGCTTAGCCGAATGATCATAAGGGTCCAGTGAGTAGTGAGGTTGGTTGGGGTCACGGCGATTCAGACAGCAGCCGGGCCATGGGTAGTAAGCTAGCAGAGGATGGAGGTCGGTTTTTAGCCACCTCGTGCGTTTCCGTCGGTAGATTAATGGGTTTCCGTGTGGTAAAGGGGATCAATCCAATTGGCAAAATAGATATAGTTATAGTGACCCAAGAAAATTGTCGATAGACCTATTCAGATAGCAGCCGATAAGACTGCTAACGATTAGCGGGCCACCGATGGGCGTTCAGGTAACATTGCGACGGAGGGGCCAGTTGGATAACTCCCTCGGGCAGATAACGTCGGTGGTCCAGTCGTGAAGGCCTGGTGGGGCTCCGCGTTGGCAGTAAAACGGATCCGGATAGGTGATTGTAGCCCAGGAGTAGCTGATGGAACTCTTCAGCTGGCTAGCTCCGGAATAATTTATGTTCTCTCCGGGACCGACTTAAGCAATAGTCACTTGGATAGCTGCTAGCTAGCTGCAAGATCCAGGTGTAAGAAGCTTGCGGTAGAAATCCGGGGATATGGAGAGAAAATAGGTCTGATATGCTCTGGTCTGAGTCGCGTTGTACAAGACTGGTGATAGCTTTTCAAGCTAAATGATAGCTGATGACCACCAACCGTGGTTAGCTGAATACTAACGTTAGCCAGTAAACTGGCTAGCTTCTGGCTTGTATTGTGGATTTCAGATTTGAGGTGAATAATACTTTTTTTTTTTTTATTGGTGAGGCGGGTTAAAAAGATATTGAGGAAAATATGTAAATATATATATATAAACGGGACACGACAAGACGAGGACGAAGCATGCCTGACTGCTTTGCCATCTCAGTCATATGTCATATGTGATATCTCATCTCAGTCACAGTCATATGTATATACTGTACTCTATACCATCTACTGCATCTTGCCTATGCCGTTCGGCCATCCTTCATTGACATACTTTTATGTACATATTCTTATTTATTCCTTTACACTTGTGTGTAAGGTAGTTGTTGTGAAATTGTTAGATTACTTGTTAGATATTACTGTATGGTCGGAACTAGAAGCACAAGCATTTCGCTACACTCGCATTAACATCTACTAACCATATGTATGTGACAAATAAAATTTGATTTGATTTCTGTGGATGAGCTGAAGCTGGAATGGTTGACAAAGACTGAAGACCATACTGAGTTCAAAGCACAAACGTTTCTATTTTAAGACGCTATTGCATCCTGCGTCTGCCATCTTTGGCATAATCCTATATGCTGGAGCTAATCTTTTTAGCATGTGTCTAAATATGGTTGTGTGCGCGTGTGTGTGTGTAGGCAACCTAACCTGCTGATATTTCTCTGTCAACTCACAGTGTGACTTGTTTTTAGGTAAGCCATTGGGTGCATGTATTTTATGATACTCGTTTGATACAAAACCTTGCTAAAATAAGGAGCCACTTAGTTTCATCACATTGTAAAGAGTCCATGTTACTGCGGAAACAGAATCAACCGTGCATCTCATCTTTTTGAATGTCCCCTCGTCAGTCAGCTGTTCCAAAACCCAAAGTTCTAAAACTGGCTAGTTTTGTTTCCTCTCCTCATGTCGGCTGTTAGATGTGAACCAGGTTTACGTTTACTTTACTGCTTTTGGGTGGTTTGTTGACTTTAAACAAAACATTTTTTATAAAAAAAGTTTTCCAAAATGAATGTATTAAAGCGCTTTTGCCGATTATTTTAGTTTCATGACGGTCTTCATCCATAATCAATCAACAATTCACAATTATCGGTTACACGGTTATACAATTCAGCCATAGCGAGCAAGGTGTGTGATCCAAGATGGCGTAGCGGTCAGACGTCTTGTCGTGTCGTGTCCCTTGTATATATTCGTTTTTTTTTACATATTTTTCTTCGCATATCTTTTAAAACATTTTTCTAAACCTCAACATCTAAATACTCTCCTGCAACCCGCCTCACCCAATGTAGCGTGGATCTGCTTTATTTATATTTACTTCGGATCCGGAACCCCTCAACTGAAGCTAGCCAGCTAACTACCCGCTATCAGTCAGCAAACCATTGCTAGCGGTCATCAGCTAACCTTTAGCTCTCGCCAGTTCGAACAACGCGACTCTAACCAGAGCATCACGGACCTATTATTTTTTATCCCCGGATTCCCACCGCAAACAGATTTTTTTAATCTGGATCTTCACAACTAGCTAACTAGCTAACCGCAACCCCGGATGACTACTCCTGGCTAGCGTTCCCATCCACTTAGCTTGAAGCTAGCCCGGCCAGAGCTCCTGTGCTACCACCGAAGCATACTCCTGGGCTACAATATCCGGACCCACGACCGGTCTATCGATGTCACCGCATGAAGAGGCATAAACAGACTTAACCCCCATCGCGACGTGCCCCAAAGGCTAACTTTCTAGCCCTTGCTATCTGCTTGCTTGCTAATTTGGCCTGCTAACTGCTAGCTTGTTTAGCCCCGGCCTACTAACTGTTAGCTTGTTAGCACCCAGCCCATCCACTCACTGGACCCATATTTACTTTCAATCTCTTTTCGATTTTTAATTCGATTATACCTTCCGGTAACCTGCCTCACCCAATGTGATATGGAATCGCTATTATTTTTTATTTTTAGAACACATTCAAGAACCTCCAGAAGGCTACCAGCTAACTAGCTACAAGCTATTTAGTCATTGTTAGCCACTGCTAGCGGCTTTTACCTTCTGCACAGCCAGCCAGTTTTTTTTGGGCCTGGATAGTACTCGCCAGTCTAGCTTCCCTGTCCCATCCACCGCTGCCCCCTGGACACTGTGATCACTTGGCTACATAGCTGATGCCTGCTGAACTGTCCATTAATCACGGTACTCCATTCTGTTTGTTTATGTTTTATCTGTCGGCCCCAGCCGAACTCAGGCTCTGTGTGTAGTTAATCCGACCCTCTCTGCATAGTCAACGCCATTTTACCTGCTGTTGTTGTGCTAGCTGATTAGCTGTTGTTGTCTCACCTACTGGTTTAGCTAGCTCTCCCAATCAACACCTGTGATTACTGTATGCCTCGCTGTATGTCTCTCTCAAATGTCAATATGCCTTGTATACTGTTGTTCAGGTTAGTTATCATTGTTTTAGTTTACAATGGAGCCCCTAGTTCCACTCTTCATACCCCTGATACCTCCTTTGTCCCACCTCCCACACATTCGGTGACCTCACCCATTACAACCAGCATGTCCAGAGATACAACCTCTCTTATCATCACCCAGTGCCTGGGCTTACCTCTGCTGTACCCGCACCCCACCATACCCCTGTCTCCGCATTATGCCCTGAATATATTCAACCATGCCCAGAAATCTGCGTTTGTTTTACTCACTGCTTTAGCACACTCTGCTAACCCTGATGTCCTTGCCGTGTCTGAATCCTGGCTCAGGAAGGCCACCAAAAATTCTGAGATTTCCATACCCAACTATAACATTTTCCGTCAAGATAGAACTGCCAAAGGGGGAGGAATTGCAGTCTACTGCAGAGATAGCCTGCAAAGTAATGTCATACTTTCCAGGTCCACACCGAAACAGTTCGAACTACTAATTTTAAAAATGACTCTCTCCAGAAATAAGTCTCTCACTGTTGCCGCCTGCTACCGACCCCCCTCAGCTCCCAGCTGTGCCCTGGACACCATTTGTGAATTGATTGCCCCCCATCTAGCTTCAGAGTTTGTTCTGTTAGGTGACCTAAACTGGGATATGCTTAACACCCCGGCAGTCCTACAATCTAAGCTAGATGCCCTCAATCTCACATAAATCAGCAAGGAACCCACCAGGTACAACCCTAAATCTGTAAACAAGGGCACCCTCATAGACGTCATCCTGACCAACTGGCCCTCCAAATACACCTCCGCTGTCTTCAACCAGGATCTCAGCGATCACTGCCTCATTGCCTGTATCCGCTACGGATCCGCAGTCAAACGACCACCTCTCATCACTGTCAAACGCTCCCTAAAACACTTCTGTGAGCAGGCCTTTCTAATCGACCTGGCCCGGGTATCCTGGAAGGACATTGACCTCATCCCGTCAGTTGAGGATGCCTGGTCATTCTTTAAAAGTAACTTCCTCACCATTTTAGATAAGCATGCTCCGTTCAAAACATGCAGAACTAAGAACAGATACAGCCCTTGGTTCACTCCAGACCTGACTGCCCTCGACCAGCACAAAAACATCCTGTGGCGGACTGCAATAGCATCGAATAGTCCCCGCGATATGCAACTGTTCGGGGAAGTCAGGAACCAATACACGCAGTCAGTCAGGAAAGCAAAGGCCAACATCTTCAAGCAGAAATTTGCATCCTGTAGCTCTAACCCCAAAAGTTCTGGGACACTGTAAAGTCCATGGAGAACAAAAGCACCTCCTCCCAGCTGGGGGGGGCTAGGTAACAC
The DNA here is from genome assembly GCF_013265735.2 of Oncorhynchus mykiss. Lineage (NCBI taxonomy): Eukaryota > Metazoa > Chordata > Actinopteri > Salmoniformes > Salmonidae > Oncorhynchus > Oncorhynchus mykiss. Next base: position 35,885,838 of record NC_048585.1, on the reverse strand, counting down.
GGTCACCACCGATAAATCCATGATTATCGAAAACTTCAACAAGCATTTCTCAACGGCTGGCCATGCCTTCCTCCTGGCTACTCACTCCAACCTCGGCCAACAGCTCTCCCCCCCCCCCCCCACGCAGCTACTCGCCCAAGCCTCTCCAGGTTCTCCTTTACCCAAATCCAGATAGCAGATGTTCTGAAAGAGCTGCAAAACCTGGACCAGTACAAATCAGCTGGGCTTGACAATCTGGACCCTCTATTTCTGAAACTATCCGCTGCCATTGTCGCAACCCCTATTACCAGCCTGTTCAACCTCTCTTTCATATCGTCTGAGATCCCCAAGGATTGGAAAGCTGCCGCAGTCATCACCCTCTTCAAAGGGGGAGACACCCTGGACCCAAACTGTTACAGACCTATATCTATCCTGCCCTGCCTATCTAAGGTTTTCGAAAGCATAGTCAACAAACAGGTCATTGACCATCTCGAGTCCCACCGTACCTTCTCCGCTGTGCAATCTGGTTTCCGAGCCGATCACGGGTGCACCTCAGCCACACTCAAGGTACTAAACGATATCATAACCGCTATCGATAACAGCCGTCTTCATCGACCTTGCCAAGGCTTTCGACTCTGTCAATCACCATATTCTTATTGGCAGACTCAGTAGCCTCGGTTTTTCTGATGACTGCCTTGCCTGGTTCACCAACTACTTTGCAGACAGAGTTCAGTGTGTCAAATCGGAGGGCATGCTGTCCGGTCCTCTGGCAGTCTCTATGGGGGTGCCACAGGGTTCAATTCTCGGGCCGACTATTTTCTCTGTATATATCAATGATGTTGCTCTTGCTGCGGGCGATTCCCTGTTCCACCTCTACGCAGACGACACCATTCTGTATACTTCCGGCCCGTCCTTGGACACTGTGCTATCTAACCTCCAAACGAGCTTCAATGCCATACAACACTCCTTCCGTGGCCTCCAACTGCTCTTAAACGCTAGTAAAACCAAATGCATGCTTTTCAACCGTTCGCTGCCTACACCCGCACGCCCGACTAGCATCACCACCCTGGATGGTTCCGACCTAGAATATGTGGACATCTATAAGTACCTAGGTGTCTGGCTAGACTGTAAACTCTCCTTCCAGACTCATATCAAACATCTCCAATCTAAAATCAAATCTAGAGTCGGCTTTCTATTCCGCAACAAAGCCTCCTTCACTTACGCCGCCAAACTTACCCTAGTAAAACTGACTATCCTACCGATCCTCGACTTCGGCGATGTCATCTACAAAATAGCTTCCAACACTCTACTCAGCAAACTAGATGCAGTTTATCACAGTGCCATCCGGTTTGTTACTAAAGCACCTTATACCACCCACCACTGCGACCTGTATGCTCTAGTCTGCTGGCCCTCGCTACATATTCGTCGCCAGACCCACTGGCTCCAGGTCATCTACAAGTCCATGCTAGATAAAGCTCCGCCTTATCTCAGTTCACTGGTCACGATGGCAACACCCACCCGTAGCACGCGCTCCAGCAGGTGTATCTCACTGATCATCCCTAAAGCCAACACCTCATTTGGCCACCTTTTGTTCCAGTTCTCTGCTGCCTGTGACTGGAACGAATTGCAAAAATCGCTGAAGTTGGAGACTTTTATCTCCCTCACCAACTTCAAACATCTGCTATCTGAGCAGCTAACCGATCGCTGCAGCTGTACATAGTCTATCGGTAAATAGCCCACCCAATTTTACCTACCTCATCCCCATAACTGTTTATACAGTGCCTTGCGAAAGTATTCGGCCCCCTTGAACTTTCCGACCTTTTGCCACATTTCAGGCTTCAAACATAAAGATATAAAACTGTATTTTTTTGTGAAGAATCAACAACAAGTGGGACACAATCATGAAGTGGAACGACATTTATTGGATATTTCAAACTTTTTAACAAATCAAAAACTGAAAAATTGGGCGTGCAAAATTATTCAGCCCCCTTAAGTTAATACTTTGTAGCGCCACCTTTTGCTGCGATTACAGCTGTAAGTCGCTTGGGGTATGTCTCTATCAGTTTTGCACACCGAGAGACTGACATTTTTTCCCATTCCTCCTTGCAAAACAGCTCGAGCTCAGTGAGGTTGGATGGAGAGCATTTGTGAACAGCAGTTTTCCAGTTCTTTCCACAGATTCTCGATTGGATTCAGGTCTAGACTTTGACTTGGCCATTCTAACACCTGGATATGTTTATTTTTGAACCATTCCATTGTAGATTTTGCTTTATGTTTTGGATCATTGTCTTGTTGGAAGACAAATCTCCGTCCCAGTCTCAGGTCTTTTGCAGACTCCATCAGATTTTCTTCCAGAATGGTCCTGTATTTGGCTCCATCCATCTTCCCATCAATTTTAACCATCTTCCCTGTCCCTGCTGAAGAAAAGCAGGCCCAAACCATGATGCTGCCACCACCATGTTTGACAGTGGGGATGGTGTGTTCAGCTGTGTTGCTTTTACGCCAAACATAACGTTTTGCATTGTTGCCAAAAAGTTCAATTTTGGTTTCATCTGACCAGAGCACCTTCTTCCACATGTTTGGTGTGTCTCCCAGGTGGCTTGTGGCAAACTTTAAACAACACTTTTTATGGATATCTTTAAGAAATGGCTTTCTTCTTGCCACTCTTCCATAAAGGCCAGATTTGTGCAATATACGACTGATTGTTGTCCTATGGACAGAGTCTCCCACCTCAGCTGTAGATCTCTGCAGTTCATCCAGAGTGATCATGGGCCTCTTGGCTGCATCTCTGATCAGTCTTCTCCTTGTATGAGCTGAAAGTTTAGAGGGACGGCCAGGTCTTGGTAGATTTGCAGTGGTCTGATACTCCTTCCATTTCAATATTATCGCTTGCACAGTGCTCCTTGGGATGTTTAAAGCTTGGGAAATCTTTTTGTATCCAAATCCGGCTTTAAACTTCTTCACAACAGTATCTCGGACCTGCCTGGTGTGTTCCTTGTTCTTCATGATGCTCTCTGCGCTTTTAACGGACCTCTGAGACTATCACAGTGCAGGTGCATTTATACGGAGACTTGATTACACCCAGGTGGATTGTATTTATCATCATTAGTCATTTAGGTCAACATTGGATCATTCAGAGATCCTCACTGAACTTCTAGAGAAAGTTTGCTGCACTGAAAGTAAAGGGGCTGAATAATTTTGCACGCCCAATTTTTCAGTTTTTGATTTGTTAAAAAAGTTTGAAATATCCAATAAATGTCATTCCACTTCATGATTGTGTCCCACTTGTTGTTGATTCTTCACAAAAAAATACAGTTTTATATCTTTCTGTTTGAAGCCTGAAATGTGGCAAAAGGTCACAAAGTTCAAGGGGGCCGAATACTTTCGCAAGCCACTGTATTTATTTATTTTTCTGCTCTTTTGCGCAACAATATCTCTACCTGTACATGACCATTTGATCATTTATCACTCCAGTGTTATTCTGCAAAATTGTAATTATTCGCCTACCTCCTCATGCCTTTTGCACACAATTGTATATAGACTCTCTTTTTTTTCTACTGTGTTATTGACTTGTTAATTGTTTACTCCATGTGTAATTCTGTGTTGTCTGTTCACACTGCTATGCTTTATCTTGGCCAGGTCGCAGTTGCAAATGAGAACTTGTCCTCAACTAGCCTACCTGGTTAAATAAAGGTGAAATAAAAAATACAAAAAATAAAAAAGGTATTTTCGTATTTCTGTAGAAGAAGCTCAGTTTAATTCTTAATTTCTTCATTAGCTCATCTACATGTGTTTTGAATGACAACTTGTCAATGTTCCAAATCCCAAGGTATTTATATGAGGGGACTCTCTCAATTTGGGCTCCATTCAACATGGAAATATGTAAGTCTGTGGCGTCATGTTGTGGGCTCTATTCTAGAGAATAGCATGTACTTTGTTTTATCCACATTCAGTACCAGCTAAAGGTCAACAGGATAATCAGCATAAAAGTGTAGCTTGCAGTTTTTCACTAAGGAACCAATATTATTTATATATAATGTGTATAATGCTGGCCCTAAAATGTACCCGAGATGGACACATTTTGTAACCTCGAGGAATTGAGTTGACACAGTCAGCAACTATATATTGAGATCTATCACGAAGGTAGTTTTTGAACAGCATGCATTACTATCAAGTCCGACAGAGGACAGTCTGACAGTGTTTCCCAACTCCGGTCCTCAAGTACAGCGAACAGTACATATTTTTTCCGTGGGCCCGGACAAGCACACCTGATTCTACTTGTTAACTAATCATTAAGCCCTTAACAAGTTGAATAAGGTGTTTTTATCCAGGGCTACAACAAAAATGTGTGTTCTTGGGGTTACTCGAGGACCGGAGTTGGGAAACACTGGTCTATGCAATAATTGTCACGTTCTGACCTTTATTTCCTTTGTTTTGTCATTATTTAGTATGGTCAGGGCGTGAGTTGGGGTGGGCAGTCTATGTTTGTTTTTCTATGATTTGGGTATTTCTATGTTTCGGCCTAGTATGGTTCTCAATCAGAGGCAGGTGTCATTAGTTGTCGCTGATTGAGAATCATACTTAGGTAGCCTGGGTTTCACTGTGTGTTTGTGGGTGATTGTTCCTGTCTCTGTGTTTGCACCAGATAGGGCTGTTTAGGCATTCACGGTTCTTGTTTTGTTAGTTTGTTCATGGGTAGTTGCTTTATTAAAGTACCATGAATAGAAACCACGCTGCGTTTTGGTCCGCCTCTCCTTCACCACAAGAAAACCGTTACAATAATAATGACTGATCCACATTATCAAAACCTTTTGACATGTCTATAAATAAGTCAGTAAAATGCTGTTTTTTGTCAAGAGAGCATGCAATGTCATTGACAACAGGTGATGCAGCTGAGTTGATAGTGTCTCTGTCTAAATCCAGAATGGTATTTAGGTAACAGTTCCTGGTTGAGAAGGAATGAAGTTGAGACCTTAGCAATTATTCTATTTCAGACAAACACAAAAGCTTTGATGTAGGGCGGTAGTCATTTAGGTCACTAGGCTTCCCACCCTTGTGAAGAGGAAAAACATGCACTGCTTTCTAAAGTTAAGGGTATGGCCTATGAGTTTCACAATAAGGGGGACTGGGAACATTAGAAGACCAGCATCTAATAGATCTGTCCCAGTGGAGTTAACATCTATAGTAAGTAAAGCGCCAAGAACAAGGGATCCCGAACGTCTGTTTAGCTGCTGCATGGATCCACACTGTCCACTGTCTGCATAGAAACATAAGGTAGAGCTGAATTCTCAGAGGTGGAAACAAAATGAGAAATTGACATGATTTGTTGGTGCAGTAAAGGAGCAGAGCTACAGTACCTTTAGTATTCACACCCTTTTACATTTTTCACATATTGTTGTGTTACAGCCTGGATTTAAAATTGATTACATTGAGTTTTTGTGTCACTGATCTACACATAATACCCCATAATGTCAAAGTGGAATTTTGTTTGTAGAAGATTGTAGAAATTAATACAACATTTTAAGCTGAAATGTCCTGAGACAATAAGTATTCAACCCTTTTGTTACGGCAAACCTTAAGGTGCCCCAAAGCTTTTTACTATCATTCTTTATATAATTTATCTTTGTTTCATAGTGTAGTTACTTTTTATTTCATTTAGTTTAGTCCCATGATTTCTTAATTTGCAGTACGTTTGCCAATCAGTTGGTCTGCCAGACTTAATTGCCATACCTTTTGCCTCATCCCTCTCAACCTTACAATTTTTCAATTCCTCATCAATCCAAGGGGATTTAACAGTTTTTACAGTTTTTCTTAATGAGTGCGTGCTTATTAGTAACTGGAATAAGTAGTTTCTTAAATGCGTCAAGTGCAGCTTCTGGTTGCTTCTCATTACACACCACAGACCAGCAAATATTCTTCACATCATCAACATATGAATCACTTATTGTATGACCTCTTATACACTATATTAAGCCCAGCCTTTGGAACTTTGGTTTTCCTAGATATGGCTATTGTATTGTGATCACTACATCCTATGGATTTGGATACTGCTTTAAAGCAAATATCTGCAATGTTGGTAAATATATGATCAATAGATGTTGATGATTTAATTCCTGTGTGTGTAACTACACTGGTAGGTTGACTGGTTGATCATGCCCAGAGTAAACGGCCTGCTACAAAGCCATACAAGCTAGAATATGCATATCATTAGCAGATTTGGATAGAAAACACTCTGAAGTTTCTAAAACTGTTTGAATGATGTCTGTGAGTATAACAGAACTCATATGGCAGACAAAAACCTGAGAAAAAAATCCAACCAGGAAGTGGGAAATCTGAGTTTGGTCGATTTTCAACTCAGCTCCTATTGAAGATAACGTGGGATAATTGGTAATGTTGCACTTCCCATGGCTTCCACTAGATGTCAACAGTTAAAGACTGTCTGATGCTTCTACTGTGAAGTGGGGCTGAAGGAGAAGGGAATGAGTAAGGTCTACCATGAGCTGACCATGCGCGTTCACATGAGAGGAAGCTCTGCTCCATCGCACTTCTGAAGACACTGGAATTCTCCGGTTGGAATATTATTGAAGATTTATGTTAAAAACATCCTAAAGATTGATTCGATACATAGTTTGACATGTTTCTACTGACTGTTACGGAACTTTTTTACATTTCATCTGCTTTTAGTGAACGCGCTTCGTGACTTTGGATTTGTTTACCAAACGTGCTAACAAAAGTAAGTATTTGGAAATACATTACCGAACAAAATGAAAATGTATTGTGGAAGTGGGAGTCCTGGGACGAAGATCAGCAAAGGTAAGTGAAGATTTATAATGCTATTTATGACTTTTGTTGACTGCATAATATGGCAGATATATTTGTGTCTTGATTGGGCTCTGAGCGCCGACTCAGATTATTGCATGGTTTGCTTTTTCCGTAATGCTTTTAAAAAATCTGACACAGTGGTTGCATTAAGGGGAAGTGTATCTAAAATTCCATGCATAACAGTTGTATCTTTTAGCAATGTTTATTATGAGTATTCCTGTAAATGTATGTGGCTCCCCGCAAAATCAAAGGATGTTTTGGAACTTCTGAAGGTAAGGCGCCAATGTAAACTCAGATTTTTGGATATAAATATGAACTTTACTGAACAAAACATACATGTATTGTGTAACATGAAGTCCTATGAGTGTCATCTGATGCTTTTTGTGAATCCTCTCTTTGGCTGGAAAAATTGCTGTGTTATTCTGTGAATAGGCACTCACCTAAGATAATCGTTTGGTTTGCTTTTGTAATAAAGTATTTTTGAAATCGGAGACTGTGGTTGGATTTACAAGAAGTGTTTCTTTAAAATGGTGTGAAATACATGTATGTTTAAGGCGCCCTGCAGTTTCACTGGCTGTTGAAGAGGTGGCACCCTACAATCTCACGTATCCTAGAGAGGTTAAGCCTACTAGAGAGTGTGTGCCCTCAGGCCCGGATGGAAGCTAAAGACATTCCGCTACCCAAGAATAGTAAAGCCCCTTTACTTTTTCAAATAGCTGACCTGTTACCAACCCTTGGTAAACTTCTGGAAAAAAATGTGTTTGACCAGATACAATGCTATTTTACAGTAAACAAATTAACAACAGAAATTAAGCATGCTTATAGGGAAGGACACTCAACAAGCACAGCACTTTCACAAATGACTGATGATTGGCTGAGAGAAATTGATGATAAAATGATTGTGGGGGCTGTCTTGTTAGACTTCAGTGCAGCTTTTGACATTATTGATCATAGTCTGCTGCTGGAAAAACTTGTGTGTCCTGGCTTTACACCCCGATATAATGTGGATAAAGAGTTACTTGTCTAACAGAACACAGAGGGTGTTCTTTAATGGAAGCCTCTCAAATATAATCCAGTTAGAATCATGAATTCCCCAGGGTAGCTGTTTAGGCCCCTTGCTTTTTCCAATTTTTACTAACGACATGCCACTGGCTTTGAGTAAAGCCAGCATTTCCATGTATGCGGATGACTCAACACCATATAAGTCAGCTACTACAGCGACTGAAATGACTGCAACACTCAGCAAAGAGCTGCAGTTAGTTTCAGAGTGGGTGGCGAGGAATAAGTTAGCCCTAAAAATGTCTAAAACTAAAAGCATTGCATTTGGAACAAAACACTCACTAAACCCTAAACCTCAACTAAATTGTGTAATAAATAATGTGGAAATTGAGCAAGTTGATGACTAAACTGCTTGGAGTAACCCTAGATTATAAACTGTCATGGTCAAAACATATATTGATGCAGTAGTTGCTAAGATGGGGAGAAGGCTGTCTATAATAAAGCAATGCCTTGCCTTCTTAACAACACTATCAACAAGCCAGGTCCTACAGGCCCTAGTTTAGTCGCACCATGACTACTGTTCAGTCGTGTGGTCAGGTGCCACAAAAGAGGACTTACGAAAATTGCAATTGGCTCAGAACAGTACGGCACGGCTGGCCCTTGGATGTACACAGAGAGCTAATATTAATAATATGCATGTCAATCTCTCCTGGCTCAAAGTGGAGGAGAGATTGACTTCATCCCTACTTTTATTTATGAGAGGTATTGACATGTTGAATGCACCGAGCTCGGACACCCATACATACCCCACAAGACATGCCACAAGAGGTCTCTTCAAAGTCCCCAGGAACAGACTATGGGAGACACACAGTACTACATAGAGCCATGACTACATGGAACTCTATTCCACATCAAGTGACTGACGCAGGCAGTCAAATTTTATTTAAAAACAGATTTAAAAAACTTATGGAACAGCGGGACTGTGAAGCAGCACAAACATTGTCACAGACACACACACACACACACACACACACACAATACATACACATGGATTTAGTAATGTAAATATGTGGTAGTGGTGGAGTAGGGGCCTGAGGGCACAGTGTGTTGTGAAATCTGTGAATGTATTGTTATGTTTTAAAATTGTATAAACTGCCTTAATTTTGCTGGACCCCCAGCTTTGACAGCAGCTAATGGGGATCCACAATAAATACAAATACAAATAAGTAATACTGCAAAAAATATGGCAAAGAAATGTACTTTTGCCCTGAATAGGAAGAAATCCAACACAACACATCACTGAGTACCATTCTTCATATTTTAAAGCATAGTGGTGGCTGCATCATCTTATGGTATGCTTGTAATGGGCAAGGACTAGTGAGTGTTTTAGAATAAAAAATAAATGGAATACATTTTTGGATAAAAATAAACAATACTGCTATAAGCACAGGCTAAATCCTAGAGGAAAACCTGGTTCAGTTTGCTTTCCAACAGACACTGGGAGATGAATTCACATTTCAACAGCAATAACCTAAAACAAAAGGCCAAATTTACACTGGAGTTGCTTACCAAGACAACATTGAAATTTCCTGAGTGGTCGAGTTACAGTTTCCACTTAAATCGGCTTTAAAATATATGGCCAGACTTGAAAATGTCTTTCTACCAATGATCAACAATCAACTTGACAGAGCTTGAAGAATTTAAAAAATAATAATTGGGAAATATTCTACAATCCAGGTGTGCAAAGTTCTTAGAGATTTGCCCAAAAAGATTCATACATGTAGCTGTAATCGCCACCAAAGGTGCTTCTATAAATTACTGACTCAGGGGTGTGATTACTTTTGTAAATCAGATATGTCATGACATTTATGACCCCCCCCCATAAATACATTTCTCCCTTCCCTCTCTCTCTTGACTCTACAGAAGGACTCTTGAAGAGCCTTCATTAAACATATAGAGTCTGGGAACATCAAAAGGTGGGGGGAAAGGAACCATATTTCGGTAATCCAACCAGATGAAAATATGCATTGGTACTTAATGAATATGATGTCAGTTCGGTTGTCATCTGAGACATTTCTATTAATGATATGACGACATAAACTGTATCTTGGAAAGTCTACACATTATAGTTATCAGATTCACATGGAATTGTTGTGCAATTTAAATGTTTAAATATGAAACTATTTGTGAAAAGATTAAATGTAATTTTAGCTTCCAAATGAGAGAATTGGGTTTTCATAAGGTTAAAGTTTTGCTCACTCAGTGGCCCGCCAATGGGAAGAGACATTGGTTATATACTACGAAACACGCCCTTCTCTCCTCTTGTCACGCCCTGACCTTAGTTATCTATGTTTTATGTATTATTTTGGTCAGGTCAGGGTGTGACGAGGGTGGGTATGTGTGTTTTTGTCCTGTCTAGGGTTTTTGTATATCTATGGGTTTTTTGTATGTCTAGGTCATGTAGGTCTATGGTGGCCTGAATTGGTTCCCAATCAGAAGCAGCTGTTTATTGTTGTCTCTGATTGGGGATCCTATGTAGGTATCCATTTTGGTTTTGTGGGTTATTGTCTATGTGTAGTTGCCTGTCAGCACTCGGTTTTATATAGCTTCACGGTCGTTTTGTTTAGTGTTCTTTCTTTATTAAAGGAATTATGTATTCATATCACGCTGCGCCTTGGTCTACTCGTTATGACGAACATGACACCCCTCCTTTATATAGCCCTTTACGAAAATATAACTTTATGTTCCGATGACATTAGGGCGACGGTCCTATGTTGAAAGTGTTCAGATAATAAGCTGTTCCAGGGACGTGAGGACTTTCGGTCCCTGCGTTGAAAGGACAAAGATCACCTAAAGAACTAAGCCAATCTCAGTGTGAGCTCTGGTTGAACGACAAGGACCTAACGAAATTGGCATAGAATTTCAATGTGAAGGTGACAACCTATACACGCCGAAAGGATTAATTTCGACTATACCAGCCAGAATATTGCATGAGCTAAATAAAAGTATGGCAACTTTGTATGAACTTTGAATTCTTATTCACTCCAGAAGTGATACCTCCTAGCCGTTGAGTTGTCAGCGGCCGCTGTAAATGTGGGCTAGGAAAGGACGGACAAAGGATCTATTCTAACAAACAACACGATATAACCAAGTATCCAGTTACCATCAGAGACACTCTTCAAAGGACAAGGAAGATCTCTGTTGGGCAACACGGCCAGCATCTCCGACCAACCTACCGAAGAGTAAATATTTATTGCCTTTTCCTTTTTCAAATGGTTTTAGAATGCATAAGATACTGTATTTACAATAGCATAGCTTCTCCCTCTGTTCCTCAGTCTTCCCGCTCTTTCACTAAAACCCAACCCCCTTTCCTGTGTGTAACCAGCTGTCATGTTGGCTCCGTCCACCAGGGACGTTTTCTGTATGACATATCCATTCTGTGTTTATGTAATTCTGTGTGATTATTTAGTAAATAAAGAATTAAACCAAAGTTTGTATTGCTGATTCAACTTGTTAGCCAGGGTTGGTGAAGATAACCAAGAATTCTACGATGTTCAGATGAGACTGAAATAAGGTGACGATTAATATTGACTGCTATTGATGTAAAAGATTACTAGGTCTTTAATTAAGAGTTTATTCGGAAGGTAACAGCTCTATAAACATTATTTGTGGTGCCTCGACTTTCTAGTTAATTATCTACCTGATTAGCTTAATCAGGTAATATTAATTACAGAGAAATTATTTTATAGAATAGCATGTCATATCACTTAATCCGGCATCGCCAAAGACACGACAGATATTTCAATATTTATTTCTCAATACATTTCTAAAAACATGTTTAAACTTTGTCATAATGGGTATTGTGTGTAGATGGGTGAGAAAATGTTTAATATTTAATCAATTTTGAATACAGGCTGTAACACAATAAAAATAATATGGAATAAGTCAAGGTGTATGAATACTTTCTGAAGGCACTGTATGTTTCCTGTGATTGTTTTCCAGAATATTGTTGGGTTTCCACCACTATCAAAAGCTCTCCCAGAAGCTTGGCTGGTGCTTAAAACCCACAAATTCAGACATACAAAGACGTGTAATGGGTTCGCACTCAACAACATATCACATGAAGCTTACTTCATTATTCAATGTTTTACATTTTTATTGCATCAGGGATAGCGTACACAGACGTTTCGGCTTCACAGCCTTCAGTGTGTAGGTAGAATTTTCTTTAATTCAAAACAGCATTTGTAAAGAGAATCAGGGTTGTGGCTTTTCTGCTTAAGACCTAAAAGTACTTTAATTCCTTTTGTAAATAACCCATCAGTTAGTACATTTTGACGACTGGTAGAAAGTGACATTGACATCCAACTAAAGAAACAAAGTGAAAGTCCACACTTAACACAACATAAACACAACCTTTCCAGGATTTGATGACTTAATGAATAACTTGATTAATATACAGAGATAAGGGAAGTGGGATTTTGATTTCTAATACAAACATGTATATTGAAAAAATGTATAGTATGTTGGCTGATTTTCGATCCAACCTCCAACTATAACATTTAAGTGAATAATGTCCTCAAAGGACTACAAAAGAAATGGTTGACAGAACAAGACTTTAAATATCTTTCTATCCCAAAACCTACAGTTCTGATTTATTTATGGTGTGTTTAGGGTTCACAAATCAACTGTATGTTGATTCTCCATTAAGACCTATCGTTTCAGGTACTGGCTCCCAGAAAAAGTGTCTTATGTGGAATTTATCCATTAGTCAAACAGTTTCCATCTATTTAAAATACCTCACTGATTTTCTAATGAAACTACAAAGTACAGCGTATTCGGAAAGTATTCAGGCCCCTTGACTTTTCTACATTTTGTTACAGCATATTCTAAAATTGATTACATTTTCAATCTACACACAATGCCCCATAACGACAAAGCTGAAACAGGTTTTTCAAAATGTTTGTAAATGTATTAAAACGTTTTTTTTTTTACATAAGTTTTCCGACCCTTTGCTAAAATACTCGAAATTGAGCTCAGGTGCATCCTGTTTCCATTGATCATCCATGAGATGTTTCTACAACTTCATTAGAGTCCACCTGTGGTAAATTCAATTGATTGGACATGATTTGGAAAGGCACACACCTGTCTATATAAGGTCCCACAGTTGACAATGCATGTCAGAGCAAAAACCAAGCAATGAGGTCGAAGGAATTGTCCATAGAGCTCTGAGATAGGATTGTGTCGAGGCACGGATCTGGGGAAGGGTACCAAAACATTTCTGCAACACTGAAGGTCCCCAAGAACATAGTTGCATCCATCATTCTTAAATGGATGAAGTTTGGAGGAGCCAAGTCCCTTCCTAGAGCCCGCTGCCCGGCAAAACTGGGGAAATGGGCTTTGGGTCAGGGAAGTGACCAAGATCCCGATGGTCACTCTGTGAAAATAGGAGAACCTTCCAGAAGGACAACCTTCTCTGCAAGCCACTCCTCAGTAAAAGGCACATGACAGCCCACTTTGAGTTTGCCGAATGGCACCTAAAGACTCTCAGACCATGAGAAACAAGATTGAACTCTTTGGCCTGAATGCCAACCGTCACGCTTGGAGGAAACCTGGCACCATCCCTAAGGTGAAGCATGGTGGTGGCAGCGGCAGGGAGACTATTTCATTTTTTAATTTAATTTTACATTGTGCTTCAACAATGTACAGAGTAAAGGGTCTGAATACTTATGTAAATGTGATATTTCAGTTTGTATTTTTTATACATTTGCAAAAAGGTATAGAAACGTGTTTTTACTTTGTCATTAGATTGATGAGGGGAAAAACGATTTAAGCAATTTTAGAATAAGGCTGTAACATAACAAAATGTGGAAAAAGTCAAGGGGTCTGAATACTTTCTGAATGCACTGTATATACCAGTTATTAGTGAAGGAGATTTGTTAGTCACTCTTGATGTCTTATCGCTATATACCAATATTTCGAAAGCTGAAGGCCCTCAAATTATTCCTCTCCAACCGCTTAAGCGATGTGCCTACTAATTATAATTGAACTTGCACAACTAGTGCTTACTAAAATAATAAATATTACTATCTACATACTTTTTGGAACAGTAATGGGAACTCTATTGGCTCCCAACTATGCAAATCTCTTTATGGGGAAATTCTAATTGGATTTTATTTATGAAGATAATCCTTACAAAGATCATGTTAAATATTTTATCCGCTATATCACTTTATGACCTGGACGGCAGGCCCGGAGGCAGGATTAACTCGACAAAGGGGTATCAGTAATAACTAAGGGGGCACAACTATTTTCGCTTGCTGATAACATAGGACGGATAATAATCGAAAGTACAATTACACACAATGTATTTGTAGCCGTGCATGGCTTTCTTGCCACAAGAATACAGGCTACTGCACCGCTTTACAAACATGGACCATTCATAACCGGCATGAGGATTTGCAAGTTATGACGCTACACAGCTACATGCATAATACCCATCAATGCAATGCAAAACAGTTGCTAATTACTGTAATAACACTTCCCCATGCCAATACAATGTATTTCCAATCGCGGAAAGCAAACAATAATGTACAATGCACTACGAAGACTTATCGGTACCAAGCTGTCTTCCCACAAGAGTGCCGTACTACGCTGCATATGACAACAGAGAAATTAGTATTCCATTGTAACAAGTTGTTTATGACAACACTATAGCTACATCGTTACTCAACCATTAGTCACGGTCTGCCCATCCTCATCAATGTAATGCAAAGCACCTCTTCTACCATATAAAACAACATTAAAAACAATCCAATTATATTATAAACTAAACATTTCCAATACAATCACATCACAGAAATCAAGCAAGATGGCGCCGACAGAGATGGTCGCCTCGCTTCAGGTCCTTAGGAAACTATGCAGCATTTTGTTTTTTTTATGTATTACATTGTTACCCCAGGAAATCTTAAGTCTTATTACATACAGCCGGGAAGAACTATTGGATATAAGAGCGACGTCAACTTACCAACATTACGACCAGGAACACAACTTTCCCGAAGCGGATCCACTGTTTGGACCACCACCCAGGACAATGGACCTAATCCCAGAAGACGACCCAAAACAACGGTGCCGCAGAAGGGGCAGATGGTGCGGCCTCCTGATCAGGCTCCATAGACGTGCACATCGCCCACCGCTCCCAAGTATCCTACTCGCCAATGTCCAATCTCTTGACAACAAGGTAGATGAAATTCGAGCAAGGGATGCCTTCCAGAGAGACAGAGATTGTAAAATCCTCTGTTTCACGGAAACATGGCTCCCTTGGAATATGTTGTTGGGATCAGTTCTGCTTCCAGACTTCTCCATGCATCGTGCCGACAGAGTTAAACTCCTTTCTTGGAAGAGGACGGGAGGTGGTGTATGCTTCATGATTAACGACTCATGGTATAATCATAACAACATACAGGAACTCAAGTCCATCTGCTCACCCGACCTAGAATTCCTTACAATCAAATGCCGGCCATATTATCTCCCAAGAGATTTCTCGTCAGTTATCGTCACAGCGGTGTACATTCCCCTTCAAGCAGACACCAAGACAGCCCTCAAGGAACTTCACTGGACTCCATGTAAACTGGAAACCGTATATCCTGAGGCTGCATTTATTGTAGCAGGGGATTTTAACAAAGCCAATTTGAGAACAAAGCTAGCTAAATTCTGTCAGCATATTGATTGCACTTTGTGCGGGTGTAAAACACTCAATCACTGCTACTCTAACTTCCGTGATGCATACAAAGCCCTCCCCTGCCCTCCGTTCGGCAAATCATACCACGACGCCATCTTGCTCCTACCGTCTTATAGGCAGAAACTCAAAACAGTACGACCAGTGACTAGAACCATTCAACGCTGGTCTGACCAATTGGAATCCAAGCTTCAAGATTGTTTTGATCCATGCGGACTGGGATATGTTCCGGTCAGCCTCAGATAAGAACATCGATCTATACGCTGACTCGGTGAGTGAGTTTATAAAGAAGTGCATTGGAGATGTTGTACCCAATGTGACTATTAAAATCTACCCTAACCAGAAACCGTGGATGGATGGTGGCATTTGTGCAAAACTGAAAGTGAGAACTACTGCATATTACCAGGAAAAGAATATGGCTGAATATTAACAGTGTACTTATTCCCAAGGCAATCAAACAAGTGAAATGCCGCAATTCAAGGGCTCAGACACGAGACGTATGTGGCAGGGTCTACAGGAAATCACGGACTACAAAAAGAAAACAAGCCACGTCACGGACACTGACGTCATGCTTCCAGACAAACTAAACACCTTCTTTGCCCGCTTTGAGGATAATACAGTGCCACCGTCGCAGCCAACTAACAGACTTCTCTCTGGAAGGCAACAATTCTCGGTGCCCGACGTGAGAAAAACATTTAAATGTGTTAACCCTATCAAAGCAATGGCTGCTGGCCCAGACGGCCTCCCTAGCCAAGTCCTCAGAGTAATTGGCAGACCAGCTGGCTGGTGTGTTACGGACATATTCAATCGCTCCCTATCCCAGTCTGCTGTCCCCACATGCTTCAAGATGGCCAACATTGCTCCTGTACCAAAGAGGGCAAAGATAACTGAACTAAATGACTACCGCCCCAAAGCACTCAATTCTGTCATCATGTAGTGCTTTGAGAGACTAGTCAAAGATCATATCACCTCCACCTTACTGGCCACCCTAGACAAACTTCAGTTTGCATACCGCCCCAACAGGTCCACAGATGATGCAATCGCCATCACACTGCACACTGCCCTATCCCATCTGGACAAGAGGAGTACCTATGTAAGAATGCTGTTCATTGACTACAGGTCAGCATACAACACCATAGTACCCTCCAAGCTCATCATGCTGGAGGCCCTGGGTTTAACCCCGCCCTGTACAATTGGGGCCTGGACTTTAACAGGCCACCCCCAGGTAGGAAACAACATCTCCACTTCGCTGATCCTCAACACTGGGGCCCCACAAGGGTGCATGCTCAGCCCCCTCCTGTACTCCCTGTTCACCCACGACTGCGTGGCCATGCACGCCTCCAACTAAATCATCAAGTTTGCAGACAACACAACAGTAGTGGGCTTGATTACCAACAATGATGAGACAGCCTACAGGGAGGAAGTGAGGGAACTCAGAGTGTGGTGTCAGGAAAACAACCTCTCACTCAACGTCAACAAAACAAAGAAGATGATCATGGACTTCAGGAAACAGCAGAGGGGGCACCCCCTATCAACATTGAAGGGACAGCAGTGTAGAAGGTAGAAAGCTTCAAGTTCCTCGGTGTACACATCACAGACAAACTGAAATGGTCCACCCACACAGTCAGTGTGGTGAAGAAGGCGCAATAGCGCCTCCTCAACATTAGAAGGCTAAAGAAATGTGGCTTGTCAGCCAAAACCCTGACAAACCTTTACAGATGCACAATAGAGAGCATCCTGTTGGGCTGTATAACAGCCTGGTACGGCAACTGCACCACCCTCAACCACAAGGCTCTCCAGAGGGTGGTGCGGTCTGCACAATGCATCACTGGGGGAAAACTACCTGCCCTCCATGACACCTACAGCACCCGATGTCACAGGAAGGCAAAAAAGACCATCAAGGACAACATCCACCTGAGCCACTGCCTGTTCACACCGCTACCATCCAGAAGGCAAGGTCAGTACATTTGCATCAAACCTGGGACAGAGAGACTGAAAAACAGCTTTTATCTCAAGACCATCAGACTGCTAAACAGCAATCACTAACTTCAGAGGCTGCTGCCTACATTGAGACGCAATCACTGGCCACTTTAAAAAATGGATCACTAGTCACTTTAAACAATGCCATTTTAATAATGCTTACATTACTAATTTCATATGTGTATACTGTATTTTATACCATCTTTTGCACCTTGCACTCGGCTATCACTCATCCATATACAGTTGTAGTCGGAAGTTTACATACACCTTAGCCAAATACATTTAAACCCAGTTTTTCACAATTCCTGACATTTAATCCTAGTAAGGGAATTCCCCCCTGAAATGGACAAAAATGAATGACAAATCATTGGCATTGGACAAACCATATACACGATGTCCAATACCACCCGATGTGGCGTTGATTTGTGTAAAGTTGATTGCAAAATGCCATATGGCAAGTGCCAGTTGTAACACTTCAAAAATCCAACGGTGCGCTCCACCGGGGTTTTTCATATTGGAAATTCAACCCAAGTCAACATCCAAAAGCAACATTTTGAAAAAATGTTTTTTTTTTGTCAAAAACTTATCACCCCTTAAAAAAGTCCTTTTGGACCGTTTTTCGAAATTCTTTCAATTTTTTTGTCAATTACACATGTGTAAGAACTGTATTAATATACTTTTGTCAAATTTTATTATATATTTTTTTATTTTATTACTTGCGCATAAGGCATATGCTTTGTCCATTTGCAATATGATTTCATAGGAAGTCAAAAGTCAAAAGTCAAAAATGTCAAAATTTTGTAAAAAACTTCACACATCCTTAAAGTGCTTTCTGGACTGTTTTTTTTTCTTTTTTTTTTACTTGTGCATAAGTTTTGTCCATTTGCAATATGATTTAATAGGAAGTCAAAAGTCGAAAATGTGAACTTATCACCCTCGTAAAAAAAGTGCTTTCTGGACCATTTTTCGAAATTGTTTCGATTTTAAGACAATTAATCATGTGTAAGAACTGTATGAATATACTTTTGTAAAATGTTATTATCATAATTTTTATTTTTTTACTTGTGCATAAGGAATATGATTTGTCCATTTGCAATATGATTTCATAGGAAGTCAAAAGTCAAAGTCAAAAGTCACTTTTTTTGGGGCCAAAATTGACTGAACTGATGAACTCGGGATGGCCGGGCAGTGATAGTTGTTCCTTTCCATCACTCGTTGTGTTGATTTCATCATGTCCATTTAGTGATGTTTTTTTCACTATTGAATCGTATTTCAAATGCACGTGCATTTGCAATATGTTTCAATGGGCATTTACCATCACGAATTTGGCATGCTCAAAAATCATGCAGAATTGCAAAATTGACTGACCTGATGAACACAGGATGGCCGGGCAGTGATAGTTGTTCCTTTCCATCACTCGTTGTGTTGATTTCATCATGTCCATTTGGTGATGTTTTTTTCACTATTGAATCATATTGCAAATGCATGCGCATTGTTGTGCAACTGGTAACCCAAAAATAAAAATATGGTTGTAAATGCATTTACCGGGACTCCTATTGTCCATGCCCGCTATGGGAGTACCCTACTACGGCCCTCTATCCATGGGTGCCGTCCTGAGTGCTTTATGGACAGTTTAAAATATGACGATGGATGCAGATTGTGATTTTCCTCCGTGCAACTGGTGATTTGAAATGTGCATCTGGTAACCCCAAAATTTAAATACTGTTTTAAATACAGTGCCTTGCGAAAGTATTCGGCCCCCTTGAACTTTGCGACCTTTTGCCACATTTCAGGCTTCAAACATAAAGATATAAAACTGTATTTTTTGGTGAAGAATCAACAACAAGTGGGACACAATCATGAAGTGGAACGACATTTATTGGATATTTCAAACTTTTTTAACAAATCAAAAACTGAAAAATTGGGCGTGCAAAATTATTCAGCCCCCTTAAGTTAATACTTTGTAGCGCCACCTTTTGCTGCGATTACAGCTGTAAGTCGCTTGGGGTATGTCTCTATCTTGCAAAACAGCTCGAGCTCAGTGAGGTTGGATGGAGAGCATTTGTGAACAGCAGTTTTCAGTTCTTTCCACAGATTCTCGATTGGATTCAGGTCTGGACTTTGACTTGGCCATTCTAACACCTGGATATGTTTATTTTTGAACCATTCCATTGTAGATTTTGCTTTATGTTTTGGATCATTGTCTTGTTGGAAGACAAATCTCCGTCCCAGTCTCAGGTCTTTTGCAGACTCCATCAGGTTTTCTTCCAGAATGGTCCTGTATTTGGCTCCATTCATCTTCCCATCAATTTTAACCATCTTCCCTGTCCCTGCTGAAGAAAAGCAGGCCCAAACCATGATGCTGCCACCACCATGTTTGACAGTGGGGATGGTGTGTTCAGCTGTGTTGCTTTTACGCCAAACATAACGTTTTGCATTGTTGCCAAAAAGTTCAATTTTGGTTTCATCTGACCAGAGCACCTTCTTCCACATGTTTGGTGTGTCTCCCAGGTGGCTTGTGGCAAACTTTAAACGACACTTTTTATGGATATCTTTAAGAAATGGCTTTCTTCTTGCCACTCTTCCGTAAAGGCCAGATTTGTGCAATATATGACTGATTGTTGTCCTATGGACAGAGTCTCCCACCTCAGCTGTAGATCTCTGCAGTTCATCCAGAGTGATCATGGGCCTCTTGGCTGCATCTCTGATCAGTCTTCTCCTTGTATGAGCTGAAAGTTTAGAGGGACGGCCAGGTCTTGGTAGATTTGCAGTGGTCTGATACTCCTTCCATTTCAATATTATCGCTTGCACAGTGCTCCTTGGGATGTTTAAAGCTTGGGAAATCTTTTTGTATCCAAATCCGGCTTTAAACTTCTTCACAACAGTATCTCGGACCTGCCTGGTGTGTTCCTTGTTCTTCATGATGCTCTCTGCGCTTTTAACGGACCTCTGAGACTATCACAGTGCAGGTGCATTTATACGGAGACTTGATTACACACAGGTGGATTGTATTTATCATCATTAGTCATTTAGGTCAACATTGGATCATTCAGAGATCCTCACTGAACTTCTGGAGAGAGTTTGCTGCACTGAAAGTAAAGGGGCTGAATAATTTTGCACGCCCAATTTTTCAGTTTTTGATTTGTTAAAAAAGTTTGAAATATCCAATAAATGTCGTTCCAATTCATGATTGTGTCCCACTTGTTGTTGATTCTTCACAAAAAAATACAGTTTTATATATTTATGTTTGAAGCCTGAAATGTGGCAAAAGGTCGCAAAGTTCAAGGGGGCCGAATACTTTCGCAAGGCACTGTACATTTACCAGTACTCCTGTCATCCATGCCCGCTATGGGAGTACCCTACTACGGCCCTCTATCAGTGGGGGCCGTCCTTGAGTGCTTTATGGACAGTTTAAAATATGACGATGGATGCAGATTGTGATTTTCCTCCGTGCAACTGGTGATTTGAAATGTGCATCTGGTAACCCAAAAATGAAAATACTGTTTCAAATACATTTACCGGTACTCCTGTCATCCATGTCCACTATGGGAGTGCCTACTACGGCCCTCTATCAGTGGGGGCCGTCCTGAGTGCTTTATGGACTGTTTAAAAAATTCTGATGGATACGCATTGTTTTCATGATTTCATTATGTCCATTTGTTTATGTTTTCTCACTTTTGCGAAGTCACTGTGCATTTGCAATATGGTTCAATGGGCAGGTACCATCACGAATTTGTCATGCTATAAAAATCTTGCAGGAATGTGAAATTGACTGGCCCGATGAACTCGGGATGGCTGGGCAGTGATTCTGGTTCATCTCAATCGCTCGTTAGGGTTGATTTCAGAATGTCACTTTGGTGATGGTACCTCACTGTTTAAACATATTGCAAATGGACAAGAGTCAAGTGGACAAGAGTCCATCAGTCAATTAGATATCATTCTGACACCAAACTGATACAAACTGACACCAAACCTTTTTTTCCAACTCGTTTAGTAGCCAACTATGACATACTTTCAGGGCTGGCCCAAAATTCACAACGCCTTCGGTTCAAACCATAAAATAAAACATAAAACACGTAGTTATGTTCTAGCTGCGGGTCCATTTCTATGTTATGTGTAGGCCTAGCTGAGGCGACCCCGAATCCCAAGTTTCGGCTCGATAGGTCCTTCGGTGCCCGAGTAAAACCCAAATTGGTGCTGAAAATCCACTTTTTTCCATGCCTTGCTACGGGGTCCTTGAATGAGCTATCGGACAGAAACGTTGGGGTCCGTCTCTATGGGCCGAGCCGGTCGCAATGCACCTAGCCTTGCGTCTCTGAGACTTTTCTAAACGTCGTCATTTTCGTAATGGTCAAAATGAATTGAAGTCATTGCAAATGTACGAGGCTGTTTCTCGGTCCGAGAACCTTCTAGAGCCACGTAACTCACCACGCACTATCGACCGGAGGTCTAGAACAGGTTTCTAAAGTTTCGGAACTCTAGGTCTGACGGTTCTTTTTTAGCTCGAACAAAGCTAACTGTTGCAGCCACTGTCTGTCTCTACGCACCCCAATACGTCCCTCCTTCCAAGTTGTGTGTTAGTGTGATTTAGTTTTCCTTTGAAATTTTATGGGAAAAATGACTGATTTACAGTTCATGGGGGTTGCCTAATCACACATATGAAGTTTTGGACAGATCTGACTTTTTTAACCCTTTGAAACAACCCCTGAGACACCAATTATGGCACTTCCGGTTGGCACAGGAATGGGAATCCAGTATCTGTGTATATACAGTATATGTAAATAGTTGTTTTTTGGGGGGACTTGAAAATATGTATCTAATGAATTTTAGATTTTAGGGTGTTCCATGATGTCATATCCTGTGTTTAATCGATTGGTTGCTTACTGTGTAATCTGCATTGCCATTGGCTAGTTATGACTGGTTAATCACTTTGTTTTTGTCATGATTTGTATTTAATAAGTCAACATAAGTCAATAAGTCAACATCCTCATTGGGGTATGCTCTTACAGAATTATGAGTTTTAAGTCTTTACGTTAAGAACTGACTGATCACAGGGTTGAATGCACTATGTCTATCAAACTGCAGGCAGAGTATGGGTATACACTTTTAGGGTGATTTTAACCACTTCCGGTTGGTCCAGGAAGCTTAGAATCGACACAGGTAGACCTCATAGTGGCCTGATGGACTGTTATCGAAGACAGGTTCATAAGGCATTCATAACCCACATAGGACTGAGGTTGAAATTAGGGGTGCAGGCAATGTATTCCTATGGGGAGAGAAGTCATTGTAATCTGTGAGATCAAAAAACCCTGTTTTACTGTTAAGGGTTAATGCCACACGGTCAAGGTTTGCAAAGATCGGGAGGACCTTAGGAACATTCCTGTGATTGAATTGTCCTTCTAAACCTCATGGTTCCGCCGCTGTAACCCAAAATCAAATGACGTTGTGGTGCAGGCTTCATTTTGGGCCTACTTTTCGAATGGTCGCTGCGCTTAGACCGAGCGAGCTACGGTCAAGCGGGATATCTCGTTGAACTCGGCACGGCCTAGGGATTATGGTAATGCCATTGCCTGCTCTCTGTGTCTTTAAGCACCGCACTTTGTCACTCCATCCTTGCTGTGTGTGTGTGTGAGAGCTTTTCTTTGACATCTGTTGGAGAAATGACTGACTTACAGTTCATGGGGGTTGCCTAATCACACATATGAAGTTTTGAAAAGATCTGACCTTTTTAACCCTTGGAAACAGCCACTATGACACCATTTAAGGCCCTTCCGGTTGGCACAGGAAGCTATAAATAAACTCACATCCTGATTGGGGTATGCCTTTACATAATCCAGAGTTTTAAGTCTTTACGTTAAGAACTCAGTTATATACGGAGGGTTTAGTGAGTGTGTGTTATTTCAGAAAATCATAGAAAATCACAGAAATCTCGCAGAGCTCCGCAGCACACTTTAAAAATATTCGTATGAACACCCTGCAACTGGATCTGTAACTGTTGAAAAAAAACCACTTATCTTTGAACATTCCCAATTTGTCATTGTACGATTTCTCTTAAATGACAATAGATAAATGGCTGGTTCTTTTTATTGACACCAGAGGCTCCTTGACTTTGACGTGAAGTGGAAAAATAATTTCTCTATTTTCATTTTGGACCTTTAATCCCAGAGAAATGGCCATAACTCAAAAACCGTTGAGGCCTAGACGCCATCTTGTTCGGGGCCAACTGCCCATTATGCCAAACCTACGCTCACCAAGTTTCGGCTTCGAAATATTTTCCGTTTTGGAGATAAGGCCCCGTCGTGATTCGTGATGTTTTGTACAATTGCAATATGATTGTGCCCTCTTGTGGGAATTTCCGGTACAGTGGACAAATGACCAAAATTTGATTATTTTATTAAACGGAAACCGAATGTCCGAGAAAGTTCATTCGATGACTTCCCGGTAGGTCCGGCCCTACCACACGGCCCGACGCCGACCGCAAATTTTACAAACGTTTTCGGACGTCTAGTAAGGGACCGTACAGTTGCAATATGGACTTTCTCACTAACTTTACACGAAATGTCAAAATGTTCCCTTAAGGTATGTAAGAATTCCCTGTCTAGGTCAGATAGGATCACCACTTTATTTTAAGAATGTGAAATGTCAGAATAATAGTGGAGAGAATTATTTATTTCAGCTTTTATTTCTTTCATCACATTCCCAGTGGGTCAGAAGTTTGCATACACTCAATTAGTATTTGGTAGCATTGCCTTTAAATTGTTTAACTTGGGTCCAACATTTTGGGTAGCCATCCACAAGCTTCACACAATAGGTTGGGTGAATTTTGGCGCATTCCGCCTGACAGAGCAGGTGTAACTGAGTCAGGTTTGTAGGCCTACTTGCTTGCACACGCTTTTTCAGTTCTGCCCACAAAGGGCTTTGTGATGGCCACTCCAATACCTTGACTTTGTTGTCCTTAAGCCATTTTGCCACCACTTTGGAATTATGCTTGGGGTCATTGTCCATTTGGAAGACCCATTTGCGACCAAGCTTTAACTTCCTGACTGAGTTTGAGATGTTGCTTCAATATATCCACATCATTTTCCTACCTCATGACACCATCTATTTTGTGAAGTGCACCAGTCCCTCCTGCAGCAAAGCACCCGCACAACATGATGCTACTACCACTGTGCTTCACGGTTGGGATGGTATTCTTCAGCTTGCACGCCTCCCCCTTTTTTTCTCCAAACATAACGATGGTCATTATCAGACCAAAGGACATTTCTCTAAAAAGTACGATCTTTGTCCCTATGTGCAGCTACAAAACATAGTCTGGCTTTTTTATGGCAGTTTTGGAGCAGTGGGTTCTTCCTTGCTGAGCAGCCTTTCGGGTTATGTCAATATAGGACTCGTTATGCTGTGAAAATAGATACGTTTGTACATGTTTCCTCCAGCATCTTCACAGGGTCCTTTGCTGTTGTTCTGGAATTGATTTGCACTTGATTCGCACCAAATTGATTCACACCAAAGTACATTCATCTCTAGGAGACAGAACGTGTCTCCTTCCTGAGCAGTATGATGGCTGCATGGTCCCATGGTGTTTCTACTTGCGTACTATTGTCTGTACAGATGAACGTGGTACCTTCAGGCATTTGGAAATTGCTCCCAAGGATGAACTAGACTTGTGGAGGTCAACAATTCTTTTTTCTGAGGTCTTGGCTGATTTCTTTAGATTTTCCCATGATGTCAAGCAAAGAGGCCCTGAGTTTTAAATACATCCACAGGTACTCCTCCAATTGACTCAAATTATGTCAATTAGCCTATCAGAAGCTTCTAAAGCCATGACATCATATTCTGGAATTTTCCAAGCTG
This sequence comes from Oncorhynchus mykiss, assembly GCF_013265735.2. Lineage (NCBI taxonomy): Eukaryota > Metazoa > Chordata > Actinopteri > Salmoniformes > Salmonidae > Oncorhynchus > Oncorhynchus mykiss. The sequence goes on along the minus strand of NC_048585.1, from coordinate 35,860,472 downwards.
GTTAAAGGCACAGTCAACTTAGTGTATGTAAACTTCTGACCCACTGGAATTGTGATACAGTGAATTATAAATTAAATAATCTGTTTGTAAACAATTGTTGGAAAAATGACTTGTGTCATGCACAAAGTAGATGTCCTAACCAACTTGCCAAAACTATAGTTGGTTAACAAGAGATTTGTGGAGTGGTTTGAAAACGAGTTTTAATGACTCCAACCTAAATTGAAGTCTGTAAACTTCCGACTTCAATTGTATATGTATATATTCTCATTCATCCCTTTTAGATTTGTGTGTGTTAGGTAGTTGTTGGGAAATTGTTAGATTACTTGTTAGATATTACTCACTGTCGGAACTAGAAGCACAAGCATTTCGCTAATCTCGCAATAACATCTGCTAACCATGTGTATGTGACCAATAAAACTTGATTTGAAGCAGTAGACATGGCAGCAACGCCAATAAAGAAAATCACATCTACTTCTGACATTTGCCACGCATTTCTAAAAGCTAGCAAATAACAAAATAATACAAGCTCCGCCAGGCTGCCTGTTGTTACCCAAATTCAAAAGAGTGGCAGGCGCCTTGATGCTGTGTTGAACCTCCTCGGCAGTCTCTCATTCCACTCCCCACATAATTTGCTTGCAAGATGCCTCTCAAATGCCAGTTGAATCAGCCGTGTTTCCTCCTGTGCAACATGCTCTGTCTGTGCTCACTGAAACGTTTTTCAATGTTGAAAAAGAGTTCTCGCAAGTTGCCGTGGATGCTCCAAATGTTAATCCCAGCTTCAATGCCATCATCACAGTAGGCATTACTGTTAGAGGCCCTGAGTATCTATCCACAATGCTCTGCCTTTGTCCATTTTTCTTCTCCAGATCGGGCACTTTCAGTCTGTAGAAACTGTCGTGCAACAGTAAGCTCAGCTTCCACAAAGTCCCCTGAAATTAAGTCTAGCAGTGGTTTCACCTTTTCCACACCCATAAAGGTTTCATTATCTGGGTGCAAGGCACACAGGGCCTTAACAAGTTGGAAGTTTCGTTCGTAAAATATCTCCCAGTACAGCATCCATCCAGATTGCTGAAAAACAGTATTTTTCACTCCCTCTCATTATCCTCTTCTTGCTGGCCCATTGTTGTTTCGACCACATATTCTTTCAGATTACTACTCACTACTCTTTTCCGTTTACTTGGAGCGGGGGTGTCCACGTGCTTGTTTTTCCAAAACTCATCAAATTTACTGTCACGTCACAGTTTTTCAATGCAATTGTGGGCGCTGGGGACACCTCGGATGCCAGTGTACAGATCAGTTGCTTCAGCCTGAAGTAACTTGTTAGATTTTATAAAGGCACTCAACGTGGCCAGGTGACCAGTCCATCGCTGCTCAAGCAGCCGTTTCAGTTTCTCTCCCGTATATTGCGAAGCCAGAGTTGGTTTCCTGAGAAACTTGTAAAGGGGATTACATACATTAAAAAAGTAATCCAATGCACCCTCAGAGGACATAGCGTGCACTATGAATAAATGCAGCTGGTGGTTAAAGCAATGCAGATACGGCACTTCCCAATTTAGCTTGTCCTGCACTTTTTCACCTTTTGCATGCCCACATGTTTACCAGACATCACACTGGCCCCATCATAACATTGACCAAGAATCTTCTCAGTGCTAAGGCCAAAATTTGTTAGCTCTGACATCTGACAGGACCAAGTTAGTCAGCGATAAAGCATCACATTCTTTACTTGTTGCCATTAACAGTAGCTTCTCACAAACACGGTTGTTTTCCCCAATGTTACAGAGTACAATTGAAACATTCTCGCACCCAGTTGGGTCTTTAGTCCTATCCCCTTTAAGTGTGTTCCATGAATCACCTACTTCCTTCACAATGTCCTCTGTGACTACCTCACTCATGAGTCCAATTATTTTGTTTGGGATGTTATGAGATGTGTTTGTGGCATTGCAGGGTATTGTGCTTAAGGCACTAGCAAGTTCCTTGTCTTTCCTGAGCGTATAATCTAACATAGCCAGGAATAGTCCACCGCCCCCCTCCCGTCTTGCATCCAACGTTCCCCTGAGAGGAAGCTCGTTGATAGCAAGACATTCCACAATCGATAACACATATGATTTCTTGAAAGCTGTGCAGAATTCACAAGTCTTGAAATCTCCGCTGCCTGTGCATTCCTCAAATGTTCTTTGCTTGATGCGTGCCTCCCCAGTCCCTTGTTGCTATCAATGGCATGTCGCCAGTTATTATATCCAGTTTGGGTGAATGCCTTATTGGCATTAGCATTGAAGCTGATGTTACATTTTCGCCATGGACAGCAGAAAGCTGCATCTGCCTTTGAGGAATATTCTAGCCACTCTGCCTTTGAACCACACACAAAATGCCCGTTTGCTCCCACAGTACGGGCGTGTTGGGTATTTCCCCAGACAAACCTGCGCTGGCTCCTCATCCCCGAGGTTGTCACGCACTAACGGAGGCGTCGGTGGTTGTAATATCCTGGCGTTGCTGCTAGGTTCGGTCTTGGCGGCTGCAGGCCCCTCCTCGGGTTGGTTACCTCCTATATCACCAGGCTGCTGGTGATTAGCGTCGGCTTAGCGACCTTGGCCTCTGTGGCAGGCTTCTCCCCCTCCCTGCCACTTTGATCCGATGCTGCCGTTGTGCCATGGCGAAGCCACTTTTTAATATCCATCAGGCTATCAGCTACCTACCTAACTGTTAACAGCTAAATTCCATCCAGCAGCACGGTGAAACATTTAATTCATTGTACTTAACAAATTGACCCCGCCCTTCTACTGTGAAGGCCAATCAAAATGTTGTTTTTTTCAACTGGTAAAATGTGTATGACGTACGTATGATGCATGCAAGGGAGTTGCATGAATGAAGCATACACAACAAATTGGTTGGGCATGACGAAGGGGGCAAATTATGGAACAGATTAGGGGCACGAAATTCCAACTAAGGGGGCATTGTGGCGCCGGGCCTGATGGACAGGTTCCGAAATTAAAATAATTTCTAAACTACATTAAGTCTTGAGTACAATCAATTTCCTTCACAATGGAAAATAACATCAAATCATTATACATATACATTTGTTATATGTACTGGTTAAAGGGACAATCACTAAGTACTACAGTCTACAAAAAACCTACAGATAAAAATACTATATTGACAGCTGATAGTTATCCCCATCTCCCCCTAAAAAGAGGTTTACCAGTAAGCCAATTTCATAGACTGCATCACATCTGTGACACAGAGAAAGGATATGATAGAAAATCAAATTCTCTCCTAGAGCGTTTTCACTTGAGAGGATACCCCAATAAGCTCAAAAACAAGTTAAAAGCTTGAACAGAAGCCATAACTTAATAAATCCCAACAAAAACAGAATAAATAGTTTTCTGTAAACTATATACTTACTTTCAATGATAGACGTAATGGCATCAGGTCTATTGTCAATAAACACTGGCACATTATCATCAGACTCCTCTTTAAATTCTGCTTATTTTTTTTCTTCACCTACAAACGAGAAATATATCAAAGATATTGGTTAAATCGATGTGGTCAGGATGCTTCCCATGTGGATCTTGTACCTTTTGTAACACCATAAGGAAATGTTCTATCTTTGTATGCCCTCAGACTTCTAGGACCTGTGAGATAAAGTAATGTTTAACTTGCACTTCTAAAGGAGTTATTTATATGTTAGTGTTCTTGAGCCCCTCTTTCAGTGTCTGCACAGCTCACTCAGCTAATCCGTTCAAGGCCGGCGGAAATGGAGAGCTGCGAACATGGCGAATCCCGTTTCTCTGCATGAATTCTTGAAGGTTGTCGCATTGTCTGACACTAGAGAATCAGGCAGACCATAGGTTGCACTACTAAAGGAGAACATAAATCCACTATTAGACGTCAAGATATCACCTCGCCAGTTGCGAGACACTTTAAAAAAGTCTTTATAGAACAATATCATTCTATTCATGAATTGCGTTGCGTCGGGATCGAAAACATTTATCCACGATGTCGAGGAGGTGACTATGACAACAAATTACTCCAAAGATAAGCCATGTTGACATATACATTTGAGCCAGATCCTGCTGGAACAGAATCTGGCACCTCTGTTTTGGACTGTTTCCTGCTGGAACCCATTTCCCAGGATCTGGTACCTCGCGTGGCATGACTAATTATTGCAATGTAAAAATTCTAATAAAACAATCAGAGTTAATTCAAGTTGACTACTCTGTAATTCTCCTGGCTTCCCCCTAAAAAATGTAATGTGAAAACGTGACTGATATTGTAATAATTGGTTTGTGTATGGTTTGCGCAACATTGCCACCCTACTGTATATAGACCAATGCGTGGCTATTGCTATAGTGAGAGAGAAAAGCAAACCTGTATCTCTCACAGAACTAGAATGAAATTCAATTTATGATCTGTTTCTCTGCTCTGATAGCCATAAGCCTGCAACTCTCATCTCTCGAGCATTGCACTTCATCATTTATTTCCTTATAAATGCTGCAGCACCCCTGATAAATTGAAATACATTTGCGAAAGTTATAGTATTACTGCTGTCTGTTCAGAAATACATTTAATAATTCAGAATACTACAATAGAAGTAAGGCCTATAATTTAGCATATCAACAGCGTATTTAAGAAATTAATAGCTTATTTTTAAAATTTGCCTAGCTGTGGATTGTGTGTATCTGTAACGTTTCTCCTCTTCGTCTGAGGAGGAGTAGGAAGGATCGGACCAATATGCAGCGTGGTAAGTGTCCATGTTAATTTACTAGAACTGAACACACAAAACAAAATAACAAAGTGAATGAAAGAAACAAAACAGTCCTGTCAGGTGAAACAACACACTAAACAGAAAATAACTATCCACAAATCATAGTGGGAAAACAGGCTACCTAAGTATGGTTCTCAATCAGAGACAACGATCGACAGCTGCCTCTGACTGGGAACCATACCAGGCCAAACACAGAAATACAAAACCTAGAACAAAAACATAGAATGCCCACCCCAACTCACACCCTGACCAAACTAAAACAGAGACATACAAAGGGAACTAAGGTCAGGATGTGACAGTATCCCAATCACAAGGCATGTCTACAGTTGGGAACGTGCCTTAAATCTGTCAGTGAACAAACAGCATGCATCCAAAATAGGTATTTCACAATATTTTAAATGTACTGAATAAAAATAAAGGCAACATGCAACAATTTCTAAGATTTTATTTACTGAGTTACTGTTCATATAAGGAAATCAGTCACTTGAAATAAATAAATTAGGGCCTAATCTATGGATTTCACATGACTGAGTCCGGTTGGACGTACTACCAAATTCTCTAAAATGACAGAGGCAGCTTATGGTAGAGATATCTCTCACAACAGCTCTGGTGGACATTCCTGCAGTCAGCATTGCCAATTGCACACTCCCTCAAAACTTGAGACATCTGTGGCATTGTGTTGTTTGACAAAAATTTATATTTTAGAGTGACATTGCATTGTGCCCAGCACAAGGTGCACCTGTGTAATGATCATGTTGTTTAATCACCTTCTTGATATGCCACACCTGTCAGGTGGATGGATTATCTTGGTAAAGGAGAAATGCTCACTAACAGGGATGTAAACAAAGTTGTGCAAAACATTTGAGAGAAATAAGCTTTTTGTGCATATGGAACATTTCTGGGAACTTTTATTTCAGCTCATGGGACCAACACTTTACATGTTGCATTTATATTTTTGTTCAGTGTACAATCGCAGGAAAACACAGGTTGGAAAGACTAATCTGACTGTAGGCTACCAAGTTATCAACTTCCAAATAGAACTATTGAGCGAACAACATTGTTTTGCAAAGGAAAACAAGAGAGATAAGCTTTGGCACGAGCGTAGTGGCCATTGGCGGTGAGTGAACACCACACCATTGGGTGAGTCAGTGAAACCGGAAAACTTTTTTAGGAATATAATTTCCTACTCATATTATACAATATGTGTGTCTCCACACACCTAACCCTAGGTTATTGATGGATTCAAGACAAGGTTGTTCTTATTGATCTCAGATTCTTAGTTTGTCGGTTTGTCAGTGTCAAAGTAGCCTGTAATTTCAAACATTTGTGAAGAATTCAAAAAAAGATTCTGCTAAAGTCTCCAGTCATCTAGCCCGATGTAGAAATGCGTTTATAAAGGCCACATTTTTCCCAGAACCTAGGTTACAAAAATAATTTCCCCATGTATGCAACTTCTGCAAGCGCCTCTACTCTACTGCTCTATGCCAGTACACAAAAGCGATGAAAATGCATGCAAGGGTCTATTATAAAAGGTGATTATAAAGGTGGTTCCAGTACCTCAGAGGCTCCCAGGTCACCCCACCTCTTGGGCTCACTTTTTGTCCCAGCCCCCTTTGTCCCAGCCCTGAATTTACAACATAAACATTAAGCAACACACACACACACACACACACTTCTAAGATGGTTGTTAAACTGGATTCAGCAAAAATATTACTGACTAGCATCTCCTGAATACCTTACTTTAGATAAGTGGGACTTAAACAACATCAACACCAGTACCCGCATGTTTAAATCTGCAGGAGGGAACTGCAGTGCTCTGTGCTTGCACACAATCCTTTTTGAAACTAATCTTTGAAGTGCATCCTGATGGTGGAAATTGCTTCTGTGCCTCTATTTATAGATTGGTAATGCACTGGAGGTTGCACCTTCCATCTCTGCACCAACATCTGCCTCAGCACACTGGCTTATCAAACATGGAGGACACAGGCATCTAATATTGTGGATTGGCACGGAATCCTACAGATTTTTTCACCCCTTTTTGACTATTTCCTATGTACCTTCCATCTTATTCATAAAAGCTTTGATGTTTCTTGCCCTACATGCACTAATGAGTTTTTGTCCCCACTCAACTTGCCTTTACTTTTTAATGCAGTGTTTTGGGACCCCAAGGGGTGCACATTTTGTTTTTGCCCTAACACTACACTCAAAGCTTGATGATTAGTTGATTATTTGAATCAGCTGTGTAGTGCAAGGGCAAAAACCAAAACGTGCACCCCTTGAGGTCCAGAGGACTGAGTTTGGCTTTGAACGGCATTTTAGCCAATCAGATTGCAGATTTTCTCCAAGCCTGTCTATATTTTCTCAAGATTTCCACATTTGCAAATTGCCTGACTTTGTATATGACATATTGTTTTCCATGTCTTGTTGGAAGAAAAGCTAGATCCTTCATTTATATAAAAATATCATGGTATTTCAATTAACCTAGCTAGTTAAGACAACTAACTAGATGGTAGGACTTAATATAATTTTCCATTTTAAATCAAGATGAATCCTAATGTTGTTTTATAACAAAAGTTATCTGATAAAGAAAAAAAAAAATCAATTGTCCTACTGTAATATGCCCAACACATATGCAGCTACTTTTACCAGCCTTCATCATGTAAAGCCCAGTTTCACAGTCAATTTAAATCATGCGCCAACAAGTCTTAATATAAACATTGTGACATAAAATGTATGTAATGTATTGTTTAGACTTTTGGTATATCAACCTTCACACAAAAAGGTCAGGCTTACCAACTTGCCAATCACGAACGTCATCAGGGAAATGACCTGACCAAGGTGCAGCGTGGTGAGTGCACATTCCTTTTTATTATGAATGTCGCCAACAAAACCAAGAAACAACAAAAACGCCGGTGACGCTTACTAGGGCTATACAGGCCACTAACAAAGTCAACTACCCACAACTAAGGTGACAAAACAGGCTGCCTATGTATGATTCCCAATCAGAGACAACGATAGACAGCTTGAGAACCATACCCGGCCAAAACATAGAAACAGAAAACATAGAAATAAAGAAACTAGAATGCCCACCCTAGTCACACCCTGGCCTAACCAAAATAGAGAATAAAAGCCTCTCTATGGCCAGGGCATGACAGTACCCCCCCAAAGGTGCGGACGGCTGGAGGCTCCGGACTGGAGACAGTCATTGGAGGCTCCGGACTGCGGATCCATACTGGAGGCTTCGTGCCATGGATCCTCACTGCAGTCTCCGGGCCATGGACCATTACAGGAGGCTTCGTGCCATGGATCATCATTGGAGGCTTCGTGCCATGGATCATCACTGGAGGCTTCGTGCCATGGATCATCACTGGAGTGAGGAGATGTATAGGCAGCCTGGTGCGTGGAGCTGCCACAGGGCTTACCAGGCTGGGGAGACATACAGGAGGTCTGGTTCTGTGAGCAGGCACGGTACTCACCAGGCTGGGGAGACATACAGGAGGCCTGGTTCTGTGAGCAGGCACAGGACTCACCAGGCTGGGGAGACATACAGGAGGCCTGGTTCTGGGAGCAGGCACAGGACTCTCCAGGCTGGGGAGACATACTGGAGGCTTGGTTCCTGGAGGAGGCACCGAATACACTGGACCGTGGAGGCGCACTGGAGGTCTTGAGCGTAGAGCCTGCACAACCCGTCCTGGCTGGATGGTTACCTTCGCCCGGCAAATGCGGGACGCTGGCACAGGACGCACTGGGCTGTGCAGACGCACCGGAGACACAGTGCGCTGGGCCGAAGAGACGCACTGGAGGCCAGGCGCGCTGAGCCGGCACCATCTGTCCCCACTCTAGCCCGTCCAATGCGGGGAGCTGGAATGTAGCGCACCGGGCTGTGAACGCGCACTGGAGACACCGTCCACCGCATAACACGATGCCTGACCAGTACCACGCTCCTTACGGTAAGCACGAGGAGTTGGCTCAGGTCTGAATCCTGACTCTGCCAGTGGCCTCCCGGTCTTTCGTGCCATCCTTCCACCTGCTCCCATGGCAGGCGATCCTTTGCCGCCAGGATCTCCTCCCACGTCCAGGATCCTTTCCCATTCAGGATGTCCTCCCATGTCCATTCCTCCAGAAAACGCTGCTCCTCCTGGCCACGCCGCTTGGTCCGTTTGTGGCAGTTCTTTCACGGCTCTCGTCGTAATGAGGATCGGACCAAAATGCAGCGTGGTAAGTGTTCATGATTCTTTATTAACCAAAACACGTGAACAAAATAAAAGTGAACAAACCGAAACAGTTCTGTAAGGTGCATAAACTATACAGAAAACAACTAACCACAAAACACAGGTGGGAAAACAGGCTGCCTAAGTATAATTCCCAATGATAGACAGCTGTCCCTGATTGAGAACCATACCCGGTCAAATATAGAAATAAAGAAACTAGAATGCCCACCCTAGTCACACCCTGGCCTAACCAAAATGGAGAGAAAAAGCCTCTCTATGGCCAGGGCGTGACATTGCCAAAACGGTACTCTCTGTCTTTCATAAAACCATCATGAGCAAAGTGCTAGCTAATCTACCAGACCCAGTATTTGTTTGCATATTTCTGAGTGTAACATTTAACTCTTTATGACAATACATACATCATAAGGCATTTCTTTGAGGTCCTAGTTACACCCTAATGCAGGGGTTTGAAACTCCCGGTTACGCTGGCTTGCAAAGTGATGTGCAATTCCTATTGGAATCCAGCTAGTGTGAAGACATCCAACAATTGGAACTTTTAATCACCCAGAACCTGCATTGAGAATGATTGCCAGGGTAAAAAAAAATAATGACTAATGAAGCTACCTAAATCATATGAACTGGAACAACCATCTCAGTAACGGATACAACAAGTCTAACTACTAACAGATTGGATTAGTTTAGAAAAATTGTATTTATCTTTGTGCAGCATAAGATTAATCAACCAATCAATGTACATGGAAAAAAACACAGGTATTAAGACAAACAATTCTGAAAAACAATGTGCAATAGAGCATGCTGGGAAACATGATAATGATTGGTATGGTTTTGAGAAAACATACACTTGTAGCTTGTTCAAATTCAACATACAATTATTAGGCAACCAGCTGCAATAGGATGGTGAATTATCTCAACATTTGGACATATAGCTGGATCTTCCAAAGACAAACATGAATTTGTAATTCAACTCAACAAGTTTTTGTACATTCAGCTCACTGTGGGCAAAGTTTGTTAAGTGAACAAATGTTCACATATTAGCTCAATTTCTTGTCCTTCTGAAGTCCAACCAACTCACAGAATAATACTGATTGAGCAATTGGTTAAGTTGGCTTTTTTTTACAGTGTGTACAGTACAAAGACACTGTTTTAAAGAGAGTTGTTATTGACAATATTGATGGATGCCACAACGTGACAACAAGGTATGACATTCTACAAATATGACTATAACAACTGCAACTAAAACCCTGAATACAAGCTACGACTTTCACTATTTTAGTCTCTATTTTGCAGAAACTATAATTATGGGATATTTACACACAATGGTTTTATATGAGGGTGGTTAATGTATCGCCAAGCAATGTCCATATGAAATGTATAGTGAGTCAGGTGTTGTGAGAAATGCAGCAAGGAATGAAAAGGTAAGAAGTCAGCAATAAAGAATATGGCATTGAGAATTACAAAGACTAGTCCTTGAAAACATGGGAATACATGGTCTTGTAAAGCTGCCAATATTTAATTTGTACTGTACATTGGGCAATGTAAATACCTTGAGTCTAAGGAGGGAACAGATAGCTACAAGATCCACCCTTTGGTGTTCATAGACCTCAAATAGATGGATAGGTGTAAGTAAGCATACATTGGCTTCACCGAGGCTCCGATTGGGTAAGTGGAATAACATTCTGTCATGTTTCTTTCACATATCTAGTCATTCCATATCTCTGAAAACCAAGGGACTAGGGTAATGGGCTAGTGACCAAAATTAAAACTATAAACTTGCCAACATATCACATCGCTATGCTTGGCAGAGAAGATGGTCATGCATTGATTGACTTGTAGAGTAGGGGCACAATCTAAAAATGTGGGCCTGGAATACTAATAATGGGGAGGATGTGGATCAGTAACTGAGGTTGTCTCTGCATGTGCTGCCTCACCAATGGGAGTGAAGGACAAGGAGAGAAAGGTATACAGGAAGAAATCATACTGTAGTTCCACAGGAACATTCAAACTAGATAGTGCATCTGGCTTGTAAGCCACTGACATGTCTTGCCATGAGGCCAATGAGGCTAGCCATAAAATGACCTTGGACTGTGATATTATCATGCTTTGGTCAAGTGCCTGTTCCACATTCTATCACGTGTGTGCACTCAGTAGTAATGTATGAGGTAGTGGTAGTATCTGGAATGTGTACACTGATATGTGAGAAATGTCCTTTTTTGATGCCCTTTACGCACAATGTGTATGGTGGGTGACCCCATGAGCCACAGTCAGACCTCTGCGTGGGCAAAAGTCAACCATGTCCCCTTAAACTGCACAGCTATCAGATTAAGGGGATTAATTGAAAGAGATGACCTTGAAAGTTTGAACTCTTAGCCTGTTGAGCTATGACCCCTATGGCTAGTGTTGCCAAGCCTTGACATTTGGGTCAAAACAATTACTGACTTGTGCTGCTGCCTATTCATAGACCACTCAGTGCAAAATAGAAACCCCTCTTAATCAGCAAACCCTAGGATCTAATGAGTGGGGTTGGCTTGCTATAGATGTGATACTGTACATGTGCCTACAGTAGCAAAATAAAATATTCAACTAACAACAGCCTTTCTACACTTTATGCATATTTGTCACGTTCTGACCTTTATTTTCTTTGTTTTGTATTTATTTAGTATGGTCAGGGCGTGAGTTGGGGTGGGCAGTCTATGTTTGTTTTTCTATGATTTGGGGATTTGTATGTTTCGGCCTAGTATGGTTCTCAATCAGAGGCAGGTGTCATTAGTTGTCTCTGATTGAGAATCATACTTAGGTAGCCTGGGTTGCACTGTTTGTTGTGGGTGATTGTCTATGTTAGTTGCTTGTGTCAGCGCAGGTCTCATTTATAGCTTCACGGTCGTTATTTGTTTATTGTTTTTGTATAGTTTGTATTCAGTGCTTTCTTTTATTAAATATTCATCATGAATGCATACCATGCCGCATTTTGGTCCTCCGATCCTTCTCGCCTCTCCTCTTCAGATGAAGAGGAGGACGACCGTGACAATATTCCTGTTTTCTAAACTGAGAATGTGACATTACTACTGTAACCAGATGGGATAATACTGGTTAATAGTACATTTATAATTAGCATAATCACAGGCTTATTATATACAACTCGAGCACAGTTTCCAACTCCCACTTTACATGACTGGCGACATGACTTCTAGGTCTCAGGAAGGCGATGCATTGAGCCATATGCTACATCCACATCCCTTTGATCTCCTTCTCCAGCAGCAACCCCTGCAGCTGTGTAATCCAAGCCATGGCCATTGTTTTATATCAGGTGGCATCACTCCTATGCGGCACTCCCTCAACCAACCTGTCTTGTAGGTCGATGAACTCATATTCAAAATGGAATATTAGAAAGCACTCGCCATATAACATTTTTACATAGTTCCTAATTTCTGAAATTACTTACTGTGCTCTCGTATGACTCTCTATGAAACAGGCAGAATATCTATCTAAATTACTACGCACGTTGTGACAGTAATTTTATAATATGCAATTGTGAAAAAATAAAACAAAATGGTGTCTCTGTACTTTAATATACTATTTATATTTTTGACAACTTTTACTCCACTGCATTACTGAAGAAAATATGAACTTGGGCCGTAGGCAGACCTGGCTCTCACAGGAAACTTCAATGCTTTTTGTCAACTTGTCAATCGTGTCATTTCTGGTCACAACTTGCAGACTTGTTTACTGTGCGTTTTTGTTGCTAACCTTACTTGGCTACCTAACAACTTTACGTTTTTTACTTTTTAATTACCTTTTATATTTTTAGTTTTTCCCTCACTCAACTTTTTTTCATTCAACTTTTTCACTCCGGACGCTTTATCTGGACCTCCAACAGCCGAAGCTAAGTAGTAACATTAACACGATGCCTTCTAATTGTAGTCGCTGTACTCATAATATACAGGAGAACGATTGCCTTACAGCGAGGATAGCTGTGCTGCAAGCCCAGCTTCAGATGCAATCGTTAGGCAAGGGTAATTTCAGTATGGGAAAGGATGAAACAGTGTCTGTGCCACCAGTAAGTACAGATAGTAATATAAATCCCCTCGCACGGTCCCCGCAGCCGGACAACTTTCTCATGGCTTCTGGAGGGAAATGCTGTAGGAATGCTTAACCAGTGTCGCTCATTCAGCCGACAGAATCTTTCAAACGGTTCTCCCCATTAAGCAGCGAGTCGGAGTCAGAGGCCGAGCCTCTGGTCTCTACTCCTCCCGTTATAGGCTCTGAGATACCGAAGCCTCCCACCATTAGCTCTGACAAAATGAAAACCCTAGTCATTGGCGACTCCATTACGCGCAGTATTAGACTTAAAACGAATCATCCAGCGATCATACACTGTTTACCAGGGGGCAGGGCTACCGACGTTAAAACCTGTAGGGGCAGTATTTTCATTTTTGGAAAAAATATTTTGTCAGGACAAGATGCTAGAATATGCATATAATTGACAGCTTTGGATAGAAAACACTCTAACGTTTCCAAAACTGTAAAGATATTGTCTGTGAGTATAACAGAACTGATGTTGCAGGCGAAAGCCTGAGAAAAATCCAATCCGGAAGTGCCCCAGGTTTTGAAAGCGCTGCGTTCCAATGAGTCCCTATTGAGCTGTGAATGTGCCATCAACGAGCTTACGCTTTCTACGTATTCCCCAAGGTCTCTACAGCATTGTGACGTAGTTTGCGTTATGCTAATTAGTGTCAGGCGGTGATTACGCTCCTGCATGCGGGATGGGGAGTCAGTAGAGGTTTTAATCTTAAACCACAAAAATGCTTATTTGACCACAAAATCTCATCAATCCTTAAACTGACCCAATGGTCTTGAGCCAGATCAACATGTGCGTTCCACAATAACAGTCAGCCTACCTGGGTTCAAATACTAATTGTTAAGGACATTTAAAACAAAGTACTTTTAGACTTTTACTCAAGTAGTATTTTACTGGGCGAGTCATTTTCTATTAAGGCATCTTTACTTTTACGCATATGACAATTTAATACTTTTTCTACCACTGTTCCTGCAATAATTATGTGCAAGCACATCAGTGACTTCATCAATTGCTTAGCTGACTTGTGGATACTGACATAGCTTACTATCTTAGTAGCTATATCTTTACTGACATACATGCATGCATAGCTTGTTTAATTACCCTGAGGTTGTAGACATGCTTTTCCAAAATTAAGAGGGACCGGTATCAGAAATCAGTCCTGTTATCTAATGGGGTTGTACATCAGGGTATGTATTGTCATGAGAACGTTCAGAAAAATGGCTGAACTGAATTCCTGTCTCATCATTACTGAATTGTTATAAAGATGTGGTTATGAAACTCACAAGACATAACAAAAGATAGGCGACGAGTAAGTCACTATTCTGCCTCGCCCCAAAAAATTTAAAACTGTTATTTTCTGTGGTACAGTCGAGCCTAATGTTAGCACAGTGTATTGCTAGCAGCGGCAAGTGCATATCCGACCTAGCTAAAAGAGATTTAGCATCGTCAAGGATAGCAGAAAAGGATTTGAGGCAGGCGTCAGAGTGGAATAACAACGTGGTTTCAAAGGGAGGAACATGATGTGTAAAGGAAAGGACAGAGGAAAGGAAATGTATTCAACTGTGAAGACTAACTTTGGAATTAACTGCTTAATAAGCAATATTGAGGATGAAATGTCAGTGAGTGAAGTGAATGAAGATCACGCGACTGAGGAAAATATTCCCTTGCTAGAAGGGCAGTCAGTGCATACGGAGGTTGACAATGGGGCAGCTGTATCTCGTGTCAGACTGAGTCTACAAAAAGCCACTGAAACACTTTCCACTTCAACCAGCACACACAGGTGAATCAGTCGTCGTGAGAGGTCTCACTGAGGTCACAGTTCAGTTAAATGGACAAACTGAAAAGCTGATACTCTACATCGTGAAAGGAGACTATCCATCACTACTGAACGTTCGTGGCTAGAGAAAATCACACTGGACTGGCCATCAGTGCTTACAATGACACATGGAGACACAGGCCTACCCACCATCTTAAAGAAACATGGAGGAGTCTTTAATGGAGAGCTGGGTAGCATGAAAGTTAACTTAGCATTAAGCAATGGAGACGGTCAGCGTGAGTGAATGGGCTACACCCATCGTACCAGTCCTTAAGAAGGATGGTGGATTCAGGATACTGTATGTGGAGAATTTAAGTAGTATCTGCTCCCATACATCAACAACCTTTTCGTGGGCTTAGCTGGGGGTCAAAAGTTCAGCAAAATCTACCTATGCCAAGCGTACTTGCAGATGCACATGGATGAAAAGTCAAAGCTGCTGACCGCCACGACAGGTACTGTCGTCTACCGTTTGGAATCACAAGTGCGCCAACGCTGTTGCAGAGGGAAATTGACAAAATCTTGAGTATATTTCCAGGAGTACAATGCTACCTGGATAGCATCCTCCAGAACTTGGATGCGACCTTAAAGAGATTGAAGGACTATGGACTGCAAGTTTGTAAGGACTTGCAGTCTGTAGTTGAATACCTCAGACACATAATTGATAATACGGCTTTCATAAGTCTTCTGTCCAAGGTCAAGGCTATCTTGAACGCTCCAGCTCCTCAGAACGTCAGTTAACTACGTTCTTTCCGGTGGTTACTGAATGATTTTGAACACTTTATCCTGAGTTTAGCAACACAACTGAAGCCACTGCATCAGTTGCTTTGTCAGGACAAAACGTGGAAATGGACAGAACAATGCAAGGAAACTTTTGTGAAGAACACCAAGTAAACACTGCTGAAATTTGAGGCACTAACGTATTTCGAACTGTCATTGCCCATCCAACTGGTGTGTGGAGCTGGTCCATATGGTGTGGGAGCAGTCATGTCCCATATTCAAACCTCAGAACACAAAGAGTCAAATCAAACGTTGTGAACTGAGTCAAAGGACAGCACTTTCAATCATGGAGAAACTGTCTTAGCTAGGAACTACCTCAACGGACCAAAGTGGGTTCCTGCAACAGTCATTGCTCATACTGGTCCTATGTCCTACACTGTCCAGACTGCAGAGGACATCATCTGGAAAAGGGACACAGATAAACTACTATTGAGGAAAGCAACACAGACAGAACCACCAGTATTGAATGGTCCAGAACTGTTACTGTGTGACACTCTGACTCATCATCACCGTCATCACCTAGGGGTTCACATTCACTTTCTCAGGACACGGACTCACACAAGTACATGACAAGACTGTGACACAGGCTACTCACATGCCTACACCTGTGTCAATGCCACAGTCCAAAGATGTTGTTGAGAGTCAGGTTGTCCACCGTTACCCTACTATTGGGAGGAGGTCAGAGAACTGGCATTGTGGTGTCAGGACAACAACCTCCCTCAAGGTCAGGAAGACAAAGGAGCTGATCGTGGACTATGGGAAGCGGAGGGCCGGGAATGCCCTTATCCACATCTATAGGGCTGTAGTGAAGCAGGTCGAAAGCTTCAAGTTCCTCGATGTCCAAATCACGAAGGATCTATCATGGCCCACACACACCAACACAGTTGTGAAGAAGGCACGACAATGCTTCTTCCCCCTCAGGAGGCTGAAAAGATTTGGCATGGGCCCTCAGATCCTCAAAGTTCTACAGCTGTACCATTGAGAGCATCTTGACTGGCTGCATCACCACCTGTTATGGCAACCGCTTGGCATCTAACCACAAGGCGCTACAGAGGGTAGAGCTTACTGCTCGGTACATCACTGGGGCCGAGCGCTCCGCCTTCCAAGACCTCTACACCAGGCGGTGTCAGAGGAAGACCCTAAAAATAGTCAAAGACTCCAGCCACCCAAGACAGACTGTTCTTTCTGCTATCACACGGCAAGCGGTACAGATATACCAAGTCTGGAACAAACAGGACCCTGAACAGCATCTTGCCTCATGCCATATGACTGCTAAATAGTTAGTTAAATGTGACCGACCGGCTCGATTCGGTATAACATAGCAAAATTGTAAACGTTTTTTTTTTTTTTTACATTGGATAAAAGTAGTGTATCACACACTACAGTTGAGGAACAATGGGAAAGTCATTTTGCTTTGAAAGTTGATAAACTTGTTACCTCACTTTTGAGAAAGTCCCTTGAATGTTTTGGTAAACCTACTGGAGAGCTCTTTTTGTCTACACTCATTCAGTATTGTTTACATCCTCTTAAAAGCCTTTACCCCCACCCATCTCTTTAAAGATTCACATGTGAAGCCATGTACTAAACAACCAAAGATTTCAAGACTAAAGGCTGGTTTACACTACGTCTATCGACATTTGTCACAGTGACATCATGAACATTCTGTTGTCCTCCGACATCAAACTTGTCATTGTCGTCATGAAAAAGAAACACAAAAACTACAGGCTGCATGACACCAAATGCTATTTGGTGGTCCCAAATAGCATAACTGGCGTATTTTAACACCAATAAAACCACACGCTTAGAAATTAATTTAGTATATGTCAATCTTGCAAACCAGGCAACTAAAAGCAACTTTCTAAACAATGTTTTGGTTTGTTTCTAGCTTGTTAGCTAGCTAGCTAGCTAATGTTAAGTTCGCTGACAACGTGTTCTCTTTAGCTAATTTGTTTTCATTATTAGAGGAAAATAAGATCATTATTTACAAGTTCATGGCAAGCCAATTACAGAATTGTGAATGTGATGAAATAAAAGCAGTGCATTGTAGAGGACAATTTTAAACTTGGACACGGTCTCGTTGGCCTAACGTTATATTCTTATATTTGACTTTGGTGCAGGTCATGTTCTTCCAGTATATGTATGTACTGTACTCTATATCATCTACTGCATCTTTATGTAATACATGTATCACTAGCCACTTTAAACTATGCCACTTTGTTTACATGCCCTACATTACTCATCTCATATGTATATACTGTACTCAGTACCATCTACTGCATCTTGCCTATGCCGTTCTGTACCATCACTCATTCATGAATCTTTATGTACATATTCTTTATCCCTTTACACTTGTGTGTATAAGGTAGTAGTTTTGGAATTGTTAGGTTAGATTACTCGTTGGTTATTACTGCATTGTCGGAACTTGAAGCACAAGCATTTCGCTACACTCGCATTAACATCTGCTAACCATGTGTATGTGACAAATACATTTGATTTGATTTGATTTGATCTCATGGTAAACACATACTACATCAAATAAAATCTAAGTTGATTTGGTCACATGCACAGGATACAGAAGGTGTAATGAAATGGTTACTTACATGGAGTCTTTTGTTTAGACATGTAGCTAGCTAGCTAGTTAAACAATTAACCATAATCCCAACTCATAATGTTACTGCCTTGCATGAATCTGTAGGTAGCTAACCAACAAGGTTCAATGTTAGCTAGCTAGCTAACATTAGGCTACAACTAGCAATGCAAATGGCTCTGAGATACGAATAATATTATTACACAGATCATACATGTAACGTTAGCTAGCAAGCCGCTTGCCAGCTAACATTAGCACGCTTTAACTTGAAATGAAAACGACTTTCTGACTAAATTAGAAAAGTATAATATCTGAAAATGTAGCTAGCTAGACTTTTACTGTATACATGGCAGGACGTTTCTCCATCTCTGTCACGGATGCCATGGTTACCCTTAGTTTGAAGATGTAATCCGGAGACAGGTGTTTTATACAGCAGCCTTCTGTGTGTTCTTTTCGACTCCTGCATATTTGCAATCAAACGGCAGAATTTTCTCGATTTCCTTAGCTATCATACTCTAAATTCACCGGGCATTCCACTTATTTCAAAACTCAGTCCTCCAGAAAGTTGAGACCAAACCAAACTCATCTCTTGGCATGTCCAGCCCACACATTATCTCAGCCAATCATGGCTAGCGAGAAGATTCCTTTCTTTTTCAGTGGCTAAGCCAACTAGTGTTACGGTGAGTGAATGAGGACCCAAAAGCGAATTAACTTAAACAGAGCTTCTTTAATAACCAAACATAGGTAGGCTCAGATAGACCGGCAGATTCCGACAGGACAGGACAAGGTTACAGCAAACATGACGATAGTCTGGTTCAGGCATGAAACACAACAAACAAGAATCCGACAAGGACAGGAACAAAAACAGAGAGAGATATAGGGACCTAATCAGAGGGAAAAAGGGAACAGGTGGGAAACGGGGTGAATGGGTAGTTAGGAGGAGACAAGGCACAGCTGGGGGAAAGAGGAGGAGAAAAGGTAACCTAACAACGACCAGCAGAGGGAGACAGGGTGAAGGGAAAGGACAGAAACACACAACATGACAATACATGACAGTACCCCCCCACTCACCGAGCGCCTCCTGGCGCACTCGAGGAGGAAACCTGGCGGCAACGGAGGAAATCCTCGATCAGCGCACGGTCCAGCATGTCCCGAGAGGGAACCCAACTCCTCTCCTCAGGACCGTACCCCTCCCAATCAACGAGGTACTGGTGACCACGGCCCCGAGGACGCATGTCCAAAATCCTGCGGACCCTGTAGATGGGTGCGCCCTCGACAAGGATGGGGGGGGGGGGGAAGACGAGCGGGGGCGCGAAGAACGGGCTTAATACCGGAGACATGGAAGACCGGGTGGACGCGACGAAGGTATCGCGGAAGAAGAAGTCGAACTGCGACAGGATTAATGACCCGAGAAATACGGAACGGACCAATGAACCGCGGGGTCAACTTGCGAGAAGCCGTCTTAAGGGGAAGGTTCTGAGTGGAGAGCCAAACTCTCTGACCGCGACAATATCTAGGACTCTTAGTTCTACGCTTATTAGCAGCCCTCACAGTCTGCATTCTCGATGATGATTTGTGCCGTCTCTTTAGCAGAAGGAAGCTTAGCAAGGGGAATGAAATGAGCCGCCTTAGAGAACCTATCGACAACCGTAAGAATAACAGTCTTCCCCGCTGACGAAGGCAGTCCGGTGACAAAATCTAAGGCGATGTGAGACCACGGTCGAGAGGGAATGGGAAGCGGCCTGAGACGGCCGGCAGGAGGGGAGTTACCGGACTTAGTCTGCGCGCAGACCGAACAAGCAGACACGAAACGACGCGTGTCATGCTCCCGGGTGGGCCACCAAAAACGCTGGCGAATGGAAGCAAGCGTACCCCGAACGCCAGGGTGGCCGGCTAACTTGGCAGAGTGAGCCCACTGAAGAACGGCCAGACGAGTAGGAACGGGAACGAAAAGAAGGTTCCTAGGACAAGCGCGCGGCGACGGAGTGTGAGTGAGCGCTTGCTTTACCTGCCTCTCAATTCCCCAGACAGTCAACCCGACAACACGCCCCTCAGGGAGAATCCCCTCGGGGTCAGTGGAGGCTACTGAAGAACTGAAGAGACGAGATAAAGCATCAGGCTTGGTGTTCTTAGAGCCCGGACGATAAGAAATCACGAACTCGAAACGAGCGAAAAACAGCGCCCAACGCGCCTGACGCGCATTAAGTCGTTTGGCAGAACGGATGTACTCAAGGTTCCTATGGTCAGTCCAAACGACAAAAGGAACGGTCGCCCCCTCCAACCACTGTCGCCATTCGCCTAGGGCTAACCGGATGGCGAGCAGTTCGCGGTTTCCCACATCATAGTTACGTTCCGACGGGGACAGGCGATGAGAAAAATACGCGCATGGGTGGACCTTGTCGTCAGAGAGGGAGCGCTGAGAAAGAATGGCTCCCACGCCCACCTCTGACGCGTCAACCTCGACAACGAACTGTCTAGAGACGTCAGGTGTAACAAGGATAGGAGCGGATGTAAAACGATTCTTGAGGAGATCAAAAGCTCCCTGGGCGGAAACGGACCACTTAAAGCACGTCTTGACAGAAGTAAGGGCTGTGAGAGGAGCTGCCACCTGACCGAAATTACGGATGAAACGACGATAGAAGTTCGCGAAGCCGAGAAAGCGCTGCAGCTCGACGCGTGACTTAGGGGCGGGCCAATCAATGACAGCTTGGACCTTAGCGGGATCCATCTTAATGCCTTCAGCGGAAATAACAGAACCGAGAAATGTGACGGAGGAGGCATGAAAAGTGCACTTCTCAGCCTTCACAAAAAGACAATTCTCTAAAAGGCGCTGGAGGACACGTCGAACGTGCTGAAGATGAATCTGGAGTGACGGTGAAAAAATCAGGATATCGTCAAGGTAAACGAAAACAAAGATGTTCAGCATGTCTCTCAGGACATCATTGACTAATGCCTGAAAGACAGCTGGAGCGTTAGCGAGGCCGAAAGGAAGAACCCGGTATTCAAAGTGCCCTAACGGAGTGTTAAACGCCGTCTTCCACTCGTCCCCCTCCCTGATGCGCACGAGATGGTAAGCGTTACGAAGGTCCAACTTAGTGAAAAACCTGGCTCCCTGCAGGATCTCGAAGGCTGAGGACATAAGAGGAAGCGGATAACGATTCTTAACTGTTATGTCATTCAGCCCTCGATAATCTATGCAGGGGCGCAGAGACCCGTCCTTCTTCTTGACAAAAAAAAACCCCGCTCCGGCGGGAGAGGAGGAGGGGACTATGGTACCGGCGTCAAGAGCTACAGACAAATAATCCTCGAGAGCCTTACGTTCGGGAGCCGACAGAGAGTATAGTCTACCCCGGGGGGGAGTGGTTCCCGGAAGGAGATCAATACTACAATCATACGACCGGTGTGGAGGAAGAGAGGTGGCCCTGGACCGACTGAACACCGTGCGCAGATCGTGATATTCCTCCGGCACCCCTGTCAAATCACCAGGCTCCTCCTGTGAAGAAGAGACAGAGGAAACAGGAGGGATAGCAGACATTAAACATTTCACATGACAAGAGACGTTCCAGGAGAGGATAGAATTACTAGACCAATTAATGGAAGGATTATGACAAACTAGCCAGGGATGGCCCAAAACAACAGGTGTAAAAGGTGAACGAAAAATCAAAAAAGAAATGGTTTCGCTATGATTACCAGAAACAGTGAGGGTTAAAGGTAGCGTCTCACGCTGAATCCTGGGGAGAGGACTACCATCCAGGGCGAACAAGGCCGTGGACTCCCTTAACTGTCTGAGAGGAATGTCATGTTCCCGAGCCCAGGTCTCGTCCATAAAACAGCCCTCCGCCCCAGAGTCTATTAAGGCACTGCAGGAAGCTGACGAACCGGTCCAGCGTAGATGGACCGACAAGGTAGTGCAGGATCTTGAAGGAGAGACAGGAGTAGTAGCGCTCACCAGTAGCCCTCCGCTTACTGATGAGCTCTGGCTTTTACTGGACATGAAGTGACAAAATGACCAGCAGAACCGCAATAGAGACAGAGGCGGTTGGTGATTCTCCGTTCCCTCTCCTTAGTCGAGATGCGGATACCTCCCAGCTGCATAGTCTCAGCTCCCGAGCCGGCAGAGGAAGATGGTAGTGATGCGGAGAGGGGGGCAACGGAGAACGCGAGCTCCTTTCCACGAGCTCGGTGACGAAGATCAACCCGTCGCTCAATGCGAATAGCGAGTTCAATCAAGGAATCCACGCTGGAAGGAACCTCCCGGGAGAGAATCTCATCCTTTACCTCTGCGCGGAGACCCTCCAGAAGACGAGCGAGCAAAGCCGGCTCGTTCCAGCCACTGGAGGCAGCAAGAGTGCGAAACTCAATAGAGTAGTCTGTTATGGATCGATTGCCTTGACATAGGGAAGACAGGGCCCTGGAAGCCTCCTCCCCAAAAACAGATCGATCAAAAACCCGTATCATCTCCTCCTTAAAGTCCTGATACTGGTTAGTACACTCAGCCCTTGCCTCCCAGATTGCCGTGCCCCACTCACGAGCCCGTCCAGTAAGGAGAGATATGACGTAGGCGACACGAGCAGTGCTCCTGGCGTAAGTGTTGGGCTGGAGAGAAAACACAATATCACACTGGGTGAGGAACGAGCGGCATTCAGTGGGCTCCCCAGAGTAACACGGCGGGTTATTGATTCTGGGCTCCGGAGATTCGAAAGCCCTGGAAGTGGCCGGTGGATCGAGGCGGAGATGGTGAACCTGTTCTGTGAGGTTGGAGACTTGGGTGGCCAGGGTCTCAACGGCATGTCGAGCAGCAGACAATTCCTGCTCGTGTCTGCCTAGCATCGCTCCCTGGATCTCGACGGCTGAGTGGAGAGGATCCGAAGTCGCTGGGTCCATTCTTGGTCGGATTCTTCTGTTACGGTGAGTGAATGAGGACCCAAAAGCGAATTAACTTAAACAGAGCTTCTTTAATAACCAAACATAGGTAGGCTCAGATAGACCGGCAGATTCCGACAGGACAGGACAAGGTTACAGCAAACATGACGATAGTCTGGTTCAGGCATGAAACACAACAAACAAGAATCCGACAAGGACAGGAACAAAAACAGAGAGAGATATAGGGACCTAATCAGAGGGAAAAAGGGAACAGGTGGGAAACGGGGTGAATGGGTAGTTAGGAGGAGACAAGGCACAGCTGGGGGAAAGAGGAGGAGAAAAGGTAACCTAACAACGACCAGCAGAGGGAGACAGGGTGAAGGGAAAGGACAGAAACACACAACATGACAATACATGACAACTAGGCTAATAATTTAACAATTATATTCGTATTTACAGATGGCAAACAAGTTTGTTATTGAGGCAAATTATAAAGGCATGTTCCAGAAGGCATTTCTGCCTAGAAAAACTAATTTTAATTAAAAAAAAGTTTATATTCAAATGCCTCTCCTGTGAAGTTGTGGCCCACGACTCAAGCCAAGTTTCCTGAAATTAGTCACAAATAGCTACACGGACTATCCGCATTGACCCTTTTTGCACAAACTTGTTTGACTCATCACATACGCTGCTGCTGCTACTGTTGCAAAGCCACTTTATTCCTAGTTATATCTGCAGTGACTTGCAAAAGTATTCACCCCTTGGTGTTTTTCCTATTTTGTTGCATTACAAACTGTAATTTAAATTGATTTTTATTTGGATTTCAAGTAATGGACATACACAAAATAGTGCAAATTGGCGAAGTGAAATTATAAAAATTACTTGTTTAAAATATTCAATTAAAAAAAATAGAAAAGTGGTGTGTGCTTACGTATTCACAGCCTTTGCTATGAAGCCCCTAAATATGATCTGGTGCAAACAATTACCTTCAGAAATCACATAATTAGTTAAATAAAGTCCGCCTGTGTGCAATCTAAGTGTCAAATGATCTGTCACATGATCTCAGTATACAGTTGGAGTCGGAAGTTTACATACACTTAGGTTGGAGTCATTAAAACTTGTTTTCCAACCACTCACAAACTATAGTTTTGGCAAGTCAGTTAGGACATCTTCTTTGTGCATATCACTAGTAATTTTTCCAGCAATTGTTTAAGCACACTTCCAAAGTTGTGGGAAAATTTGCTGAAGGACAACAAAGCCAAGGTATTGGAGTGGCCATCACAAAGCCCTGACTTCAATTCTATAGAACATTTGTGGGCAGAACAGAAAAAGTGTACTGTATGTGAGCAAGGAGGCAACCTGACTTAGTTACACCTGCACTGACAGGAGGAATGGGCCAAAAATCACCCAACCTTTTGTGGGAAGCTTGTGGAAGGCTACCCAAAACATTGGACCCAAGATAAACAATTTAAAGGCAATGCTACCAAATACTAATTGAGTGTATGTAAACGTCTGACCCACTTGGAATGTGATGAAAGAAATACAAGCTGAAATAAATCCATCTCTCTATTATTCTGACATTTCACATTCTTAAAATAAAGTGGTGATCCTAACTGACCGAAGACATTTTTACGAGGATTAAATGTCAGGAATTGCGAAAAACTGAGTTTCCAATGTATTTGGCTAAGGTGTATGTAAACTTCTGACTTCAACTGTATATACACCTGTTCTGAAAGGCCCCAGAGTCTGCAACACCACTAAGCAAGGGGCACCACAAAGCAAGCTGCACTATGAAGACCAAGGAGCTCTCCAAACAGGTCAAGGACAAAGTTGTGGAGAAGTACAGATCATGGTTGTGGTATAAATAAATATCAGAAACTTTGAACATATCACAGAGCACCATTACATCCATTATTAAAAAAATGGAAAGAATATGGCACCACAACAAACCTGCCAAGAGAGGGTCGTCCACCAAAACTCACCGACCAAGCAAGGAGGGCATTAATTAGAGAGGCAACAAAAAGACCAAAGATAACCCTGAAGGAGCTGCAAAGCTCCACAGCAGAGATCGGAGTATCTGTCCATAGGACCACTTTAAGCCGTACACTTCACAGAGCTGGGCTTCACGGAAGAGCGGCCAGAGAAAAAGCCATTGCTTAAAGGAAAAAATAAGCAAACACATTTGGTGTTCGCCAAAAGGCATGTGGGAGACTCCCCAAACATATGGAAGAAGGTACTCTGGTCAGATGAGACAAAAATGTAGATTTTTGGCCATCAAGGAAATGCTATGTCTGGCGCAAACCCAACACCTCTCATCACCCCGAGAACACCATCCCCACAGTGAAGTATGGTGGTGGCAGCATCACGCTGGTGGGATGTTTTTCATTGGCAGGGACTGGGAAATGGGTCAGAATTGAAGGAATGATGGATGTCGCAAAATTCAGGGAAATACTTGAGGGAAACCTGTTTCAGTCTTCCTGAGATTTGAGACTGGGACGAAGGTTCACATTCAAGCAGGACAACGACCCTAAGCATACTGCTAAAGCAACACTTGAGTGGTTAAAGGGGAAACATTTAAATGTCTTGGAATGGTCTAGTCAAAGACCAGACCTCAATCCAATTGAGAATCTGTGGTATGACTTAAAGATTGCTGTACACCATCAGTTGTACACCAACGGAACCCATCCCACTTGAAGGAGCTGGGCCCAGTTTTGCCTTGAAGAGCTGGCAAAAATCACAGTGGCTAGATGTGCCAAGATTATAGAGACATACCCCAAGAGACTTGCAGCTGTAATTGCTGCAAAAGGTTGGTCTACAAAGTATTGATTTGGGGGGGGTGAATAGTTATGCACGCTCAAGTTTTCTGTTTTTTTGTCTTATTTCTTGTTTCACAATAACAAATATTTTACATCTTCAAAGCGGTAGGCATGTTGTGTAAATCAAATGATACAAACCCTCCCAAAAAATCTATTTTAATTCCAGGTTGTAAGGGAACAAAATAGTAAAAATGCCAAGGGGGTGAATACTTTCGCAAGCCACTGTAATCTGCAATGGACACGCTAGAGGGGGAATGTTCTGATCAGTGGGTGCTTTCAGATCAGATGCCAATCACGTCACATAAACAACATCGGAGTATCTGTCCACAGTTTTTTGTGCATTTCATGTTTGTTCTTTCTGCTACTATGCATCATCTGATTTTGAAATCACTTCCCAACTGACCAACTCATCAACCTCATTAACTTCGTATTGGGTTGTCCTCGGCGGTAAACTCTTACTAAAGGTTTGCTATAGGATGTTATTAAAGATTGAAATGTGCTGGAGAGAAACTTCCGGTCGACGATGTAAGACGATGTGTTTAAGGTCTCTAATTAGACTTTAATTTTAACGTTGTTAATGTTTATGTGGATGTATTAGTTTATTATATTATTCTAATCTAAGATGGGATAGCAGTGGGATGTCTGTTTTGATTGTCTTGTCCCGTCCCGTGTATATATCGTTTTTCTTCGTATATATTTCACATATATTTTTTGTCTCAAATTTCACCTACGGACTGAATATACTCTAAATTGTAATTATTTTGCCTCTATGGCGTATTTATTGCCTAACACCCTACTCTTCTACATTTGCACACACTGTACATATATTTTTCTATTTTTATTTTCTATTGTGTTATTGACTGTACGTTTGTTTATGTGTAACTCTGTGTTGTTGTTTTTGTCGCACTGCTTTGCTTTATCTTGGCCAGGTCGCAGTTGTAAATGAGAACTTGTTCTCAACTGGCCTACCTGGTTAAATAAAGGTGAAATAAAATTTAAACATTTAAAAAATATCAATTTCCATGGTACCATGAGCAAGACCAACCCGAGGACAACTGCTACGACCAACACATTGTCGAAGGCCGAAGCAACTACCCGAACACCGAAAATGGCTGTTGTGGCAAGCCCTCCTGCAGAGTCAGGGGCCTTGTCTATAACCACGTTTGTAGCTGAGCAAGCTAAACAAAGAAGTATCCTGAAGGAGGATATGGCTTCTCTCATCAGCACTTCACTGGCACCTCTCCAAACTTCCATTGACGCCTTTTGAGAAACGGTCAACACGTTTGGGCGACGCCTCAGTACACTAGAAGGTTTCTCCACTGACAACACCGAGCGGATTGCCGAGCTAGAGGCAGCTGTCTCTCATATAAAAATGTCCAACACAGCTCTACTTTCCAAGGTAGATTCGTTGGATTTATACCAGAAGGGAAAACATCCAGATCGTTGGCGTCATGCAGGGAATTGAGACTGGAGTCAATCCTGTGAAATTTGTCTCTGACATGCTGGTGGAAGTGATGGGTAACGGGGTCTTTGACAAGCCACCGGAGCTCGACCAATCGCACACATCCAAATCCCAACTCAGGGGAGAGGCCTAGGGCGATTATAGCGCGCTTTCATCATTACCAAGACAAGGAACGTGCAATGTGCTGGGCGAGGGATCATCAACCAAAATTCCGTGGCCAAGATATACGATTCTACCCGGACCTGAGTGCCAATCTCGGGAAGAAAAGAGACTAATTCAAATACAACAAAATCCTTCTATAAGAAGGGGATAAAGTTTCAGCTCCTACACCCTGCCCGTCTTCGTTTCTTTTATGAGGGAGAGACCCACATTTTTGGCACACTGGCCGAGGCTAAAGCATTCTATGTCTGGCGCATAGAGTAAAGTCGATAGAGGAAGTGGCCCGGCTAGCTGGCCATGGCAGGAGGAATATGTGGCTGGCTACTTTGCTAGCTGGAAACTGACTGATTTTCATCACATTCACTTGGATATTACTTTTCACATTAAAGCAATGTTTTTTTTTTTTTTCTCATTCTGGGAGTACCCGATGACATATTTATTTTATTTTACTTTATTTGACTGAGGTGAGTGGCAACATTAGCTTTTACTTCACAATCAAATTGGCTGGCTAGCGGGAGCTGGCTGGACACACTTGGCTGTTTACTATCTGGCTGGCTAGCTAATGCCACATTTAAAAAAAAAAAATGTTTTTTTACATGGCAACAAGATGAATGCTGAACTCCAGGAGCACCCAGGGATATCTCTATTACATATATACTTGGCTGAGAAGATTTAAGACAACAGGAATATTGGGCTAACTTGCTAGCATGGCTAGCTACGTACAACAAAAACCGGAGTGCTCAAGCACTGACTGGGCTATCTGAATGTGGCGATGGATTTAGCAAGGCACTTCAACATTTCTAGTGGCTAGCTAGCTGAGATATAGCTTGACATATGGACAACTACCTAGCTAGCTACATCTAAAATCGACTGAACGAAGACCTGTATCCATTTAAGTAACATTGGATGGCTGACTTGCTTAGCTGGTACTAGTAACATGTTAAATATCCAATATGTGTTTATGTTTTTGTTTGAACTAAGTTGGCATTAGCTATTCATTTAACACTACCTTTCTAAAGACTAATGTTTTTTGCTAATGCTACAATCTCAGGGTTTGACTCTGGTTACTTTCTTGTTTGCATTTGCTTTCCTGTGACTGTAATGCCTTTATTTGTTTGAGTGGGTGTATGGATATATTTAGCTTCCGCCTCTACAGAGATTCATTGACGTTGGAATATTTTGGCATTCGTGTTTGTGGGGTGCGTTCCCTGCTGTAGTCTTTGTGGTCGCGCTGCTCCTGAGTATCATATTTTACTATCTGTTGATGCAATTGCGCGGTGCGGCTGCGTGGTGTGGAACGCGCTCCTAACAACCCATGGGCCGAAAGTCTTGACCAACAGAAACATTTTATTTGGATATTTGTGTTTGTTAAAGCCAATTGAGGATGTAACTGACTATTGAGTGACTGACTATTGAGTGTAAATCATTCTGTTAAAAATTGGGAGCCCTCTTGTGTAGGATATGTTAAGTGACAGATGGTTAACTGGGAGTTTGACCCTATTTGGGGAAGCCTGCAGTCTGCCTTAGAGGCGAGCATAGGACAGTGTTATTTTATACTGTGTTAATTGTGTTGTGCTATTTTGAGAGTTTTATGTCAGGGGGGTGGGGGGAAGTTTTTTGCCTTCATTAACCATTTGATTTTTACATATTCTACTTCAACAGTATTTATCCAAACTTTTCGGTGCATGCTTTTTATTTTGTCACAAGCTATGATCGGTGGTCTTATTACAGGGTTTTCATGTCTATTCCAGTTTTAATTTAGTAATCTCAACTTTTAATGACTGACAATTCAGATATTGGGGTGGGAATTGGGGGGTCAGCTTTTAGGTTTACGAGCTGGAACGTCAAGGCAATGAACGGCCCGGTTAAACGGGCTAAAGTATTTGTCAATCTTAAGAATTTAAAAACTGATATAGCATTCTTACAAGAAACACATCTGTGTACAGCAGATCATGGTAGACTCTGTAAAATTTGGGTAGAACAAATATTCCATTCAAAATGCAATGCTACGGCAAGGGGAACAACAATACTTATTTATAAGAAAGTACAATTTACCGCTACTGACATAATCTCAGATCAACAGGGGCGCTTTGTTATGGTATCTGGTTATCTCGTTCACACCTCTGTTTTAATTGTAAATGTTTATGTTCCTAATTGGGATGATGTTGATTGTATTAACCAATTTATTTCTTTGCTGCCCAATCTCAACTCACTCTATTTCATTTTTGGAGAGGACTTGAATTGTGTGATCAACGCAGTCTTGGACCACTCAAACTCTAGATCATTATCTCCTTAAAAAATGTCCAGTGCTTTGTCTACATTTTTGAGCCAGGCAGGATGTGTAGATCCATGGAGATTCCATTTTCCCAGTAACAAAGAATTCTCTTTCTTTTCACATGTACACCACTCCTATTCTAGAATAGATGACTTTTTCATAGATAAAACCCGTCTCCCCTCTGTTAAGAAAGTAGAATACTCTGCCATTGTTGTTAGTGACCATGCTCTGTCACTCGACCTCTCATTCTCATTGAACTATACAAATCGCCCCCCATGGAGACTTAACTCGTCTTTACTTTCAAACAATTCATTCTGTACCAATCTATCGAATGCAATTGATGTCTTTATTGAGACAAATAAAACAATCTCTCTCTCTCTCTCCATCTACACTTTGGGAAACACTTAGTTGTTCTTAGAGGCAAAATAATTTCCTAATCCTCTCAATAAACATCGGAAAATTAAACAACAGCTGATCGTTGCACTTCTGAAATTAGACCAAAAATACTCCGCCTCTCTTTCACCAGAACCTGACAAAGAAAGGCTGAGTCTTCAAACTCAGTACAATTTACTATCAACAGATAACGCTGAGCAGCAGCCACTCTGTGCACGCAGTTTTGTTTACGAACATGGAGAAAAGGTTGGTCGACTTCTAGCTCATCAACTCAAGTGCAAATCTGCCTCACAGCTGATCCTTCAAATTCACAACACCTTGGGAGTCTTAACAGTTAGTCCTACTGAAATCAATAATACATTCCAAAAAAAATATTCAGATCTTTACACGTCAGAATCACCTGAAGACAATTCAATTATGAAAGATTTTCTTGACAATTTGGAAAGTCCTACCATTAGTACAGAGAAGACAGAGGAAATTGATCAACCTTTGCAGTTAGAGGAGATTATTAATTAAATTACAGCAATGCAAAGTGGGAAATCCCCTGGCCCAGATGGCTACCCAATCGAATACTACAAGAAGTTTTCTGCCATACTTGGCCCCCTCCTGCAATGTGGCTTTGGTGCAATTTTTGAAAATGCCCTGGACCCGGATGTTCTACCCCAAACAATGACAGAGGTTTCGATCACACTTTTTTATGTGTTGCTCATATAGACCGATCACACTTTTAAATGCAGATGTAAAAATATTTGTGAAATTGCTTGCCTCTCGAATAGAATCCACTATGACAGACATCATATCAATGGATTAGACATTATTTATTAACGTCTTATGGGCAGGAGGGACGGTAGCGTCCCACCTGGCCAACATCCGGTGAGATTGCAGAGCGCAAATTTAAAACTTCAGTATTATGAATATTTAACTTTCATAAAATCACAAGAGTAATACAAACACATGAAAAACATATTTCAACCAGGCGCGAGACAGGTGCGAGACGAAAGTCAGAAATAGCGATATAAAAATGCCAACCTTTGATGATAATCTTCTGTTGGCACTCCAAAAGGTCACAAATGGTCCTTTTGTTCGATAATGTACTTCTTTATATCCAGAAAAACTCAGTCAATAATCCACCCAGTTTCCCTCCATCAAAATTAATCCCAAACGTTACTAATAAACTTTTCCAAACAAGTCAAACAACGTTAATAATCAAACCTTCGGTACCCTAATATGTAAATAAACAATACAATTTAAGACGGAGAATTGTTATTGTCTTTACCGGAGAAAAATACCAAAGAACGCTCTCTCTTCCACGCGCTTGGAAACACTACAGCCAAAATGGGAGCCACCTAGAAAAACTACAATTTCTGGCTCATTTTTCCAAAAACCAGCCTGACACTCCATCTAGTGGAAGCCCTAGGAACTGCAATCTGGGAGGACTTTGCCTTATAATAAAGGTGATAGCCATTGAAAATAGTGGTAGGCTGAAATATTTATTTTGGGGGGGATGGTTTGTCCTCAGGGTTTCGCCTGCCAAATCAGTTCTGTTATACTCACAGACATAATTTTAACAGTTTTAGAAACGTTAGAGTGTTTTCTATCCAAATCCATATCCATATCCTAGCTTCTGGGCCTGAGTAACAGGCAGTTTACTTTGGGCATGCTTTTCATCTGGACGTCAAAATACTGCCCCCTACCCAAGAGAGGTTAAGGGTCGCCACTCCTTTTCTAACATTCATCATCTACTTAATACCATACACTCTCCTACATTTTACTTTAGCTGGTAAAGTGAATTGTATCAAGATTAATGTATTGTCCAGATTTCTGTACTTGTTCCAATGTCTCCCTCTTTTTTTACTTCAGTGGATAAGCTTATATTTTTATTCAAGGGGCGGTGGGAGTCCAAAGGCGGACATTCCTGAAGTAGTTATCTCTTTAGATGCGGAGAAGGCATTTGACAGGGTAGAATGGGAATATTTATTCTCTTTACTGGGAAAATGTGGCTTTGGTGCAAACTTCATTTCCTGGGTCCGACTGTTGTACTCACCACCCAAGGCATCAGTGTTTACAAACAAACTTTGTTCACAGTATTTCCCATTATCAAGGGCCACACGACTGGGATGTCCAATGTCACCTCTGTTATTTGCTCTGGCAATATAACCCTTTTCTATTAAGCTGAAGGCCACACCCTCAATACATGGTATCTACAGATGGGGACTGGAACACAATGTTTCCTTGTATGCAGATGTCTTGCTTTTATATATCTCAGACCCCAAGTGTGTGTCCCTGAGGTAGTGGACGTAATGCGTAGGTTTGGTATGTTTTCGGGCTATAAATTGAATTTCTCAAAGTGAATGCTTTCCTATTCATGAATTAGCATTACAAATTCCACGGGATACTATTCCATTTCGTATGTCCAAGACTGGCTTTAAATATTTAGGGATCAATATCACCCGTACCTCCCTCTATGATGATAACTGTACTCCCCTGATTAACAAACTTAAACTGGACTTTCAGAGATGTGTTATTCTCCAATTTACTTTAGCTGGTAAAGTGAATTGTATCAAGATTAATGTATTGTCCAGATTTCTGTACTTGTTCCAATGTCTCCCTCTTTTTTTACTTCAGTGGATAAGCTTATATTTTTATTCAAGGGGCGGTGGGAATCCAAGAATACGTAAAGCATTCCTCCAGAGAGATAGAACACATGGAGGATTAACCCTTCCTAACTTAATGTATTATTACTGGGCAGTGACTATACAAAATATTATTTACTGGCTTCACACCCCATAAACTGACTTGTGTCAAAGAGAAGCAAACTCCTTTTTCTCCTCCTCTTTGTCAGCCTTACATGCTGACCAGACCGGACACGTCGCGTGCGCGAGCGTCACAAAATACATTTTGAAATCCAAGTTATTAAATTATTACACACACACTGCTCGCGCGTGCCAACGAGCGTCTGCGATGCCAAGGGCTAAAATAGAAGTCATTCCTATTTCTAACGCAGATCGCGCTGCAAGTCCTGCATCTCCCATCTCCTCATTGGTTTATAGAAGCAGGTACGCACGTGCCATCTCCTCATTGGTTATACCCACGTGAGTGATTGAAAGACTAAATGTTTTGCCGGTCGTTGTGGTAATACTAGGATGACAATCACCATATAAGTTCAAAGATGAAAAAGCCAGGAAGGAGGAGAGATGACTAGAAACGATTCAGTTGGCCGTTTTATGTGTGGATTAATTGTCGGAGTAGAGGACCTTGTGCATTTCAGGTAAAATAACAACTAAATGTTTATATCCCAGGACAAATTAGCTAGCAACAGCAAATAGGACAAATGAGCTAGCAATTGCAAACTAACTAGCTAAATTGCCATACATGTTTAATGCTTTTAGACCTGTCCCCAAATTAATATTTGTTTTGATATTTTAACCTGCGTGTCGTGATCGCGTTTGATGTAGGGGAACAAAATCAATGTATGCACGATAGCGCATGATGGTGCACGCGCGCAGCTGGTTTGGGTTCTGTGTTAGTCACCTCCAATCTCCCTCTTTCAGCTTCGCGCTACACATTCAATCCAATTGTTATCAATACTTAAAACATGTGGACTCAATTCCGTCAACATTTTAAATTCTGTGATTTCTCTATTCAAGGTCCTATAAAGTGAGGGAAAAAAGTATTTGATCCCCTGCTGATTTTGTACGTTTCCCCACTGACAAAGAAATGATCAGTCTATAATTTTAATGGTAGGTTTATTTGAACAGTGAAAAACAGATTAACAACAAAAAAATCCAGAAAAACGCATGTCAAAAATGTTATTGCATTTTAATGAGGGAAATGGATAATTGAGCCCTCTGCAAAACATGACTTATTACTTGGTGGCAAAACCCTTGTTGGCAATCACAGAGGTCAGACGTTTCTTATAGTTGGCCACCAGGTTTGCACACATCTCAGGAGGGATTTTGTCCCACTCCTCTTTGCAGATCTTCTCCAAGTCATTAAGGTTTCGAGGCTGACGTTCGGCAAGTCGAACCTTCAGCTCCCTCCACAGATTTTCTATGGGATTAAGGTCTGGAGACTGGCTAGGCCACTCCAGGATCTTAATGTGCTTCTTCTTGAGCCACGCCTTTGTTGCCTTGGCCGTGTGTTTTGGGTCATTGTCATGCTGGAATACCCATCCACGACCCATTTTCAATGCCCTGGCTGAGGGAAGGTTCTCACTTAAGATTTGACGGTACATTGCCCCGTCCATCGTCCCTTTGATGCGGTGAAGTTGTCCTTTCCCCTTAGCAGAAAAACACCCCCAAAGCATAATGTTTCCACCTCCATGTTTGATGGTGGGGATGGCATTCCTCCTCCTCCAAACACAGCGAGTTGAGTTGATGCCAAAGAGCTCCATTTTGGTCTCATCTGACCACAACACTTTCACCCAGTTGTCCTCTGAATCATTCAGATGTTCATTGGCAAACTTCAGACGGGCATGTATATGTGCTTTCTTGAGCAGGGGGACCTTGCGGGCGCTGCAGGATTTCAGTCTTTCACGACGTAGGCTGTTACCAATTGTTTTCTTGGTGACTATGGTCCCAGCTACCTTGAGATCATTGACAAGATCCTCCCGTGTAGTTCTGGACTGATTCCTCACCGTTCTCATGATCATTGCAACTCCAGAAGGTGAGATCTTGCATGGAGCCACATGCCGATGGAGATTGACAGTTCTTTTGTGTTTCTTCCATTTGCGAATAATTGCACCAACTGTTTTCACCTTCTCACCATGCTGCTTGGCGATGGTCTTGTAGCCCATTCCAGCCTTGTGTAGGTCTACAATCTTGTCCCTGACATCCTTGGAGAGCTCTTTGGTCTTGGCCA
Organism: Oncorhynchus mykiss; assembly: GCF_013265735.2. Lineage (NCBI taxonomy): Eukaryota > Metazoa > Chordata > Actinopteri > Salmoniformes > Salmonidae > Oncorhynchus > Oncorhynchus mykiss. The sequence continues at coordinate 35,825,398 of NC_048585.1, read as the reverse complement.
TGGTGGAAAGTTTGGAATCTGATTGATTGATTGCTTCTGTGGACAGGTGTCTTTTATAAAGGTAACAAACTGAGATTAGGAGAACTCCCTTTAGGAGTGTGCTCCTAATCTCAGCTCGTTACCTGTATAAAAGACACCTGACCTGGGAGCCAGAAATCTTTCTTATTGAGAGGGGGTCAAATACTTATTTCTCTCATTAAAATGCAAATCAATTTATAACGTTTTTGACATGCGTTTTTCTGGATTTTTTGTTGTTGTTATTCTGTCTCTCACTGTTCAAATAAACCTACCATTAAAATTATAGACTGATCATTTCTTTGTCAGTGGGCAAACAAACAAAATCAGCAGGGGATCAAAAACTTTTTTCCCTCACTGTATGTAATAATCACCTCTTCCTTCCAGGCGAACTGGATTCAGCTTTCAGGTTGTGGCAGAGGAATGGCCTTACTAAGTTTAATGATCTTTATATTGATGGCACCTTTGCCAATTTCGAAGACCTCACTATCAAATTGAATCTACCCCATTCAAGTTAATATAGGTATTTCCAAATCTCCCAGTTTATTTTTTTTATTTTACCTTTATTTAACTAGGCAAGTCAGTTAAGAACAAATTCTTATTTTCAATGACGGCCTAGGAACAGTGGGTTAACTGCCTGTTCAGGGGCAGAATGACAGATTTGTACCTTGTCAGCTCGGGGATTTGAACTTGCAACCTTCCGGTTACTAGCCCAATGCTCTAACCACCAGGCAGCCCAACCTTTCCAACCTTTCCAATTCTATCACCCGTATCAGGTCTGGATGCCCTTTTGGAAACACCTTTTCAACTAAAGGGACTAATTTCCCGTATTTTTTAGATAATCATGTCCCTTGATAACCTGTCACTCAATAAAATCCGATCTGAGTGGGAAAGGGAACTTGGTGGAGAGATCACTGATGAAGTCTAGAATGGTCCCTTACTTAGGGTAAATGGAAGCTCCTCTTGTGCCCGGCTCAGCTTTATACAGTTTAAGGTACTTCACCGTATACATTTCAGCAAGGCCAGATTATCCAAATTCTTCCCAAATATTGATGGTACATGTGACAGGTGTAAAGGCTCCTTGGCGGACCTGACCCACATGTTCTTGGTCCACTATATTTAAAACCCTTTCTGAAGCATTTGATATAAAGTTGCAGCCTAGTGCAGAAATGGCTATTTTTGGAGTACCAAACAACAATCGTTCTCTGACCAATGGACAGCTGGATGCCATTGCTTTAGCCTCCCTGTTGGCCCGCAGAAGGATTTTATTGGATTGGAAATCTATCAATCCTCCCTTAGTCTCTCTTTGGCTCAAATATCTGATGCTGTTCCTAAAATTTGAGAAAATGAATAGGGTCAACCAACTAATTTTATTTCACCTGGGACCCGATGATATCCTATTTTGAACAGCTCCAAACACTTCCCCCAGATTGGTACTCTTGGTCCCACCCCCACACCTTGAGATTACTGCTATAGGATCACCAAATCACCTAAAATCGTTAAGCCATTACATTTTTGCTTGTATTGAAGTAGCATTGTTGTATACTTATGTTTTGTTTTCTGATATGTAACTCAATGACTTTGCCTTTCTTTGTAAATGTGTTTGGAGGCATTCTGGGGGAGGTCAAAGTCGGACAAAAAGGGGAAAAATGTACAATGTCTTTACATGTAATCTTTCATTCATTGTGAATAAAAATATGATATATTTTTTTGAAAGATTGAAATGTGCTCACAAAGGCCTAGAAAAAGCATTCAATCAACTATGCAATTCGAGCCCTTGATTTACTATTGCTTTCCTCAAACGTTTGTCAATCTCCTTTACATTTAATACCAAGTGTCCAGACGTGAGTACACTTTCTGGCACACAAGTGGTTTCAATTTTAAAGCCATTAAAATGTACAGCACGTCTATGTATTGTGTAGTTTTGTTAATTGGATGAATGCTGTATCATGGAATACATTTGATGAAGCAAGGAAACAGTCTACTGTCACCCAGTGAGCTGCCAATAATACTGATACAGTACGTGTGAATAGAACCCTTAGCTGGTTAATACACTGCAGGGGGACCAACTGATGACCAATGGAGGGCTTTCCAGAGGCAAGCACAAAACGTAAGTGGGGACAGACAGTTTCAGTTTGAAGTATTGATGGTGTTATGCATTACCCCCAGGGTTAAATTGAGTTGCTTAACTGACTCGTCTAGTAATCGACAACGGCCGCCAGTTTTCTCCATTTCATGTCCCAGACCTACAGCAATGTGCACTCTTTGCAAGATGCAAAGTGACAGAATGTCATTGTGTTCTAGAAAGATGGAAGACATTGAAACAAACATAATTGTGGTGTTAAATGAACACTGGACTTCCACACTTTACACAATAGGGAATAAAATACTTACTTAAAATTTTGCGCCGTGTTTCGGAGGACGCTTGGCTCTCAAACTTCGCCTCTCCCTAGTCCGTACGGGAGTTGCAGCGATGGGACAAGACTAACTACCAATTCGATATTACGAACTTGGGGAGAAAAAAAGGGTAAAAAGAACATCTAAAATACATCTCGGACTAATTTTCAGATTCAGTAAGAAGTAAATCTTAATAATATACAACATTGTATATGCCCTTTATACGGCCTACATCAAATATTTACATAATTTTTAAAGTAAAATGTCATACTATAAAGGGTGGCAAAAACATTATGTCACAATCTGCAAAGCACCAGATTTAATGACCTGATGATATCACCCTTATATAGTATGACCTTGGTTTATTGTTGATTTGTGAAGCATCTATGCAGGTCTTTTAAACTAAAGGGTTTATGAATGCTTCGATAAAGTTACATTCTGGGATTTAAAAAAACAACAAAACAGCAGCCCTGCCTAGGGCTGTGGCGGTCACGGAATTTCATCAGCTGGTGATTGTCAAGCAAATAACTGGTCGGTCTCACGGTAATTAACCACAAAATAAACACATTTAGCATCTCCTGGCTTCCACACATTGCTTACAAGCTATTTTAAAAAGTCTAATAAATCCATGTAATATAGCCTATACCTTCACAATAAATCCATTATTTATTTTAGATAGGTCAAAAGAAGCATCATATGAAGAAAATGTAGTCTATTTCAGAAGAAAATAATAGCATACTCTGAGTTGTCTTGATGTGGCTATGCCAAATGGCTGTGGGCTACACTAGTTCATTTAGCAGACATGATTTGCTTAGAATTCCATGGCATTATTTTATAGTATGAAGAACCCAATTGAACAAAGATGAATAAAATATAAATACTTTCTCCAAACAATGAGGGAGTCCGCACATGAAGCTATTATGTGTTGAATGGTTAACAAAGAAATTGGTATTCATATATGCTTATTTTAGAGTTATTAATGTAACTTTAGTTGTTTTTCAAACATTGGGCTATATGTTAAGATTTTTAATACATTGTAAGGCTGCATGATGAGACTAATGATGATTTGAAAAAAGTCGCTTGAAGGGCATAAGCTCTGCTTTCATTTTTGCGGAGGCTGTACACACTCTAATAGTCTCTCATTCACAATTTGATAAGCACATGATAATGCTTTGAATTGGTGATGCACTGATATGACAAATATCCAATATTTTCCTTGCCAAAAAGAAAGACACCGCTAACCGATATTTACATTTTTTGCAGCCTTTTAAGCATTCTAGTACAGTTAAAAACACATACACATGGACACAGCGATCTAAGGCACTGCATCTCAGTGCAAGAGGCGTCACTACAGTCCCTGGTACGAATCCAAGCTGTATCACATCCGGCCGTGATTGGGAGTCCCATAGGCCGTCATTGTAAATAAGAATGATGCTCGTGAAGTTGTCTTGCGCACCTATAGTGCTGGTTATAAAAAAAAAGCTAGCTAGATCATGGATGCAATGTTCTTTTCCAAAAACATATCAAAATGACATCTATTTCAGTAGCTATATAGTTAGCTAGCTAACTATATAGCTAGGTGTCATCATCTAAAATAACCCTAATTTATAAGGCAGTTTTTATTTGATTAATGGTGGTCAGATCCATCTATGTGAAGCAAGCCACAATAAGGATTAGCCACAGTAGTGGACTTTCCGGTTAGCCTTCAAAATAAAAGTATGTAATTGACAGTGATGCAAATTAATACAAATAGTAGAATTATTCCATAATTGACTAGATCATGCTAAACGAGGTTGGAATGTTGTTATATAAAATCAACAAAAGACAATAATTTGATAATTTGACAAATCTGTTAATTATACTTTAGAATTACATTGGGGGCATACTTATTTCACTGTACAGCCTTACCTATGGATTGTGGATCAATGCCATGGGGTACCAGTCTACTCAGTGACACCCAGAGAACATTAGCATTGTAGCTCTGAAACATCTGTGAATTGAGCCACATTTATTGTCAACCTATGTGTATTGTACACTATTCTTTGAGGAAAAACAATACTGCGTGGATGTTTAGAGTCTGATAACTCTGAGGAGGATGTTGGAAAAAAATTGCCTGGTTATTGAGTAGGTTGATACCCCATTTCATTGATACCCAATCCTTAGGTAAAGCTGTACAGTGCACTATGAATGTCCATACACACAATAGGCTGACTGGGGAGATGATTTCACACAGTCACAGTCCCGCAATAAGAGCTATAATGCTAATAGTTGCTAAACTCTTCAAATTTCTGTTCTGTGGGTGTCACCGAGTAGACTAATATCCCATTTCATTGATTCACATTCCAACCTTCTTTAACATCTAGTCTAAATATGGCATGATTCCACCAATTGTAACCTTCTGCATCACTTTCAAAGAGGTACTTTTATTTATTTTGAAGGCAAACCGCAAAGTCCACCATTTTGCCTAATCCTTATTGTGGCTAGCTTCACAACACATAACCATGTCCGGTCGAGCCTCAATAGGCAGATGAAGCAAGCTGGCTGCTTATAACGTTAGCTTTGGGCAACAGGGTTAAGTAGCTGGCTAGCTGTTTATTTTCATGAATTGAAGTTCAATTTCAATAAACAAACAACAAGTGTCTACCTAGCTAATACTTACTCACAAGGATTCATAAATCATTGCTAAGAATAATGAAAATTCCTGCAGTTTCTACTGGTCATTGTTTTCAGGCTGGTTGTATTTGGTGCTAGTTAGGTACCAAGCTACACCAGAAGTTGCGGTCAAACAAATCATTATTTATTACCAATGCGGTATTGTAAACACATAGTTTGTGGCCGGTGTTTGCTTGTTTGCAGACTTTTTTGTACAGCTTGATAGTGCTACTGATAGTAGTGGTGGCACTTGTGTTGCATGTGCATAGTTTGTCGTGAAGCTTATAGCAGTGACACTATTACTGTGTAACTCCCGGAGGGCAACATCTGAAAAATTGCGCACTTTGCAGTGTGTACCGGTGCTCGACCAGTTGCGAAAGCCAACATCACCCACAACAGAGAACGGTTGATTGTCAAGTGCAACGAATCTATTATCTTGGCATTAAAGGCGGATTTCTACTTTGAGTTGTCTCGCTGAAACTTTTTTACTCTTTTAAATGATAGCTAGACTTGTTGACTACTCGATCCACACAGCAGACATTTTGGGCAAAGGTTAGGAATGCTGTGTTGCATGTGTAGCGCAAAATTTTACGTGGCGTCATTACGCCATGTACCTATGTTATGTAGGTATACACGTCAGCTTTGACATCGGTTTTGCACATCGGCGTTAAACTAGACATCGGGCCGATACCAATGTTGGCATTTTTAGCTAATATCGTCTGATTCCGATATGTTCACCGATATATCGTGCATCCCTACTTTGAATTTCACAGCGGCACCCCATTTGTGTTCGTAATGCACCCTAAAAAAGATTCTGCATTGTGCCCTTCTCCCGGAGTGTGCTGCGCAATCCGAAGCATCTCTCACTCACACTGCTCTCTATCACATGATCGGGTCTTTTTCACAGGCTAAGTTAAGACAGACACATCGGGGACACTAATGCGAGCGTTCTTATCCAATTTCGAGGTGCATATTGAAGATATTGGATGAACTGTTCTCATTTACTTTTTATCAACCAAAAAGATGAGTAGGCCTAACGAACAACAAAAGCACAAACCTATGTCAATCTTCTATCTCCCATAGTACAAAAGTCGACCAATTCAATTCTGTATGAGAAAAAAATAAATAAAACAGTCTCGGGACAGTTGTGGTATGGAATAGATTCCAAATTAATACAACCACTAGCATAAAATCAGAACGTTTAGCTTAAAATGCTAATAAACTATTAGGCTATTTCATCACTTTATAAGCGCAGCAATGCGCACATGGTAGTAGGCTATAAGCACAAATTTTCCATTAGTGGAAAACACCGTTATCAAATGTGACCGCAAATGCAATAATGCATGTATTGCTTTTATTTTAAAGGTGACTTTTTATGGTGAAAATGATCTTCCCCAAACTTGAAACTCACACACTGCTTATATATTGTATGCCAGTGAGACTCTACACCACTTGTAAAGCGGATTAATGTGCTTAAGTTATTTGGACACTTTAGTTGTGATGCAAACCTTATGAAAACATATAGGCCTGTGGGCTAAGCAACATGAGGTGTGTGACTATGATTCGAACAAGTCGCAAAAACAAGGCACTGTTTCTTATGCTGGGCATCATTCACAAGTGATAGGCTAATATTGTCACCCATCAGACTATTCTTGATTTAATCTTGTCTTTACATATACTAAATAATATGTGTGAAATTTGTTTGGATTTAGAATGGACCATTATCATGCACCTATATCAAAACAGGGGCAGCGGGGGAAAAATACATGTCATCTATGCACTTAAATAGTGAATGGAGGATGCTTTTCCCTGTGGTTTATATTTACTCCTGTTGTAAATATAAGCAATGTGCTTAATATTAGGAAAGTTGAATATTATTAGTAGCCATCACTCTGTTTTCTAACGCAATTGCATAGCCTATAGCCTACATGAGCTCATGGGCTCTCATGAAGTGGTCTATTAGATTTTCGAATACATTTGCATTGATGTCAGAGTGATTAGAGGGACAATAGAGTGCTGAGTTCCAGGCAGTTAGCAAGTTCGGTAGGCTACTAATGACCAGCTGCAGCATCAGGGCTTGGAGAAGCCTAATTACCATGACTAAATGGTCATGTGGAATTTGACTGCCTTCATTACTCATGACTGCCGGTGTGGCGGAATACGGTCACCGCAACAGCCCTAGCCCTTAACCTGTCTACGATACTGGTTCCCAATTGGGAATCAACCCTCCCACGTTCAGCTGAAACGGTGGCGCATGGAACGCAAAAATATTCTTAAAAATATTTAACCTCCACACATTAACAAGTCCAAATTTCTAAAATGTTTTACGGCGAAAACATAGCACATATATATGTAAAACCACCACCAGACACAGCTCATTTCAATAGCCAAAACATGCAATCAACAAACGCAGGATTAAAAAATAAATCGCTCACTAACCTTTTGAAAATCTTCATCAGATGACAGTAATATGACATGTTACACAGTACATATTTTTTTTTCAATAATATGCCATTTATATCCATAAATGTCCATTTACAGTGAGTTCACGTTCAGAAATTACTCATAAATGCCCGCAGGAAATCTATGTAGCGCGGCAAGATAACGTAAATAGACATCATAAACTTTGACTAAATATACATGTTCTACATATAGTTAGAAAGATACACTGCTTCTTTATGCAACCGCTGTGTTAGATTTATTTTTAACGTTACAGAAATCGCACACTATTCCATATGCTGAGACAGCGCTCAGTTCCAAGCTACATTTCCACGTAATGTTGGAGTCAACAGAAACACAGATTTAAGCATAAATATTCCCTTACCTTCGATGGTCTTCGTTCAGAATGTTCTGGAAGGCTTCATACTTACCCAATACATCGTTTGGTTTCAAGTCTTGCGTCTTTGTATTAGCTACTGCTAATAACATCAGCTGAAATGCACCCAAAACGTCCTCTGGTCCGGAAAAGTTGCGCATCAAAACTTCAAAATTACATATTATATGTCGACTAAACAGGTCAAACTAAGTGCAGAAGCAAGCTTTATGATGTTTTAGACACGCAAAACAAACTTCAATTCAATCGGCCATCGTCTGCTCTTCTCTTGAGTGCTGGAACAAAGGAATGGCTGGGACCAATTCGCGCCCATACGCACAGCCTATTCTCTCGTGGCACGCACTAATTTCACTCCCATAGGGTCAATTCTCGCGGGATTTGAACGATTCAAAGCTCTACTGAAAGAGGACATCTAGCGGAAGAGATAGAAAGTGTCCCCAGAATCATAACTGGTTGGGAAGGGTGGGGGCCATGACGTCAAAGTTGCTCCAACTTTCATGGCCACAAAAACTAGTTTGGAAGAATGCCTGCCCTGTGAGTTCTGCTATACTTACAGACATAATTCCAACGGTTTTAGAATCTTTAGAGTGTTTTCTATCCAATAATAATTTTTATTTGCATATATTAGCAATTTTTGACAGATTTTTTTTCCAGTTTACTAGGGGTACCCAATCTCTAGGGGTATGTCTGCCATATCCTTAACAGGTTTTAAGATGGGACAAAAGGGAATGATACACCGTCTCAAATTCATAGACAGCTCTAGATGCAAGGACTGTCAGTCCATGACATCAACATGATAGTTTTAAACATATTTAAAACCTTATATTTTCAGTTATGAAAAAGGCATTTGCCCTAAGGTCATGAGGAAGTTATACAATTTTCAAGAATCAAATGGGTAAATATCAAGAATTGAAATTGGACAGATTCCTGGATCCCAAGCTGTGACCAAAAGCACTAATTCCTTCAAACCTTGATGCCTACAACAGGGTGACGTCAATTCCAATTGAATGCAGTCAATTCAGTAAGTAAACTAATCATTTAAAAAATAACATCTATTTGCAATGACTTCTCAATTAATAGAAAAGGAGAATTGATGTGAGGGAAATGTTGTTGGTTGATGAATCCATAATCAGAATGCCTCGCTTGACATTTTTATCCAAGTTTTCTGTTGGACTGCCCAATGTAAATTTAGCAAAACCCATTGCATTCAACTAACCATTTCCAATGCATCGCTTTCATTGAAAACTAAGACTGATGATTCATAATTTTCACTGGTTTTGAAATACCAATAGATTAGTTACGAATGCCCAGTTTATAAGATCAACCATAGCACTCCCAGGTTATTCTGCTCTCACACTCTCTGTGGCACACACAATGTTCTCATTAGCATCCTGTAGGTGTTACAGCTTTTTCCAAACCTCATGATCACAGCACAAGTCGCCTCGCCTGAGCCTGTCTATCGCCATGGCGATGGCAGAATGCCAATCACCAACTGAAGGCTCAGTGCTGTCTGAGTTTTCACAATGTGCCCCCCCTCCTTCTGCTCTCCCTGTTTGTTTTATGCTTTTGGCAGCACTGTGTGAGACTGTATGGAGACAACACACTGTCATGCTATTGCTTCAGGGATTCCTCACCCCATGTGCACTATTATTACCAGATGTTCGTGTTACTGCATGTCAAAGGTAATTGACCTTGTGCTACAAGAGAGGATGCCTTAATCATTCTCCACTAGATATTTGTCTAGTTACTGGGCTAAGGCCTACAGTCCTACCTCTGATAAATGCTTGTGGGGATTTATGCTCTTATGCAAATGTTGTCTAAAAGGATGTCTAAGACAAAGACAAAGTTCAGTAAGACTTTACATAAGGAATACAAGCATTATGGCACGAAGTAAATGTGATCCACACATTCTGAGCATGTGTGGATCATGTTCTTTGCATGCTACTCAGGATAATGGTGCTTGTTAAATTAAGTTAGATCAATGTCTGCAAGATCACATATGATAGTATTCTACATAACAGAACCTAATATAATAGTTTAGTTACTGTAAGACAAAAACTCGCTGCATTTTTCACTCATGTGGACAAAACTCAACAGCGTGCCACTAGGCAAAATACAAAGAGACTATGCTACAGTTTGTTGACACCATCTGCTCTAAAACAAAATGATTGTACATAATTGAAAACAACACTGCATAACTCGAGAAGATCTTGAGCATATCCCCATGAAACTGACTGAGATCAAATGGTTGGTATGCAGATGCCGCATAAAAACTAAACTATGCTATTACAGTGCCCTCCACTAATATTTGCACCCTTGGTAAATATGAGCAAAAATGTCTTTGCTGTTTATCCTCTTGGTCTCTCATTCAAAATATTCACAAAAAGTAACCTTTAATTGAAGTAAAATTATTGGAAAAAATAAAGGAGCGTGTGCCACAATTTTTGGCACCCCTAGAAATTCTTATGAATAAAATCTAACTGAAGTATATTCCCATTCATATTTTATGTTCTTAATTTCACCTGAGCGATTAGGAATACTTAAGTGGTAATTCATGACATCCTGTTTCACTGGGGTATAAATATGAGGTGACACAGGCCGAGTTCCCATAGTCATCCATCACTATGGGAAAGACACGAGAATTCCAGTAATGATGTGAGACAAAAGGTTGTTAAGCTGCACAAATCAGGAAATGGCTATAAGAAAATAGCTCAACGGTTGAAAATGCCCATTTCCACAATCAGGGCAATAATTAAGAAGTCTAAAGCAACTGGAGATGTTAACAATCGGCCTGGAAGAGGACGTGTGTCTATATTGACCCCACGCACAGCGAGGAGGATGGTTAGAGTGGCCAAAAAATCTGCAAGAATCACAGCTGGTGAATTGCAGACGTTAGTTGGGTTTTGGGGTCAGAAAGTCTCCAAAACTATGATCACACACACACACACACACACACACACACACACACACACACACACACACACACACACACACAACCGTTCAAAAGTTTGGAGTCAATTAGAAATGTCCTTGTTTTTTTTAAGAAATCAATTTTTTTTGTCCATTTAAAAAAACATCAAATTGATCAGAAACACTGTGTAGACATTGTTAATGCTGTAAATGACTATTGTAGCTGGAAACGGCAGATTTTTTATGGAATAGGCGTACAGAGGCCCATTATCAGCAACCATCACTCCTGTGTTCCAATGGCACTTTGTGTTAGCTAATCCAAGTTGATCATTTCTAAAGGTTAATTGATCATTAGAAAACCCTTTTGCAATTATGCTAGCACAGCTGAAAACTGTTTTTCTGATTAAAGAAGCAATAAAACTGTCCTTCTTTAGACTAGTTGAGTATCTGGAGCATCTGCATTTATGGGTTCGATTACAGGCTCACAATGGCCAGAAACAAAGACCTTTCTTCTGAAACTCGTCAATCTATTCTTATTCTGAGAAATGAAGGCTATTCCATTCGAGAAATTGCCAAGAAACGGAAGATCTGGTACACCGCTGTGTACTACTCCCTTCCCAGAACTGAGAAAACTGTCTCTAAGGCCCAGGTGCACAACTGAGCAAGAAGACAAGTACATTAGAGTGTCTAGTTTGAGAAACAGATGCCTAACAAGTCCTCAACAGGCAGCTTTATTAAATAGTACCCGCAAAACACTGGTGTTTTGCGGGTACTGTTTAACAAAGCTGCCAGTTGAGGACTTGAATTTAAAATGGATTGAATTGTGATATTTCTTGTCACTGGCCCACTACACAATACCCCATAATGTTAAAGTGGAATGATGTTTTCCTGAGTATTTACAGATAAATTACAAATTAAAAACTGAAATATATCTTGAGGAAATAAGCATTCAACTCCTTTGTTATGGAGAGTCTAAGATCAGAAGTAAAAATGTGCTTAACAAGTCATATAATAAGTTGCATGGACTCACTCTGTGTGCATACAAAATATATGCTTGGGGAAAATCATTAAGAACTGAGGAGTATTTTTGTTTAAAAAAATAAATGGAATGGTGCTAAGCACAAGCAAAATCCTAAAGGAAAACCTTGTTCAGACTGCTTCCACCAGACATTGGCAGATTAATTCACTTTTCAGCAGGACAATAACCTAAAACACAAGGCCAAATCTACACTGGAGGAGACAGTGAATGTGCGTGAGTGGCTGAGTTACAGTTTTGACTTAAATCCACTTGAAAATCGATGGCAAGACCTGAAAATGATTGTCTACCAATAATCAACAACCAATTTGATAGAGCTTGAAGAATTTTGAAAAGAACAATGGTAACAATCCAGGTGTGGAAAGTTCATAGAGACTTAACCAGAAAGACTTACAGCTGTATAATCTGCTTCTACAAAGTATTGTCTCAGGGGTGTGAATACTTAGAGTACAAGTCAAAGGTTTGCACACACTTTTTATTTATTTGTACTATTTTCTACATTGTAGAATAATAGTGAAGTCGTCAAAAACTATGAAATAACACATATGGAATCATGTAGTAACCAAAAAAGTGTTAAACAAATCCAAATATATTTTTGATTTTAGATTCTTCAAAGTAGTCACCCTTTGCCTTGATAACTCTTGGCATTCACTCAACCAGCTTCACCTGGAATGCTTTTCCAACCGTCTTGAAGGAGTTCCCACATATACTGAGCACTTGTTGTGTGCTTTTCCATCACTCTGCAGTCCAACTCATCCCAAACCATCTCAATTGTGGAGGTCAGGATGCAGCACTCCATTACTATCCTTCTTGGTCAAATAGCCCTTACACAGCCTGGAGGTATGTTGGGTCATTTTCCTGTTGAAAGACAAATGATAGTCCTACTAAGCGCAAACCAGATGGGATGGCGTATCGCTGCAGAATGCTGTGGTAGACATGATGGTTAAGTGTGCCTTGAATTCTAAATAAAATCACTCAGAGTGTCACCAGCAAATGCCCCCTCAGACCATCACATGCCCTCCTCCATGCTTCACGGTGGGAACCACACCTACTCTGCATCTCACAAAGACACAGCGGTTGGAACCAAAAAATCTCAAATTTGGACTCATCAGAACAAAGGACAGATTTCCACCGGTCTAATGTCCATTGCTCGTGTTTCTTGACCTGAGCAAGTCTCTTCTACTTATTGGTGTCCTTTAGTAGTGGATTCATTGCTGAAATTTCACCATGAAGGCCTGATTCACACAGTCTCCTCTGAACAGTTGGATGTTGAGATGTGTCTGATGAATTCTATGAAGCATTTATTTCCTCTGCAGCAGAGGTAACTCTGGGTCTTCCTTTCCTGTGGCGGTCCTCATGAGAGGCAGTTTCACATAATGCTTGATGGTTTTTGCAACTGCACTTGAAGAAACTTTAAAAGTTTTTGAAATGTTCCATATTGACTGACCATGTCTTAAAGTAATGATGGACTGTCATTTATTTTTGCTTATTTGAGCTGTTCTTGGGCTTGGTCTTTTCCCAAATAGGGCTATCTTCTGTATACCACCCCTACCTTGTCACAACATAACTGATTGGCTCAAACGCAATAAGGAAAGAAATTGGACAAATTCACTTTTAACAAGGCACACCTGTTAATTGAAATGCAATTCCTGGTGACTACCTCATGAAGCTGGTTGAGATAATGCCAAGAGTGTGCAAAGCTGTCATGAAGGCAAAGGGTGGCTACTTTGAAAAATCTCAAATATAAAATATATTTTGATTTGTTTAACACTTTTTTGGTTACTACATGATTCCATATGTGTTATTTAATAGTTTTGATGTCTTCATTATTCTGAAATGTAGAAAATAGCTTTTAATAAATGGAATGAGTAGGTGTGTACAAACTTTTGACTGGTACTGCATGTACTGTATGTAAATGAGATATTACTGTATTTAATTTTAATTTTACTGTAAAACATTTCCATTATGCGGTACTGTGTACATTATGTGGTACTGGGTGACATTTAAAAAATATTTGATCAATTTTGAATGCATTTCACAACAAAATGTGAAATAAGTCAAGGGGTATGAATACTTTCTGAAGGCACTGTACACATAATTCTACAAAGAATAAGGACTCTCAAGTGTAAAATCCTCGACATAAAGATATTTAGTGATAATGTCAGAATCTAACAGTCCAACACAATATGGTCTGTAGCCAACAGGGCAGTGGTGGAGGCATTCCTCAGCCGGCCATGATAGGAGAGACTTAAACATGCCATGAGTGATAATTGAGCTGTGGGGATGAGAACAGAGACAAGCATGGTTGATCGACTCGTCTGTGTATCCACCTTTTTGGACTTGTTTTTCTGTTATTTTCTCCAGTCGTCTCATGCATTGCATCTCAAGGTCAACTGAAGCTCCTCTTTGCTCTGGCACTCCCTGTTGCATTCTTATTAGGTTTATTTAACTCACTAGTAGCAGCCAGAAGCCAAAATACATCACTATAGACACAACACACCCATTTTCAAGACCTTATATTTTGAAAGCTTTACTAGATTCTCACTTGGGAATGAACATATCAAGCATCAAGCACCTATTTGATGTTCGATTCCCAGTATTGTGTTGTGTGACCTCCAATGAAATATCCTTTATCTACTTAAAGTAAATCCTGATTTATTTAAAGCTTTATTACAGTACAGCTTTCTGGGATAATATCTCAAAAACTAATTTTCATCTCGTGTCACAAAGTAACCTAAATCCATCCGGATAATCTCAACAACAGTATCAAATTGCTATGGAATATATTCCCTTTGCCCTCCAGTGTCATTGACGATAGCATTCTATGCTCTGTGAAGTCAATGGATTCCTATAGATATACATGTATCACAAGGAAGATACCAGTCATCATTTGTGAATAAACAAAAAATATTTTACAGCATAATTATCCTGAGGGAGTATTTCAAGATTCTTAGAATTTCTTAATGAGAGTGACTGAAAGACAGATGGAGTAAGACCATTGTACCACAGTGGCAATTTTGTGTACAGAAACTGCTTCTCCTTGCAATGAGGCAATCATACTAATAATCATACTTTAAGGACTGATATCTAACATCTTTTGGATATCTTCATTTTTATATATATTTAAACCCATTTCAAAACAGACCTTCCTTTGACATTGTCAAATGAAATTTGGTTTGTAGAGTTTCCATATATTTCAAGGGATTGTTTGTCAAACTGGGACACAATTTGTCCAGCTTAACCTAGAATGACACTGTCATTTTTATTAATCCCACAGAGGAATACTGTGAGGCAGCTTGGGTGACACAGGCCAATGCCATCTCAACAGAAGAACACTAAGTCTGAAAATATCTAAAACTAAAATAAAGATAGTCACCATTTATTTTATCTATGTTGGGCAATTTGTGTGAAAATAAATTCAAAAAAGGTACATGATGTGTTTTCATCAGACAATATACAAAGAAAACAAACAATCTCCATTTTCCATTTCCCTTTTTTTATTACTAGGATATATTTTTGACGTTGGTACCAACATTTATGTGATAACTACAGTGTGCATTTCTAGGATATACAATGCCTTCAGAAAGTATTAATATCCCTTGACTTATTCCACATTTTGTTGTGCTACAGCCTAAATTCAAAATTGATTAAAATAATAAGAATAATTATCACCCATCTACACACAACACACCATATTGGCAAACTGAAAACAATAACCCATAATGGCAAGCCATTTTCAAGTCTTGCCATAGATGTTATGTCAAATCTGTAACTAGGCACTCAGGAACATTCAACGCATCTCCAGCATATATTTGACTTTTGTGTTTTAGGTTAAAGTCCTGCAGAAAGGTGAATTTGTCTCCCTGTGTCTGCTGTAAAGCAGACTGAACAAGGTTTTCCTCTAGGATTTTGCCTGTGCATTGCTGTATTTTATTTATTTTTTCCTAAAAAATTCCCAGTCCTTGCCAATGACAACCATAACATGATACAGCCACCACCATGCTGGTACTCAGTGATGTGTTGTATTGGATTTAACCCAAACATAACACTTTGTATTCAGCACATAAAGTTAATTTCTTAGCCAATTTATTTTTTCAGTTTTACATTAGAGCCTTATTGTAAACAGGAAGCATGTATAGGATTTTTAAAATTCTGTACAGGCATCCTCCTTTTCACTTTTCATTTAGGTAAGTATTGTGGAGTAACTACAATGTTGTTGATCCATCCTCAGTTTTACTCCCATCACTGCCATTAAACTCTGTAACTGTTTAAAAGTCACCATCAACCTCATGGTGAAATCCCTAAGCGGTTTCCTTCCTCTCCAGCAACTGAGTTAGGATGGACGACTGTATCATTGTAGTGACTGGGTGTATTGATACACCATCTAACGTGTATGCTCCAAGGTATATTAAATGTCTGCTTCTTTTTTTACGAGGCACTGGAAAACCTCTCTGGTCTTTGTGGTTGAATCTGTGTTTGAAATTAGCTGCTCGACTGAGGAACCTGAGATGTATGTGTGGGGTACTGAGATAAGGTAGTCATTCAAAAATAATGTTAAGCACCTTTATTTCCCAAAGAGTGAGTGATTTGTTAAGAAATATTTACTCCTGAACTTACACTATATATACAAAAGTATGTGGACACCCCTTCAAATTTGTGGATTTGGCTATTTCAGCCACACCGTTGCTGACAGGTGTATAAAATTGAGTACACAGCAATGCAATCGCCAAAGACAAACACGCTTGACCATCTGGCATTCTGAGGGACAAATCTGGGTTTGGCGGATGCCAGGGGAGCACTACCTGCCCGAAGGCATTGTGTCAACTGTAAACTTTGTTGGTAGAGGAATAATGGTCTGGGGCTGTTTTTCATGGTTTGGGCTAGGCCCCTTAGTTCCAGTAAAGGGAAATCTTAACACTAATGACATGCTAGACAATTCTGCGCGTCCAACTTTGTGGCAACAGTTTGGGGAAGGCCCTTTCCTGTTTCAGCATGACTACCTTTAAAACAATCTATAGTGTAGTAGAGGGCTTAGTGTGTTGGAGTATTGTTTTAATTTCAAAACTTGCATTTTGAGGTTTGAGGATTTGTTTTTACTTGCACCATTGCATGTCCACCAAAACACCTGTAGAGGGAGTTCTGGGAGCTCTGACTGCATTTTCACAATAATTTATTGGTTGTACTAAAAAAGGCCATCATAGTAAATACAAATATGTTCTTAACTGACTTGCCTAGTTAAATAAAGGTTAAATAAAGTAAAACAATCATGAAATACACATTTTTCATTTCAGAGCACAAGGTAAGCATTCAAGGCATTTAAACAACACCTGCAGTCTGTAGGTCACAGGCCTA
Source organism: Oncorhynchus mykiss (assembly GCF_013265735.2). Lineage (NCBI taxonomy): Eukaryota > Metazoa > Chordata > Actinopteri > Salmoniformes > Salmonidae > Oncorhynchus > Oncorhynchus mykiss. The sequence continues at coordinate 35,808,203 of NC_048585.1, read as the reverse complement.
GGCAAGTCCAAAATGGAATAAATATTTAAAATAAATTGAAATGTCAGTCAATTCAGGTCAGTCAGTCAATTCAGGAAGTAACCTGATATTCTAATTCCATAATAGAAAAACAGGTATCACTTCCTCAATTGACTGACTTATTTTGAATTGATCCATCCCTTCATAGGCTGTGTGTGTGAGCATGTGTGTGGTGGGTTGGTGGCTGGGGGTGGGGCTCCTGAGTGGTGCAGCGGTTTAAGGCACTGCATCTCAGTGCTAGAGGCATTACAACAGACCCTGGTTTGATTCCAAGCTTTTTACCTTTATTTAACTTGGCAAGTCAGTTAAGAACAAATTCTTATTTTCAATGACGGCCTAGGAACAGGGGCAGAACGACAGCTCGGGGTTTGAACTTGCAACCTTCCGGTTACTAGTCCAACACTCTAACCACTAGGCTACCCTGCCACACCGCCACCCTATGGAGTCCCATAGGGTGGCGCACAATTGGCCCAGCATCGTCCGCGTTAGTGTTTGGCAGGGGTAGGCCGTCATTGTAAATAAGAATTTGCTCTTAACTTACTTGCCTAGTTAAATTAAGGTTACATTTTTTTTTATTAAATGGGGGGGGGGGGGGGGGGGGGGGTTTATCCCTTATAAGATCAAGTCTATCCGTTACAGAGCCAACTTTTTATTGTTACATTTGTCTATTGTTGTTTTGTACAATACTTGTGATCTGAGATTCTAACCGCTAGATTCAAATGGTCACATTCATTTGAAAGATAGAGAGGCAGAGGAAATGGTGATTAAGCTCTGTCGGGAAAGATAGATAAAGAAAAATAGGGAAATAGACTCACCTTGGGCTGCACTTCCACCTCCACCACTTGATTCTTGTTCATGCAGCCTTTCACGAAGCCCTCCACGTTGCTGTTGAACTTCATAAAGATCACATAGGTGGCATAGGCTGAAAGTAGCACAATACTTTCCCAATAGGAGATGTAGTTATCCAGGAAGAAACAGATGAGCATGATCAGGTCCATGATGTAGAAGGAGACGTCACGGAAGAGGGGCCACCAGGTCAGATTGAGGATCTCCCTGGAGAAGATGGCGCACATTCCAATGACAAAGAGAATGTTGAAGACAGCTGAGCCCACAATGGTCCCGATGCCCACATTGCTGTGGGAGACGAATACACCAATGATTGAAGTGAAGAGCTCCGGCGCCGACCCGCCTGCAGCCATGAAAGTGGCCCCCGCCACATCATCAGAGATGGCCAGCTTCTCTGTGATGACTGTCAGAGCGGGCACGAAGAACTCATCACACACAATGGCTAAAGAGATGAACATGTACAGCATCCCAAACATGTGAAGCACCACAGCACCCTGGCGCCTCTCCTCCAGCGTGAACAGGTCCGTGGGGTAGTCCCCCTGGCTCTCGTTGCCGTCTGCCGAAGACCTCATTGCCACGGGAATGTCGGCTGAGATATTGGGGTCCCTCTGGTGCTGTGTGGAAAGTAGAGTCCTGTGTGGAGTTGGGCCTGACTGAAGGATGGCCTCCTGGGGCAGGAGCGGCTCTGAGTAGGTCCCTGAGCTCCAGGTCAAGGCACTGAAGGAAAATGAGATCGCGCTTATGGCTACCATGCTGAATACAAAACCCAGGATTCGTATGGGCCTCATCTTTCTGCGCAGGTTCTGGTGGCGGTGCCTATTACATGTTGCACCCAGAAAAGGCCTTTGCACCACCATATCCAAGCAGGGCTGGTCCAAACCCATCTCTGTGGTGTGTGTGTGTGTGTGTGTGTGTGTGTGTGTGTGTGTGTGTGTGTGTGTGTGTGTGTGTGTGTGTGTGTGTGTGTGTGTGTGTGTGTGTCTTCACTCTCAATGGTTTGGTAGAAGGAGAGTGGACTGGTTTTCACCAGACACAATGCATGGTCCTGCCTTAGGCTTCAAACAACATGGGAGGATTCCAGATGCTTTCCAGGGTCTGGCTTGACCATTGATGTCTTCATATTAGCCTCTAAAAACAAGATTTCAATAGAAATGAAAGAGAAAAAGAAAAGGAGGAAGCGTCAACATGTAGAACTCACACACAGCAACAAACTATTAGCTGTCACATGCCTACCTCAATTCTGTAGTGAATTTAACACCACAACGTAGTCCTGACCAGTGGTTATCCAGTTATCCATACATGGGTTCAGAGGCAATAGCTATATCCCACTTTATCTTTTCAGAAATAAGCATATAACATTGGGGAAAAAATCTGAAAATGTTTGAATTCATAATATACTAATTGCCTACTCGGACAAATAGGGTTCATAATATAATATTCATACAAATAAATCAACACTACTAATGGCATGGTATCCAGGTAAAATGTATGCAAATAGCAGAATTCCACAAAATTATAGGCTTACTCGCAATGTGATGCACCAAATGCCCTTGAAATAAAACGAACTTCAGTGATACCTTTATAAAGGTTATAGTTACAGACTAGCCCACTATGCAATTGGATTGCGGTGTTGAAAGCAGATCGTCTATGTTATGTATTAGGGTTGTACCATTTGCACCTCCATACTTACCGTAGTTGTGATGCAGAGTATTATGGCTAATGTGTGTTGAGATGATCACATTCTGGATAAATGGTTGAACTGAACATAATTACAAAGAGGAAATTATCCTGATTAAAATGGTGTCCGACTTGAAAAAATCTAAAATATACACATTGTGAGATATTTGGCGAAATAGACAGGCCTGCCTTTCCATAGGAAAACAACGGGGGGATCTCAGCGTTCCAAGGGCAAAAAGTATTTTGGGGCTAGCATTTGATGACAACCGAGCTCGCTGCCCAGACTTACATAATTAGAAAGAGGAGATTGTCATGATTAAAATGGCGTCCGAAAAAACCTAAATATACACATTGCGAGATATTTGGTGAAATAGACAAACATGCCTATATTTCCCCTATAGGAAACAATGGGACGAACTCCATTCTTTGTTGTTGTTAACATTTAACTATAAACAATGTGAGCAGGTCTCATTGCCAACAATAGCGAAGCAGGCATTGTGGCGTAGAACAATAAGCTGGGAATAGAATGTTTGGAAGGCGAGTTGGTGCCACGATGGTCAATAGAATGCCCTAAAATAAGGCCAGATTTTTTGTGACTACTTCAAAACAATGGCAAGCAGCTGAGAAATATGGTCATACGGCAGATGCAATGAACTCGTTTTTATCAGAAAAAAGCGTTGTTAAAAATGTCATGTGTCCAGCATACTATTGAGAAATGAAAAATGGCTGGAACTGTTGAACAGTTTAATGAAAGTATTGAGCAGTGGAGCTCCATATACTGTACGTACAGAACGGTTTGAATATTTTGATTTTGCAAATTACATTCTATAGATTTCGAACCAATTTGCAACCAATTTTCATGTGATTATAAAAAAATTAAAACGCATTAAGAAAATCTGCACATTTTCCCACCAGTGGACTTGTTGTGGATAAAAATCACTGCATTATGACATAAGCTGATTTTTTTTTTGTGTGCACTAAGTTTTCATGTACCATATAAAAATCTTGAATATCTTGAATATGTTTCCATTGCATTTTCAACTCTACAGATAGTTTTGTCACAACAACCGTTGCATTAAATAGCAAGTGTGCCTACTATGGTCTTGGCACGTGCGCTCTAGCCAACAGCTAGCAGATACAGTTCAGGTAGGTTAGGTTGTGCGAGTCTACATGAGATTATTATGGATAGCCTAAGAACAATAATATTTTTATTTGTCAAACTGCAGTCAAGCATCGATCATCATGTCACTAAAATAAGACCCTAGATATTTATTGGAAAGGAGCATCAAGATCACTGCACACTTTCACCACCCTATGAAGTTTATCATAAGATTTTTTTATACAGCATGACTTTACTCGCATAAAAACTGTGGATGGAAGCGTTATTGTTGGAGGATAAAATAGTTGCACATGTTTTTGTGTAATGGGACCAAAGACATTTAATTTACTATGCCGCCTGCAAAAGCTAGACAGGCCAGGTAATAAGACGTATGGGGATATTGTTCACAGATCCCTGCACCTGCACATAGCCCATCCAAATACCTCATCCCCATACTGTATTTATTTATATATCTTGCTCCTTTACACCCCAGTATCACTACTTGCACATTCATCTTCTGCACATCTACCATTCCAGTGTTTAATTGCTATATTGTTTGCCTTACCTGCCTTATCCTACCTCATTAGCACATACTGTATATAGACTTTTTCTACTGTATTATTGACTGTATGTTTGATTATTCCATGTGTAACTCTGTGTTGTTGAATGTGTCGAACTGCTTTGCTTTTTCTTGACCAGGTCGCAGTTGCAAATGAGAACTTGTTCTCAACTATTCTACCTGGTTAAATACAGGTGAAACAAAAAAATAAAAAATTAATTGTGGAAATACTTAAAGGACACTTTTCACCAAAACCAGGGCAGCAGGAAGCCTAGTGGTTAGAGCATTGGGCCAGTAACCGAAAGGTTGCAATATTGAATCCCCAAGCTGACAAAGTAAAAATATGTCGTTCTGCCCCTGAACAAGGCAGTTAACCCAATGTTCCGAGGCCGTCATTGTAAATAAACATTTGTTCTTACCTGACTTGCCTTGTTAAATAAAAAGGTTCCACAGAGAAATCAGGAAAAGGGAGACCTTGGCAAAGGCTATTGAAGTCAGTGTTTCCATGGAACGAGCTGCTAAAGAGGCTCACCAGTTGAGTTCATCACAAAAATTGTACATAGTAACAGAAAATCAGAGACGGGGAAATCGGGACATCAGGTGTCTACATGTTTGTGTAAGGACAATGAACACCGAGCTTGTGGTAAAAAGCGGCACATTGAATGAGCCTGCAGAAATTAAAATAGCTCGGATCATGGAGGGCACTTCCCAAATGCGTACTCCGTTTGTATATATTTTGAAGCATGTATCGATGCAAGCTTCAACAGAAATATGACGCAATCACATACAAATTATGCAAATGGGGCCATTATTTGAGCTGAAGCGAGAGCAAATACACCTCATATGTTACCTGACTGCAATATTCTATCTTGATATGTTAATAAATACAATTGAAGCCGGAAAATTACATACACTTAGATTGGAGTCATTAAAACTTGTTTTCCGACCACTCCACAAATTTCTTGTTAACAAACTATAGTTTTGGCAAGTCGGTTAGGACATCTACTTTATACATGACACAAGTAATCTTTCCAACAATTGTTTACAGACAGATTATTTCACTTATAAATCACTGTATCACGATTCCAGTGGGTCAGAAGTTTCATATACACTAAGTTGACTGTGCCTTTAAACAGCTTGGAAAATTCCAGAAAATTATCTTATGGCTTTAAAAGCTTCTGATAGGCTAATTGACATAATTCGAGTCAATTGGAGGTGTACCTGTGCATGCATTTCAAGGCCTACCTTCAAACTCATTGCCTCTTTGCTTGACATCATGGGAAAATCAAAAGAAATCAGCCAAGACCTCAGAAAAAAGAATTGTAGACCTCCACAAGTCTGGTTCATCCTTGGGAGCAATTTCCAAACGCCTGAAGGTACCACGTTCATCTGTACAAACAATAGTACGCAAGTATAAATGCCATGGGAACACGCAGCCGTCATACCGCTCAGGAAGGAGACGCGTTCTGTCTCCTAGAGAAGTGCACATCAATCCCAGAACAACAGCAAAGGACCTTGTGAAGATGCTGGAGGAAACAGGTACAAAAGTATCTATATCCACAGTAAAACGAGTCCTATAGAGACATAATCTGAAAGGCCACTCAGCAAGGAAGAAGCCACTGCTCCAAAACCGCAATAAAAAAGCCTGGTGATGGTACTTTTTGGAGAAATGTCCTCTGGTCTGATGAAACAAAATATAGAACTGTTTGGCCATAATGACCATCGTTATGTTTGGAGGAAAAAGGGGAGGCTTGCAAGCCGAAGAACACCATCCCAACCGTGAAGCACGGGGTGGCAGCATCATGTTGTGGGGTTGCTTTACTGTAGGAGGGACTGGTGCACTTCATAAAATAGATGGCGTAATGAGGGAAGAAAATTATATGGATATATTGAAGCAACATCTCAAGATATCAGTCAGGAAGTTAAAGCTTGGTCGCAAATGGGCCTTCCAAATGGACAATGACCCCAAGCATACTTCCAAAGTTGTGGCAAAATGGCTTAAGGACAACAAAGTCAAGGCATTGAAGTGGCCATCACAAAGCCCTGACTTCAAGCCTATAGATGTCACGGCCGTCCTCCTCTTCATCTGAAGAGGAGAGACGAGATGGATCTGAGGACCAATACGCGGCGTGGTAAGTGTCCATGGCAAATCTTTAATCAAGAAAGACTGAACACTATACAAACGAGTAACAAAAACAATAAACCAAATTCGACCGTGACGCTACAAAATGAGACCTGTGCTGAAACAAGCCATCAACATAGACAATCACCCACAAACAAACAGTGCAACCCAGGCTACCTAAGTATGATTCTCAATCAGAGACAACTAATGACACCTGCCTCTGATTGAGAACCATACTAGGCCGAAAACAAAGAACTGCCAAAAAACATAGAAAAACAAACATAGACTGCCCACCCAACTCACGCCCTGACCATACTAAATAAATACAAAACAGAAATAAAGGTCAGAACGTGACAATAGAACATTTGTGGGCAGAACTGAAACAGTGTGTGCGAGCAAGGAGGCCTACAAACCTGACTCAGTTACACCAGCTCTGTCTGGAGGAATGGGCCAAAATTCACCCAACTTATTGTGGGAAGCTTGTGGAAGGCTACCCGAAATGTTCGACCCAAGTTATACAATTTAAAGGCAATGCTATCAAATACTAATTGAGTTTAGGTAAACTTCTGACCCAATGGGAATGTGATGAAAGCAATAAAAGTTTAAATAAATCATTCCCCTTACTATTATTCTGACATTTCACATTCTTAAAATAAAGTGGTGATCCTAACTGACCTAAGACAGGGAATTGTTACTAGGATTAAATGTCAGGAATTGTGAAAAACTGAGTTTAAATGTATTTGGCTAAGGTGTATGTAAACTCCGACTTCAACTGTACATGCTGTGTTAATTTTGGCATGGTAACCTGCCTACAATACCCACTGTACAATACCCATTTTGCTGGCTTGAATAAGAACGGTTCAGTGAATGGGTAAGTCAATCGGGCTAACTGGCTAAACATGAAGAACTCTTAGCTAGCCACCCACAAAGAATTGACATCTACCTTGCATAACATTAGCTTTAGATAATTTTTGCTTGTTAACAAGCAAGTTTACGATTCACATAGGAACTCAGCAAAAAAAGAAACGTCCCTTTTTCAGGACCCTGTTGTAAAAATCCAAATAGCTTGACAGACCTTCATTGTAAAGGGGTTAAACACTGTTTCCCATGCTTGTTCAATGAACCATAAAGAATGAATGAATGTGCACCTGTGGAACGGTCGTTAAGACACTAACAGCTTACCAAGGTAGGCAATTAAGGTCACAGTTATGAAAACTTAGGACACTGAAGAGGCCTTTCTACTGACTCTGAAAAAAACTAAAAGAAAGATGCCCAGGGTCCCTGCTCATCTGCATGAACATGCCTTAGAATGCTGTAAAGAGGCATGAGGATTGCAGATGTGGCCAGGGAAATAAATTGCAATGTCCGTACTGTGAGACACCTAAGACAGTGCTGCAGGGAGACAGGATGGATAGCCGATCGTCCTCGCAGTGGCAAGACCACGTGTACCAGCACCTGCACAGGATCGGTACATCCGAACAGCACACCGGCGGGACAGGTACAGGATGGCAACAACAATTGCCCGAGTTACACCAGGAACGCACAATCCCTCCATCAGTGCTCAGAGTGTCCTCAATAGCCTGAGAGAGGCTGGCCTGAGGGCTTGTAGGCCTGTTGTGAGAAAGGTCCTCACCAGACATCACTGGAAACAATGTCGCCTATGGGCACAAACCCACCGTCGCTGGACGAGACAGGACTGGCGAATTTGTCTCACCGGGGGTGATGGTCGGATTCGCGTTTATCGTCAAAGGAAGTTACACTGAGGCCTGTACTCTGGAGCGTTATCGATTTGGAGGTAGAGGGTCTGTCATGGTCTGGGGCGGTGTGTCACAGCATCATCGGACTGAGCTTGTTGTCATTGCAGGCAATCTAAATGCTGTGTATTACAGGGAAGACATCCTCCTCCCTCATGTGGTACCCTTCCTGCAGGCTCATCCTGAAATGAACCTCCAGCATGACAATGCCACCAGCAATACTGCTTGTGCTGTGCATGATTTCCCGCAAGACAGGAATGTCAGTGTTCTGCCATGGCCAGCGAAGAGCCCGGATTTCAATCCCATTGAGCACGTCTGGGACCTGTTGGATCGGAGGGTGAGTGCTAGTGCCTTTCCCCCCAGAAATGTCCGGGAACTTGCAGGTGCCCTGGTGGAAGAGTGGGGTAACATCTCACAGCAAGAACTGGCAAATCTGGTGCAGTCCATGAGGGGGAGCTGCACTGCAAATACTTAATGCAGCTGGTAACCACACCAGATACTGACTGTTACTTTTGATTTTGACCCCCCCCCCCCCCCTTTGTTCAGGGACACATTATTATATTTCTGTTAGTCTCATGTCTGTCTGTGGAACGTGTTCAGTTTATGTTTCAGTTGTTGAATCTTGTTATGTTCATACAAATATTTACACGTTAAGTTTGCTGAAAATAAACGTAGTAGACAGTGAGAGGACTTATTTTTTGGCTGAGATTATCTTGCTGATAATAAAGTATAATGTTTGCTTTCTTGTTTCATCTCTATTGAGGCATTGTCCTGGCTGGAAGAAGGGTCAGTGAATGGGGAGATGCAGCGTGAGGTAATACAGTAGGGGTAGTGCGAGTGCTTGTCAAATGAAATGTTTTATGCGTTCTCCACACTCTCGTCCTCACAAGAACGTCCTCGAAGAATGCACTTGGAGCATGAGAGTGTGGCGCACGGTAGTATGCATATTCAGAAACACACACAGTTAACCCTGTGTTGTCCGCTGAGCAGTATCTGCTACCACACATCGACAACCTTTTCGCAGGCTTAGGGTCAAAGTTGAGCCAAATTGACTTCTGGAAAGCCTACTCGCAGATGATTGTGTATGAAAAGTAAAAAGAGCTGCTGACCGTCGTGACACACAAATGGATCTTCAGGTACTGTCGTCAACCGTTTGGTAGTGCATCCTCGCTGTTCGAGAGGGCAATGAGTCAGATCTTGAGTGGATTGCCAGGAGTGCAATGCTACCTGGATGACATCCTCGTCACTGGAAAAGATGATGAAGAGGACCATCTTCAGAACTTGGATGCAACCTTACAGAGATTGAAGGACGAGTTCTTAAGGTCAAATGTGCATTCTTCCAATCATCAGTTGAATATAGGGGCGTGAACATTTAAACGTTTAAATGACATTGGGAACCTTAACGTGAAGACAAATCTATAACTTCACCCAACAAAATTAAAATCACAGTGCAGTTATCACAAAACATATTATTTTCTGAGTTATAGCCTAACTATATATACTATGGGCTTTTGCGACCTGGTAAAGTTGTATAATTTAAATAATACCAGAGAGGTGAACTTCAGGAACAGGCGAACTTTAGGCTACTTTGGTGAATTTGTGAGGCATGCAAGATGAGACATTGCAAGGTTCAGATTACCAAAACATATGCGCACCATGGTTATTTCTGCCTACAACATCCTCTCTCTCCCTCGCGCTGGCTCACCTGTGGCGTATTCATTACACCAATTCCATTGTAAAAAGTTTAGGAACAGAAGCAAACATAACAAAACTGGGAGGGATCTACAAGAATTTGTCTTATAGAAACTCTTGTTTTAGTTGCAAACTGTTTGGACTAATGATTGCAACCCTGCTCTCTCTCTTTGCCAGTGTGTGTTCATTATTCGGTCTGTTGCGTGTAGAATATCGTAGCCTATTTATTGATGATAGGCCCTGCTTTTACTGAAGTTGTGAGACAAGCCAAGAAATTGTAAGATACAGCATTCCATAGCAATAGATAGGCCGAGTGCACGGTTCTGACTGTCTGCCTGGTGGCCAACCTGCCTATACTGTGCCCCTCCCCTCTCTCTCTGTCACTCGCTAGCTCGCTATGAAAGATGCAAGTGTTTGTGTTCTTGGAAGTATGGAAACTAATCAGTCTCCTCCATTCCAAAAACACTTAATCTTAAGAGTCGATAACAAGCGGAATTGAATCTTGACACGAAATGTGAGTTGACACCGGGAGTTGATATGCAAGAAATCAAGGAATAAATGATTTTCGGCATTGTCGCTAACAGTTGGAGAAATGTCAGAGAAAGGCAAGCGACAGCAGCAAAGTCCTGTATGGCAATAGGTTGATAAGTTAAATGATAAGGAAATTAAAACTTTGAGAGGTGGAATTGAGGTACAATAATGGTAGTACATGTGCAATGATTAACGATCTGAAAGGGACCCAAACCGTGCGTGAAACCCAAATCATTGCTGGCAGCATCGCAGCTCTATTGTGAATTCACGTAGAATTGTATGAATTTGTATTATCTTTTTAACGGAAAACCGATTTTAAAAAAATTGGTGTTTAAACGTTAAGAAAATTTGTCCATTTGTCACATCCCTAGTTGAATACCTTGGACAAGTTGTCGATGCTATGGGCCTTCACAAGGCTCTGTCTAAGGTCAAGGCCATCTTGGACGCCCCTGCTCCTCAGAAAGTCAGTCAACTGTGTTCTTTCCTGGGGTTACTGAATTACTATGTACACTTTATATGTAGTATGCATCAGTTGCTTTGTTAGGACAAAACATGGAAATGGACAGAACAATGCTAGGAAGTATTCGTGAAAACCAAGCAAACATTCCTGAAATGAGGCACTTAAAACACTTTGATCGGTCATTGCCAATACAACTAGCTTGTGATCCTAGTCCCTATGGTGTGGGAGCAGTCATTACTATGGATGGGTCCCGAAACCCGGTATTAAACAGGCCCCGGGGCTAAATTATGAAAGACCGTAGTATCGATAAGCTCCCACGTTATCGGTTCTGCTTTCGGTACTGGAGAAATTAAGAAAATACATTTCCTATTTATTATTGCTACATAAACATTATCTTGCACATTTTGTCTCACCAACTGTTTCTAATTTGCAATAGGATGAAAACATTAGTCTATGATGCATTTTCGCTATTCCCAATCCAGAAGAGAGATCTCTCTCGCGTGGAGCCTGTGTCTCTCACACGCTACAGCACACACACACACACACACACACACACACACACACACACACACACACACACACGCACACACACACACACACACACACAAAAGAGCCTGCTCTTAATTAGTGACGATGGTAGAGAGAGAGAGAACTAAACGTTCAAAAGTGTGTAACACTTCAGAGTCGATGCGGACAATGCTCGTTGCCACAAGTGCAACAAGACATTTGCTTGTAATCTGTCCAAACATCTATCAAAGGTGCATCATGTACAGGCAGAGAAATGCACAATTTTTGACTGCCTAGCTCCTAGTTCATCACTCGTTGCCCAATCTACGTTAGGTATGTATGCTAGCAGCCTAGAGCCCACACACAGAGTTAACTAAATTATGCGAACATGGGTTCATGATCAAAAGTAACCATTAGCCAGCTAATTGTTTAGCTATGGGTGCGTTCATAAATTCAATCACCCATTTAAAGACTTTGTCACTTTTTTGTTAATGTTGCAGCCACAATGAAGCAACCCACTCCTCCCTTTAATTGCGCTGGTCCAAGCCAAAAGCCCCTTCACACTGGCAGCTAGTGGGAGGATGACTGAGGAGAGGGTGAATGAGTGCCACCTAGCCTTAACCAAGTTCATAGTGAAAGGCCTACACCCATTTGCAACAGTAGAGTCCAAGGGCTTTAGGTAACAGTATGTCAGTATATATTGAGTTGTATTCATTTTTAGGATATAGTCGTATAAAAGGTTTATATGTTAGTCCCATCACTCCACAATACACAACAACACAATAATGATTGTTTTCATGTGTTGAATTATCTTTTTTTTACTGTAGGGAGATAAGCAAGGCACTCAACCCCAAATATACCCCTCCCTCCAGGAATTACCTCAGTGACACAATAATTCCTACCTGGTATGGTGTAGAAAAGGCCAATGTGATCACTGAGCTGAAGGATGTGCCAAAGCTGGCCATCACATCAGACGGGTGGACCAGCCTCTGTCAGGACCACTATCTCACTGTCACGGTGCACTACACAAGCCAGGGCAGTGTAAAACAGAAGGTCCCCCATACCAGGGCAGTGTACAAATCGCAAACTGGCGAAGTAGTGCCAGAGCAAGATTGTAGCTGTGACTGTTGATAATGCTGGCAATATGGATGTTGCCATCAAAATAGGATGCTTTGCACACACATTGAATCTGGCAGTGAAGAAAATCGACAATATTACTTCAATTGATAAATGGGCAGCCCGAATCAGAGCAGTGGCCGTGTAATTCAAGAGATCCTCAATGTTCTAAACAGTCTTGAAGGAAAAGCAGCAGCTCCTTGGTAAGAAGCCAGTTCAATCTATTAAAGTATTATTTTGAAATTCCCAAATGTAACAATTTAATTCAATATTCAAGTGTGCTGTAATTAAATGCATGTTGTTTTTTGTTGTCGTTTCAGGCCTTCCGCAACACTTACTCATCCTTGATGTCAAGACCAGATGGAACTCGCTCTATCTAATGATAGAGAGATTCATGGATCAGTTTCCAGCGATCCAAGCAGCAGCCTTGGACCCACAATTGCGAAAAGCAATGACCAAGGACAACCTTCCATAAGGCTGAGGAGTTTGACAATCCTCTATACATCCACACTGTGTGTGCCATGTGAAAAGAATGCCACCTGTCGACAGATCATACCCATCATCCAAAAACTGGAAGAGCACTTCACTGTGAAGCATGAAGTCATAACGTTTGTGGCAACCATCAAAGTGAAGGTGTGGGAGAATCTCTCCGAGTGCTATCAGGATGAGGACATTCAAGCCTTCCTGCATGAGGCCACAGCAATGGACCCCAGAATTAAAGGGTGAGTGACACCACCTGGGACAGGCTAAAGAAGGCAACTGTTGAGGCCAATGTGACAGGAGCAACACCAGGAGCAATCTGAAGGAAAGGAAATGGAGGAGACAGTCCAGTCCCTCTGTTGTACAAAACAAGGAGTGCCTTGGAGGAGCTGTTCTCAGAGGAGAACAGGGAGTTGAGGTTGACGATCCAACAGGACACCTTGCACCCTCAGCGAGCGTGTTGACCTAGAGGTCGAGCTCTACAAAGGCCTGCCTCCCATCCCCATGGCTGAAGATCCTGTGACGGTGGGAGAAGAGAGCTACTCTGTCCCTCCTCACAAACATTGTAACAATCTACCTCTGTGCTCGAGCCTCCTCCACCCCTAGCGAGAGGGTATTTTCGACTGCAGGGAACAGAATAAGTCAGGAGACGTCCCGACTTCTGCCAGAGAAGGCAAATATGTTGATCTTTCTCCAGAAGAACTACTAAGGACTGTTAGTCCTTTTGCAGCCTACCTGCATACCCCACACGTTTTGCTCTACATGTATACCACTGTACTTTCATTTGCAGGAAAAATAATTTTTAAAAAAAGAATAATTTTGCACGCCCAATTTTTCAGTTTTTGATTTGTTAAAAAAGTTTGAAATATCCAATAAATGTCGTTCCACTTCATGATTGCGTCCCACTTGTTGTTGATTCTTCACAAAAAAATACAGTTTTATATCTTTATGTTTGAAGCCTGAAATGTGGCAAAAGGTCGCAAAGTTCAAGGGGGCCGAATACTTTCACAAGGCACTGTACCATTAAAATCTTAACGATACCCATCCCTAGTCATTACCATATCATGCCTTCAGATGAAGAGAAGCCGATCGCTTTCGCATCGAGAACATTGAACAAATAACAATGCACAAATAGAACGGGAAGCCCTAGGCATCGTTTTTGGAGTGCGTAAGTTTCACCAGTGTCTGTACGGGAGGAAGTTCACCCTTCTTACAGATCATCGTCCACTGGCGTGCATCTTTGGACCGTATACAGGGATTACATCACTTACTGTAAGCAGAATGCAAAGATGGGTTTTGTTGTTGTCAGTACACACCTACGATATCAAGAACTGCAAGTCAGAACTATATTGCAACAGTCACGCCAAGTAGACATTTTCTACTTCAGAGAAGTGGAAAATGCACCAGTCACTTCAACACAAGTGCGCAGAAACACCAGAAACGACTTATCATCAAAGGCAGAGCTGCAAGGGATGCCACGGAACTGAAACTTTACCTTTCCAGGAGAACTGAGCTGTCAGTACAGTCCGGTTGTCTTCTGTGGGGGAGGAGAGTTATCATTCCGCCTTCGGTGAGGAAACCCCTTTTGCAACAGCTACACTCAAGTCATTATGGAATGGTTCACATGATGGAAATCACACAAAGCTACTTCTGGTGGCCAGGGGTGGACTTGGTGATTTGGAGGCCCAGGCAGAGGCCAGTCTTTCTGGCCAGACAGCATCAGATACATGAGCTACACATACATGTCCTCTGATTCTGTCTTGACGACGCTGGCAGTATTATCAGCAGCACCTGTCTTTTTACTAAAGAAATGCATTAATTTACTGAATTTTAACAGACAAATTACATCTTAAAAGAACCTCATTGCATCTGGATCTGGAATAGTTCATTATTATGAACCAGTCCATGGGTGATTAATGACACTTGTTTCTACTATTATCAAGGTTGGAGAGTAACAGATTACATGTAAAGGGCCTCATTGAGGATTACATGTAATCCGTTACATGGAACAGATTACAAACAAACTGTAACCTGTTTTACATCACCAGCAAAAATAGTGTAATCAGATTACAGAAACGTTTTAAAAACTAAACGATTACTTGTAGGATTACTTAACAATTCAGAAAATATGTTTTTGGAGACCTTTCTGTTTTCTCAATGATATTCAAATTAACATTGAAAAAAGGAGCAAGTTTAAAGGGCTACTTAGGTATTTTAGCAATGAGGCCCTTTATCTACTTCAGAGACCACTATGATGACATGCCAAATGTGTTTGATGGATCGCAAGAAAAGAGCAGGAATTGGCTTTTGTAGGCTACAGTCCAAGCTACAGTGCCTTCAGAAAGTATTCATACCCTCTCCACATTTCGTTGTGTTACAGCCTGAATTCAAAATGGATTAAAAATTTGTTTTTTCTCAACCATCTATACACAATACCCTAGAATGACAAATTGAAAACATGTTATTAGAAATTTCAACACATTTCTTGAACATTACAGAAATATCTAATTTACAAAAGTTTTCACACTCCTGAGTCAATAGTTTATAGAAGCACCTTTCGCAGCGATTACAGCTGTGAGTCTTTCTGGGTAAGTCTCTAAGCTTTCCACAGCTGAATTGTGAAACATCTTCCCATTATTATTTTCAAAATTCTTCAAGCTCTGTCAAATTGGTTGTTGATCATTGCTAGACAACCATTTCCAGGTCTTGCCATAGATTTTCAAATGGATTTAAAACAAAACTGTAACTCGGACCCTCAGGAACATTCACGGTCTTCACGGTAAGCAACTCCAGTGTGTTTTTGGTTATTGCCCTGCTGAAAGGTGAATTCCTCTCCCAGTGTCTGGTGGAAAGCAGGCTAAACCAGGTTTTTCTCTAGGATTTTGCCTGTGCTTAGCACCATTCAATACTTTTTTTCTCCTGGAAAAACTCTCCAGTCCTTAACGATTACAAGCATACCCATAACATGATATAGCCACCACTAAGCTTTTTTTTAAATTTTTTTTATTTATTTATTTGTTTACCCATCTACAGTACCAATAGGTGCCTTTCTTTGCTAGGCATTGGAAAACCTTCCTGGTCTTTGTGGTTGAATCTGTGTTTGAAATTCACTGCTTGACTGAGGGACCTTACAGATAATTGTATGTGTGGGGTACAGAGATGAGGTAGTCATTCAAAAATCATGTTAAACACTATTATTGCACACAGAGTGAGAGTCCATGAAACATATTATGTGACTTGTTACGCATTTTTTATTCATTTGTAAAAGCATAATTCCACTTTGACATTATGGGGTATTGTGTGTAGGCCGTGACAAAACAACTCAATTTAATATTTTTTTTTTCAAGCTGTAACAGAACAAAATGTGGAAAAAGTCAAGGGGTGTGAATACTTTCGGAAGGTCTTCCAATTGTGCAACTGCTGTTAGCATCCAAAGATTATCCAACTGGAATAAATGCTTGGAGGTAAGGACGACAGCAGTGGTGTAGCCTACCGGCGATATGGGTATCACTTATTATTGATAACTAGGCCACATTGACGTGAATCACACTCCTGCTCTCTCATTTAACTATTTGCACCTTACAGATTGTGGATGTTGTGGATGGATGTTAATTTGTTAACCCAATAATGGTTGAATTGAAGAAGTTTAAACTGCTTGTCAATCATTGTTTTTGCTACCAGGGTTGTATTCATGACGGGAAAACTTTTACTGTTTACGAACCAAACGGAAGCTAACAGAGCAAAAGGAGAGTTTCTATTGGACAAATTCAGGTAGGTCCCTTCCCGTTTCGGTCGGTTTAAGAAATGTTTTGCAACAGAATCAGAATAATGATTACGCCCCCCAGTGGACAGCCAGTGAAAAATTAGCTCTAGCAGCAGCCGCATATAGTGCGTATCCCAGCCTATGGAATAAGAGTCTGAGTTCCTCCCTTCTGAGTCTCTCCCTTCTCCCTTCTCCCTCATAGTATTGCGCTCCATACTGTATGATTTTATTGCTTAATCTAATTTGTGCTTATTAAAAAAAATCCATAGACCTAACGGACAGATGCTCAAACTCCAACTTGCACTTTGATAGACTAACAGCTGCAGATTATTGAGATATCAAAGTGTCACAAACAAAAATGTAAACAACAGGCCTATAGCAAATGCAGCATTTGGAATACATTTTTCTTATGCAATTAGCACTTTTCGGTAGTGCTCAAAGCATGCCATTCCAAGAGCAGTATTTTTTCCCCCACTCGAAGCAATGAACCTAATCAGTCCTCCGAGACAACAAAATCATAAACAACAGAGTCGGCTAATTAGTCCTTAGTTTTGGGGTTATGCTCAGATAAAACAGGTTGGCTATTCGATATTTCCAAGTCCTATTCTTGAAGATCAAGGGTATTAAATTAATTGGAATTGGATCTGAGCGATTTCGGTTAGATGGGCCATCTGTTTAGGGTTAGCAGTATGGTTAAGGTTCGGGTTAAGGTTAGGTTTAAAAGCAGATTTTATGACTTTGTGGCTGTGCCAGCTACTAACCTGCACCTCTTAAGGGGAAAGTAATCATATTACGTTACTGAGTTTGGGTAACCTAAAAGTTATGTTGGTAATTACAATTTTGGACAGGTAACTCTAACGGATTACATTTAGAAAGTAACCAACCCAAGCCTGACTATTAAAACTTGGATTATATTAATATTGATATGAAATATGCATGGAAATAAATTATTGATCTATTATGAATTTGGCTGAATGGATTCATAAACTTTTGGGGGGGCCTTTTTTTGTCAACAATGCGGCCTCATTAACCTGGGCACAGTGGCCAGGCAAAACCCCCCTCGAGTGGAGCAGGGGGGGCCTCATAAAAAAAAGATTACCACTATTATTATTTTTTTAAACTATGCCCAGCTCACGAGGCCTCTTGATGATGTGAGGCCTAAAGCAATTGCCCCTCCTGCCTAATGGTAAGTCTGGATGGAAGCATTGAGGAGAAAGCTAAAACATGTTCCTCATGTCAGAAGGGTCACAACATACCTCAACTTGCACCTTTTTATGCGTGGGGTTGGCCGGGGGAGGCATGGCAACGCATACACCGACTTCACAGTTCCATTCGAAGACAGAATGTTTCTCATGGTCGTGCAACCTCATGGCAAACGGTTGCCATCATGAGGTCTACTACTGCTGAGAATAACATCAAGAAGCTTGGGGAAGTGTTTAGTCGGTTCGGATCACCACTCATTAGCAACAACAGAATGCAGCTAGTGTCCCAAGAAATGGCCATGTTCCTACATGTGAATGGCATACAAAACAACAGGTCCGCGACGTATCATTCATCTACCAAAGGGCTGGCAAAAAGGTTCGTACAGACGATGAAACATGCCTTGAAAGCGTCTCATGGTCAAAGGAGACTGCACCAATGCTTGAACAGCTTCCTGCTATCCTACAGGAACACACCTCACGCAACCACCAAGGCTTCACCTGTATCGCGACTCATGAAGCGAGAGCTACGCACAAGCTTCGACCTACTCCAACCTCAGAACGAAAAGGACAGAGCAAAGGACAGAGCTGGAAAAACTGTCTTAGCTAGGAACTGCCTCAAAGAACCAAAGTGGGTTCCTGCTTTGGTCGACTGGTCCTGTGTCCTACACTGTCCAGACTGCAGAGGACATCATCTGTCAAAGGCACACATATCAGTTACTGTTGAGTAAAGCAACATCAGCAGAACCACCAGTCATGAGTAGTCCAGAACTGTTATTAAGTGACACCCTGACTCAGCAGTCCTCGCCTAGGAGATCACAGTCACATTCTCAGGACACTTACTCAGCCACACCCACAAAAGTACACAACAAGACTGCGACACAGGCTACTCACATGCCTACACCTGCGTCAACGCCACAGTCCAAGGAGGTTGTTAAGTCAGGTTGACCGCATTACCATATGAGAAAGAGGCTGGCACCTAGATGCTTAGACTTGTTTGTTTTGTACTAGGGTTGTACCATTAGTACCTCCATATTTGTGCTGCAGAGCATCATGGATAATATGCGCGTTGAGACGATCATTTTCTAGATAAATTATTGTCAGAATGTTACATTTTTTGTTGCGTCGATTTTTTTTCGTGACGCAAACGTAGTTAACCAACAGACTACTTGCGGCAGAATCTTTATTTTTACAACTAAATAACAAACATTGCTGGAAATGTACGTTTAAGTCAGTCAGTAACGTTAGGCTATTTGCGTTTAAATTAAATAGCCTAAACGCAAACATACTGGCCTTGTCTTGCGTACGCCTATAGCCTGCATCGTGCAATGAAATATCAGCATTTTATCTCATCATTTATACTAGGACCAGCAAACAGCTGTTGTAACGTGCGCCTCTGTCCTTCAATAAAATCGCCCTGCCGGTTAACAATAGTGCTCCAAAGCTGCGTAATTATTAGGCTGTTCGTTAACATTGTCTGTGTAAAATGTATGCGTAAACGCTTAACATTGACAAATGTGTGAGTCATTATGAATGTCTTACCTTATATAGAGGTACATAGAACGGAATGTTATCGCACCAGGTCGAAATTCAGTATCCTCTCTCGTGTCCTTATGCTCTCATTGAGCAAATGTGATGTTACTATCCTATCCGACGATTGATGCGGAGCTCTGACAAACTGGTTGCAAGCTGCGCTCACCTCAGCATCATCCCTCCCATATCACAGAGAAATCCGAAAGTACCTTGCTAATGTAAGAGAAGAGACTGTAACCCAATGTAGGGTCGGTCTAACCACGTGAATACGGAGGCTATAGCCTACAATATCAGACGGACAAACCATTTGTCTGGTAGACTACGTACAGTGTAAACCGTCAAATGATACCATATACCACGGAAATACTAGACTTGGATGGAGTTGCCGTGGTTACAGCAATGGCACCATTTCAACTACACAGATAGGGCTGACATAGATGGATGGATTTGTTTGAAATAACGTGCAATGATGTTACTTAGTGGTCTGCACGTGATCCTTCATATGAAGGTCACCCTTACGAAAAAAAATTGCAGTCAGAGTGCAGTACTACGGCAGTTAGTGCAGTATAACTGCTGTATGCTGCAAATACTGCGTCCAAATTTAACTATTTTTACTGCAGTAATTTTGCAGTGTAACTGCAGTTAGAGTGCAGTAGTTATTCTGCAATTAATGCTTCCAAAATATCCCAAAATATCCCAATTGACTGCAGTTCACTTTTACTGCAGTTTCAAACTGCAATCTTTTTTGTATAGGCAATGAAGGGTAGTCACCAATGGAGCTAAAGCAGAGCCTTATTCACAAAGCAGAGTAAGAGCTATGATCTGTTTTTCCTTTTATTATAATGAATAAGACGGGGGACTTGATCCTAAATCAACACTTTGTGGATATGGGCACAGATGGTTTTGAATTTGTGAGTCATCAATGAGTTGAAGTGTTTTGAAATTACATCAATTGATGTGGTATAGCCTACCACATTGGGTAATCTGGATATTATTAATCTGAAACTAGGTTGAAACATCAGGATTTTGGGACATGAGATCCATAAAGGAATGCACTGCAGTCATGACTTCAAGGTCAAACAGTGTGTGGGATTTGGTGTTGTAGGATCTGTCTGTTGCTCAGCCCTCAGTAGACGTTACATCCATCTCTACAAACCTGCTTCTCATGTTTACTTTCAGTTCCTCTTACATCAAACCCCCCAGCAGGATTTAGCATTAGCAGACATTCCAAACAAGCCGTGTTAGATAAGACAGCAATCTCTGCACAGCATGACAAGGTATGTGTGACACTAATGCCCTCGTGGTAGATAATATATCACGATTCACTGACCTAATTGATTACCCTCCCTTCCCACCTGCAATTAACCCAAAATGGGCACAGAGACAGACAGTAACTTGTCTGCATTCCTGTTATCAATATCCACTTACCATTGAAAGACAGATGCGTTCATGGACAATTCACACCGATTGACCCACCCACGGTGTAAGAAGCTCAGACCTACAAATTGAGATGGACGGCTTGCTTTCTCCCCTCAAAGCCTTAAACTCTTGTCTACTATTCCAAACAACATATTGTGCACTTCCATAGTGGCTTGTTATTTTATTTTTGTTCATGCATAGCCTACTAAATACACAACTCTTTTCACATTAACAAAAAAACGCCTTTCATAAAGAGAATGCAAATTAAAGAACACTTCAGTAAAATGTTCTATGAAGCTCAATTCTAAATCAAATCGAATTGTATTTGTCATATGTGCTGAATACAACAAGTGTAAACTTTACCGTAATAATGCTTACGAGCCCTTCCCAAAAATGTAGTTAAAAAGTAAGAAAATTAACAAATAGATCAAAAGATTGTTCATCATCTACTGTATAATGATAATAATGATTGTACATGTTTACGAGCAGCTATAACATTACAGTTATGTTATGCATTACATTATATGTAGCATAAGGCATTATGACAATTAATGACAATTATGACAATACATTATAAACAGGGTACTCGTAGGAGGTGTTACCAAACTATAATTCAACAGTATGACTAACAAGAGTATTGGACTTCATTTGATCAGGTCAAAATGGTGACATGACTGTTCCATGCCCATACTCCTGATACTAGGAGAGATTGAGTCTGACGAAAAATCCAAAACAGAGGCTTAAATGCAAAAATAGATACGATCACGGAATATTCCACTACAGGAAGCACATTTAAATGTTTGTATTTGTATTTATTAATTAAGGATCCCCATTAGCTACTGCCAAGGCAGCAGCTACTATTCCTGGGGTCAAGCAACATTAAGGCAGTTATATACAATTTAAAATATTACATGACATTACATTTCATAACTATATACCCAATACATTTAGTGTGTTCCCTCAGGCCACTACTCCAGTATCACATATTTACTATATGCGTGTCTTATCATGAGTGCGTGTCTGTGTGTATGTGTGTCTATTTTACAGTCTGTTCAATAAGGATAATTTTATCTGTTTTAAAAAATATATATGATTCTACTGCTTGCATCAGTTACCTGATGTGGAATAGAATTCCATGTCTCTATGTAGTACTGTACGCCTTCTATAGTCTGTTCTTGACTTGGGATCGTGAAGAGACCTTTGGTGGCATGTCTTGTGGGGTATGCATGTGTGTCCGAGCTGTGTGCTAGTAGTTTAAATAGACACCTCGGTGCATTCAGCATGTCAACACTTCTTACAAAAACAAGTAGTGGTGAAGTCAATCTCTCCTCCACTTTGAGCCATGAGAGATTTATATGCATATTATTAATGTTAGTTCTCCGTGTCCACTTAAGTGCCAGCTGTGCTGCCCTGTTCAGAGCCAATTGTCATTTTCCGAGGTCCCTCTTTGTGCCACCTGACCACACGACTAAACAGTAGTCCAGGTGTGACAAAACTAAAGCCTGTTGGTTCTGCCTTGTTGATTGTGTTGTTAAAAAGGCAGAGCAGCACTTTATTATGGACCGACTTCTCCCATCTTAGCTACTGTTGTATCAACATGTTTTCACCATGATAGATTACAATCCAGGGTTAGTCCAAGCAGTTCAGTCACCTCAACTTGCTCAATTTCCACATTATTTATGACAAAATGTAGTTGAGATTTAGGGTTTAGTGAATGATTTGTCCCAAATACAAATCATTATAATCATTATATTATATATTATATTATATATATTATATTACAATGATTATATACAAATCATTATATTATAAATACAAACCTGCCCTCCAAATACACCTCTGTTGTTTTCAACCAAGATCTCAGCGATCACTGCCTCATTGCCTGCATCAGTAATGGGTCAGCGGTCAAACAACCTCCACTCATCACTGTCAAACGATCCCTGAAACACTTCAGCGAGCAGGCCTTTCTAATCGACCTGGACGGGGTATCCTGGAAGGATATTGATCTCATCCCGTCAGTAGAGAATGCCTGGTTATTTTTTTTAAATGCCTTCCTCACAATCTTAAATAAGCATGCCCCATTCAAGAAATGTAGAACCAGGAACAGATATGTCCCTTGGTTCTCTCCAGACCTGACTGCCCTTAATAACCAACACAAAAACATCCTATGGCGTTCTACATTAGCATCGAACAGCCCACGTGATATGCAACTTTTCAGGGAAGCTAGAAACCAATATACACAGGCAGTTAGAAAAGCCAAGGCTAGCTTTTTCAGGCAGAAATTTGCTTCCTGCAACACAAACTCAAAAAGTTCTGGGACACTGTAAAGTTCATGGAGAATAAGAACACATCCTCCCAGCTGCCCACTGCACTGAGGATAGGAAACACTGTCACCACCGATAAATCTACACCACCCACAGCAACTCGCCCAAGCCTTCCCCATTTCTCGTTCTCCCAAATCTAGTCAGCTGATGTTCTGAAAGAGCAGCAAAATCTGGACCCCTTCAAATCAGCCGGGCTAGACAATCTGGACCCTTTCTTTCTTGTATGATCTGCCGAAATTGTTGCAACCCCTATTACTAGCCTGTTCAAGCTCTCTTTCGTGTCGTCTGAGATTCCCAAAGATTGGAAAGCAGCTGCGGTCATCCCCCTCTTCAAAGGGGGTGACACTCTTGACCCAAACTGCTACAGACCTATACAGTGCCTTGCGAAAGTATTCGGCCCCCTTGAACTTTGCGACCTTTTGCCACATTTCAGGCTTCAAACATAAAGATATAAAACTGTATTTGTTTGTGAAAAATCAACAACAAGTGGGACACAATCATGAAGTGGAACAACATTTATTGGATATTTCAAACTTTTTTAACAAATCAAAAACTGAAAAATTGGCCGTGCAAAATTATTCAGCCCCTTTACTTTCAGTGCAGCAAACTCTCTCCAGAAGTTCAGTGAGGATCTCTGAATGATCCAATGTTGACCTAAATGACTAATGATGATAAATACAATCCACCTGTGTGTAATCAAGTCTCTGTATAAATGCACCTGCACTGTGATAGTCTCAGAGGTCCGTTAAAAGCGCAGAGAGCATCATGAAGAACAAGGAACACACCAGGCAGGTCCGAGATACTGTTGTGAAGAAGTTTAAAGCCGGATTTGGATACAAAAAGATTTCTAAAGCTTTAAACATCCCAAGGAGCACTGTGCAAGCGATAATATTGAAATGGAAGGAGTATCAGACCACTGCAAATCTCCCAAGACCTGGCCGTCCCTCTAAACTTTCAGCTCATACAAGGAGAAGACTGATCAGAGTTGCAGCCAAGAGGCCCATGATCACTCTGGATGAACTGCAGAGATCTACAGCTGAGGTGGGAGACTCTGTCCATAGGACAACAATCAGTCGTATATTGCACAAATCTGGCCTTTATGGAAGAGTGGCAAGAAGAAAGCCATTTCTTAAAGATATCCATAAAAAGTGTAGTTTAAAGTTTGCCACAAGCCACCTGGGAGACACACCAAACATGTGGAAGAAGGTGCTCTGGTCAGATGAAACCAAAATTGAACTTTTTGGCAACAATGCAAAACGTTATGTTCGGCGTGAAAGCAACACAGCTGAACACACCATCCCCACTGTCAAACATGGTGGTGGCAGCATCATGGTTTGGGCCTGCTTTTCTTCAGCAGGGACAGGGAAGATGGTTAAAATTGATGGGAAGATGGATGGAGCCAAATACAGGACCATTCTGGAAGAAAACCTGATGGAGTCTGCAAAAGACCTGAGACTGGGACGGAGATTTGTCTTCCAACAAGACAATGATCCAAAACATAAAGCAAAATCTACAATGGAATGGTTCAAAAATAAACATATCCAGGTGTTAGAATGGCCAAGTCAAAGTCCAGACCTGAATCCAATCGAGAATCTGTGGAAAGAACTGAAAACTGCTGTTCACAAATGCTCTCCATCCAACCTCACTGAGCTCGAGATGTTTTGCAAGGAGGAATGGGAAAAAATTTCAGTCTCTCGATGTGCAAAACTGATAGAGACATACTCCAAGCGACTTACAGCTGTAATCGCAGCAAAAGGTGGCGCTACAAAGTATTAACTTAAGGGGGCTGAATAATTTTGCACGCCCAATTTTTCAGTTTTTGATTTGTTAAAAAAGTTTGAAATATCCAATAAATGTCGTTCCACTTCATGATTGTGTCCCACTTGTTGTTGATTCTTCACAAACAAATACAGTTTTATATCTTTATGTTTGAAGCCTGAAATGTGGCAAAAGGTCGCAAAGTTCAAGGGGGCCGAATACTTTCGCAAGGCACTGTATCTATCCTACCCTGCCTTTCTAAGGCCTTCGAAAGCCAAGTCAACAAACAGATTACCGACCATTTTGAATCCCACAATACCTTCTCCGCTATGCAATCTGGTTTCAGAGCTGGTCATGGGTGCAGCTCAGCCACGCTCAAGGTCCTAAACGATATCTTAACTGCCATCGATAAGAAACAATACTGTGCAGCCGTATTCATTGACTCTGTCAATCACCACATCCTCATCAGCAAGCAGACTCAATAGCCTTGGTTTCTCAAATGATTGCCTCGCCTGATTCACCAACTACTTCTCAGATAGAGTTCAGTGTGTCAAATCGGAGGGCCTGTTGTCCGGGCCTCTGGCAGTCTCTATGGGGGTGACACAGGGAACAATTGTTGGACCGACTCTCTTCTCTGTATACATCACTGATGTCGCTCTTGCTGCGGGTGAGTCTCTGATCCACCTCTACGCAGATGACACCATTCTGTATACTTCTGGCCCTTCTTTGGACACTGTGTTAACAGCCCTCCAGACGAGCTTCAATGCCATACAACTCTCCTTCCGTGGCCTCCAATTGCTCTTAAATACAAGTAAAACTAAATGCATGCTCTTCAACTGATCACTGCCTGCACCTGCCCGCCCGTCCAACATCACTACTCTGGACGGTTCTGACTTAGAATATGTGGACATCTACAAATACCTAGGTGTCTGGTTAGTGATTTCACTCGCTGTAGTAGCTGATGTGTATAGTGTTGAGTCATGCGCTTACACAGACACACTGGCTTTACTCAAGGCCAGTGGCATGTCATTAGTAAAGATTGAAAAAAGTAAGGGGTCTAGGCAGCTGCCCTTGGGAATTTCTGATTCTACCTGGATTATGTTGGAGAGGATTCCATTAAAGAACACCCTCTGTGTTCTGTTAGACAGTTAACTCTTTATCCACAATATAGCAAGTGGTGTAAAGCCATAACACATACATTTTTCCAGCAGCAAACTATGATTGATAATGTCAAAAGCTGCACTGAAGTGTAACAAAACAGCTCCCACAGTCTTTTTATCATACCTTTCTCTCAGCCAATCATCAGTCATTTTTGTAAGTGCCGTGCTTGTTGAATGTCCTTCACTATAAGCATGCTGAACTGTCTGTTAGCACTGTATCTGGTCAAACACATTTTTTTCCAAAAGTTTACTAAGAGTTGGTAACAGGCTGATTGGTCGGCTATTTGAGCCAGCAAAGGGGCTTTACTATTTACTAAATTACTTTAGCTTCCCTCCAGGCCTGAGGGCACACACTTTCTAGTTGTCTTAGATTGAAGATATGACTAATAGGAGTGGCAATATCGTCCGCTAATATCCTCAGTAATTTTGTCAGACCCCAGTGGCTTGTCATTGTTGATAGACAACACTTCTTCCTCACTCACTTTACGGATTTCAAAATGACAATGCTTGTCTTTCATAATTTGATCAGTTGTACTTGGATGTGTGGTGGCAGCATTTATTGCTGGCACGTCATGCCTACATTTGATAATCTGGCCAATGAAATGACATAAAGGTGCAGTTTTCAAAGAATTGTATAACTTCTCAACATGGTGACCCTACTTTACTCAAAGGTGCAATCTGCAGTTCAAACAACAACAAAGTAGACACCTTGCCACTGTTTTTGTAAACAGCTGAGGAATGGGGCTGGAATAATGTAAGGACTCTCAAATAGACAGAACTATGGATGCAAGGACATGAAATCAAAATAGTTTTAACATTGGCCGGGATTCTATCTGTTGGCCAGTGCTCTGCACAGCAGACAATGCCATTTTTAAAGGTAATTCCCAATTTATCCGCATTTACCGTGAATGTGTAAAGGACGTCATGCTGCCTGTTCAGTGAGTACTGCTTCCCCCTGATTCAGCTCATACCGAAGCTCGAACACAAGACTGCCTTCCTGAAAAGTCTTACTAGTCGCGTCACCAAAAAGCTAGCTATTCGGCAGTTCAAGTGGGTATACTTCAGGTTGAGTGGGTTTCACAGATCCTCATCTGTGCAAATGCAACATCCACAATGCTGGAACACAAGCTTTTTTATTTTGTATTTAATCCTGGCTCATGATTTTAGGCTATACAGTGTTTGTTTAGCAGTACATGGTTTACAAACAATGGAGTACAACAAGCTTATTTTGGGAGTTCTGATGGAATACAACAGTTGTTATGTATATGTCATGTTCTGACCATAGTTCTGTTATTTTATTCTTTGTTTTAGTATGGTCAGGGCGTGAGTTGGGGTGGGCAGTCTGTTTGTTTTTCTATGTTGGGGTTTGTGTTCGGCCTAGTATGGTTCTCAATCAGAGGCAGGTGTCGTTAGTTGTCTCTGATTGAGAATCATACTTGGGTAGCCTTTTTCCACCTGGGTTTCGTGGGTGTTTGTTTCCGTGTGAATGTTTGGGCCACACGGTACTGTTTCGGTTTTGTATATTTCACATTTATTATTTTGTTCCAGTGTTCAGTTGTATTTTTGAATGAATCAATATGGACACTTACCACGCTGCGTTTTGTTCCGATCCTTACTCCTCCTCAGACGAAGAGGAGGAGATCCGTTACATTATATAAGAATCAATGGGTATTGTAGCGATCCTCGCTATATGAGCCACGTTACAATTCCCACCAAGTGTGTTAACCCTATTGGCGCGGTGTGGCCTTTCACGCCAGATACCCGGATTCACTTCCCTGCCCTGTCGTTTGCTACACTGGTGTCAGAAGAGGGATTGTGTCCATGAAGTGGGATTGCGGTACGTCATAGCACGGGGACATGCCTTCCCGTTCGGATTGGGAAGAGTAGCAAGAGTAGTGATCCTTGATTGGGAAGAGTAGCGATCCTTGCTATATGAGCCACGTACAATTCCCACCAAGTGGGCAAACTCTATTGGCGTGATGCGTAGGGTGTTTGCCTTTCACGCCAGCACCCAGGTTCACGTCCCTTCCCTACCGTTTGCTACATTATCATTCATTTAGAAACCCCAAAATGTATGTACCAATCACAGATTGGCAATATGCAGTTCAAACAATAACAAAGTAGGCACCCCACCAAAAAAAGCTGAGCGATGGGGCTGGACAAATGTAACCACTCTCAAATTTAAACCTTAATTGAGGCTATACATTGTTTGTTCACATTTACAATTTTTTACAAACATTGGAGTTAAAAAAGTTTATATATTGGGTTCTGATGGGGTACGACAGTTGAACGAAGCATTTCTAAGTTATGTTATTCAATAATGAATCGATGGGTATATATAATTAATTTAATGTCCAAAAATGAATGTGCCAATCCCAGATTGCCCCAAATAAAAGATCCCATAAAGTGTTTTAAAATCATATTAAAATATATCATAACAATTATTATTATTAGGGCTGTCAGAGTTAATCAATTAACTCAAGTTAACGTTTTGTCATTTTAGTGAACACATTTTGTAGTACCATGAATAATTGCATTCACTGAAAGCGTTCAAAATACACATCCAAAATGCATCGTCTATACAGCTAAAAATAACAATGATGTCTGTTATTTTGGACAAAATCAAGATTTGAATTTTCTTATAATACTTTAAAAATATATATCTTAAATTACAGTTAAATTTAAGCAAATTCTGCATTTGCGATTAATCGTGATTATTCACTGCAAATCCTGCGATTAACTCGATTACATGTTTTTATTGTTTGACAGCCCTAATTATGAATGTTGCTCAGCTCATTATCGAAAACAGCAACAGGAGGTATACAATATGCATGCAGTAGACAAGTTTTAACTAACGTTCCCTCTAAACTGTGCATGCTAGCGGGCGCACGGTAACGGAGACTGCCGGGCAGCTCCCCCGGGACTGCTACACAGAGTGCAGTAGAAATATCAGCCCATGAAGAGAAGCACGAGATTGAACATCATGTCTCTATTTTGGTTTGGTCAGGGTGTGATTTGGGTGGGCATTCTATGTTCCTTTTTCTATGTTTTTGTATTTCTTTGTTTAGGCCAGGTATGGTTCTCAATCAGGGACTGCTGTCTATGACTGGGAACCATACATAGGTAGCTTTTTCCCACAGGGTTTTTGTGGGTAGTTGTTTTCTGTACAGTTTAGTTTCCTTACAGAACGGTTCGTTTTCCTCTTTGTTATTTTTGTTCAAGTGTTCTGATTTAATCAAATATAATGAACACGTCCCACGCTGCACCTTGGTCCTCTCCTTTCATCAGCCGTGACAGAACTACCCACCACCAAAGGACCAAGCAGCGTGGAAGAGAGGATTGGACATGGGAGGACATCCTGGACGGCAAGGGATCCTACACATGGGAGGAGATCCTGGCTGGAAGGGATTGCCTCCCATGGGAACAAGTGGAGGCAGCCAGGAGAGCAGAGGCAGCAGGAAAAGGGAACCAGCGGTATGAGGGAACACGGCTGGCAAGGAAGCCCGAGAGGCAGCCCCCAAACATTTTTTGGGGAGGGGGCACACGGGGAGTGTGGCGGAGTCAGGTTGGAGACCTGAGCCCACTCCCCGTGCTTACCATGGCGAGCAGGTGACTGGTCAGGCCCCGGGCCTTCACAGGCCAGTGTGCTCGGTGCCAGCGGCCCGCATTTGCCGGGTGGAAGTGCGCATCCAGTCAGAATGGGTGGTGCCAGCGCTGCGCTCGAGACCTCCAGTGCGCCACCACGGCCCAGTGTATCCGGTGCCTCGGCCAAGGAAGAGGAGCTTTTTACATCTCTATTTTGGTTTGGTCAGGCTGTGATTTGGGTGGGCATTATATGTTCCTTTTTCTATGTTTTTGTATTTCTTTGTTTTGGCCAGGGATGGTTCTCAATCAGGGTCAGCTGTCTATCATTGTCTCTGATTGGGACCCATACTTAGGTAGCTTTTTCCCACAGGGTTTTTGTGGGTAGTTGTTTTCTGTATAGTTTAGTTTCCTTACAGAACTGTTCGTTTTCCTCTTTGTTATTTTTGTTCAAGTTTTCTGATTTAATAAAATATCCGGAACACGTACCACGCTGCACCTTTTATCAGCCATGACACATCACTTATCTTTCTAGAGTTTTCCCTGTTAGTTAACACTATCAATGTTTCCCTTTACTGTGGCAATTGTGGTTAAATCAACCAAATATTAGCCACTTTCAATGTGGCATACTGAAACAAAACAAACTATGCAAGAGATTTTGCTGTAGGCAGAACGCTTCGGAGTAGGATTCTGTAATAATGGTATGGGAATAATAATGCATTTTGTTTTGTAAAATCCCATGGCATGTAGGCCTACATTGAACACCACACATTGGCTGCTACTGTAGGCTGAATGATAGAACAGCTATTTCCATGTTAAAATATTATGGGATGCATTTTCTCCATTGTTTTTGATGGTAGGATTATGATATTATGATTAAATAGCCACAGTAGGCTACATGGTCACTGTTAAAACTGTAACTTAAAGATTAAACTTTAAGTGTACAGCCTGTGTGCTGGAAGTTTTTTTTAAAGCTTGCGCACAGCAGAATTTTTTTTGAGGGAACATTGGTAATAACACCTTTATCAGTGTCGCAGTATCCTCCATAACAACCTAAATGGCACATTTATTCAAAATCATTCATTAGGAGTTTTCATAATAATTCCCAGGAGTAATGATAGCCTGATGACAGACTTCAGCTATGGCCTACTACACTTTGCCTGCATTATAACCCATTATGTGTCTGTTTAATTAATGCATTATCTATGGACTTAATATGAAGTGCTATCAAGGATTCTTTACACATCTTGTGTGTAATAACATACATTTCTCCCTTGGAGAAACCAACATGGTCTCCCAGGGACTTCTAATTCAGCTTTGGTTTGAATGCTGTCCGATGCAAAAACCCACTGATTTATTTGCAAAGTGTTACAGAGTTTAATTGCTTTGCTCGACCATTATGCACTGGCGCTCACTCCTCATAATGGATTGGGCAATGCCTCTCACAATCAGGCTCCCTAGCCATCCGACTCCAAAGTTTTTTCCTGAGAATGTCTTCACCCGTTAGACAAGTTAATTAAAATGAGTTTTTGATTGATGGATGGGTAGATACAGTGCCTTGCGAAAGTATTCGGCCCCCTTGAACTTTGCGACCTTTTGCCACATTTCAGGCTTCAAACATAAAGATATAAAACATTTATTGGATATTTCAAACTTTTTTAACAAATCAAAAACTGAAAAATTGGGCGTGCAAAATTATTCAGCCCCTTTACTTTCAGTGCAGCAAACTCTCTCCAGAAGTTCAGTGAGGATCTCTGAATGATCCAATGTTGACCTAAATGACTAATGATGATAAATACAATCCACCTGTGTGTAATCAAGTCTCCGTATAAATGCACCTGCACTGTGATAGTCTCAGACGTCCGTCAAAAGCGCAGAGAGCATCATGACGAACAAGGAACACACCAGGCAGGTCCGAGATACTGTTGTGAAGAAGTTTAAAGCCGGATTTGGATACAAAAATATTTCCCAAGCTTTAAACATCCCAAGGAGCACTGTGCAAGCGATAATATTGAAATGGAAGAAGTATCAGACCACTGCAAATCTACCAAGACCTGGCCGTCCCTCTAAACTTTCAGCTCATACAAGGAGAAGACTGATCAGAGATGCAGCCAAGAGGCCCATGATCACTCTGGATGAACTGCAGAGATCTACAGCTGAGGTGGGAGACTCTGTCCATAGGACAACAATCAGTCGTATATTGCACAAATCTGGCCTTTATGGAAGAGTGGCAAGAAGAAAGCCATTTCTTAAAGATATCCATAAAAAGTGTCGTTTAAAGTTTGCCACAAGCCACCTGGGAGACACACCAAACATGTGGAAGAAGGTGCTCTGGTCAGATGAAACCAAAATTGAACTTTTTGGCAACAATGCAAAACGTTATGTTTGGCGTAAAAGCAACACAGCTGAACACACCATTCCCACTGTCAAACATGGTGGTGGCAGCATCATGGTTTGGGCCTGCTTTTCTTCAGCAGGGACAGGGAAGATGGTTAAAATTGATGGGAAGATGGATGGAGCCAAATACAGGACCATTCTGGAAGAAAACCTGATGGAGTCTGCAAAAGACCTGAGACTGGGACGGAGATTTGTCTTCCAACAAGACAATGATCCAAAACATAAAGCAAAATCTACAATGGAATGGTTGAAAAATAAACATATCCAGGTGTTACAATGGCCAAGTCAAAGTCCAGACCTGAATCCAATCGAGAATCTGTGGAAAGATTCAGTCTCTCGATGTGCAAAACTGATAGAGACATACCCCAAGCGACTTACAGCTGTAATCGCAGCAAAAGGTGGCGCTACAAAGTATTAACTTAAGGGGGCTGAATAATTTAGACTGACCAGGTGAATCCAGGTGAAAGCTTTGATCCCTTATTGATGTCACTTGTTAAATCTACTTCAATCAGTATAGATGAAGTGGAGGAGACAGGTTAAAGAAGGGTTTTTAAGCCTTGAAACAATTGAGACATGGATTGTGTATGTGTTGCATTCAGAGAGTGAGTGGGCTAGACGAAAGATGTAAATGCCTTTGAATGGGGTATGGTAGTAGGTGCTAAGCGCACCGGATTGACTGTGACAAGAACTGCAACGCTGCTGGGTTTTTCATGCTCAACATTTTCCTGTGTGTATCCGTTTTTAGTATGTGATCTCCGCGGGACTTGGCCATGACCTGGCTATGCTAGCTCCATGCTCATGCCACACTGGACCAATTCACAATAGATGGCCTGTATGTAAGTGTCCGTGACTGAAATACTTGTTAATTTCAGTCAGCTTTGTGGTCATAAAGAGAGAGACTAGTCAAGGACCATATCACCTCCACCCTACCTGACACCCTAGACCCACTCCAATTTGCTTACCGCCCCAATAGGTCCACAGACGACACAATCGCAACCACACTGGAATACCTATGTGAGAATGCTGTTCATTGACTACAGCTCAGCATTTAACACCATAGTACCCTCCAAACTCGTTATCAAGCTCTAGACCCTGGGTCTCGACCCCACCCTGTGCAACTGGGTACTGGACTTCCCGACGTGCCGCCCCCAGGTGGTGAGGGTAGTTAACAACATCTCCACCCCGCTGATCCTCAACACTGGGGCCCCACAAGGGTGCATTCTGAGCCCTCTCCTGTACTCCCTGTTCACCCACGACTGCGTGGCCATGCACGCCTCCAACTCAATCATCAAGTTTGTGGATGACACTACAGTGGTAGGCTTGATTACCAACAACGACGAAACGGCCTACAGGGAGGAGGTGAGAGCCCTCGGAGTGTGGTGTCAGGAAATTAACCTCACATTCAACTTCAACAAAACAAAGGAGATGATCGTGGACTTCAGGAAACAGCAGAGGGAGCACCCCCCTATCCACATCGATGGGACAGTAGTGGAGAGGGAGGTAAGTTTTAAGTTCCTCGGCGTACACATCACGGACAAACTGAATTGGTCCACCCACACAGACAGCGTCGTGAAGAAGGCGCAGAAGCACCTCTTCAACCTCAGGAGGCTGAAGAAATTCGGCTTGTCACCAAAAGCACTCACAAACTTCTACAGATGCACAATCGAGAGCATCCTGTCGGGCTGTATCACCGCCTGGTACGGCAACTGCTCCGCCCACAACCGTAAGGCTCTCCAGAGGGTAGTGAGGTCTGCATAACGTATAACCGGAGACAAACTACCTGCCCTCCAGGACACCTACACCACCCGATGTCACAGGAAGGCCATAAAGATCATCAAGGACAACAACCACCCGAGCCACTGCCTGTTCACCCCGCTATCATCCAGAAGGTGAGGTCAGTACAGGTGCATCAAAGCAGGGACCGAGAGACTGAAAAATAGCTTCTATCTCAAGGCCATCAGACTGTTAAACAGCCACCACTAACATTGAGTGGCTGCTGCCAACATACTGACTCAACTCCAGCTCACTTTAATAATGGAAATTGATGGAAATTGATGTAAAAATGTATCACTAGCCACTTCAAACAATGCCACTTAATATAATGTTTACATGCCCTACATTACTCATCTCATATGTATATACTGTACTCTATATCATCTACTGCGTCTTTATGTAATACATGTATCACTAGCCACTTTAAACTATGCCACTTTTATGTTTACATACCCTACATTACTCATCTCATATGTATATACTGTACTCAATACCATCTACTGCATCTTGCCTATGCCGTTCTGTACCATCCCTCCTTCATATATCTTTATTTACATATTCTTTATCCCTTTACACTTGTGTGTATAAGGTAGTAGTTGTGGAATTGTTAGGTTAGATTACTCGTTGGTTATTACTGCATTGTCGGAACTAGAAGCACAAGCATTTCGCTACACTCGCATTAACATCTGCTAACCATGTCTACGTGACAAATAAAATTTGATTTTGATTTGATTCATAAAGGTAGTGTAAATACCTAGATTTGTGTTCGAAATATCTGTCAAATGACAAATGTACACATTGTACCTGAAATATGTTTCCACTCGAATATTGATTTGATGTTCTTGGAATGTTAAACAAGCCAAAAATATATATTTATAATAAGTAAGTAAATAATTAATGTAACTATTCTATTCAATCCATTAAATGCAGAATTTAGTTGTTACATTAGAAAACCTTTTCTCAAGGTCTGTCCCCTGACCCCCCTACTATGGTTTTCCCACTGAATCTAGACCATTTCCACTACTGGGTAACAATATCCATGCATCGTATGTGGTGAATATAACTGTAATGTAAAGTAACAATGGCCAATGGCATGTGTGTGCACAACACTTCCTGACTACAACCAACCCCTCTTCAATTGTGGCAATGATTTTTCCTATCAAATGAGATCCCGACATTAAGTCAGCTCTTTTTCCACAATGGGCACCCAGCCTCCTCCTCATTGAGTGGCACATATCTGGCTGCATCTCCAGCATAAAAGTGATGACTGGTCATGGGACTTGTTTTGATTTGTCTGAAATCTGCACGAAACAAAACAACAGAATGATCCACCCTGGCCTTACCCCCCATACCACCCTTAGTTTGGGCCAGCGGCTAAATCCGTGCTTTTGTGTGCCACATAGTTGTGTGCATTTGTCAGCAATGGTAAAGGGGGATAGATGCGGGGAGGGGTCTGTTAAGCTTTCCCAACGAAGAGAGAGAGAGAGAGCGATGCAGCCACCAAAGCAAATTTAACCTCACTAACCACAATTATTGCCAAAGGTTTGTGGCTTGGTGGTCGAAACAGTAAAAGTGTAGGGTCATCCAAACAGGATTTCTTTCTGGGGGACTCTGGTATGGGATTAAATTATGGCTGTATGCTAATCCCCCTACTCAACCACAATACTGACCAAAGAGGCTTGGATAGGCCTGTAAGAGACCAGCTGTGCTTACTGGATGAACACCACATACTACAATTAACTGAAATGTGTTTTTATATATATTTTTTTATAAAT
The DNA here is from genome assembly GCF_013265735.2 of Oncorhynchus mykiss. Classification (NCBI taxonomy): domain Eukaryota; kingdom Metazoa; phylum Chordata; class Actinopteri; order Salmoniformes; family Salmonidae; genus Oncorhynchus; species Oncorhynchus mykiss. The sequence goes on along the minus strand of NC_048585.1, from coordinate 35,772,659 downwards.
GTATATGCTGCCTTCTGCCTCTAACATACTGTATGTATATTCCTGCACTTTAGCTGCCTGTTTAGGTGTACAATCGACGCCCACAGCTATTCACCAGAGATTTGAAGTTGGAGCAGAGTGGGGAATGTTTGCTCAGTCTGAGATATTAGACGTACAGTATACATATTTGGAATGGAGAAGCAAAACCAATGAGCAGAGAGGGATGAAATGTGAATATTCATTTTTGTCATCCAGCTAAAGAGATTAGGGGAACGATAAATCCACAGGAAGGTCTCTTACCGGTAAATCCTAGAGCTGATTAGACTGCAGCACAAGGGAAAGTGAGACATCAGTGCTCATTCGCACCTCAAACATACAGTGGGGCAAAAAAGTATTTAGTCAGCCACCAATTGTGCAAGTTCTCCCACATAAAAAGATCAGAGAGGCATGTAATTTTCATCATAGGTACACTTCAACTATGACAGACAAAATGAGAAAAAAAAATCCAGAAAATCACATTGTAGGATTTTTAATGAATTTATTTGCAAATTATGGTGGAAAATAAGTATTTGGTAAATAACAAAAGTTTATCTTAATACTTTGTTATATACCCTTTGTTGGCAATGACAGAGGTCAAACGTTTTCTGTAAGTCTTCACAAGGTTTTCACACACTGTTGCTGGTATTTTGGCCCATTCCTCCATGCAGATCTCCTCTAGAGCAGTGATGTTTTGGGGCTGTTGCTACACAGACTTTCAACTCCCTCCAAAGATTTTCTATGGGGTTGAGATCTGGAGACTGGCTAGGCCACTCCAGGACCTTAAAATGCTTCTTACGAAGCCACTCCTTCGTTGCCCGGGCGGTGTGTTTGGGATCATTGTCATGCTGAAAGACCCAGCCACGTTTCATCTTCAATGCCCTTGCTGATGGAAGGAGGTTTTCACTCAAAATCTCACGATACATGGCCCCACTCATTCTTTCCTTTACACAGATCAGTCATCCTGGTCCCTTTGCAGAAAAACAGCCCCAAAGCATGATGTTTCCACCCCCGTGATTCACAGTAGGTATGGTGTTCTTTGGATACAACTCAGCATTCTTTGTCCTCCAAACACGACGAGTTGAGTTTTTATCTATTTTGGTTTCATCTGACCATATTATATTCTCCCAATCTTCTTCTGGATCATCCAAATGCTCTCTAGCAAACTTCAGATGAGCCTGGACATGTACTGGCTTAAGCAGGGAGACACGTCTGGCACTGCAGGATTTGAGTCCCTGGCGGCGTAGTGTGTTACTGATGGTAGGCTTTGTTACTTTGGTCCCAGCTCTCTGCAGGTCATTCACTAGGTCCCCACAGGGCGAGATCTTGCGTGGAGCCCCAGTTCGAGGGAGATTATCAGTGGTCTTGTATGTCTTCAATTTCCTAATAATTGCTCCCACAGTTGATTTCTTCAAACCAAGCTGCTTACCTATTGCAGATTCAGTCTTTCCAGCCTGGTGCAGGTCTACAATTTTGTTTCTGGTGTCCTTTGACAGCTCTTTGGTCTTGGCCATAGTGGAGTTTGGAGTGTGACTGTTTGAGTTTGTGGACAGGTGTCTTTTATACTGATAACAAGTTCAAACAGGTGCCATTTATACAGGCAACGAGTGGAGGACAGAGGAGCCTCTTAAAAGAAGAAGTTACAGGTCTGTGAGAGCCAGAAATCTTGCTTGTTTGTAGGTGACCAAATACTTATTTTCCACCATAATTTGTACATAAATTCATTAAAAATCCTACAATGTGATTTTCTGGATTTTTTTTCTCATTTTGTCTGTCATAGTTGAAGTGTACCTATGATGAAAATTTACAGGCCTCTCTCTTCTTTTTAAGTGGGAGAACTTGCACAATTGGTGGCTGACTAAATACTTTTTGCCCCACTGTATATATATTTTTTAATGTTTTTTTGTGGATCACATTTTTATTTGACGTACCCCCGACTGCATTGCGCGTACCCCTGGGGGTATATTTGGGAATCACTATAACAGTTGCTGTTTCTGCCAGTTTATAGTTTCGCTCAGCACTCATTGACCAACAAATGCTTTTTTCGAGTCTCTGCTCACCTACTTCCTTCTATAGTGGATTGCCTCTATGGAAGTCATTATATCCTAATATTACACCAGCATGCAGAAATGCTGAGGTCACTTTGAGCGTCCTACAAGATCACCCATATAATATGACAGGCATGCCAAATAGGTTTCATATTATCAACACAATATACAGGCCAGGGCCTTCTTGCAGCAAAATCATACTGAATATAGATCAAATGCATTAGTTAATTTTCCATTTTGTTTATGAATGTTTTTTTTATCCATAGAATTGTATTTGAAGTAGAAACATGTTCTATACCCATCAATACCTCATTTTATTATGGCATTGCATGGTTGGCCTTGTATGTTCTTGTTATGAGCTCAGTGTGATAAACTGTTTTGCTTCCTTGTCATTTTTATTATTTAAGTAGAAAACTGTTCTATAACTTTTATTTAACCTTTATTTAATCAAGCAAGTCAGTTAAGAACAAGACATTATGTACTTGTATACATCTGAAGTTATTGTTTGACAGGCTTATTAGAAGTAAAAGTAATGTACTAAGCATGTACTAAGCATGTTCAATGTAAAAAAAAGTAAGGGGGAAAAGTATACCCCACCGGAATAGCACCGTCTTATCGATTTCATTGTCCTATTTTAAATTTCACATTTGCGGTCCACACTCAAAGCATAAAAGCAAAATGCTATTTTTTTTCTAAGTCACTGACAATGTCAGTGACATAGTTACAAGTAAGTGCACCAATATAGTTAATGACATCCACGTTTACACAGATCTGACTATAAAATCAATCATTACAATAACGTATTAGTTATGTATTCAAAATATCACTCTAAAGCTTTCATTTTATATACAGATATACACTGAATGTACAAACATCGGTTTGAGTGTGTCAAGAACTGCAACACTGCTGGATTTTTCACACTGAACAGTTTCCCATGTGTATCAAGAATGGTCCACAATCCAAAGGACATCCAGCCAACTTGACACAACTGTGGGTATTATTGGAGTCAACATGGGCCAGCATCCCTGTGGAATAATTTCGACACCTTGTAGAGTCCATGCCCCAAAATTGAGGCTGTTCTGTTCTGAGAATAAAATGGAGTGCAACTCAATAACAGGAAGGTGTTCCTAATATTCTGTACACTCAGAGTGTGCACCGTATTATAAGGTTAATCTTCATCACCCGACACTACTATGGACCAACCTGCTGGGCCACAGACAGAAGATAGGAAGTATGGGGCAGGAACTGGAAATTTGTCCCTGTCGTGGACGATGTCAATGACTGAAAAATTAGGGAGAACCAGGCAAAAATAAAATGTTTCATGATCCAATGTTATTGGCAGAGCTCTAATCCTATTTTAATCGCAGTGGGATTTATTAAACAGAAGCAGCAGGTTTAAATCTCAGCAGATTACACGGCAGCCCTAAGGAGATGCCCAGTGAGTTTGTGTAATCAAGTGCACTTAAGGTAAAACAGTCCTGATTGCAGTCCTCCTTTCTGTGGTCACCATTCAGACAAGACGGTCCAACCCTGGAATGAGGACAGTGAGTAAAACCTATTTGCAATTAATTAATTCAACACATGGGAATGCATATAATTCAAATCAATTATATCAATGAAAAAATGCCCATTATGATTTTTTTCTTTACTTCATATTCACTTCCTGAGTTGAGTGAGTTTGTGGTATGCACGGTATTTACACCAACTCCCTTTTGACCCAAACAGTCTTTTGACATGTTGGACCTCCTACAGATGGCTGTGTTTATTTGGAAACATGGGTGTGTAGGTTCTGTGCTCCTTGGGATCATGACATGGATTACTGAGACTGTGTATTAAAGGTCCAATGCAGTCGTTTCTATCTCAATATCAAATATTTTCTGGGTTATTTGGAAACATGGGTGTGTAGGTTCTGTGCTCCTTGGGATCATGACATGGATTGAGTGTATGTAAACGTCTGACCCACTGGGAATGTGATGAAAGAAATAAAATCTGAAATAAATCACTCTCTACTATTATTCTGACATTTCACATTCTTAAAATAACTGGTGATCCTAACTGACCTAAAACAGGGATTTTATACAAAGATTAAATGTGATTACTGTGATTGCTTTCAATTAAAATGTTCAAAAATAAACAAAAATATATTTTTAGCAAAGGGCAAATTCTCAAGCAAGAATTTTGCTAGGAATGTCTGGGAGTGGTCTGAGTGGGGAGGGGAAAACTGAAATTAGCTGTTATTGGCAGACAAGTTTGGAACACACCTTTCTTATTGGTCTATTAATCAATTTACTGCATGGAGATGTCACCATGGAAGGCCAAAACTCCATCCCACCAAAACAGGCTGAAATTTCAGGCAGTCTTTCAAAACAGCTTTTACAGTAAAAGGGCATTATCATCATTTTCACAATTTCACGGTATTATTCCAACCTCAGCGTGGAAATATAAATAAAACACAGGATATCATGTTTTTGACTGCACTGGGCCTTTAAGTGAAATTAGTGCGCACAGCCCTATTGGACTAGTTGGACAGAGGAAATAGGTTAATCCAGGACTTGGTATGTCTGGATTTAATCAAATCAATCCTTCGACTCCTGAGTATTTTTTTTTCTACCTTGGAGGCCTAACTAATGCTGGATTTGCAATAGGGAATATATTAAAGCCACAATCCTTAATTTGTGATTCAGCCAAACAGCAGCCCCACAACTTTTCCTGGGAAGCTGAGGCATAGGGCTGGAGAAATGTAACCCAAATACATAGATGGAGCCATAGATGCAAGGACTGACATTCCATGAGATCAACATGATAGTTCTAAAAAAAATTCTGAGCTATAGGCTACCATAGAGATACATACAGTTGAATTCGGAAGTTTACATACACTTTAGCCAAAGACATTTACTCAGATTTTCACAATTCCTGACATTTAATCTTTGTATAAAATCCCTGTTTTAGGTCAGTTAGGATCACCAGTTATTTTAAGAATGTGAAATGTCAGAATAATAGTAGAGAGTGATTTATTTCAGATTTTATTTCTTTCATCACATTCCCAGTGGGTCAGACGTTTACATACACTCAATTAGTATTTGGTAGCATTGCCTTTAAATTGTTTAACTTGGGTAATGTGTTTTAGGTAGCCTTCCACAAGCATCCCACAGTAAATTGGGTGAATTTTGGCCCATTCCTCCTGATAGAGCTGGTGTAACCGAATCAGGTTTGTAAAGGCCTCCTTACTCGCACACGCCTTTTCAGTTCTGCCCACACATTTTCTATAGGATTGAGGTCAGGGCTTTGTGATGGCCACTCCAATACCTTGACTTTGTTGTCCTTAAGCCATTGTGCCACAACTTTGGAAGTATGCTTGTGGTCATTGTCCATTTGGAAGACCCATTTGCGACCAAGATTTAACTTGGGATTTTGCTTCAATATATCCACATATTTTTTCTTCCCTCATGATGCCATCTATTTTGTGAAGTGCACCAGTCCCTCCTGCAACAAAGCACCCCACAACATGATGCTGCCAACCCTGTGCTTCACAGTTGGGATGGTGTTCTTCGGCTTGTAAGCCTCCCCCTTTTTCCTCCAAACATAACGATGGTCATTATGGCCAAACTGTTGTATTTTTGTTTCATCAGACCAGAGGAAATTTCTCCAAAAAGTACGATCTTTGTCCCCATGTGCAGTTGCAAACCGTAGTCTGTCTTTTTTATGGCGGCTTTGGAGCAGTGGCTTCTTCCTTGCTGAGCAGCCTTTCAGGTTATGTCGATATAGGACTCGTTTTACTGTGGATATAGATACTTTGCTGTTGTTCTGGATTTGATTTGCACTTTTCTCACGAAAGTATGTTAATTTCTAGTAGACAGAACGTGTCGCCTTCCTGAGCGGTATGACGGCTACATGGTCCCATGGTGTTTATACTTGCGTACTATTGTTTGTACAGATGAACATGGTACCTTCAGGCGCTTGGAAGGTCTACAATACTTTTTCTGAGGTCTTGGCTGATTTCTTTGATTTTCCCATGATGTCAAGCAAAGAGGCACTGAGTTTGAAGCTAAGCCTTGAAAGACATCCACAGGTACAGAAGCTTCTAAAGCCATGACATCATTTTCTGGAATTTTCCAAGCTGTTTAAAGGCACAGTCAACTTAGTATATGTAAACTTCTGACCCACTGGATTTGTGATACAGTGAATTATAAGTGAAATAATCTGTCTTTAAACAATTGTTGGAAAAATGACTTGTGTCATGCACAAAGTAGATGTCCAAACCGACTTGCCAAAACTATAGTTTGTTAAACAAGACATTTGTGGAGTGGTTGAAAAATGAGTTTTAATGACTCCAACTTAAGTGTATGTAATCTTCCGACTTCAACTGTAGGCCTATACCATACCATGATGGATTGATTGATTGATTTAATTTTGGATAAAATAATTTTAAATGTTTAAAAACATTTTAAGCCTTTACACTTATACCCATAAACTGCAGATTTTGGCCCTGCACTTCACAACGCTGTATTGGTTTTGACTGACAGCCGTTATGAACTTGAGCACCAAATGTTGCCACTAATTGGGCAACTTTTGCAAGTGGTTTGTTATCTGAGTGAGGGAAATGGTGTAAATTAAGAGGATTCTACCGTATGTATTTTTGAAAGATGAGACATTTAGGATTATAATAAATACCACTTTGATGTCATACAAGCAAGCCAAACACCAGTGAGTCCAAATGTACACTTCTCATTTCCATGTCATATACAGTGTGTTGTGGAAATTTCCTGTATTTACCAAATCATCAGAGCAAACCACACACAAGTCCATCTTTAATTATATGAGCTCCATCACAACCCTGTGACTCTCAGATCAATTCAGTGTCTATAAATGAATTCTCTGAGAGTCCTTACACATTGCAACTGAGATCCTTTATAGCAAAGACACACATAGCCAGACAGCATTGGCCATAAATTATCGTTCAGCTTTGTCTCCTAAACTATGTTATTTTATTTTCTCGAACTCAGAACCATAAAACAAAACCTATCAACAGGTATATATCAAATGCCTGCTCCTTGACAATATCACAGATACACTGTGACTGGCACACAGACATTGTGGAGCCAAGAGATATACACGCTTGACCTCTCCCCTCTCTGGGGCCCAAGTAACTTAGTCCTGACAGAGAACAGATGACTGACTGCAAATGGCGAACAGTATTATACAAAAATAAACATTCTGATGAGAAGTAACTCACAAGCATATAATGAATATAAAAATCTTATCTATGTAACCAACAAATTCGGATTATTCCCCAACAGGTGTCATGTTTATGATCACTATGTTTGATGTAGGCCTACAGTTACAAGATGACATTGCATCATACCCTGGGTTGTTCTGAACAGAATGAGCCTATGATGTTTATTGGGAACACGCACTTGAATGCACACAACTCCTTTCTATGCGCACCAAAATTACATTCTGTTTCCATGAATTGCCCTGTGAAAGCATAACTGTATACTGTAATTTAGCTAGTCATGTTGGCAATTGAACAAGCTTTCAAATGATGCCCACTTGACCCAGATTGCGATTTATAATGGGATATTTTTGGATTGCGCAAACAACAACAGTAATTGTGTGATGGTGGGAATGCAGGGCTGTGTTTCAAACAAAATAGCTAAAAGTGTGCTTGTTCTAGTGCCTCAATGGCACAGCTTGGAGTGTAAATGTAAAATCCACATATAAAATCAACAGTGTAAAGTTTTCGATTCAGTCTTGTGTCAGGTGAACTGTTGTGTCCTCAACGTTGGTCTAATCATTTCTCCATAGTCTCCTAACTGTTCCCTTTCGATTGCTACCATGGTACCTATCCATGTAGGCCAATTCCCACGAGTGTAAAGGGTTAAAAGTACGTGAAACCCAGAGGATGACACATGAAAGCATACAAACACTTATTTCCAATGTGGCCCTAGGTGTAGGACAAAAACAGGACATAACAAACAGGGAAAAACATGGAAATACACAGGAAAATACATGGGCCTATGATAAGCTAACTAGCCTACAGCACCATAGATATATTTTCAATACAAAAAAATACCATGATAAGCAACTAACTAGCCTACATCATAATGAATACATAATGAATACAATAATCAAGACCATTATAAGCAGTTAACTAGTGTACATCACAATAAAAAAAAGAGATAAAGATACATACAGTACATTCATATGCAAATTAGGACTGGCCTCAATTAGTCGACTGGTTGATTGTTCAGTCGTTAGGCTGTTGGTCGACCAAGATTGTTTTAGTTGAGCAGCAACAAATATTTATATATATATATTTGCACCCATCTCTGTGAACTAATCCATTGCGGAGGCCTAGACTAAAAGACAATTTATGCTTGATCCCAAAATGTGGTCTGAGGCTCCATATGGAGAGTGTGACGCAATTGCAGAGCCTCCAGAGGCATGCAGAGGCCAAATCGAGCTCTGTACTGCATCTGTACTGTGCTTCTCCCAAAAAATGTAACAATGCAGAGGGCGTTTCCCATATGTCGCAGTGGTCTAAGGTACTGCATCTCAGTGCTAAAGGCATCACTACAGACACCCTGTTCAAATCCAGGCTGTATCATAACTGGCTGTGATTGGGAGTCACATAGGGCAGTGCACAATTGGCCCAGCATCGTCCGGGTTTGGCTGGTGTAGGCTGTCATTGTAAATACAAATTTGTTCTTAACTGACTTGCCTAGTCAAATAATGGTTAAATTTAAGAAAAGTATTCAGACCCCTTGACTTTTTCCACATTTTGTTACGTTACGGTATTATTCTCAAATGGATTAAATAAATAAAATGTCCTCGTCAATCTACACACAATACCCCATAATGACATAGCAAAAACAGGTTTTTAGAATTTTTTTCACATTTATTAAACTAAAAACAGAAATATCTTATTTACATAAGTATTCAGACCCTTTGCTATGAGACTCAAAATTGAGCTCAGGTGCATCCTGTTTCCAATGATCATCCTTAAGATGTTTCTACAACTTCATTAGAGTCCATCTGTGTGGTAAATTCAATTGATTGGATATGATTTGGAAAGGCATAAACCTGTCTACATAACGTTCCACAGTTGACAGTGCATGTCAGAGCAAGAACCAAGCTATGAGGTCGAAGAAATTGTCTGTAGAGCTCCGAGACAGGATTGTGTCGAGGCACAGATCTGGGGAACGGCACCCAAACATTTCTGCAGCATTGAATTAAATCAAATCAGATCAAATCAAATGTATTTATATAGCCCTTCTTAAATCAGTTGATTTCTAAAAGTGCTGTACAGACACCAAGCCTAAAACCCCAAACAGCAAGCAATGCAGGTGTAGAAGCACGGTGGCTAGGAAAAACTCCCTAGAAAGGCCAAAACCTAGGAAGAAACCTAGAGAGGAACCAGGCAATGAGGGGTGTCCAGTCCTCTTCTGGCTGTGTCTGGTGGAGATTATAACAGAACATGGCCAACATGTTCAAATGTTCATAAATGACCAGCATGGTCAAATAATAATAATCACAGTAGTTGTCGAGGGTGCAGCAAGTCAGCACCTCAGGAGTAAATGTCAGTTGGCTTTTCATAGCCGATCATTAAGAGTATCTCTACCGCTCCTGCTGTCTCTAGAGAGTTGAAAACAGCAGGTCTGGGACATGTAACACGTCCGGTGAACAGGTCAGGGTTCCATAGCCGCAGGCAGAACAGTTAAAACTGGAGCAGCAGCACGGCCAGGTGGACTGGGGACAGCAAGGAGTCATCATGCCAGGTAGTCCTGAGGCATGGTCCTAGGGCTCAGGTCATCCGAGAGAGAGAGAGAAAGAAAGAGAGAAGGTTCCCAAGAACACATTGGCCTCCATCATTATGAAATGGAGGAAGTTTGGATCCACCAAGACTCTTCCTAGAGCTGGCTGCCCGGCCAAACTGAAAAGAGCTTTGGCCAGGGAGGTGACCAAGAACCTGATGTTGCTGCTGAGAGAGCTCTAGAGTTCGTCTGTAGAGATAGGAAAACCTTCCAGAAGGATAATCATCTCTGCAGCACTCCACCAATCAGGCCTTTATGGTAGAGTGGCCAGACAGAAGCCACTCCTCAGTAAAAGGCACATGACAGCCCACTTGGAGTTTGCCAAAAGACACCTAAAGGACTCTCAGAGCATGAGAAACAAGATTCTCTGGTCTGATGAAACCAAGATTGAACTCTTTGACCTAAATGCCAAGCGTCTGGTGGAAACCTGGCACCATCCCTACGGTGAAGCATGGTGGTGGCAGCATCATGCTGTGGGGATGTTTTTCAAGTGGCAGGGGCTGGGAGACTGGTCAGGATCGAGGGAAAGATGAATGGAGCAGAGATCTGGTGCTTAGGACCTCAGACTGGGGCAAAGGTTCACCTTCCAAGAGGACAACGACCCCAAGCACACAGCCAAGACAACGCAGGAGTGACTTCAGGACAAGTCTCTGAATGTCTCTGAATGCCCAGCCAGAGCCCGAACTTGAATCCGATCGAACATCTCTGGAGAGACCTGAAAATAGCTGTGCAGCGACACTCCCTGTCCAACCTGACTGATCTTGAGAGGATCTGCAATGTAATGGGTCTGAATATTTATGTATATATGATATTTCTGTTTTTATTTTTTTACATTTGCAAAATTTCCAAAAACATTTGTCATTACGGGGTATTGTTTGTAGATTGATGAGGGAAAAAACAATTTAATCAATTTTAGAATAAGTCTGTAACATAACAAAATCTGGAAAAAGTATAGGGGTCTGAATACTGCCCGAATTCACTGTAGCTGAGTGGCGACCCGTCATTCAGGGCAGGTGGGGCAGAGCCATAGAGTTACATTAGATGTGCCCATCCAAGGCTCAAGATCATTGGCTGCAGATAAAATGATGTCAAATCACTTTATATCTACCGTAGCTTTGATTGGACTGATCATGTCAACATCATACATTCAAAATCTTTGCTAGCAAACTAGACAAGCAGTCATCATCATGAATCACGTCGACAATCTACTGGCAAATATTTTTCAATCCTTGTCATATGAAGATAAATTATAGATAAAACGTATCGGTGCTCATCGGCCATTGGACATAAATATTACATAAATATTATAAATCGCAAATTCAGCAATGAGTGGTTTGGAAGGAATCAGTGACTAACTGCAAGTGTTGCAAAGCAATCACTAGCCTGCTATTCAGTGGAGTGGGTGTGTGATCCAAGTCCGGGTTTAAGGGTCTCTTTTCCAAGCTTAAAAGGGTAAACATTCAACACCATGGGCCAGAAAAGGTTGCATACATTGGCCATGCTGTCAATCCAGCAAAACAACTGGAAACTCGGAACTGTGAAATCTCAGACTTCAGTCAGTTGAAGACAACTGGGAACTCTGAAAAAAAAATGATTCTCCCACTGGGAAAATACATTTTGAACGGTCATCCAACTCGAAATTCCAGGTCGGGAACTCTTTCTAGAGCTCCGACCTGAAGATCAATGACGTCATGATTCAACCTTTTTTGTCATTGAGTTCCCAGTTGTCTTGAAAGTACCATAAATCCAGAGAATGCCAGACTTTGATGACAAAGTTAGATGACAAAATTTGCCCACATGGAGTGCCGCGCCACCTTCCTGTTTACAACACAACAAGGTGAGTCCAACAATGTCTTGTATGCTGCTGCATAAATTATGTAATATGCCAGGGAGATATGTATACTGTAGCTAAGAAAGTAATACTAAGTGTATGTTGTGTAGTAAGCTGTTAGTAGCCCATATGCATCACCCTTATATTTTGGTACCTTTCCCCCTCATACTGTTCTGACTTAGTGCTGTACATGTAGCCTATAGCCTGTTTTAGACAAATGTAATCATCGACTATTGTAAAATATTTTATTGTGTGCTTATATGCCCCCTTTATTTATACTACGGTTCTGACATGGTGTACAGGGAGAATACTGTAAGATCGGTCCATGTTCTGAATTCTGTCGCTGTACATTTCAAAAGTGCTGAACAAATAGTTATATTGAGTATGTCCGTCCTAGCTCACTCATTAATGTCTGAATAGAAATTACGGATTGTCACTTATCCTCTCATCGACCCCTTATATCATAGTTTGTACGTCTCAATTGTCAGTAGAAACGACATTTGTTTATGTAAGTCAGCCATATCAACTGTTTTTTTAAAGGCAGTAAATGAAGCTAAATGAACTGTTTCGCTGCCAGACAAGGCTCCACTGATAGCCAGGTGTAACAGTGGTAAGGATTCACTCCATGGTGCTGAAAAGAAAGCTCTGCTGTTGGACAGCTTTATGTAGGTCCTAACAGTTTGTGGGCACCGTTTGTCACCAGTGTAGTGCAATTAATGTATTTTTTATGATGTGTTGTGTAATGGCTTTGCTGGCATCCATCTTACATGTTGGGGGGGATTCTTCCACACTAAGATTTAAATGCTAAAATCTCCAATGGTATAGCTCCGCATTGACATGATTGGTTGACGGTAACTGGGGGTACTACATCCTGTGTTTTTTGTGCACATTCATTGTTTCATCACTTCATTGTGTGAATTGTTAGTGTACATCAATTCCCCATTACATATATCACCAGTAGTACATTTACCGTTAATTCCTATAATTTCTCATCTACAATGTTTATTACTTTTGTTACAGTAATTTCTGTTCAATATTATTCAATATTATTATTCCAGTCTTCCCGTTCTCATTGTCTGAGTCAATATATTGTTTGCAGAGTGCACAACCTATGCTACAGTTGTGAGAAACAAGTTTTGGTTTTATTTCATTCCATTTACAAGTCTTGTCAATTTAGTAATTGTCTTTTGTTTGGAGCATGTACTGCCAATGTTGAGTAAGGACCTGCGCGCATAGAAGTAGGCCTATAGACTTCCTGGCCTGTGCGCAAATGTGGTCATATAAATGTGTCCATTTGGGGATCTGATAGTATTTCTGATTGACTTAATGCACCACCACTGTGGAGCTTCTCAAAGTAATGTTTTCTCACCTCAAACAGCAAGCAAACAAAGTCTGCTTTTACATCCATTGAGAATTACAATAGTTTCTCAATGTATTTGAAAAATCTTTCCAGCTCTCTCCCTTTTGATAACCACTCAGTGTGAAAAGGAAAAATGTTATGCTCTGATAGAATGGAAAGGTCATAAAGTAGGCCTACCTGATTACTGATTACTTATCAGTGCTTGACTTGGAATTAAATATGCTCCGGTACTCATTTAGGGTGCTGGTAGTGTTTATATTTACGTGCAGGAGCTCCACAATACTTTTGAGCTAATATTCTTTAAGAGGAACAGGAGCTCAAGCAGTAGAACATTTGAGGTGCCGGTACTCAGCTCTGGTGAGCTCCTGCCCAAGTCAAGCGCTGCTTCTTATCCCTTGTGCCAATTGCCTACAGCTGTGTCTGTCCCGAGCTCATTGACTGGGAAACTAAGGGCCTAGAATATTTTACACAATGTTTAAAGTTTGTTGCATACAGGCCATGTGTAGCCAATATGATTTATAGGATATTTATTTTTATCACGTTATTTTCTACCTGCTGGCTGCAGTGTTTTCATTAGTTGTCTTTATGTAGGCTATTTTACATAGTTAGCAATGGCAATAGAAGTTAAGAGACAACTTCCGGCGCCGACAGAGATGGCCGCCTCGCTTCGCGTTCCTAGGAAACTATGCAGTTTTTTGTTTTTTTACGTGTTATTTCTTACATTAGTACCCCAGGTCATCTTAGGTTTCATTACATACAGTCGAGAAGAACTACTGAATATAAGATCAACATCAACTCACCATCAGTACTACCAAGAATATGTTTTTCGCGACGCGGATCCTGTGTTCTGCCTTACAAACAGGACAACTGAGTGGATTCCATGCAGCGACCCCAAAAAAAAACAACTCCGAAAAAGAGGGAAACGAGGCGGTCTTCTGGTCAGACTCCGGAGACGGGCACACCGTGCACCACTCCCTAGCATTCTTCTTGCCAATGTCCAGTCTCTTGACAACAAGGTTGATGAAATCCGAGCAAGGGTAGCATTCCAGGGGGACATCAGAGACTGTAACATTCTTTGCTTCACGGAAACGTGGCTCACTGGAGAGACTCTATCCGAAGCGGTGCAGCCAACGGGTTTCTCCACACATCGCGCAGACAGAAACAAACATCTTTCTGGTAAGAAGAGGGGCGGGGGCGTATGCCTTATGACTAACGTGACATGGTGTGATGAAAGAAACATACAGGAACTCAAATCCTTCTGTTCACCTGATTTAGAATTCCTCACAATCAAATGTAGACCGCATTATCTACCAAGAGAATTCTCTTCGATTATAATCACAGCCGTATATATCCCCCCCCAAGCAGACACATCGATGGCTCTGAACAAACTTTATTTAACTCTTTGCAAACTGGAAACCATTCATCCGGAGGCTGCATTCATTGTAGCTGGGGATTTTAACAAGGCTAATCTAAAAACAAGACTCCCTAAATTTTATCAGCATATCGATTGCGCAACCAGGGGTGGAAAGACCTTGGATCATTGTTACTCTAACTTCCGCGACGCATATAAGGCCCTGCCCCGCCCCCCTTTCGGAAAAGCTGACCACGACTCCATTTTGTTGATCCCTGCCTACAGACAGAAACTAAAACAAGAGGCTCCCACGCTGAGGTCTGTCCAACGCTGGTCCGACCATGCTGACTCCACACTCCAAGACTGCTTCCACCACGTGGACTGGGACATGTTTCGTATTGCGTCAGACAACAACATTGACGAATACGCTGATTCGGTGTGTGAGTTCATTAGAACGTGCGTTGAAGATGTCGTTCCCATAGCAACGATTAAAACATTCCCTAACCAGAAACCGTGGATTGATGGCAGCATTCGCGTGAAACTGAAAGCGCGAACCACTGCTTTTAATCAGGGCAAGGTGGCTGGTAACATGACCGAATACAAACAGTGCAGCTATTCCCTCCGCAAGGCTATCAAACAAGCTAAGCGTCAGTACAGAGACAAAGTAGAATCTCAATTCAACGGCTCAGACACAAGAGGCATGTGGCAGGGTCTACAGTCAATCATGGACTACAGGAAGAAATCCAGCCCAGTCACGGACCAGGATGTCCTGCTCCCAGGCAGACTAAATAACTTTTTTGCCCGCTTTGAGGACAATACAGTGCCACTGACACGGCCTGCAACGAAAACATGCGGTCTCTCCTTCACTGCAGCCGAGGTGAGTAAGACATTTAAACGTGTTAACCCTCGCAAGGCTGCAGGCCCAGACGGCATCCCCAGCCGCGCCCTCAGAGCATGCGCAGACCAGCTGGCCGGTGTGTTTACGGACATATTCAATCAATCCCTATACCAGTCTGCTGTTCCCACATGCTTCAAGAGGGCCACCATTGTTCCTGTTCCCAAGAAAGCTAAGGTAACTGAGCTAAACGACTACCGCCCCGTAGCACTCACTTCCGTCATCATGAAGTGCTTTGAGAGACTAGTCAAGGACCATATCACCTCCACCCTACCTGACAACCTAGACCCACTCCAATTTGCTTACCGCCCAAATAGGTCCACAAACGATGCAATCTCAACCACACTGCACACCGCCCTAACCCATCTGGACAAGAGGAATACCTATGTGAGAATGCTGTTCATTGACTACAGCTCGGCATTCAACACCATAGTACCCTCCAAGCTCGTCATCAAGCTCGAGACCCTGGGTCTCGACCCCGCCCTGTGCAACTGGGTACTGGACTTCCTGACGGGCCGCCCCCAGGTGGTGAGGGTAGGCAACAACATCTCCTCCCCGCTGATCCTCAACACTGGGGCCCCACAAGGGTGCGTTCTGAGCCCTCTCCTGTACTCCCTGTTCACCCACGACTGCGTGGGTGAACAGGGCTCGCCTCCAACTCAATCATCAAGTTTGCGGACGACACAACAGTGGTAGGCTTGATTAACAACAACGACGAGACGGCCTACAGGGAGGAGGTGAGGGCCCTCGGAGTGTGGTGTCAGGAAAATAACCTCACACTCAACGTCAACAAAACTAAGGAGATGATTGTGGACTTCAGGAAACAGCAGAGAGAACACCCCCCTATCCACATCGATGGAACAGTAGTGGAGAGGGTAGCAAGTTTTAAGTTCCTCGGCATACACATCACAGACAAACTGAATTGGTCCACTCACACAGACAGCATTGTGAAGAAGGCGCAGCAGCGCCTCTTCAACCTCAGGAGCCTGAAGAAATTCGGCTTGTCACCAAAAGCACTCACAAACTTCTACAGATGCACAATCGAGAGCATCCTGGCGGGCTGTATCACCGCCTGGTACGGCAACTGCTCCGCCCTCAACCGTAAGGCTCTCCAGAGGGTGGTGAGGTCTGCACAACGCATCACCGGGGGCAAACTACCTGCCCTCCAGGACACCTACACCACCCGATGTCACAGGAAGGCCATAAAGATCATCAAGGACATCAACCACCCGAGCCACTGCCTGTTCACCCCGCTATCATCCAGAAGGCGAGGTCAGTACAGGTGCATCAAAGCTGGGACCGAGAGACTGAAAAACAGCTTCTATCTCAAGGCCATCAGACTGTTAAACAGCCACCACTAACATTGAGTGGCTGCTGCCAACACACTGACACTGACTCAACTCCAGCCACTTTAATAATGGGAATTGATGGGAAATGATGTAAATATATCACTAGCCACTTTAAACAATGCTACCTTATATAATGTTACTTACCCTACATTATTCATCTCATATGCATACGTATATACTGTACTCTATATCATCGACTGTATCCTTATGTAATACATGTATCACTAGCCACTTTAAACTATGCCACTTTGTTTACATACTCATCTCATTTGTACATACTCTACTCGATACCATCTACTGTATCTTGCCTATGCTGCTCTGTACCATCACTCATTCATATATCCTTATGTACATATTCTTTATCCCCTTACACTGTGTACAAGACAGTAGTTTTGGAATTGTTAGTTAGATTACTGGTTGGTTATTACTGCATTGTCGGAACTAGAAGCACAAGCATTTCGCTACACTCGCATTAACATCTGCTAACCATGTGTATGTGACAAATACAATTTGATTTGATTTGATTTGAGTTTGATTTGATTTGATTTTTAGGTTTGTATCATTTTGATTCAGATTTGTATAGAATTGTGATTAACCACATGACAATGATTTTGAGATACGAAGACGTTATTATAAATTAAACAAAATTGTTTTATGAAAATGTGCATATGAAAACCATAACTAGCAGCCAGATCAGTAGAAATGGTAGGGTAAATTGGCTTTCCACATGAGAACGGTTGCCGCTGACTCGTGTAGCTTATTACCTGCAACTTCAGGAGAGTAATGGCAGAATCTGCGAAAGATGCAGGAGTGGGAGGAGAATATTTGGGTCAGGTTAAGGTCATTTTCTTCTGGTTATCTAGATATCTGGTGCCCTCTTCAGTCATTTGTCTTATTTCATCAAATAGTAAGCTTAAACCGTCAGACAAGCTCAATTTATAAAGTTGATTTTGTTAAAACACATAACAATATACATTTAGGACAGCCCTAATAGAAATACACTACATATACACAAAGGTATATGGACACAGCCAGTAAGGCCCTGAGCACATAGCCATGCAATATCCATAGGCAAACATCGGCAGTAGAATGGCCTTACTGAAGAGCTCAGTGAATTTCAAAGTGGCACCGTCATAGGATGCCACCTTTCCAACAAGTCAGTTTGTCACATTTCTGCCCTGCTATAGCTGCCCCGGTCAACTGTAAGTGCTGTTATTGTGGAGTGGAAACATCCAGGAGCAACAATGGCTCAGCCGCGAAGTGGTAGGCCATTACAAGCTCACAGAACGAGACCGCAGAGTGCTGAAGCTTGTATTGAGTAAAAATCGTCTGTCCTCTGTTGCAACACTCCCTACTGAGTTCCAAACTGCCTTTGGAAGCAACGTCAGCACGATAACTGATCGTCGGGAGCTTCATGAAATGTGTTTCCATGGCCGAGCAGCTGCACACAAGCCTAAGATCACCATGTGCAATGCCAAGCGTCAGCTGGAGTGGTGTAAAGCTTGCCGTCATTGGACTCTGAAGCAGTGGAAATGCCTTATCTGGATTGATGAATCACGCTTCACTGTCTGGTAGTCCGACGGACTACTCTGGGTTTGGCAGATGCCAGGTGAACGCTACTTGCCCGAACGCATAGTGCCAAATGTAAAGTTTGGTGGATGAGGAATAATGGTCTGGGGCTGTTTTTCATGGTTCAGGCTATGCCCCTTAGTTCCAGTGAAGGTACATCTTAACACTACAGCATACAATGACATTCTAGACGATTCTGTGCTTCCAACTTTGTGGCAACAGTTTGGGGAAGGACCTTTCCTGTTTCATTATGACAATGCCCTCGTGCACAAGATGAGGTCCATATAGAAACATTTTGTTGAGATCGGTGTGGAGGAACTTGCCTGGCATGCATAGAGCCCTAACCTCAACCCCATCGAACACCTTTGGGATGAATTGAAACGCAGACTGCGAGCCAGGCCTAACCGCCCAACATCAGTGCCCGACCTCACTAATGCTCTTGTGGCTGAATGGAAGCATGTCCCCGCAACAATGTTCCAACATCTAGTGGAAGACCTTCCCAGAAGAGCTGAGGCTTTTATAGCTGCAAAGGGGGACCAATTCCTTATTAAGATATCTTTTTATACCCAACTTTTAACCTAAATCCAATGACATGGTGAATTTTTTTGTCGATTTCATGTTGACTAAGAACAACATTTTGAGCTATTATTCTTTAATATATACCTATAGACAGCTATATATAGATATTTTATCAACCCCATTACAAATTTGACTCAACCGTAATGGCCTGAATTATGCAAGGCACAAGAGTAAGGGATTACATTTTTTGCAATCAACAAAAAAAGTCACATTAATAAACACCTTAAAAGCTTTTTCAGAAAAAGGAGCTGAGGATGACTTTACAGTACAGCACTTGGGGCATAAATGCACTCATTTGAAGATGACCTTGTACCTTTTTGAAATTCCAATGGATTCATCCTATCCCATGCTTTGTCTGGCTGGTGAACTTGCAGATGCCTTCCTTCCTTACTCAAAAAGAGAAAGCCTAGTATGGTTTTATTAGGACAGAGCAGTGGAAATCTATCAACCAGGAGAGGTAGCCCTGTGGGAAACCAGTAGCAGAGGCCCTCATGCTTGCTGTAGCTCAGGGACAAGGCCCCAGAGGGTAAGGGGGGCAGGTGGTTAAGGAAGCTACATATTTGGAGATCTATACACTTGCCAAGTGTGCAACCATAGCAAGTCTGAAGCACAGTGCTTTCACAGCAACTGGAGAAGTGTGTGTATGTGTGTGTGTGTGTGTGTGTGTGTGTGTGTGTGTGTGTGTGTGTGTGTGTGTGTGTGTGTGTGTGTGTGTGTGTGTGTGTGTGTGTGTGTGTGTGTGTGTGTGTGTGTGTGTGTGTGTGTGTGTGTGTGTGTTTGTGAAATTGCATTTCCATTTGCCACAACATTAATTTTTTGTTTTGGATATGAGTTTTGCAATATTTTGGTTTGCAGGAGAGAAGAGAGTTAAATAATGTCTCATTGTTGGGGGCAATGAGAGAGGCTTCCACATTCACATCAAGAATATTCAAACACTTGGTATGATACTGCTGCCACCAACTGGACAATAAATAATATTCCATGTGGTGTAGGAAATGGACACATTTCTTATAATTTCCTGTAATTTACTGGTCTCTGATTTGAAAGAACTGACCAGTTGAAAGTCAGCCAAATTATGAACTTCCACCATAATGTTTTGACTTGTCAAGTCTTTTCCAATAAATGCAGGTGAAGAAGTGAAACACGGACAAAACTCCTTTTTTGACAATTGACTAGAACCCTTTTGGTTCCTGATAGAACCTTTTTGGGTTCTATGTAGAACCCTTTCCACATATGATTCTACATGGAACCCAAAAGAGTTCTACCTGGAACCAAAAAGGGTTCTACCTAGAACCAAAAAGGGTTCTTTATATGGACAGCCAAAGAACCCTTTTGGAACCCTTTTTTCTAAGTGTGTAGGATGTTTTGAAACCTCTTTGGAAACAGGCCCAGGTTACTATATTATGCCCAAAATGTACAATTAATCTAATCAAATCATTGTATCAAATTTCAAACAGTACAATAACAATTTATAGTGACGAACCAGGCTAATAATGATAAAATACAATAAAACAAGAATTAAAACACCAGTCTGGGATTTGTTTTTCAGCTAAATGACAGCCTACACATGTTTTGGTATACAGCTGAGGGATGGGTCGAAGGGATTTTAACCTTCTCCCAAAAAAGGGAAATCATGTTGATTTGTATTTTGAGGGAACTATCCCTTTATGATAGTTGGATGGTGGGGCTCAAGTTAACCTGCTATGTAAATCTTTTAATTATAATTGTTTAGGTTATTTTTCATGACAAAAATAATTATCTGTGGTCCTCTCAATGGAAGGTCACACAATCATCACTAGTTGGCAGCATATTATAAGAAGGTGCAGAAATATTCCGTGCTGAGAGAACTTCAAATTCCACACCAGTGTAGGCGGCTGTCTGACGGAGTCTCAGTTTTCTCTGCTGAAATATTAGCACTAGAACTAGTGTGGGCATTGCGGTGAGTGAATGAAGTGGGGCCTAAAAGGGTTATTTTCTGTTCAGACTCTACCACTGCCCTGGTCGAGCTGAGAGAGAGAAGGAAGTCTAGAGCACATTCAGACTTAATCAAGCTGTTGATAGTGCTTGAAAAAATGTATACTTTTAAAAAATTGCCACATACACGGGATAGGGGCCAGAGATAGATAGAGGACTCTAAGTGCCCAAAAGCCTGTTTTAGCATGGGCAGTGCCATTGTGGACTTTCACCATTTTGAAGTAGTCAGCTGGGTGGGACTACATAAATCCATCCAGGTCATCGGGGAGGGGGGGGGGGATCATTCAATTAATTATACTTGTGAGCAAACATTCCATAACCGCAGGTGACAGTAAACTGCCAACCTTGGCTTTATACTTGTTCAAACAAACTCCAGGTGGCAGTATGTGGCAGGGCTTGCAAAAACCATCACGGATTACAAAGGAAAAACCAGCCGCCAGCTGCCCAGTGACGAAAGCCTACCAGACGAGCTAAATGCCTTCTATGATCGCTTCCAGGCAAGCAACACCGAGCCATGTATGAGAGCACCAGCTATTCCGGATGACTGTGTGATCACGCTCTCCATAGCCGATGTGAGTAAGACCTTTAAACACTCAGACAGATTTCCAGGACATGTACTCAGAACATGCGCTGACCAGCCGGCAAGTGTCTTCACTGACATTTTCAACCTCTCTCTGATCCAGTCTGTAATACCTACATGTTTCAAGTAGACCACCATAGTCCATGTGTTCAAGAACGCCAAGGTAACTTGCCTAAATGACTACCGCCCCGTAGCACTCACATCTGTAGCCATAAAAGGCCTTGAAAGGCTGGTCATGGCCCACCCCAACAGATCCACAGAAGACACAATCTCTATTGCACTGCACACTTCCCTTTCCCACCTGGACAAAAAGGAACACCAACGTGAGAATGCTGTTCTTTGACTACAGCTCAGCGTTCAGCACCATAGTGCCCTCCAAGCTCATCACTGAGCTAAGGACCCTGGGACTGAACACCTTCCTCTGCAACTGGTTCCTGGACCTCCTGACGGACCGCCCTCCCAGATGGTGAGGGTAGACAACAACACATTCACGATTCTTGCTCAGTCCCCTCCTGTACTCCGTGTTCACCCATGACTGCATGGCTGAGCACGACTCCAACACCACATTTTTGCAGACAACATAGTGGTGGTAGGCCTGCCTGATCACCGACGATGATCAGACAGCCTATAGGGAGGAGGTCAGAGACCTAGCAGTGTGGTGCCAAGACAACAACCTCTCTCTCAATGTGGGCATGACAAAGCAGCTTATCGTAGACTACAGGAAACGGAGGGCCGAATACGCCCCCATTAATTTCAACAGGGCTGTAGTGGAGCGGGTCGAGAGCTTCAAGTTCCTCTGTGTGTCACACCCTGATCCGTTTCACCTGTCTTGGGCTTGTCTTCACCCCCCACCAGGTGTCTCCCATTTGTTCCCATTATCCCCTGTGTATTTATACCGGTGTTTTCTGTCTGCCTGTTGCAAGTTCATCTTGTCTCGTTAAGACTACCAGAGTGTTGTTCCCTATGCCTGTTTTTTCTAGTCCTCCCGGTTCCGACCTTTTCTGCCTGCCCTGACATCGAGTCTGCCTGTCGTCCTGTACCTTTTGGACTCTGACCTGGTTTACTAACTTCTGCCTGTCCTTGACCTGCCTCTTGCCTGCCTATTATATTTTAATACATATCAGAGACTCAAACCATCTGCCTCCTGTGTCTGCATATGGGTCTCATCCTGCGTTGTTATATTATGTCCACATCCCTATCATGGCCCAAACACACCAACACAAATGGCACGACAATGCCTCTTACCCCTCAGGAGGCTGAATAGATTTGGAATGGGCCCTCAGATCCTCAAAAAGTTATACAGCTGCACCATTGAGAGCATGATGACTGGCTGCATCACTGCTTCGTATGGCAACTGCTTGGCATCCGACCACAAGGCGCTACAGAGGGTAATACGTACGGCCCAGTACATCACTGGGGCCGAACTCCCTGCCATCCAGGACCTCTATACTAGGCGGTGTCAGAGGAAGGCCCAAAAAATGGTTAAAGTCTACAGCCGCCCAAGTTACAGACTGTTCTCTGTGCTACCGCACGGCAAGCGGTACCGGAGCGCTAAGTCTGGGACAAAAAGGCTCCTGAACAGCTTCTACCCCAAGCGATAAGACTACTGAACAGTTAATCAAATGGCTACCTGGACTATTTACAATGACCTGCTTTATTATTTATTGATCGTAATTGTTTTGCACTGACCCTATGCACACTCACTTGACTCTATCCACATACTACACTGACACTACAACACACACATTGACACCACACTCACACATACGCTGCTGCTACTCTGTTTATTATATATCCTAACTGCCTGGACACTTTTACCCCTACCTACATATACATACTCCATTACCTCAACTACCTTGCACATTGACTCGGTACTGGTACTCCTTGTATGTATTTATTTTATTTTTATTTAACCTTTATTTAACTAGGCAAGTCAGTTGAAGACCTTTAAACAGGTCAACATTCACAAGACCGCAGGGCCAGATGGATTACCAAGATGTGTACTCCGAGCATGTGCTGACCAACTGGCAAGTGTCTTCACTGACATTTTCAACCTGACTGAGTCTGTAATACCAACATGTTTCAAACAGACCAACATAGTCCCTGTGCCCAAGAACAATAAGGTAGCCTGCCTAAATGACTACCGACCAGTAGCACTCACGTCTGTAGCCATGAAGTGCTTGAAAGGCTGGCCATGGCTCACATCAACACCATTATCCCAGAAACCCTAGACCCACTCCATTTTTCATACCACCCCAACAGATCCACAGATGATGCAATCTCTATTGCACTCCACACTTCCCTTCCCATCTGGACCAAAGGAACACCTATGTGAGGATGCTATCCATTGACTACACCTCAGCATTCAACACTATAGTGCCCTCAAAGCTCATCACTAAGCTAAGGACCCTAGGACTAAACACCTCCCTCTGCAAATGGATCATGGAATTCCTGATGGGTGTTCAACAGGTGGTAAGGGTAGGTAACAACACATCTGCCACGCTGATCCTCAACAAAGGGGCCCCTCAGGGGTGCGTGCTCAGTTCCCTCCTGTACTCCCTGTTCACTCATGACTGCATGGCCAGGCAGGACTCCAACACCATCAGCAAGTTTTCCAATGACACAACAGTGGCAGGCCTGATCACCAACAATGATGAGACAGCCTATAAGGGAGGAGGTCCGAAACCTGGCCGTGTGGTGCCAGGAGAACAACCTCTCCCTCAACGAGACAAATTAGATGATTGTGGACTACAGGAAAAGGAGGACTGAGCACGCCCCCATTCTCAGAGAATTGAATTGATTGCCCCCCCATCTATCTCCAGAGCTCGTGCTGTTAGGTTACCTAAACTGGGACCCAGGCCATTCTAAAAATCTAAACTTGATTCCTTCAATCTCACACAAATTATCAATGAACCTACCAGGTACAACCCCAAATACGTAAACACAGGCACCCTCATAGATATCATCCTAACCAACCTGCCCTCCAAATACACCTCTGCTGTCTTCAACCAGGATCTCAGTGATCACTGCCTCATTGCCTGCATCCGTAATGGGTCTGTGGTCAAACGACCACCCCTCATCACTGAAACGCTCCATAAAACACTTCAGTGAGCAGGCCTTTATAATCAACCTGGCCCGGGTATCTTGGAAGGATATTGAACTCATTCCGTGAGTAGAAGACACCTGGTTATTCATTAAAAGTGCATTACTTACAATCTTAAAGCATGCCCAATTTAAAAAAATGTAGAACCAGGAACAGACTTGCCCGTGGTTCACTCCAGACCTGACTGCCCTTGACCAGCACAATGACATCCGGTGGCGTACGTCATTAGCATCGAATAGCCCCCACAATATGCAACTTTTCAGAGAAGTTAGGAACCAATATACACAGGCAGTTAGGAAAGCAAAGGATAGCTTTTTCAAATAGAAATTTGCATCCTGCAGAACAAACTCCAAAACGTTCTGGGACACTGTAAAGTCCATGGAGAATAAGAGCACCTCCTCCCAGCTGCCCACCGCACTGAGGCTAGGAAACACTG
This sequence comes from Oncorhynchus mykiss, assembly GCF_013265735.2. NCBI lineage: Eukaryota > Metazoa > Chordata > Actinopteri > Salmoniformes > Salmonidae > Oncorhynchus > Oncorhynchus mykiss. The sequence goes on along the minus strand of NC_048585.1, from coordinate 35,747,755 downwards.
TCACCACTGATAAATCCACAATAATTGAGAAGTTCAATAAGCATTCTTCTACAGCTGGCCATGCTTTCCACCTGGCCACCCCTACCCCGGTCAACAGCCCTGCACCCCCCGCAGCTACTTGCCCAAGCCTCCCCCATTTAGGGTGGCAGGGTAGCCTAGTGGTTAGAGCGTTGGACTAGTAACCGGAAGGTTGCAAGTTCAAACCCCCGAGCTGACAAGGTACAAATCTGCTGTTCTGCACCTGAACAGGCAGGTAACCCACTCTTCCTAGGCCGTCATTGAGAATAAAAAATACAAAATACAAATTTCTCCTTCACCCAAATCCAGATAGCTGATGTTCTGAAAGAGCTGCAAAATCTGGACCCCTACAAATCAGCAGATCTGGACCCTCTCTTTCTAAAATGCTCCACTGTACCTGCTCCACTATGCAATCTGGTTTCCGAGCTGGTCATGGGTGCACCTCAGCCACGCTCCAGGTCCTAAACGATATCATAATCGCCATTGATAAGAGACAATTACTGTGCAGCTGCATTCATCGACCTGGCCAAGGCTTTCGACTCTGTCAATCACCACATTCTTATCGGCAGACTAAACAGCCTTGGTTTCTCAAATGACTGCCTCGCCTGGTTCACCAACTACTTCTCAGACAGAGTTCAGTGTGTGAAATCGTAGGGCCTGTTGTCCGGACCTCTGGCAGTCTCTATGGGGGTGCCACAGGGTTCAATTCTCGGGCCAACTCTTTTCTCTGTATACATCAATGATGTCGTTCTTGCTGCTGTGATTCTCTGATCCACCTCTATGCAGACGACACTATATACGACACAGTATACTTCTGGCCCTTCTTTGGACACTGTGTTAACTAACCTCCAAACAAGCTTCAATGCCATACAACACTCCTTCCGTGGCCTCCAACTGCTCTTAAATGCTAGTAAAACTAAATGCAGGCTCTTCAACCGATCGCTGCCCTTCACTCGCCCGGCCGACTAGCATCACTACTCTGGACGGTTCTGACTTAGGTATTTGGAGTTGTCCACATATTCTAGGTGTCTGGTTAGACTGCAAACTCTCCTTCCAGACTCACATTAAGCATCTCCAATACAAAATTAAATCTAGAATCGGCTTCCTATTTCGCAACAAAGCCTCCTTCACTCATGTTGCCAAACAGACCCTCCTAAAACATACTATCCTGCCGATCCTTGACTTCGGCGATGTCATTTACAAAATAGCCTCCAACACTCTACTCAGCAAATTGGATGCAGTCTACCACAGCGCAATCCGTTTTGTCACCAAAGCCCCATATACTACCCACCACTGCGACCTGTATGCTCTCGTTGGCTTCATATTCATCGCCAAACCCACTGGCTACAGGTAATCTGTAAGTCTTTGCTAGGTAAAGCCCCACCTTATCTCAGCTCACTGGTCACCATAGCAGCACCCACCCGTAGCACACCATCCAGCAGGTATATTTCACTGGTCACCCCCAAAGCCAATTCTTCCTTTGGCTGCCTTTCCTTACAGTTCTCTGCTGCCAATGACTGGAACTAATTGCAAAAATCACTGAAGCTGGAGACTCATATCTCCCTCACTAACTTTAAGCACCATCTGTCAGAGCAGCTCACAGATCACTGCACCTGTACTTGGCCCATCTGTAAATAGCCCATCCAACTACCTCATCCCCATACTGTTATTTTTTTGCTTGTTGCTCCTTTGCACCCCAGTATCTCTGTTCGCACATTCATCTTCTGTACATCTATCACTCCAGTGTTTAAAATGCTAAATTGTAATTATTTCGCCACTATGGGCTATTTATTACCTTACCTCCCTTATCTTAGCTCATTTGCACACACTGTACATGCACTTATTTTATTTTTTTCTATTGTGTTATTGACTGTATGTTTGTTTATTCCATGTATAACTCTGTGTTGTTTTTTGTGTTGCAATGCTTTGCTTTATCTTGGCCAGGTCGCAGTTGTAAATGAGAACTTGTTCTCAACTAGCCAACCTGGTTAAAAAAAGGTGAATAAAAAAAATTAAAAAAAGAGGAAGGCCCTAAAAATGGTCAATGACTCCAGCCACCCTAGTCATAGACTGTTCTCTCTGCTACCCCACGGCAAGCGTTACCGGAGCGCCAAGTCTAGTTCCAAAGGGCTTCTTAACAGCTTCTACCCCCAAGCAATAAGACTTTTCTATCCAAATCCGGCTTTAAACTTCTTCACAACAGTATCTCGGACCTGCCTGGTGTGTTCCTTGTTCTTCATGATGCTCTCTGTGCTTTTAACGGACCTCTGAGACTATCACAGTGCATGTGCATTTATACAGAGACTTGATTACACACAGGTGGATTGTATTTATCATCGTTAGTCATTTAGGTCAACATTGGATCATTCAGAGATCCTCACTGAACTTCTAGAGAGAGTTTGCTGCACTGAAAGTAAAGGGGCTGAATAATTTTGCATGCCCAATTTTTCAGTTTTTGATTTGTTAAAAAAGTTTGAAATATCCAATAAATGTCGTTCCACTTCATGATTGTGTCCCACTTGTTGATGATTCTTCACACAAAAAATACAGTTTTATATCTTTATGTTTGAAGCCTGAAATGTGGCAAAAGGTCGCAAAGTTCAAGGGGGCCAAATACTTTCGCAAGGCACTGTATTACCTCAATTACCTCGACTAACTGGTGCCACCCCACATTGACTCTGTATATAGCCTCGCTATTGCTATAGTTATTTTACTGCTGCTATTTAATTATTAGTTACTTTTATTTTCTTTATTTTCTTAACGTATCTATTTTTTAACTTAACTTCTTAAAGCATTGTTGGTTAAGGGCTTGTAAGAAAGCATTGTATTCGGCGCATGTGACAAATAAAATTTGATTTGATTTAAGAACAAATTCTTATTTACAATGACGGCCTACACCAGCCAAAACCTAACAAAGCTGGGACAATTGTGCACCTCCCTATGGGACTCGCAATCACAGCCGGTATATAGCCTCGCTATTGCTATAGTTATTTTACTGCTGCTATTTAATTATTAGTTACTTTTATTTTCTTTCTTTTCTTAACGTATCTATTTTTTAACTTAACTTCTTAAAGCATTGTTGTTTAAGAGCTTGTAAGAAAGCATTGTATTCGGCGCATGTGACAAATAAAATTTGATTTGATTTAAGAACAAATTCTTATTTACAATGACGGCCTATGTAACAGTACTCGTCTTGCGTTGTGTACAATCAGTCATCGACACGGAACTCCAACATGTAGCACCAGTCATGTAGCTTTATTCGCTGGTTTGGTGCTTGTTCACTGGGACAGTTACCAAAATAATACAATTACAATATAATATATTTAACAATGTACCTGATAAGAACGACACAAAATTGCACGTCATGCAATGCACGTCTCACCATCCAACTCTGCACTCACGCACTGTACAAAATATATGAACCCCCCCCCACCAGACACAGTAAGTTGCTAGCTAATACTGGCGGGAATTCTCTACAACAAAATGCACAACAAATATTCTCCAAAAACCGCTGCATCTTATCAAATAACATTTACAAACAATTTGATATAAATTGTACATTTAAATTATCACTTGAGAGTATAAAAATCACTTTTGATGTACAGTGCTTTGCAACCAACAACTTACCGCTGGTTTGGTGCTTGTTCACTGGGACGATTCTAACTGGAACATCCCCCCTCGTAAGCAAGCTACGCAAACCAGCCAATAAGATGCCATGTTGAGTAGGTGAAGGCAAAACAAACTCAAACCAAAAACCCATTGGCTTAACAATAAAGTGGCAAGTGGAATCACCAATATAACCCTGTTACACTCCCCCCTACTGAATTCCACTTGCCAAGAAAAATAACAAAATACAAAACGGCACTGTGCAAACATACCAGATACAGAGACACTCAACATATGTACAGAATAATCCAGAGAAAAAAAAATATATATATACTACCTAATAGAGAGAACTAAAAGGTAAAGCTGTGTATATCAAGGATGCAGACCCTGCTTTAAATCAGTCACTAAATATTCCAGTCATTAGACTATTCTCCTTGAGAATTAGAGTGAAAAGCAGTTGATCAAACCCCTTAGCCCTCATAGGTAAACATGCCTGTCACATGTTAAGTACACTCGGTGACTTTAAAACATCCAAGTAATAAAATAAACCACCATAAGAGACTATCATATCCGTCACATTACCATCCTGCAACCTCTAATCATGGTCACAATGATGTAAAAGCAAAACAAATAAAAGATGTCAATACCATTGACCCTCTATTCACATATTTAACCTTCAAGAGCTAACTTTCTGCTGATTCATAATCTCAATCAGTCTTGACACTGGTTTAAATAGCCTTCCTGCCCTTGACCTAATATGACCCCGACTACCTTCAACTGCATAAGGGGTAACAGTGTTGTGTACTGTTGCAATAGTGTGTCCGTCAACACAATCAGTACGTAACTGATCAGGTAAGGAATGGTCCGTGTTTGGTAGGTCAGTACGGATATCGTAAGCAGACTGGTCAATTAGCTCACTCACTACACTGTTACAGTCTCGGTCAGATTCTTGAAGACTCTCTGATCGAGGCAGACCTTCCAGCTGCAGTATATCATCCACGGAATCCAAAGGTGAAATATCCTGAGCATCCAAGGATCGCACATCACCCTCCAGGCTTGTGTCACCTGTTCCTTCAGAAGACAACTCTGACACCCACACTCTGGTTCTGTACTCAGCACCACCATCCACTGCAGTGTCCATGGCAGCTGAGACCACAAGGCTGTCATTCATGTCCTCAGACTCTGTTAATCCAGACATGTCTGTTCTCTCCTCAACAGCAGCATGGGGAAGAGGAAGAAAGTTGACTGGCATTATCAGGTTGCGATGTACCGTCTTCTCCCGTCCAGTGGAGCTGTTCTGAATCTTAAAAGTGTGACTGACAGCATTCAATCCAGTGACAAGGTAGACAGTATCTTCCCAACGGTCAGCGAGCTTCCGCTTTCCCCGCTCCCCCTTGTTAGCCAGCAATACTCGATCCCCAATCTCCACTGGTGCTCCTCTGACTCTTCTGTCATAAAGGTCAGCATGCCTCTTCAACTGCTTCGCTGCAGATGCCTGTGCTGCATTCATGGCTTCTTTCAGATCTCTCCTCAAAGACTGAACAAACTGGTCATAGTCGACAACTTCTGGGTTCTCTATGACAGAGCCAAAGACTATGTCAACAGGCAGTCTTGGCGTCCTCCCAAACATTAGCAGGAAAGGGGCAAAGCCTGTGGTCTCGTGGATTGTACAATTGTATGCAAACGTAAGGGACTTCAGCGCCTGAGGCCATCTGTGCTTTGCTCTCGTTGGCAGGGCCCGGATCATATTTCCCAAAGTCCTATTCATCCTTTCGCAGGACCCGTTCCCCATCGGATGGTATGGCGTGGTGTGAGACTTCTGAACGCCTGCAACACTCAACAGTTCGGCTATTAAAGCGCTCTCAAAGTTGGCTCCCTGGTCTGAGTGTATACGGCGAGGCATCCCGTAGACACAGAAATAGTTGTTCCACAACTGATGAGCTACTGACTTAGCAGACTGGTTCGGACACAAGAAGGCATGAGCCAATTTGGTAAAGTGGTCAGTAACAACAAGCACATCCAAGGATTTGTTTGAAGAATCTTCTGCAGACCAGAAGTCTATGCACACTAGTTCAAGAGGCTCAGTTGTTATTATGCTCTCAAGAGGAGCTCTTGCTTCCGGATCAGGAGTCTTGCTCACCACGCATCTCCTGCAGCACTTCACATAAGCTTTTACCTCCCTCTCCAGGCCATGCCAGAAGAACCTCTGTCTTGTCAGGTAGACTGTTCTCTGTTGGCCCTGGTGGCCAGCTTCATCATGGACACCCTTCAACACCATTGCTTTCATGGAGGCTGGAACCACATACAGATACATTTTCCTCTTTGTAACCACATTCTTCGAAACACGATACATTACACCCATCTTCATGGTCAACTTGTCCCAACTTCTGAGAAGACACAAAACCTCAACACTCTCATGGGCACGCTCTCTCCGGGATGGTCTTCTCCCCCTCTCCACAAAGAAGATGACTTTGCTGATCACGTTGTCATCACGCTGCTTACTCATCAGTAAGTCGTGTGGCAGAACATCGACATCGGTCTGCTCTGATGGCATAACAGCCTGTGGGAGCTGTGGCAACAGCAGTGCATGTGAGCCCACTTCACCCACCCAGCACCTGTGTGAATGAAGAACAGCTGCAACTTCATGTCTTGATAAAGCACCAGATGGGGGGTCAACAGTAGCCTGACAGCTAATGACCACTTCGTTGGAGTCAGAGGCTTTGTCAAAGGGGTGGCTGGACCAGCGAAACACATCTTGCACTCTGTCTGTGCGCACAGCGTCGGCTTCAGCTAGTAAGGTCTCGTACGGAACCCTTGTCAGGCGATGGAGTGCACTGGGTCGTACGAAGGGCTCTCTGCTCAAAGCATCTGCAACAACATTTATTTTTCCAGGGATGTACTTGATGTCAAACTCGTACGGTGCCAGCTTGGCGACCCATCTCTGTTCACAAGCATCAAGCTTTGCTTTGGTCAGAATGTATGTCAAGGGATTATTATCCGTCCATACCGTGAACTGCTGTCCCCGTAGCCAGTGGTGGAACTTGTCACAGATAGCCCATTTCATGGCAAAGAACTCAAGCCTGTGCGCAGGATACCTCGACTGTGCATAACTGATGGACTTGCTCGCGAAGGCTATAGGTCTCGCTGTAGTTCCCGGTTCCTGCACCTGAGATAGCACAGCACCTAAGCCATTACTGGATGCATCCACCGAGAGTAGAAAGGGTTTTTTGAAGTTGGGGTGGGCCAACAAAACCTGGTCCAGTAAGGCTTGCTTTAGCTGGAATAAGGCCTGTCTGCATTCTGTTGTCCAGTCGGCAGCCGTCAACTTCCTGACAGGTGAGCTTCGCTTCTTTTTCCAGCGTGGAGCCTTGTGTCCAGTAGTCAATCCAAAGAGAGGCTTTGCAATGGTCGAGCAACCTTCAATGAACTGTTGATAATACACCACCATCCCAAGGAATGACCTCAATTTCTTCTGAGATGGAATGTCAGTGCCATCTTTCATCAGATCAGCTTCTGTTACTCCTGTAATGGCCCTCACCTTCTCAGGGTCTGTAGCTACACCATCCGCACTAATGATATGCCCCAGAAACTTCACAGACCTCTGCAGAAAGTTACATTTTTTTGGCGCCAACTTCAGGTTGTGAGCCTTGAGACGCTCAAAAACCATTTCCAGGCGCTGTATAGCCAGATCTTCAGTGGGCGCATAGACCAAGACATCGTCAAGGTAACACAGCAGGCTAAGAAAGTTCTGATCCCCAAAGATGTTTAGCATCATCCTCATAAAGGTTGCCGGACTATTACATAACCCCTGTGGCATTCGATTGTATTCGTACAATCCAAATGGCGACGTAAAAGCTGTGAATCTCCGGTCATCCTCATGCACTTCCACATTGTAGTAGCCAGAGGTAAGGTCCATTGTCGAGAAAAAGGCATTTCCACCTAACGCAGCCAGCGCGTCAGCCTGGTGAGGGAGTGGGTGGGCGTCTTTGATGGTGCGAGCATTGAGCAAACGAAAATCAGTACAGAGTCTCAGATCTCCAGACTTCTTCCATACAAGGACAAGGGGAGAGGCGAACTCACTACTAGACTTCCTTATGATATCACGTTCTTCCATCTCATTCAATGCTTGTTTGAGCTTCTCATAATTATTTGGTGAAAGGCGTCGGTAGGGCATCCGAAAGGGTTTCTCATCACTCAGTTGAATGCGGTGAAGACATCCGGAAGCTTTTCCACAATCCAACTTGTGCCTGGAAAAAATAGACTGGTACTCAGCTATGAGCTGGATGAGTTTTTTCTTACCAGCAGGAGACGCTTGACAGGAGGAGACATCAATATCAGTCAAACCTAAGTCACGTAAGACCTCAGGATCGCTTGAAGTGTCCGGTCCGTCAGTATCGTGAAGTTGGCTGGAACCGTCAGTCAGTGTCAAGTCATCTTGGCAGTCAGTGAGTATATCAGCCGTTCTCTGCACTTGCTGCTGGAAAGCTGCTGATGAATCATCATTCACACACGAACAGTCAAAGTCCTCTAGAGCCATGCAAGGAAAGACATCGGCTAGAGTGGCGTTTCGTCTCAATGTCACTGTCTTCTGAGAAGGGTTAATCACTCTAACAGGGAGCCACCCATCCCCCCGCAATAGAGCTACTGTCCTCCCTACGAGTATTGACCTTGGTGTTGACCTTGAACTGCTGGGCTCAATGACAACAGCACTGCCAGCTGATAGATTCTGAGTGTTTCGTAGTCTGCCCCAGACTAAGTGCTCCTGCATAGGCTCTAGAGTCACAGCCCCTTTTAGTCTCACAGTTCCAACTTTGTCAGGTACTTCACTGTCTCTCCATCTCTCCACATTAGCCATCATATCGATTAGCTTGCTCTCCTCACCCCCGTCACACACAGGAGTATAAACCCTCTTCCAGAGATCTCCATCCGTCTTCAGGTGGCGAATCAAGTGCTTTAGGAGATTGCTGCCCAAGATGAGGTCATCACTCTGGCCTTCCACCACCAGTGTAGGCACAGCCACTCTACATCCGTACACCTCCATCTCCAGCTCACATACTCCCAAAGGCCTCGTCTTCAACCCACCACAACCAACCAAGACTACCTCTGTAGGACTCAATGATGGACTTTTCAACACTCCTGCATGCAACAGTTCAGGTAAGACCCTAGAGCTCAAGGTACAAGCCATGGATCCACTGTCAAGCATAGCTCTCACTTCTACTTCTCCTCCTATTAACACCTTGGCATAGAATAAATCATCATACGGGGTAAGTCTCTGTGTGTTCTGCATTATGATACTCTTCTCAGTTTCCATTTCGTCACAAACACTTTTATATACAGACTCCAAATCAACAGCTCTCACTGATGGGGACTCTACAACAGGCCCAACACTCTCCCCTTCTACATGCAGGCCTACTAGTTTTCCGGAAGCTGAGCAGTGATTACTGTAGGGACTCCACCAGCTGTGCTCAGAGCTGCGGCCTTGGGGCACTGAGAGCGTGCGTGGCCAGCTACATGACAAAGAAAGCAGAGGTGATTGGCCCTGCAGTGAAAGTAAGTATCATGTCCGGCATCCCCGCACACGTTACATGGCCCATTAGACTTCACTTTGCTCCTATTCCCTTTTTGGAACTTATGGTCAGACTGTTGTGGCCTCTGCTCCAGCACACGCTCCAGCATGGCAAGGATACGTTCCATCGGCTCAGCTGAGCCCTGAATAGTCTGGGCTGGGTAAGGCAACGTATTGGGTACTTCCATGTGGGTTCTCACAGCAGGCATGGTGATCGGCATGACAGCACCAACTTCCTGCTTCATTGTTGCGATGGCTGGGGTCAACTTAGGTAAGTGAGAGTACCTCCGCTCCCTCCTGTATTCATCCAGCCTCTCATGAACATCTGCAGCAGTCCACTGCTGTAATGGCTTGCACTTAAAGATAAGCGACAGTTCAGCATTAGGGCAATGTCTGATAAACATGACTGTGAGCTCACGAGATGGGTCTTCAACACTTTTTCCCTGTCTCTTTAGACAATCTTCAGCAACCTCCATAGCCCTGTTCAGTCTGAGCCAATATTCAAATGGTTGTTCATCAGTCAGAGGTAATGTGGCATAAAAGTCAGCAAGGGGCATGCTTGAAAAAACAGTGTCACTAAAATGTTGTTTCAGTATGTCAAAGATGGGACTCGGGCCTTTAGATAAATCAATGGAGGGATTGCTGCGTATGCCCACTTTAACAACATCGCGGCCCTTCCCATTAGCCTGCCCATAACCTCAACTGCTTGGTCCATCACAGACACGCCCCTCTTACGCATGTAAACCCTTACCATATCCTCCCACTCATGCACTGTGCACTTTTCAGAGCCATCCCCCCGAAAGTACACCGGTTCCCTGATATCAGACTTCAATACCAGGTTCAGGCCTGACACATCCATACCCCTCGAGCTGCATACACTCCCCATAACATTGTCCCCAACATGCCCAACAATTGCCTTTGACTCCAAACAGGAGGCAATGTTCTCCCCAATGGAATGACCAACCTGCTGTACTATGTCTGCTATCAAATCCATGGAGACCTCCCCACTCCCTGTATTTGGCAAAACTCTTTCATACACATCCCTGGGCGTGTCCATGGGTAACCTATCATCAAAACCCTCCAGTTTGGGCATAGGTGTAGAAGTAACTGGAATTTTGGCTGAACCCCTACCAACAGATGGTGACATATTAAATGACAGGAAACCCCTACCTCTCCCAACACCTTCCATTTTAACAATGGGAAATCAACACCCTAATAAAAATGTAAATAGCAAAACATGTGTATATATATATATATATATATATTTTAAACCTCACGTCAATCTAACCTATATCTAGTACACTGGTAAAACTCACCCTACTTATATCAGATATACATTAGAATTGCAATTAAACAAGTAACACAAAAGTTCATCAATTTCGATAATAAAACGTTCTAGTGGCGCCCTCTTGTGGCGAAATGCGATATCGCCATAAACTGCACCAGCAACGTCTTATCTGATTCTTCAACAGCAACCACGGCGAAGTTCTGAGATGGAAATCCAGCGAAGGATGATCCGGGTCACGGCACCACTGTAACAGTACTCGTCTTGCGTTGTGTACAATCAGTCATCGACACGGAACTCCAACATGTAGCACCAGTCATGTAGCTTTATTCGCTGGTTTGGTGCTTGTTCACTGGGACAGTTACCAAAATAATACAATTACAATATAATATATTTAACAATGTACCTGATAAGAACGACACAAAATTGCACGTCATGCAATGCACGTCTCACCATCCAACTCTGCACTCACGCACTGTACAAAATATATGAACCCCCCCACCAGACACAGTAAGTTGCTAGCTAATACTGGCGGGAATTCTCTACAACAAAATGCACAACAAATATTCTCCAAAAACCGCTGCATCTTATCAAATAACATTTACAAACAATTTGATATAAATTGTACATTTAAATTATCACTTGAGAGTATAAAAATCACTTTTGATGTACAGTGCTTTGCAACCAACAACTTACCGCTGGTTTGGTGCTTGTTCACTGGGACGATTCTAACTGGAACATCCCCCCTCGTAAGCAAGCTACGCAAACCAGCCAATAAGATGCCATGTTGAGTAGGTGAATGCAAAACAAACTCAAACCAAAAACCCATTGGCTTAACAATAAAGTGGCAAGTGGAATCACCAATATAACCCTGTTACACCTACACCAGTCAAACCCTAACAAAGCTGGGACAATTGTGCACCTCCCTATGGGACTCGCAGTCACAGCCGGTTGTGATACAGCCTGGAATCAAACCAGGGTCTGTAGTGATGCCTCTAGCACTGACATGCAGTGCCTTAGACCACTGCGACACTCGGGAGCCAAATTAAACAAGAGATGTGCATGGTAATTTGTTGTATGGCTCCTTCGGGATAATGAACCCATCAGGGCCAGAACATGTGAAGAATATATTGTGCAATGGTTGTGAAAAAAAAGGGGGGAAAAAGATTCCTATGTCTAATTATAAGATTCCTATGTCTATTTATTTTATATTTTAACATTTTTTTACATAGATTTTCTCTCTTCTCACTAATGGCAAATTGTTGCATTCTTGTTAATATGTTTTCCTGTTTTTATGAATAAGCTTTTCACCATATCTCCATTTGCACAAAATACTTGCCAGCTTGCACTACAATATCTCAACCACTAGCAGATGTGTGCAAGCATGGTCTAAAGTGTGTGGGGAGGTGTGCACATTCTCACGTCAAGTAATTTATGTCAATAAATGGCCATTTCTGCATGACGCACGTACATTTTGCCCTATATTTTGTATGTTCCTAAAAGGTTTATAAATGAGGCCAATGCACCGGCCTGCACCTACGGGTGTGAGGCTATTAGATATATAAACGTGCAATTCTCACGCCGACCTGCGAAAGGCAACCATACGCAACACAACGTCCAGTCTGCTGGAAACTCACAGGGAAGAAGAAAAACTTCAAATTCCAAGGTAGCGACTTTAGTCCTTCCTTTTCCGGGTACATTAATAGAAGGTATGGCGGCCTAAATTTTCTCGTTTATATTTAGTTTAAATAATCTGTTGTAATCTGTGTTTATATACTACGACAAATCGTATTTCAAAGATTATATTTCCAGTGTTAGAAGCCGTTAACACGTTGATGATGATATTTCATGTTATCCTAGTACTTTGTCATGGCCCTCTTAATTAAGTAGTATATCTTAAGTAACGTTAGCCCAAAGCAAAAATGTCTCAATTTTGGTAACTAAAAGAAAAATGCCATTGCAGTTTAGGGTCTGTTCTTCCACGTAAAATCAAACGTTTTAATCTTGATACGTTTGTTAGGTAGCATATCTACTACTTAGTTTACTTGGTTACACAGTCTTGCGCAGTGATGACGCCATCGGCAGTCCCCGATACCATTTTTTTTAAATGAACGAGCTAGCTAGTAAATTATCTAGGAAGGTAATAATGTAATCAATCGGTGTTACACGTTATACTACTAATCATGTATTTACAGGTATCAACATGGTCCAGCGCCTAACTTACCGTCGTAGATTGTCCTACAACACCGCCTCCAACAAAACTAGGCTGTAAGTAACTAGCATGTAGTTATAGCTAGCTAATTCCATTGGCTTGGTTGCTATTCCCTTGGCTTCTGTGCCATTCTTAGTTACTACAGTGCATGTTTCTTTATTGTGACCTACACGGTTAGTAACGTTAGTACTGGCTTGCACGTGGTTGTATCTAGCTAGCTCTGGATTTTAAATAAAAAGTAGTCTTTGGAAAACTAATGTGAGCATGTTTTCATCCCTCAAAATATTGTTACCAACTTTGCAATGTGTAATTCCTCACTTACAGGTCCCGGACTCCTGGTAACCGCATTGTGTACCTGTACACCAAGAAGGTGGGCAAGGCACCCAAGTCTGCATGCGGAATATGCCCTGGTAGACTGCGTGGAGTAAGTATTGTCCTACGTACATCCTATCCCACTGCATAATATACAAACTGTTATTTTTTTTCAGGTCTGTTACTGTTGTAGTGAAAACACTAAATTACAAAGTATGTGGACTACTGCTCGACTATCTCATTCCAAAATCATCGGCATTAATATGGAGTTGGTCCACCCTTTGCTGCTATAACAGCCTCCACTCGCCTGGGAAGGCTTTCTCCACTAAATGTTGGAACATTGCTGCGGGGATTTCCTTCCATTGAGCCACAAGAGCATTAGTGAGGTTGCGCACTGATTTTGGGCCAGCATTTGGCATTACAATTCATCCCAAATGTGTTTGATCAAATTGTATTAGTCACATGCGCCGACTACAACAGTTGTATAACTTACAGTGAAACGCTTACTTACAAGCCCCTAACCAACAATGCAGTTTAAAAAATAGGATTAAGAAATAAAAGGAGCAAGTAATTAAAGAGCAGCAGTAAAGTAACAATAGAGAGACTATATACAGGGGCTACCAGTTAGTCGAGGTAATATGTAGCTAGAGTTATTAGTGACTATACATAGATAATAACAGTATCAGTGGTGTGGGCAATCCAAATAGTCTGGGTAGCCATTTTATTAGATTGTCAGGAGTCTTATGGCTTGGGGATCAAAGCCGCTTAGAAGCCCCTTGAACCTTGACGTTGCACTCCGGCTACCTCTGACACCACCTGGTATAGAGGTCCTGGGTGGCAGGAAGCTTGGCCCGGGTGATGTACTGGGCTGTACGTACTACTCTGTAGTGCCTTGCAGTGGAGGCCGAGCAGTTGCCATACTCTGCAGTGATGCAACAAGTCAGGATGGTGTAGCTGTATTCAGGCAGGTAGCGTTCTCCTGGCATCGGCCAACCCCAGATTAGTCCGTCGGGCTGACAGGTGGTGAAGCGTACATCATTATAGAGAAAGCAATTCCAATGCACCAGAACTTTACACCAGTCTAGCTGACGCTTGACTTTGCGTATGGTGATCTTAGGATCGTGACTGCTCGGCCATGGAATCTCGGTGAACAATTATTGCGCTGACGTTGCTTCCAGAGACAGTTTGGAACTCGGTGGTGAGTGTGGCAACCGAGGACAGGCTATTATTACGTGCTTCAGCTCTCTGCGGTCCTGTTCTGAGCTTGTGCGGCCTACCACTTTGCGGCTGAGCCGCTCCTAGATGATTCCTCTTCACAATAACTGCACTTGCAGTTGACCGGGGCGGCTCTAGAAGAGCAGAAATTTGACAAACTTGTTGGAAAGGTGGTTTCCTATGACACGGCCACATTAAAAGTCACGGAGCTCTTCTTCAGTATGGCCATTCTACCTACTGCCAATGTTTGCCTTTGGCGATTGCATGTCTCTGCTCTATTTTATACACCCGTTGTCTGAAATAGACAAATTCACCAGTTTGAAGAGGCGTCCACTCACTGTGTGCGCAAACACACATATATTAATATATATGTATTCAAATCTATGTGTATATATATATATATTTTACTACCACCACCGTTCAAAAGTTTGGGGTCACTTCGAAATGTCCTAGTTTTTGAAAGAAAATCACGTTTGTCCATTTAAAATAACATAAATTGATCAGAAATAGTGTAGACTTTGTAAATGACACTGAGGAGGCAACTCCGGGATGCTGGCCTTCTAGGCAGAGTTGCAAAGAAGCAGCCATATCTCAGACTGGCCAATAAAAAGAAAAGATTACGATGGGCAAAAGAACAGACACTGGACAGAGGAACTCTGCCTGGAAGGCCAGCATTCCGGAGTAAGTGACCCCAAACTTTTGAACGGTAGTATACATACTATATACGTGTGTTTATGTATGTGTATATATATATGCATGTGTATATGTGTATATATATATGCGTATGTGTATATATATGCGTATGTGTATGTATGCGTATGTATATATATGCGTATGTATATGTATGTATATATATGTATGTATATATATGCGTATGTATATATGTATGTATATATATGCATATGTATGTATATATATATATGCGTATACATATATATGCATATGTATGTATATATATATGCGCATATATATATGCGTATGTATATATATATATGCATATATATGCATATATATATATATGCGTATATATATATATATGCGCATGTATATATATATGCGCATGTATATATATATGCGCATGTATATATATACATGCGCATGTATATATATATGCGCATGTATATATATATGCGCATGTATATATACATGCGCATATATATATACATACGCATATATATATATGTGTATATATATGTGTATATATATATATGCATATGTGTATAAATATACATATATATATATATATATATATATATACACATATATATACATATATATATGCATATATATATATGCATATATATATACACATATGCATATATATATACACATATATATATACACATATATATATATACACATGTGTATATATATATGCATATGTGTATATATATATATGCATATGTGTATATATATATATGCATATGTGTATATATATATATATGCATATGTGTATATATGCATATGTGTATATATATATGCATATGTGTATATATATATGCATATGTGTATATATATATGCATATGTGTGTATATATATATGCATATGTGTGTATATATATATGCATATGTGTATATATATATATATATATGCATATGTGTATATATATATATGCATATATATATACACATATGCATATATATATACACATATGCATATATATATACACATATGCATATATATATACACATATGCATATATATATATACACATATGCATATATATACACATATGCATATATATATATACACATATGCATATGTGTATATATATATGCATATGTGTATATATATATGCATATGTGTGTATATATGTGTGTATATATGTGTGTATATATGTATATGTATGTATGTATATATATGTATGTATATATATGCGTATGTGTATATATATGCGTATGTGTATATATGCGTATGTGTATATATGCGTATGTGTATGTATGTGTATATATGCGTATGTGTATATATGCGTATGTATGTGTATATATGCGTATGTGTATATATGCGTATGTGTATATATGCGTATGTATGTATATATATGCGTATGTATGTGTATATATGCGTATGTATGTATGTATATATATGCGTATGTATATATGCGTATGTATATATATATGTGTATGTATGTATACGCGTATGTATGTATGTATATATATGCGTATGTATATATATGCGCATGTATATATATACGCATATATATATATATATATATATATATATATATGCGTATATATATATGCGTATGTATGTATATATATGCGTATGTATGTATATGTATGTATGTATATATATGCATATGTGCATATATATGCATATGTGTATATATATGCATATGCATGTATATGTATGTGTATATATGTATGTATATAGATGCATGTATGTGTATATATATGCGTATGTGTATATATGCGTATGTGTATATATGCGTATGTGTATATATGCGTATGTATGTATATATATGCGGATGTGTATATATGCGTATGTATGTGTATATATGCGTATGTATGTGTATATATGCGTATGTATGTATATATATGCGTATGTATGTATATATATGCGTATGTATATATATATATGCGTATGTATATATATGCGTATGTATATATATATGTATGTATATGCGTATGTATGTATATGCGTATGTATGTATATGCGTATGTATGTATATATATGCGCATGTATATATATGCGCATGTATATATATGCGCATGTATATATATGCGCATGTATATATGCGCATGTATATATGCGCATGTATATGCGTGAGCATGTATATGCGTATGTATGTATATGCGCATGTATATATATATGCATGTATATACATGCGTATGAATATATATGCGTAT